>NC_133406.1:59262500-59961250 GCF_049350105.2 Macaca mulatta | reverse complement strand
GGCAGGAGAATCGCTTGAACCTGTGAGGCGGAGGTTGCAGTGAGCAAAGATCGTGCCACTGCACTCCAGCATGGCGACAGAGCGAGAGTCTGTCTCAAAAAAAAAAAAAAAAAAAAAAAGATACTAAGCTGCCTGAAAGTTTGGGGCTCTGTTTATGAGCCTCCAGGACCCTTAATCTGGTCCCACTCTCGCTGTACAATAGAACTGTTATTGTTTCCTGAGAGCTTCCCTCCAGTAAAGCTGCTTCCCACCTGTGCTCATCCTTCTGCCAGCTCAACTTCCTACCTGGGTCTTTACCTACAATTTCTTCCTCTGAAATGCCTCTCCCCTCCCCCATCACTGCTACCTCAATCCCGGTCATCCTTTAAGGCTCATCTCAGGATAGTCCACAATGATCTTTCCATGTTACTCTGAACTCCCGCCATTGTTTTAGCTAATACTCTGCAATTTATGGTTGGAATTATACCACTTTGTCCCACTCCCTGTTTTACCTATGTTACTTTGTGTCTTCATTGAGGCTCAAGGATGTTTGGGGAGGGCCATGTCAATCTGACCCTTCATTTGTGTTTATCACTAAACACAGTGCTGGGCACATTGGGTGCTCAGTGAATGCTGAAATAAAATAATAAATGGTGGCTTTGGGGAACCAGAGACAACTTCTCAGTCCCCCTGGGGACAAGGTGCTGAGGATTGATCCTGTAAACCAGCTCTCAGTTCCTTTCCCCATTCTTCTCTGGACACATCCCAACCAAGGCAAGGGCAGTGCCAGGCCCAGGCTAATAGAAGGTGGCTTGTGCTATGGGTTTTCCCAGGCTGGAAGGGCCCAGGGCCATTTCTGCTGGTGACATACCCCCAGGAAGTGCCCAAAGCCAAGCTAATGAGGCCTGGGACTACTTAGAGCTGCACGGGGGCTTGAGGAGCTGGGGGACAGGGGCAGCTACATCTTTTACAAGGACCATGGGAGGTGAGGAGGTGAGAGCATGAGGCAGCTCAGGCTGGCTTCAGCCCCTGCCCTTGGGACAGAAGGACACCCACAGAAACCAACAGAGGCGCTTACAGTTCCTGCAGTCTGCCCAGGGTCCGGATGGCCATAGGGAATTCCTGTAGCTCGTTATAATTCAGGTCTCTGGAACAGAAAGCAGAGCAGTCATTAGAGCAAAGGCTTAATGGGGCATGTCACGGTCCCTGAGAAACGGAAACTTGGCTCTGGGCTTGGCCAGGGAGATGAGTTTTCCAATCTGTTGGATCCAGTGGCCAATGTCTGGAAACACATTTTTGGAATGTTTGTGCTCCATTCCTGTTCCACAAATCCTCAGGCGTGGAATCTTCCTGGCTGCAGAACTGTTTTGAGGTAGGAAACATACTTCAGGGGTGCAGATACCTGGAACCATCTCCCTCAGAATAGACCCTGCCAACTGAAGAAAGCATCTCAAGCCTTTGGAGACATCAGAGGAGTGGAGGAAGGGGTGATGTGGGTGATCATTAACATCTTATAACCAGCACTAGGGATTCCAGAAGGTTCCTCAGGTGACTACTGTGGTCTCCATCTGTGGTCTTTGCTGTCATCCTCTATAAAAATGGGGGTGTTTCTTCTCTTTAGGTGAAGGCACAATAGCTATTTTCTCTTACACTTTTCTGTACTTTCCAGTTTTTGTTTTGTTTTGCAATGAGCATATATCGCATGTGTAATCAGAAAACGATGAAGGTAATTTTAAAAAGGGGTAGTAACCCAAGTTGGCAAGAATGTGGGGAAACAAGCATTCTGATAAATTATTAGTGGGAATTTAAATGTGTACAACCCTTTAGAAACTATTTGACATCTTTTCAAATTAAAAGATTCATACCCAGGTACTCCAAGTCTAGAAATGTATAAGGATAAGTATAAGGTTGTTCAGAACAGCACTGCTTAGGCACCAGCGGCAAAATATTGACCCACAAGTGACCACAGCTTCACTCCATCAACTCTTTTAAGGAAGCTTCTGTGTCTGTGCCTTTTTTGGAGATGACAGGGTAAGAGAAGGAAGAGAAATGGAAGAGGCTGAGGGTAACTTTTATTTTCATCAGAAAAGATTTGGAATTGCTTGTGACAAATAGAAAAGAGCCCCAAAGACAGGGGAGCCCCAGGGAAAGAGGTGAGCATTTTGAGGGAGATAGTAAAGAGTGACTGGGAAGTAGAGAGTAAGAACTACAGGGTACTTCTAGAAAGTTGTACTCCCTGTTACGTAATGAGATCCCCTCTCTACCATCAAAGAGCTTCCAAAATTTTAAAGTTGGCTTTCATTTTACTCAGTAGTCAATGACTTAACCCCATGTGGAAATGTGACTGATTTGGGGGTGTCTTGATGCCTCTTGAATCCTGTTTCTGGGGTCCTGGGGTTTGGCAATAGGTTGGGGGAAGACTCAGTTACGGCGTTCCTTCCTAGCCTCCCAGGATGACCCCAGCCCACCTCCTCAGCTTTTTTTTTTTTTTTTTTGAGACGGAGTCTCGCTCTGTCGCCCAGGCTGGAGTGCAGTGGCCGGATCTCAGCTCACTGCAAGCTCCGCCTCCCGGGTTCGGGCCATTCTCCTGTCTCAGCCTCCTGAGTAGCTGGGACTACAGGCGCCCGCCACCTCGCCCGGCTAGTTTTTTGTATTTTTTAGTAGAGACGGGGTTTCACCGTGTTAGCCAGGATGGTCTCGATCTCCTGACCTAGTGATCCGCCCGTCTCGGCCTCCCAAAGTGCTGGGATTACAGGCTTGAGCCACCGTGCTCGGCCCCTCCTCAGCTTTTTAAAGCCACCCCTGCCCTGACAACTTTCATGGTTGTCCATCCAATGCCAGGGCAGGGGGACCACGTGGAGGCCCTTTAATTACAGGTGACTTGGCAGGGTTCTGTGGATAAATACCATGTTAACACGGAGATAATGACAGGCTCCTCTGCGTGACAGGTCATTACACTTAATAGTCCACAGGTAGAGCCAGGAACCCAGCCCAAGGGCCAGAGGGGCAGTGACAAGCGTCTGGCAGCCAGTGAGCCAGATAATTGTCCCTCACTACACACACACACACACACACACACACACACACACACACACACACTAATTACCCGATTACCCTCAGACTACCCTGGTGATCTTGGGTAATTACAGTAGAAAATCCCTTCTGCCTTGCTTCTCTTTGCTCCATTCTCTAGTGAGTCAGACGCCTTTGCCTCTCATGCGTCAAACCTTGTTGATTCGCTCACAGAGAGGCTCCCACAGGCTGTGTGAAGGATGTGGTCAGGCGGAGGCCAGGATGTGTGCAAAGCACTTTGACTAAAACCAGAGGTATTGGAGTTGGAAACAGAGAGGAATTTTCAAACTGTGGAGTTCCTGGAGTTCTACCAGGTGCTACAGAAAATGCCTAGAAAACCAGACTGGGAGAATTGAAGGATGGCAGCAGGGATGAAAGCGATGGCCTCTCTTTTTGGTCTTAAATTGTATACATGATTTATTCTCGTATCTCAGGTTTCAAAAGCAGGTGTTCCCCCTCCATCTTGGCCCAGTGCACTCAGGAATTCTCCACTGTTGCCTGAGAACTAGATTTCCCACAAATGACATGGAAGTATCTTTATTGAAAAGTCGTTTATTTTTTCTTTTTGAGATGGAGTCTTGCTCTGTCACCTGGGTAGGAGTGCAGTGGTGTGATCTCAGCTCACTGCAACCTCAATCTCCCAGGTTCAAGTGATTCTCCTGCCTCAGCCTCCTGAGTAGCTCAGATTATAGGCATGTGCCACCACGCCCGGCTAATTTTTGTATTTTTAGTAGAGACGGGGTTTCACCATGTTGCTCAGGCTGGTCTCAAACTCCTGACCTCAGGTGATCTGTCCACCTCGGCCACACAAAGTGCTGGGATTACAGGCATGAGCCACCGTGCCCAGCTGAAAAGTCTTCATATTGCATTATTATCTCAAATGCAAAGTATTGCTTCGGTCTGGCTTCAGAGACTTTGCTTGCTATTCCAAAGACCTAGCATGCTCTCCCCCAAATACTTCCATGGTTTACTCACTCGCTTCATTCAGGTCTCTGCCCAAATTATACCTCATCAGAGAGCCCTTCTCTGACTACTCTATCTAAAATAGCATATCCTGTCATTTGCTGTTCCCTTATCCAGTGGGGTAGATTTAAAATGATCACAAATCCTTTGCAGCTTCTCCTCTCAAGATGTGACATCTACCTTGGGCTGGGATGGCCTTGTGACTGACAAGGTCCAACAGAATGAGATGGAAGTGATACAGTGTGACTTGGTCCCTAGTCACATGAGGCCTCACAGCCTCTGCCTTTGCTTTCTTAGAATGCTCCCACCACTATGTAAGAAATTCCAGGCTAGACTCTTGAATGATGAGGGCCATGTGCAGAGAGAAGACCAGCCGACAGCCAATACCAAAGCCCCAGACATATGAGTGGCCTCCCCAGACCTCCTAGCCCTAGTTGAGCGTCCAGATGACTGCAACCTCATGAATGAGCCCAGGGGATGGCTCCAGCAGAAGAACCACCCTGATGAGCCAGCAAAGCCATAATTCATGAGAAATAATAAAGTGATATTGTAAGCCACTAAATTTTGGGGTGATTTGTTATGTAGCAATATAGAATGAGACGGCTTCCGTTCTTTCTCTTCACAGAACTTAGTCACCTGACATATATTTTTGTTTATTTTCTTCCCACCCAATTAGACTGAAAGCTTCTTGAAAATAGAAACATTGTTTCATATTCTCTCTAAACACCAGAATAATCCTGGCATATAGCAGGAGTTCAACAAATACTTGATGGATGAAGCAGTGAAGACATCTAAATAAACTGATTAATGAAAACACTAATAGACTCTTAAGAGAATCTAGAGTATTTGGGGGAACATCCTTAAGATTTTGAGGCTGATGTTGCAAAAGACACAAGATAGTCCTGAGTGGCTTGCCTGGGGCCACAGAGACCATGGGATGGTTTCATGTGACTTTGCTATCATTAAGTCTTTATACAGTTCTTTGGACCCATGTCCAGGCAATCATTGAGTAGTTCCAGCCCTCCTTGGCAGTTTCTGGTCAGGAATTTTGCAGGAGTGGCCTAACAGACAGTAGCAAAAGACATATGGCAAAAGGCATGTGAACTAGAAGTCTCCTTTTGTCAAGAAATGTGAAAGAATAAAAGCTGTGTAAAGGTCAAAGAGAATTCTGCAAACTCCATGCCAATGAGGTGGCCGGAAGTTTCCCATTTGGATATCTACACAGATTTAATGACCTGGGAAACTGCCAAAGTCCTGCTTCATATAGTACCATGTAGATGTAATCTGTGCCTCTAATTGCCCAGGGAACACGTCTTTGCAACTCTCTATGCTCCTGATGAAATCAACTCAGTGCAATGAACATTTCTTGCCTCCTTGAAATACACAAAGAATTCTGCTGGGTAAAGTGGAAGGTAGAGAGATGGGTTTGAAAAAAAAAAACCCACTCCTATCTAGACAAATGCACAAGATGATGAAAGAGCATCTTTGACATGATTGTGGAGAGCACATGAAGCATCAGGACCTTCACAGACTGCAGTGATCACACAGAGCTGGGAAGACCATGAGGGCTTCATGGAAATGTGACATTTGAACCAGGTCTTGATAGAACAGCAGGATTTCAATACGAAGGAATGAACGGATCAAGGCAAGAGAGCATAATTTAGAGGAAGTGAGTGCTGTGGAGTCGTGTTTAGAAAAGAGCAAGCAATATAGCTTGGTTGGAGCAAAGGGCAATACTTGGAGGTAATTCTATAGGGCTCTCTCCTCTGGACTGTTGTACACTTCTTATCTGCTATCCCTGCCTCCAAGTCATCCATATGATAACCTTGCTTGAGCACTGTATGTGTGCCAGCCCCTAAGTGTTTTGTCCGAATAATCTCTTAATCCTCACAACAGCCTCAAGAGGCAGTTACTACTATTATACCCATTTGACAGTTGAGGAAAGCGAGACACAGAGATTAAATTAGTCACTCAGTCACAGAACTGATACCTGTCTGTGGCAGACTCCACTGCCTGTAAGTCACAATCTACTCTCTCTTTTCTCCATAGTTGCACTGACCAATACAATAGCCACTAGGCATGTGTGGCTATTCAAATTAACTACAAATAAATAAAATGTAAGATTTAGCTCTCAGTTTCACTAGCCATACTTCAAGTACTCAATAGCAACTTGTGGCTAGCAGCTATCACATGAGAAGAACAGATGCAGAACATTTCCGTCATCCCAGAAAGTTCTATAGGGCAGTGCTAGCTTATCGTAATAGGAAGAATGCCAGGAATGGAGCAAGAGTGGACTTCTCAGCCTCTCTCACAGTGGGGGTGTCAGAAGTGGTGCATACCGCATCTAGTCCAGGATTTATAAAATTGACAACTTGTCTCCTCACTGGTCTCTCTACCCTTCCACCAGCTAGAGGCCAAAAACAGTGAGGCCCTAGAGGTGGCAAGCTCCCAAGAAGCCAGATCCCTGAGTCATCACACGGACGAGGGCCACCTGCCAAGAAGACACACTCTCCTTAGACTGTTACATGATCCAGAAATAAACTTCTATTGTGTTTGTGCCATTATCCATGTTTCAGTCTATATGTCACAGCCATTTAGCCTACCTGAACTAATTCGGTGTCACAGCCAGGATTTGAACCCCAGCAGTGTGAGTCTGAAGCCCACACTCTTAGCAACTACACATCTGCCAGAAAGACCTTTTTAAAATGCAAAACTGAGTCTGTCATTCTCCTGTTGAAAAATCTGGAAAGGCTTCCAGAACAAGGGCTTACAGACAAAATTCAAATCCCTTAATGGGCTCCGATGCCCTTAACTAATCCCTCAGCTTCATCTGCCATTTCAGTTCTCCATGGGTTGTGCCATTTTCACACCCTTGTGTAGCTACTTGTGCCCCTCATGCCCTCAGTCTGAAATACCCTTGCACCACATCCACAGCTGTTGAAATCCTAGTCATCCTTTGAAGTCCGGCTCAAATATACCTTTCTCCCTCAATCCAACCCAATCCCTATAGTCAGAAGGAGTCACTCACTCTCTCGGAACTTTTCTGGGATTTCTTCCTCTCCATGCATAGCATTACAATGGTAATGGTAGTGGAGGTAATAATAGTAATTACTATGCATTAGTCATGGTTCTAGGTGATTTGCATATACTAATTCATTTAATTGCCATGCCAACCCTTTGAGGTAGGTACCATAATGACCTCCATTTTGGAGATGAGAAACTGAGGCACAGAGGGAGATAATCACTTGACCACCGTTCCACAGCTAGAAGGGCGGGGATTGAAGCCCAGGCAGTTTGAGTCTACAGTTGGGTTTTCTACATGCATATTGTCTCCCCAATGATACAGGAAGTTTGTTGAGGTTGGGAAGCATATGGGTTCACTTTTGGATCTCCCACAGCCCAGGCACAAGGCCACACATGTGAATGTTCACTGTTGTATGATGACCATTTGAGTCCACTGTGCAGGGTCTCAAGATGAGGGCTCCTTTGGCCTTGGTAGCTGGCTGCTTCATGGCAGTGTCTTGGCCTTTGGGATTAGACTCTAACACACAGACTCTCGGTGACTGCAGGGAAGGCCTCCCCTGGCACCAGGCTCAGTGTGTATCTTCCATTGCAGGATGGCTTATGATGGCCTAAGCTTCAGCTGGAAAACTCATCCATGGCTTAATAGACTATTATCTTTAACAGCCCACAACCAGCCAGCAGCCCAGGAAGAGTTCGCTGTTCTGTCTCCTGCTCCCGGGAGCTAGAAGCAGATGGGGAAGGACTGAAGTTAAAGAGAAACCTCTTCCAACTGCAGCCAGAGCTCAGTCTGGAAGCTGCAGCTGTCCATAGCTAAGACACCCCTTCATCTGCTGGGCTGTTTCTAGCCAAATCTAATCAAAACAGATGGCAAATTCATGCAATCAGTAAAAGTAGCTGAGAAGGCAACCCCAGCCCCAAGCTGTTCAAGGACCCAAATGCCCAATTTTCTCTTTTCCATCAGGTTATGTAGAAATGGCCAACTTCAGAGATCTCTGGAGAGCCTCACTGTAGATTCAGATGTAGATTCAAACGACAGAGCTGGCAGGATTTTACAGTCATCCTATCCAGTTCCTTCGTTTTCTTTTTCTTTTTTTCTTTTTCTTTTTTTGAGACAGAGTTTTGCTCTTGTTGCCCAGGCTGGAATGCAATGGTGCAATCTCAGCTCACTACAACCTCCTCCTCCTGGGTTCAAATGATTCTCCTACATCAGCCTCCCAAGTCGCTGGGATTACAGGCATGCACCACCATGCCCAGCTAATTTTGTGTTTTTAGTAGAGATGGGGTTTCTCCATGTTGGTCAGGCTGGTCTCAAACTTCTGACCTCAGGTGATCCGCCCGCCTCAGTCTCCCAAAGTGCTGGGATTACAGGCGGGAGCCACCACACCTGGCCCCCCTCCCCCTTTTTTTATTGATGAGGAAATTAGCTTGGAGAGAGGAGGTAAATTGCTGCAAGTTCCAGAGCCAGGATTCAAACTCAGGCCTCTTGGCTCCTGGTTTAAAACACTTTCCTATATTCCACACAGAGTTGGATCCTGACTAGGCTCTAAATAGCAGGGCTAAGAAAAAAGTTTTAGGGAGAGAGGATAAATGGACGTGGAGGATTGGGCTTCTGCAGGCATTTCTTTTGGTGCTTATAAGCATGTCAAAGCCAAATAACTATGATTTGGAAGTTAAATGTCTTTTTGTATGTTATCTGTGTTAGAGAGAGCTCTTGTCTTCTGTGCACCAACAGGATCATCTTGAACAAATCTCTTAATTTTCTTAGCTCATTTCTTCACCTGTAAATGGGACATAACCATTGCATAAGACTGCTCTGTTCACCTGGTCCAGAGACTAGCACAGAGTAGATGTTCAAATAATGCCAATTCCTTTGATCTCTTCCTTTTACTAGACATAAGCTATTAGAACAGACACTTTCATTCTTTAGATGCTACGAAAGTCAGCACGCAAGTTGGCCCATCTCCTTTTCATAGCAATTAAGAAAGATGAATATCACTAATTGGGTTTCCACTCACATTTTTATTCTCAAGGCTAACATTTGTGTTTATTACTGAATCATAGATAAGGGCACATGGGGGAATATGGGTGAGCCTAGCTCCCCATTGTGAAATGCAAAACACAGAAATTTTAGATAGATTGTAAACTCTGAATTGCCTTTTATCTCCCAAAGGCCTGGAACAAAGGCAAGCTAGCACAGTGAATACATGTCTTAATTGCTTTTCTCATACTGCAGACAGAGCCTCTGTCCTAAATATGACTCCACGTGCTTGGGGCAGATAACTGGGTGAGCCAAGAACCAACCAAAATTTTATGACTAATAGTATTGTTTTACTTCTAAACAATCTACATAAAAGGCCACCCATTAATAAATGCAGCAGTGAGTAAAGTTGTCATTCGTTTCCATTGAGAGACACAGATACAACCTCCCTCCTTCCACCTACATTCTCTTTCTCGCCAGAGAGAAAACTCAGAATCTACCTGAAGCAATAGCAGCGCTGATTTTAAAGAAAATGACTGATCTCTGAGATTGAGATTACTTGTTGCCCTGCCCTAATGAAGCACTTGGAACCACAGAAACCTAGAATTAGAAGGGAGGTAAAATATAATAGTCCAACCTGCCCCCAAAGGAAGAATCATCTCTGTGATTCTGGCCCAATGAGGATCCAGTTTGTACTAGAACTATCTAAAGGGCAGGGCACTCACTGACATGCTGGGTGTCTCTGGTGCTGTCACTGCTGGGCCACTCTGCAGATTAAGTAATCCTTCCTTACCATCAGCTGGAGTGCCCATCTTCACTTCCCTGCTTGGCCCTCATGCTGTCAGCTGGAAGAGCATAAAATGTAATCTGCCTTCCAAAGATGATCGTTGTACTCTATCCAAGGCTTCTCTTCAGTTCTTTGAATCACATTTTGTGACACTTCATATTCTCACCACCCTTCCCAGGAGAGCCTTTGCCACGCTTAAGATATGGCACCCAGAACAGGATCCAGTTCTCTGGATGCAATCAGACCTCTGTGGGCAACATCTCTCTCACCTGGATGTTTGGGGCCTGTTAATACAGGAGACCTGAAGGCTCTGAGGTGTTCCTGACCACAGCAGAATGTGGCCTGATAATCTTTCCCAGAGACTTGGACCTTCTGGTCAAAAGCTAGGGTCTTGCAATTCTGACCAACTGGCTTGTGGGAAGGTGACCTAGACCAAAGGGAGGGCCGAGGGACCATCCTTGTGGGTTCAGTCCATATCCAGGCCATTTCTCCAAGACAGCATGGTATACCTGTGCCAGCTCCTGGACTGTGAGAGGACTGACTAGAGGATACTTACATCTAGGGCTCAGAGGAGAGGTCTGGGCTAGAGACTGCATATCTCAGAGTATAGATGTGACTGGGGCTGGGAAGAACCTTAGATGTTAGATAGTCCAATGCCTCCCAGTACAGATGGGAAAACTGAAGCCCAGAGAGGATAAAGATTTGCCAGGAGCCATACATCTATTTGTTGAAACAGTTGTTCACCAAACATTTATTGAGTACCTTCCCTGTGCCTGGCACTGGGTCAAGAGCTGCAAATATAAAAGTGAATAAAACTCATGGAGAGATAGGAGGCAGGCAATTAAGTGAGTAAACAAATTATTGGGATATCAGATTGTGGTGCACGCTATGGAAAACGAGGAGTGCTGGGAATGGAGGTTGCAAAGTGGTGACCAGGGAGGATACGTAAAAGGTGACATTTGAGCAAAGTCTTAGAGGAGGTAAGGAAGTAAACCATGTGGATAATGGTGGAAAGAACATTCCAGACAAAAGGAACAGGCTTGATGCAGGAGCAAACGTAGTGTATTCAAGGAGGCCATCGTGCCTGGAGTAGATTGAGGAAGGGGTAACACCAGAGAGGCAGCAAGGGGCCACAGCATCTGAGGCCTTGTAGACCAGTACAGAATGTTGGGTTTTTTTTTCTGGAGTATGATGAGGAATCACTGGAGGGTTTGGAACAGAAAAGTAACATGACCTGATTTGCATACTAAAAGAGTCACTCTGGTTGTTGTGTTGAAAATAGATTGTAGGATGACAAGAATGAAAGCAGAGTGACCAGATAGAAGGCCACTGCAATAACCCAGGTGAGAGAAGGATGGCGGCTTGGAGCATCGTGGTAGCAGTGGAAGGGGTGAGAAGTGGTCAGATTCTTAATATAGTTGGAAGATGGGGCTAATGGAGTTTGCTGACAGCTTGGATGTGGGATGTGAGAGAAAGAGAGCTGTTTTGGAGGACTCCAAGGTTTGGGCCTGAGTAACTGCAGGAGTAAAGCTGCCATCACTGAGCTAGGAAGACCTCTAGTGGGATGGGTTCAGAGAAAGACTCCGGGGTTCAGTCTGGAAGTCTGGATATTTGTTAGACATCCAGTGAGCACATTAAGAGGGCCTTTGAATATTTAAGTCTGGAGTTCAGGAGATAGGTCTGGGCTGGAGCCATCAGCAAACATACAAGACCAGATGAGAACACAGAGGGAGAGAGCGTAAACAGAACTTGAGTCTTGGGAGAACTTGAGCCTTGGGACATGCCAAGGTTAAGGTGATGAGGTCAGAAATGCTGGAAACAGTGCATTCATGATAAGTTGAAAAGAACTCAGGACTTCTAATCTAGAACCCTTTCGTCTCTGTGACAGCAGGGGCTATACTTTGTTGTTCATAAATATTTTCCCAGTGCCTATAATGGTGGCCTGGCACATACTAAAAACTTAATAAATAGGTATGGAATGAGTAAATCTAAAGAAACAGAAGTAAAGAGAGGGGTAGTCTTTAATTCTTACCAGCTCCTCCTTCCTACAGATATGGGAGGGCCAGACCTGAACTTCGTTTCCTCTCCGTGACATCTACTAAGGAACCTGTGGGCCAATCCTCCCCACCCCCCTTAACCTCCCTTCCTCTCCATTCCAGACCAGCTGGCTGGGGTGCCTGTGGGAGCAGTCGGCGGAGGGGGTAGAGTTCACGGCGGAAGTTTTGTCCCCATTGCCAGCAGGGGAGGGAGAGGCAGCAATGACAGGAGCAGTGACCTTGGCTACCCCCCACACCAGGGCAATGGGAAAGGGAACGTTGTGCTGGGAAGAACTATTAATAACTCGTCACGGTCACAGAACGCAACACAAACTCATTGGGCAGCTCAATTTTTCTGCCTGTTAAAAGTTATTAGTGGTTCTGTGGGGGAAGCCAGAAAAAATTTATATGGAACAATAAATTCCTCTATAAGCCACAAAACCCTACAAATTTGCAGCTAATAAACCCACAAATGTAAGATGATTAAGAACTGGCAAGGAAAGAGAGTTCCTTGATTCTTAGCCTCAAGAGGCAGTGTGGTCTGATGGGCTGACACTGGGCCAAAGGCAGAGAAATCCAAGTTCTAATCCTGGCTCTTAATTAGCTGGGTGTCCTTGGGCAAGTCATCCACCCTCTGTCTCAGTTTCCCATCTGTAACATGAGGATACACAGTTCCTGCCTTGTCTTTCTCAACAAGTGATTGGGGGGATAAATAAGTTATGAGACAAGACAGCCTTTCAGAAAAAAATATTTCTAATTCTCTTAACTGCAGGTAATTATTATTCGCCCAGTGACTAGTGGGACTATCAGCACTTACCTTGAGATATGAAGGCAAATTTGCAAGATTCATCTGGACCTCTGCCCCAACCCATTAGTCTGTCCCCAGAGGGCTCTGTCATAGAGCCCACCAGGATAGCTGTATAGTGGGTTGAAATATATGTAGCCCCCAGAAGATATATTCAAACCTGGCACCTGTGAATGTAAGCTAAGCCTGGTACCTGTGAATGTGAGCTTATTTGGAAAAAGGGCCTCTGCAGTAGGAATTAAAGATCTCAAGATGAGATCATCCTTGGTTAACATGGTGGGCCCCAAATCCAATGGCAAATGTTCTTACAAGAAGATGAGACACGCAGAGGAGAGACACAGAAGAAAACAAAAAAGGCAACCTGAAGATAGAGTAAGATATTGGAGTGATGGGTCTATAAGTCAAGGATTGCCACCAGACACCAGAAGTGAGGTGAGAAGCATGGCATGGATTTTGCCTCAAACCCTCCAGAAGGCACCATCCCTGATAACACCTTGATTTTGGACTTCCGACCTCTAGAACTGTGGGAGAATAAGTTGCTTTTTTTTTTTTTTTTTTTTTTTTTTTTTTTTTTTTTTTGAGACAAAGTCTCACTGTGTCACCCAGGCTGGAGTGCAGTGGCGCAATCTCTGCTCACTGCAAGCTCCGCCTTCCGGGTTCACACCATCCTCCTGCCTCAGCCTCCCAAGTAGCTGAGACTACAGGCGCCCACCACCATGCCCGGCTTTTTTGTATTTTTAGTAGAGACGGGGTTTCACCGTGTTAGCCAGGATGGTCTCGATCTCCTGACCTCGTGATCCGCCCGCCTTGGCCTCCCAAAGTGCTGGGATTACAGGCATGAGCCACCACGCCCGGCCGTTGCTGTTTTTTTTAAGCCACAAAATTTGTGGTAATTTGTTATGGCAGCCACAGGAAATTAACACAGTAGCTATGCCTTGACTGCCTGGAAATTCCCATCCATCCTACAGAGGAGATGAGACACAGCATGGACCACTGTGAAATGACACTTCTGGGTAACATCCTCCCAGCCACCTTAGGACACATTCTGTCCAACATTAAACGGGAATACAGGAAAGGAAGCCAACATAAATCAAGCACCTATAATGTTCCAGGCACCATGTGAAGTCATCTCATTTAATGTGATCCTTGCCAACAATCTTCTCAACTGAAAACTATTATCCCCATTTTCTATTTGTGGAAACCGAGGCTCTTGAGAAGTCAGGTGACTTACACCTATTACATGCTGGTGGCAGAGCCAGGATTTGAATCTAGGTCTGCTGAGTCAAGATGAATCCTCATACTACCCCGGGAAGATCCCCGAGCCCTGGGAGGACCTCGGTGGAAGTCCACCTGGTTTCCCGTCCCTGGCCAAAGGCTGACATCAGGGACAGGAGTGAGGCGTAGGCCAGATACTCTCAGAGCCAAGTCAGAGCCAGTTTCCTGTTGGCATTAGCAGTTTCAAAGACACACAGAGAGAGGAACATTTTCTAGCTACAGTCACTGTTGAAGTAAAAATGTTCTGTGGAAACAGATCACCAGAGCATCCGTCACCAGAGGAGATTTGATGTGGAAGGTACAATTTTGTATTATAAGGCAGAATTCAATACATTTCTTCTTTGCTCTCTTCCCATCCCAGGCCCCTGTTGAATGCCAGTCCTGATTTAGAGAGACAGCTGGGGCCAGATTTCTGTTCTCACTATGGCCCCAGGCTCTCCTCCAAAGGGAAATGTCCAGCCAGCACAGGGCTCCAGTTGGGCCTGATTTGTTCAATGAGGTTATAACAAGGCCCAGGGAGCATCATCCAGGCCCAAGAGAGGTGAGACACTGTTGTCCCCGGGTCCATCCTGGACCCTGTCCCCTCCTGGGTTCTAGCTGAGATTCAGCCATCAAGTTCCCAGATCTAGAGCATGAGGGTGGGCCCTTTAGGATGCAATTGGGTTTGCTAGACCTTTTCTTTTCTTGCAAAGATTTTTAAAGATTAGCTGTCAGGCTAGACTAGCTCCTCATGGCCTCCAGGCACACATTTCCAAACACCGACCTAGGGTTTCAGGTCCTGAGACCTCCCGGGTAAACCTTCCTAAAAATGTTCTTCAGCATGCTCTCTTATCTCTCAGTCTAGATACCTGGGAAGTCCTACGATTGAGCTGACCTTGACGGAACCTCGTGCTAAATGAAGCAACGTGTTACGAAGCAAGAGGTATGGTTTCTAGTGGTTTACTATCACTTACAAACTATAGAGACATGGGCAACTCACCCCCAAATACCTACATTTGGTTTGATCTGGTAAGTGGAAATACTACTTCACAGTCTGGGGGCTAGACCACCTGTGATTCTCAATTTCCCAGCAAGTTGGCGTCATCCTCATTGTGGAAGTAGAAAGGAGTTGTGGATGCAGGATGGAGCATGACCTGTCTGCTTCTGGCTGAGGTTTCTTGGCAAAGTCTGGAATGATGATGACTACATCAGGAGAAATGTCCTAGGAGCTTCCTTCCTACGAGGTCAGACTTCTGCAGAGGACAGCAAGGTTTCTGCAGGAAGGGGGTGGGGCGGGTGAAGTCGGCCTGATTTGTTCTGCTAAGCAAGAGACAGGTCTTAACAGTGCCCATCCCCTGAACCCTGCCCAAATCACTTGAATTTGCTGCCCTTTTTGAGTAAAAGAGAGCATGGTGTATGTCTCTCCCACTTTCCCCCATCTCTGAGGCAGCCCATGTGTAGATGAAGGAAGTGAGGCTCACGGAGGTGGAGTTACTTCCTCTGGCTGACCCAGCTTGCAGAGGCAAAGCCAGGGTTGGAAGCCAAACAGCTTGGTCTCCAGAGCTGAGGCCATAACAGAGGCCGTGTTGCTGCAGGTGCATTTGTGATGGGCATTTCTGTGCTGTCCTGGGTTGTGGGGTGGGGCTGCCTATGTGGAGTGAGGATCATGTAGGGCTTGCAACCTGTGGCATGTGTGTTGCATGTGCACATGATTGGCTGTGCAGTTCCAGATGCCTGTGTGGCCACGCGTGTGCATGCCCGCTCCTGGCCCCTCCTCCCCAGGTGGTATGGCTGGGGGCTGCTTTCCCCACTTAGAGGAGTCTGCAGAGGAGCCAAACCACAGCTCCAGCCAAACCGCAGCTTGGGCCACAGGGGTTTGATCTTCCCTCTGCTGCCGGAGATGAGAGAAGTCTAAGTGGCAAAGATTTACGGGGCCTGAGGGAGAAATACCCTTCCAGTGAGAAGCTTACATGAAAAGCTCCAGAGTAATAACTGAGGCTGCAAAGCGTGCCAATTATGCAACAATTAAAAGGTTTGACTATCATATCTTTCTCCTTTTATTCTCCCATCTACTCCTCCCCCTGCCACATCTGGCTGCCCCTGCAGGCTCCCCAGCAAAAGCTCTGGGGAACAGAGGATAAAGAACACACTTTTCCCCTTTTTAATTGGAGATCAAAAGTTGGAAGAAGAACTCACCCCCTCAAGGGCAGGAAGAAAGGGGTATTGTTGAGATGGAGGCCCTCAGAGGAGGGGATGGGAAAGGAGAAAGGAGTGTAGGGCAGGTTCCTATACAGTTTGTCAGGGTCTGTAAGAATTTTACACACATCATCTCACTTAATCCACAGGCCAACCCTGTAAGGTTAGTATATTACTGGCATTATGTTTCAGATTAGAAAACGGAGACCCACAGAGGCAAATGATTTGACCAAGGTCACACAGCTGGTAGAACTGGCATTGTACCCCAGGCTGTCTGATGCCAAGGGCTTTGCCACCAGGTTCCTAGCCTTAGCTTTCCCATTGGTAAAGTGGGTGCAGGCCCTGGGCTTTGTGTGATGGAATCAAGTGCTCCCGTAGATGAAAGGTACAGTGGGCGCTTAGCGGCAGGATTGCTCTGTAATTCAGCCAGCAGCAGCTGAGCCAAATGCCCTGCACAGCAATCCAGTGGCTAATTGAGAAAGAATTAGGCAGTGTGCCCCAAAAGTGAAGAAACAGCTGCTAGTTGGCTTTTTAGAGGTGCCAACACACAGCCAGTATATGTATCCCCTCCCCAACTGATTTCCCAGCAGAGCTAACAGCGCCCACACTCCAGGGCCCATGGCATTGGACTCCCTCCTGCCCTTCTCATCCATGGCAACTCCAAACACTGCCCTAAAAGCTCTTATATCTCCTGAGGGAGGGTGGTGTGGGGGCACAGGCTTTAGGAGGCTAATGGCCATCTCTTACATCCAGGATTCCCCCAAACAGCTGGCACATAGCAGGCTCACACAGCTCACATTTGACCCAGACAAAATAGGACAGCAGGCTCTACCCTAGGGACTTTCATGTATGTTTTCTCATTAACACACCCTAGATCTGCTCTGTCTCTAACTGAGGGAGTAAATCTGGGCAGGCCATGACACCTCCCTGGACATCAATTTTCTCAGATGTTGATTGAGTGGGCTAGACTGTCCAGAGTTAACTGCCCAGCTGTCTATGACAGCTAGAGAGGGAGGAACATGTAGCCCAAGTCACTCACAGTGGCAGGGAGAGGTTCCGATCATCCTGCCTCCAGGCTGGGGCATGTCCCCCACACCTCAGTCCTCAGTCTTCAGGAGGGTGAGCATGCCGGCAAAGCTGGGCTGGCTCTGCCGTTTCTCCTGCTTCAGGCTGAGCCCAAGAAAGCAGCCACACACCTGGGTCTTGTGCCCACAGGACAAAAGAGTGGAGCTTGGGTCTCAGCATCCCTATTACTTTTCCCTGCACCACCACAAATGCCGTCAGCCCAGGCCTCCTGGGATAGGTTTTGCTAAATGGTTTTCCCCAATATATTGCTTCCCAGGTCACAGCCCGACTCTCAGCATTTTCTCCTCTGCTGCTTTGGATTCTTGAAAACCCCTCACCTCAGGAGTGATGTCCTGGGGTATGTCAGTGGGGTGGAGAATAAGGGGGATTGGTTATGGAGAGCGAGGCAGAGCAAGTCGGGGGCAAGAGAAACTGTGGCCATCCCCCCGACACCATGAGCTCTACCCCAACGTTAGTGGCTCGCACTTGGTGACCTGGGGGTCCTTCTTTCCCCATCGCCCCTCTCCCAGGCCTGTACCAGGTGGCTGTGGTAGCCAGCTCCCTCATGGGAGCTGAGGGACCCCAGCTGGCAGAGACGGCCACACTTAGAGAGCCCAGCCAGTTGTTTGCTCAAGTGGGGCCCACTCAGCCCACTGTGCAGGGGCTGGCAGGACTCCAGAGGAAATGATGGGAGGGTTTGGGTGCATTCTGACCTTAACTGAATTCCAGGATGATGATGTGTGAATAATATGGCTTTTTGAGAGTCAACAGCTTGGGTGCTTTTTATAGTCAGGCTGGAACGCTGAATGGGCCATCTCCCCATTAATCATTTAGCTAGTTAGATCAATTGGCAAACAATCCCAGCATTACTCTGTGGTATTACTCTCCCTTCCGTCAGCAGCCACCCTTACACAGATGTCAAAACTGCCATCAAGTTAGCCCCAGCCCTACCCCCGTGCCTTCTATTCCCCAGGCTTCATATTCTAATTCCTCGAGCTTCTTACAATTCCCATTTCTGTCCAGAATTTTCATTATTTTGGTGGTCTCTGCCCACAGGGAGATCCCAGGTTCCTACTCCCTGGGCCATTCTGAACTCCCAGAGGGCACATTCTGACCACCTGAAGGAGGAAGAAATTCATTCTCAGTGATATTCCAGAGAAAGTGCCAGGGAGGGGCATGTGGGTGAATAAGCCCGGGGCCAGACCCCAGCACCTAGGCCCGCTGGCTCTTCCCTCTGTGTGCTCCCTCCACTCCAGGACTCCAGGCTTTCATCACCAGGCAGGACAGAGTTTGACCAAGACCTCAAAACTCACAGTGTCTCCAGATTGTGCAGCCCCTCGAAGCTGTGGGTCCCCAGATGCTGGATGCGGTTGTTATGCAAATGCCTGCACGGGAAGGAAAGACGCATCAGAATGGGTGCTGACAGCACTGGGGCCAGGGAATGGAAGAGCACACAGTGGCATGAGTGGGAAAGTGGAGGCAGAAGCATGGACAGAATGACCCTAATGATCCATCCCTTTGTTTCTAGGAACAAACTGACTGGCCAAGACTGACTTCTGAAGCCACAATCTCCACGGCTAGATTGACCATAGGCTACCCCATTTTGATTTCCTATTAAAGGAAAAAGGGAGAGGAAAGCCTTAGGCCAAGGCTAAAGCAAGTTTCCCCTAAGCTCTAGGAGACAGTTCTGATGTCAGAGGGGCTCAAGTCTGAGGCTTCTATGGCCGGGCTCCCCAGGACCCAGTCTGCCTGACTCAGTGGCCAGACGTACTTATGGGAGCCAACAGCAAACCACTGCAGACAACATATAATTAAAGGCGAAGCTTTCTGTTACAATTGGAGAGAGCTACAGATACACTCAGAGAACAGGCAGATTGGTGAGGCCAGAGGAATGAAGGCAGGCTTTATAGAGGTGGTGATCCAGAGCAGGGCCTTGAAGGACAGGTGAACTGAACAAGCAGAGGGAAGGGCATTCCAGGCAAAGGGGGACCGAAGGTGATGCAGCTTGAACAACTGGACAGAGCTATCCAAGCATAAGCCGGAAAAAAATAACATTGCATGGAAATTATGAAAACATACAACAGGGAAACTGTGAGCAAGAAGAAAGAGGATGCAAAAGGCAGGCAAAGTTTCAAGCCTAGAAGAAAAGATACCTAATGGACCAGGAACACAAAGAAATTTATCACAGTAGCCTTCTGCTACAAAACAATCCAATAAAACATTATTTCAAAGACAAATGTTCTTAAGTGAAAGGAAAAATGACACAGTAGATTAAGGAAATAAATTAAGGACCAAACTACATCACTAAAAAAAAACTAGTCAATAAATGTAAAGCAAGGGACAGTGCAGACACTGCTAAAAATTGAATTGGTGTCAGAGAGAAAACTTGAGATAATCGTGATGACTATGGTTGAATGAGACAAAAATGTTAAAACAAAAACTAAATGCTGAAGACATAAAGGTGATTTAACACAAGCATAATTGATGTTTCTGGAGCAAAGAATGCAAAAATGAGACTGAAGATGTATTCAAAGACATAATACCAAAAAATCTCTAAGATGACGAAAGAATGGAATCTGCAGCTCAAAAGCATATATTGTTACAGGATAATTAAATACTGACTATTCTATACTGTAACATATCCTAGTTAAACTATTAAATTCAAGAATTTAAAAACATCTTCAGGCGGAAGAAGGAAATCACTGACAAGGGGAAGAAAATCAGGCTGGCCTCCAAGATGTTGTTTAAATATAAAGGCAATGGGCAGGCCTCATCCAGCATAGATGGGTAAGGACCAGACTCCTGTGAGCCTGGGGATTTAAAGCTTCTGTCTGTCTTCCCTATCCTTACCCACCTGCTCCATGAGGTTCCGTTTCAGGAAACAGACTCCTGTCCCCAGGGAGCTTCTCATCCAAAAGGGAAAACACCGCCTTCTGGGAGTGATCTCCCCTTAATTTTTCCCATTTCTTTCACACCTACAAACCAATTGTCATCAAACTCTATCATTCTTCTTGCCTCCTGTTGAACTTCCATCTCCATTTTCCACCCTCTTCTGCCTCCCCCAGTATCTCAGGTCCAAACCATCTCAGCTAAACATCCAGCTCCTCCCTCCAACTTCCTCCCCTAAACCACTCATTCAACCCTGGTGTCTTGGGCACCCCAAATGGCCCAGTCCGGGGGAAGTGTTGAGGCTTATAGCCCAGATAAAGAGACAAGATTACACACATGATACCACTGCTGTCCAACTAAGTGCTACCTAGGGGTCCTGTTGGTGCCAGAGCAGTGGTGAGGGGGGTTCCACATGTGGCAAAGCAACCCGGATGATGAAAGTTCAGGGTTGGGTTGAAAAGAAGCCCCTTCTCTTCTACCCTGCTTGCCTGCTCACACCTCCAGCCAGGCCCCTATGCAATCCTTGATTTTAACCAAATACCTTTCTTGCTTCCCATCATATCCAGTCTTCCTTTTCTTCCTCCTGAGCCTTCCTACAGCTCATCCTGTAGTCCCTGGACAGCATTCCCCAGCTTCCTGTCCACCTCACAAGTCACCCTCTGCTAAAAGCCTCTCTCCTCCATCCCATGAGTTGGAGGCAGGTGAAGGACGAAGGGGTAATGTTTCTAGCCTCTCCCCATGCAAAGGGACCAGTTTTTCTCTATCAGCTTTGCTCCCACACCAGTAGGTTTTCTTTCCTTAGTCCCTTGTCCCTCTTTGTCCTCAGTGGGCCTCCCCCTCAATACCTCCTAGATCTATAACAGGCCTGACTTACAGGCCAATTCCTTGGCTCCCACCCAAACCTTGGAGTCACCCATGACCCGCCTTCTTCTTGGTCTTCTACCCTCTGAAAACCTCTCAATCAGGTCAATTCTTCCTTCAAAACAGCCCTCACAGTCATGCCGTCCCTTCCATCCCTTCTACCACCTCCTTAAACTAACTGGACTTTGACTGATACCAAGAACCTCTGAACTGACCTTCCTGTCTCCAGTCTGCCTCAGTTCCAATCCAGCCTTCAAATTAATCTTCCTAAAATACTCCATTTTTAACCCTTGCCTGAAAACCTTCAAGCTTCCCCCACCCACACGGGCAGATAGAAGCCAAGCTCTCTGTTCTGACATTGCAAGTCCCAACATGCACCTTTCCAGCTTCTTCTCCTGAGCTCTGCATGGGGACCCTCTGCTCCAGCCCGACTGGCGTGGTTACTGGCAGTCAAACACACTTACTCTCCCCGCCGTGTCTTTATTGCTATCTACTTGGAATGTCCTCATTCTCTTCATTTCACCATCTTTCCAGGCCCAGGTCCCACCCCACCTCCCTCAGGAAGCCTCCCTCCCCTCCACCTCAGCCTTCCCACCATACCAATGCTGCTATGAGTCTGAACTTATCATCTGACTGTGTTAGCATAAGTGACACTACATCATTCATTATTTTTCCCCGTATTTATTCTGCTCTTTCAACTGGACCGAAAGCCCCTCAAGGGCAGTGTCTATATCTCATAGTTTTTTGAGTTTTCAGTATACCACATGGGCGCTCAATAAATGCCTGCTCCTGCTCATCCATCTGGGGCCAACCATGAAGTTCTTATTTCTCTAGTAATCTTACCACTCACAGAGGCCTGACCCCACCCCCTCACAATGTCACGGGGATATCACCAAAGTTAGGACCAATCACCTTGTTCTGTTTACCCTCTATAAATACCCCCTACTCCGTGACTCCCAGAAGAAGGGAGGGTGTGGCATCCTGACAGAAGAATATAGTCCACAAGGATATTCATCTTGGTTCTCCAGCTTCCCAGGACAGAGAATCAGACAAACAAATTGGTGCCTGCCTTTCATCTCTCAAATGGAACTAGGTATCATCCATTCCCTCGCTTAGAAAATCACGCCAGATCTTCAAAAGTGGGGGGCGGGAGGAATGTTACCATTCAGTAGAGTCACTAACACGCATGTTCCTAAGCCATGTTCCTGCAGCAATTAGTGTGTAACCCAAAGCAATTATACATGACCTCCAAGCCCTTTTAGTAATTACCCTATGAACTTACCAATCATTCATAGCAATTAGCTGGGAGCTAATTTGCTTTCTAATGCTCCCACTGGGAAGGCAGAGTTAACCCCAGTCCCCAGTTCCTGCCAGGGATGATATCTCCCAGGTAATTACGGTGATGGGGTTTTGCTGTCTAATTATAAGTGATGGCTTTTCTCTGCTTCTTAAGGCCTGGGAAATGAGATGAATTTATCCCATCCCTGTGCCAAAGCATATGACTGCATCATCTAATTGTCAAATGTGGTAGAAATTACTTAAGAAATTCTTGACTTATATTTCAGTTATCATGGTATAGTTATTATAGGTGCATGGCAAGAAAATAATAGCTTAATTCCTATTTTCTGTTTATAGTACCCTGGCCCTTTAGTGACTCTCAGAGCACTTTTCAAGCTCTCATGTCATTCGACCTCATTATAACCCTATGGGATCAACAGGGAATGGTCATCCTCATGCTTTTCCAAAGGGAGACCAGAAGGTTTAGCAACATACAAAGAAGAGCAAAGCTAGCCAGACTCCAATCCAACTCAGGTAAACATGCAGCCCCCAGCCCCCAGCAGAACCCCACTGGGGATGGGGAACAGAGCAGCACTCACAGCACCACAAGGCTGGTGAGATTCTGGAAGGCGTAGTCAGGGATGTGGCTGATGCGGTTGAGGGCCAGGGTCATGGCCTGCAGGGCAGGGAGGTTGTTGAGGGCCCTGACAGGGATCTCCGTGAGTGCATTGTCGTCCAGCCAGAGGTGGCGGAGGGAGGACAGCCCCTCAAAGCTCCTCTCCGGGACCAGGGAGATGAGGTTGGCATCTAGGCGCCTGGTGGAAGAGAGGATGGAGAGGGGTCAATCCAGGGCAAGATGCAGACCAAGCTTTGGGGCTAGACTGGGCCAGCCAGGCCCTCAAAAGGGCCTTTGAGGTTCCCTGGGACTAAAGTTGTGACATGTATCCTGTATCCCACCTCTTCGAGTTCCCATATTTGGCTCCATTCCAACCCATAGTTTTTGGTTTTTTGTGGGGGAGGAGATAGAGTCTCACTCTGTTGCCCAGGTTGGAGTGCAGTGGCAGGATCTTGGCTCACTGCAACCTCCACCTCCCACTGGCCAATAGTTCTTGATCCTCTATGCCATATGTTTCCACGAATAATCCTTCTTCTTCCTCTCAGACCCAAGGCTGAACCCATAGCCTGTTTGTGAATAGCCAGTATTTTCCTTCACATCCATACTCCCGGGTTTCCAAACCTATGCCATAGTACCCTAGCTCTCTGAGTGTGACCTCGACCTTCCTAACTCTTCTGTGATAGTCCAAGATCATATAATGGAGATGTTCTCAGCATTGGCAGAGGGAAATATCCTCCCTCTGAACCAACCCAAAGAAAAATGCCTCCCCAAAAGTGTAAGCCCTTCCCTGTCACCCATCCCTAGCACCACCTGTTCCTTGTCCCTTCAAGGGCCCAGGGGCAAGGAGCTCCTGCTAAAGTCCTGGGGCTTCTTGCTCAGTCGATGACCTCTGGGAGTGTCCTGCATGCCACAGTTGAAGTTCTTGATTAGCTGCCTCTCAGAACAGGTGAACAGATGGTGGACAATCCTGTTTTTGCATAACCAGAGATTCTAGGGTGATACGAGGATTACTGATGGGAGCCCTAGAAGATCTTAGCAGCCCAGCAAAACAAGATTTTCAACCTTAGCTTTTTACAGATGTGCCCAGGCCATGATAGCCTTTATCAATATGCTACTGTCTCTGAGCCCCAGGTTGGGACTTGGGCTGAACCCCTACTGCCCTAAGCTGATGGTCTCACAGGGACTGGACAAACTGACCTGTACCATGGATCTATTGCTGGACTTTCCTATGTTGAAGCGAGGCTTGGCCCTGAGCCATGGTCCTCCCACATAGCCATATGGCATTGAAGCCATGGAAACCCCAGCCTTATCCACAAAGGCCCTACAGCCCCATAATCCTGAACCCAAAGGAGAAGTGATGTGATCAGTAGGGTGGGATGGGGTGATCTTTCATCCCAACAGCACAAGCCCCCTTGTAGAAGGTCCAGTAGTGCTTCTGTCTTTTCCCTAAGCATCTCACCAGTGCTCTGTCTGTGAAGACCTCAAGCACCATTGGGAAATACTCCCTAGCTCACCAGCAAGGGGACCATGGGTGGATGGGCCAACACTGCAGTCTTGGGTGTGAAAGCGCATTCACCAAGACATTCTTCGAAAGCTGTAGTTAGGAAAGACTTCCCACCCACATCAAACCTGACATGATGGGACCAAAAGCCCTTCAGTGAGTGCCCTCTGCTGGCAAGGCCTGTCACCTTGGACATGGTTCTCCAGTGGTGGCCATCACAGCCTTGATGGTCTGTGGCTGAACCACCTTGGGGAGCTTCGTGCAAATGTGGACTCCCATGGACCATCAGCCCCAGCATCACCTGGAAGCTTGTTAGAAATGCAGAATTTTAGGCCGCACCCCAGACTTACTCAATCAGAACCTGGATTTTAACCTGACTCCCAGGTGATTCATTGATTCATCAGCACATTAATGTTTTTAAAGCACTGAGCTAGGTTTTCTAGATCTTATGCTCCCATCTAATGACCTTGGATTGCTGGAGAAGACAGGAAGACTGAATGAGGATGTAGAAAGCCATTTCCTGCTGTGATTAGTGCTCAGCTGGTCCTGGGAGCCCTTGTTCTTGGATTTGATCATCAATTACTCCAGAAGATGAGGGCTGTACCTCAACCTCCTGCATAAATGACCATAGCAGGCACTACGTTCAGGTGTGAACGCCCAGCACCCAGCACAATGCCTAGTTTGCAGATGGCACTCAATGTTTTTAAATAAATGGGCAATAAATAAATGAGTGAATAAATGCCCTCTAAATTCTCTGCTTCCAAGCCTCAAATTGATGGCCTGACCAAGCACACCAGTAAGCTAGAGGAGACCTGGACAGCCCCCTTACCAGGGATGGTCGGGGATCCAGGTTGTCCTGCTTTGACACCCCATTCCATTGTGGTGAGGGCTCTCATCTGCAGATGCCCAACCAGCAGATGCTCAGACTCTCCTCCTGACCCTGGGATGGCCCTTTCCATGGGAGCAGCATCATAATCCCAGATTTTCCAGAGACCACAGACAGATCCCTAAGCCTTGAGTCCTGCTTAGGACCACATTTGAGATGGCCTTCTTAAGGGAGGATATGATTTCAACAAGGAGAGATGGAAAGGGGTGTCATGAATGAGGGCCTCAAGGGAAGAGAATGCAGGTCCAGTGTGGATGAGGGAAGGGAACACAGATTTCGGATATCCTTAAGAGGTCAAACTGATGGCCGGGCTCGGTGGCTCACGCTTGTAATCCCAGCACTTTGGGAGGCTGAGGTGAGCGGATCACCTGAGGTCGGGAGTTCAAGACCAGCCTGACCAATGTAGGGAAACCCCGTCTCTACTAAAAATACAAAATTAGCTGGGCATGGTTGCACATGCCTGTAATCTCAGCTACTCAAGAGGCTGAGGCAGGAGAATTGCTTGAACCTGGGAGGCAGAGGTTGCAGTGAGCCGAGATCACACCATTGCACTCCAGCCCGGGTGACAAGAGCAAAACTCCATCTCAAAAAAATAAAAAAGAGGTCAAATTGATAAGGCCCAGCAACCCATTGGATGTGGGGCCAGGGAGGGGCTAGGGCCTGACACTTCTCGAAGATCCGGGCCTTGCTCTCTGCTACTGCCTCCCTAATGGGTAAATTAACAGACCCAGGAAGCCTCACTCCCTGAGGGGGGGGCAGTACCTCCTTCTCTGAAGCTCAGGGCAGAGAACATCCCTACAGTGACAACCATGACACCAATATTAATCACTGTCTCCATTTATTGAGTCCTTGTCATATACCAGGTATACAATACCAGGTACTGTGTCCTATATCTTCTCAAAAATGAAATTGAGGTAGCTCTGATTAGCCCCATTTTACAGAGAGATTAAGCCCCCCAAGGCCCCACAGCTAGTAAGCTGCAGGGCTTAAATCTGAACCCAAGTTGTCTACCGTCAAAATTCATGTGCCTCACCATTATGTAGTGTTGGCACTGAGGTGCATGAGGGGAGGTAAGAACCTGTTCACCTAGGACAGCCGGGATATCAGGGCAGAGACTGTGGCTGAGCCAAGAAGATGGCCACGTACTGTAAGGAGGTGCTAGGAGGCAGGCAGGAAGTGGGTCAGGTCAGGGCAAGGGGAAAACTTCTTCTGTGATCATAGGGGGCACTTGGAAGTGGCCTTTGCTATGCATGTGCCTATGTGTGAGTACACACATTTGCCAGCCACATGCATGTGCACACTCACACATGTAACCTACAGTCCTGGTTAGTCCATCTCCTGCATTTTGTGTAACCCATAGGCAGGAGAGCTTGGGAAGGGCCCTTTTGCCAGGCTGGGCCAAGCATGGCAGTGGCTTAAAACAGGGCCTCACCACTGCACTCCAGCCTGGGCGACAGAGCGAGACTCCGTCTCAAAAAAAAAAAAAAACAAAAACAGGGCCTCACTTTCTCCGTCTCTTAGGGAAGGGCTGGGTGGGCTGAGCCTTCAGGCCGCTTTCTGCTCTGTCAGGGAGAATCCATCTTCTGTCCTGGCTCATGGTATCCTGAAGGGGCACGGTGGAGTAGCCGAGGGCTGGAGAGGGGAGGTGTTTGCAGCCCTGCTCCTGGTACTTGGGAACTGGGACACACCAAAGGAGAAAGGGAAGCAAACTGGCAAATGAAGAAGGTGGAATGAGCACATGGAAGAAATTGGCCAGGCCTATGTTTGTGTTTGGGGTGAGCAGAGAGTCAGGGCATTTACACTCAGGCCAGGTGGGTTTGGGGGTGGGGCATGGACCCAGGGTAGCACTGCCAGATATAGCAAATAAAATAACACGCTGCCCATTTAAATTTGAATTTCAGATAAATAACAATTCTTAGCATAAATATGTCCCGTGTAATATTTGGGACAATGCCCAGTTAAATCTGAATTTCAGATAAGCAAGTATAAGTTTGAGTAAGTCCCATGCAACATTTGTATTTTATCTGGCAGCTCTGACCCACTGTGATGTGGAAGGTGTGGGCTTCGCCATCACACAGATGTAGCCACAAATCCCCTCCTTCAACCTTTTGTGTTGCTTTCCTCAGCTGTATTGTTTGATGACCTGCCCACCCAAGAGACTGTGAGGACAAACACCCTCTTAGAGGGAGACTCCACGAAGCACAGAGGGGAGTGGAGGAGGCAGCAGGAGACAGGCGCAGTATTGGCCTCTATTAAACTTTCTCCTCTCTCCCCTCCCTCGCTCTTTTTTTTTTTTTTTTTTTTGAGACAGAGTTTCACTCTTATTGCCCAGGCTGGAGTGCCATGGTGCAATCTCAGCTCGCTGCAACCTCTGCCTCCCAGGATCAAGCGATTCTCCTGCCTCAGCCTCTCGAGTAGCTGGGATTGCAGGCGCACGCCACCATGCCCAGCTACTTTTTTGTATTTTTGTAGAGACAGGGTTTCACCATGTTGGCCGGGCTGGTCTTGAACTCCTATCTCAGGTTGTCCACCCGCCTCAGCCTCCCAAAGTGCTGGGATTACAGGTGTGAGCCACTGCACCCAGCCTCCCCTTTCTTTTCTTGTTGGACAACCCCTCCCTCCCCCCAGCAACCTCTGACTCTTGGGACACCTAAGGGTCGACACCTGGCTATAGAGCAATCCCTCCTACTATCTCTCCAACCAGCTCCCGGTAGGATAAGGTGCTCTCTTGAGAAATCCCCCACCCTTTCGAGTCAGGGTTCAGGCTCCCCTGGGATCTCTAGTCCTCTAGGGTAGGTGGGTCCTAGGGTCCCCTGCCATCTGGCAGCCAGGAGAGGGGTATTGGATTGCTGAAGGAGTCTCTGAGCGGCCAGTAGAATCCTCCACTTGAGACTAAAAGACCTTTTTAAGCAGCTCCCCGTAGAAGGTGGGAGAGCCAATCCTGATGGACTCTGGCTTGGCAGGCAGAAGAGAGCAATTATACCAATTAAGCTCTGGAACAGAATCAACAACCCCCAACAGCGCCTCTCGTTCTCCCACGTGGACCTGGGCCCTTCAAGTGATTTCTGATTATAATTCTTACCTGCAGTAATGGGGCAGATTAGCAGGGACCTCACAGGCCAGTTTGGGCTTGCTTAGGCTCTGGGGAAACAGCTTAACCTGTCAAGGGCCAAACTGCTTCTCATACTCCCCCAGCTAAGGGCTGAGGCTGAAGCAGGGAGGGAAGGAGGGAAGGAGGGAAGGGGACCCTTCGCTGGGGACATAGGGTCCTGATCCGAATCGACTGAAATGAGATGAGGACCTAACAGGGAGCAAGTGTAGCAGAAGAGCTTGAGGTTAGACAGCAAGAAGTGACCCCCTGACAGCGACCCAGGACAATAGTGTACACTAAGAATCACACTATATCAGAGCCTGAAGGAGCCTTCCGGCCTCACTTGTCTCATATGAGGAGTCTGAAGCCCAGAGAGATAAAGAGAAATGCCCAAAGGCAGAGGTAGGGCTGGGACTCAAACTCAGAGCTTTGCTGGGTGCGGTGGCTCATGCCTGTAATCCCAGCACTTTGGGCAGATCACCTGAGGTCGGGAGTTCGAGACCATCCTGACCAACCTAGGGAAACCCTATCTCTACTAAAATAACAAAACTAGACGGTCATGGTGGTGCACGCCTATAATCCCAGCTACCTGGGAGGCTGAGATAGGAGAATCACTTGAACCCTGGAGGCGGAGGTTGTGGTGAGCTGAGATTGTGCCATTGCACTCCAGCCTGGGCAACAAGAGCAAAACTCTGTCTCAAAAAACAAAACAAAACAAAACAAAACAACAACTCAGAGCTTCACTCTACCAGTCTGGTTCCCCCAAAGCGAAGGAATGACAGAGAGACTCACACCTCTCTGTGCAAGATATGGATATGCAAGAAGCATATCTCCTTTGGAAAACAGGGGCCCTTACAGGCCACAGAGGACTAAATCAATCTAATAGACCCTCTCTGGGATTTATTTCTCTAATCCATCTTATATCCTACCAGATTTTAGTCAAATACAAGATAAAGGGGACAGATTCAGGGGTCTGAGTGGGCCATGGACGTCATCAAGTATTCATTTAAAAACAAGCACGCATGTCAAGCTCCACGCTCAGGGCCTTGCCACAGTACCTGCTCCCTGAGCGCAGGCTGACTTTAAATTCAAAAGTCAGTGTGCCCTAAGGCAGACGAAGAGGAAAGCAGGAGGAAGACGGCAAGTGTCCTCCTATTCTGTTCCATTCAGGTCAGCCACGACTTGGGTCCCCTCCCTAGCTCTGAGACACATTACATGAGAAGACACAGCAGTCGTAGGACAGAGGGCTTTAGGAGCAGAGAGAGACTGAAACCCAGAATTCATGAGGTAAGGTGGGCCTGAATGAAGTAGGCTCCACAGGGCTGGGGCACATCCAGGAAGGAATTCCACTTCTCATTCAAGAAGAGGAAGATGGTGCCTCCAGAGTCTCTTCCATGACATGGTCTCATCCTAAGAAAGTATCTCCAGCCAGTCCTAGGACCAGCCAGCCCATCAGGGTTTTGCAGAGTAGGAAAGGAGGGCCAAGGTTCTGTTTCAGATACTGCACACTCAGAGAAGGGGAGCCTCTAGCCAGCTTTCTTACAGTGACGTACAAACTCAGGTTGCTGAATTTAGTGGACTTCTCTGCTCAAACTCCCAAGCCAGCCTGGCTGCCTCCCTCTCTCCTTGAAGCTGCCCATCACTAAGACCCTCCTGAATAGGACTGGCTACATAATGAGAATGAAAAGCCTGTGTTCTAAAATTACTAAAAATCTCAGCCGGGCACAGTGGCTCACGTCTGTAATCCCAGCACTTTGGGAGGCCCAGGCGGGAGGATTGCTTGAGCTCAGGTGTTTGAGACCAGCCTGGACAAAATAACAAGACACCCTCTTTAGAAAAAATTTAAAAGTTAGCCAGGCATGGTAGCATGCTCCTGTAGTCCCAGCTACTCAGGAGGCTGAGGCAGGAGGATCGTTTGATCCCAGAAGTCGAGGCTGCAGTGAGCTGTGTTCACGCCACTTCACCCCAGCCTGGACAACAAAGCGAGACCCTATTTCCAAAACAAACAAAAAACTTCAAGATGGCAATAGAGCACTAAACCAGTTGCAGGTCCCTTCTGCTGTCAGGGCCCTGGCAACCACACAGGTCGCAGGCCCATAAGGTCGGCTCTCCTCCCAAACTAAAAAATCCTCAAAAGCGTGGGCTAGGCCTTCTCCTGTTCTCATTTCCTAACTGTGCCAGTGAGAGGAAGAAAGAGGCTGGGAGGTGAGATACCTTGAGGGCAAAGACAGTTCATTTGACACAGGATTACTGATTGTTTGCCCCTGGCCAACCCCAGGGCTGGTTTTCATCTCTGAACCCCTGACCTCTACTTGGCTACATAGCTGACTTTCGGTTGAACATGGGAAGGGAGAGAATAGAGAAAAGATGTGGGTGGGGAGGGGGACATCTCAGTCGCTGGTTGGAGTAGAGAATGGAGGTTGGAAGGGGGAGGATACTGAAAGTTTAAAAAAAAAAAAAAAAAAAAAAGCAGCCACTATAGAAATGGTTATTCTGCGGGGAACATATTCCATGTGGGAGCCGTTGATTGCCTGGAGGGACCAACAGCCCTGACCGAGAGCCTGCCAGGGAAGGCAAGGATTCCAGCAGGGAGCAGGCTGGCACCTGCCGAGCAGTGAGGAGATGCCCTTGGGCCTTCCATAGGCGGCAGGGCCCAGCCTCCCACACCATCACCAGCCGGCAGTGCCAGGTGCCAGTCTCTGCATGGAGGGCCCCGATGGGGTGGTGGGGCCCCCTGCCCATGGCATGTCCTGGCCCTGCTTGGCAGGAAGGCTTGCTCAACTGGGGAACACGCAGAATCTGCACCCACAGACTCCACCAACGCAGGCATGGGTGCTCATGAGCCTCTGCCTTCCTGCGGACTGACACCCCTCCCGGTCCCTCTCCTGGAGAACACAGCCTGCGTTCTGTGAAGGCCCTTTATGGTCTCATGAGGGCTTCCATAAAGCTCTACTGCCCCCCTATCCCTCCCTCACTACCCATCAGACTGCCTGAAACGCCTCTCATTACAGATGGTATCATTCCTTTTGTCTTCAATTCAATAGGATTGGATTAAATCCAATAAACATTCATTGAGTGCCTACTATTATGCCAGCCTTGTGCTCAGTTCTAGTGTTCAAACTTGAATAACACATAGTCCCTTTCCAGAGAACCTCTTACACTATTTACTTTGCTGTTTGATAAAACAATATAAAAACCTTAACTTTTATATTGAGGAGCTAATTGCCAGGTGTGCTCAGCATTTACATATATTATCATATTTAATCTTCACCCTAGCCCTGTGGAGTAGGAACTTTATGCTTCCCATCTTGCATGCAGAAAAGGAGGCTCAGAGGAATGAAGCCATTGGTCTGACTCCAAAGCTACCACTCAATTCAGGCTTATTGATATGACTTCTCCTTATCAAGACTTGAACATCAGAGCTTGTCCTGAAAGGCCTGTCCCATGTAATGAAAAGAAGCCTTCTCCGTTAAATAGTTCAGTCCTAGCCAAGGCCTTTAGGGGGCTGAAAACTGGGGCTGTAGCCAAAGGGACTAAGCAGTGTATCTGCACTAGAAGTAGTCACCAAGCCCAGAACCCATATGACTGGACTCCAGAGCCAGTTACAGGAAGCTCCCCTTCAAGCAGGTGCCAGGGATTGACCTACATATAGTCTGGGAAGCTAAGGACTCCCCAGATCCATCATCCCTCCATCTTGGGTGTTGTATGCCTCTGGTGTTCTCTAAGACAACACTGTTCAATAGAGCTTTCTGCAGTGAGAGACATATTCAGTATCCGCCCTGTGGCTATTGAGCTCTTGAAGTGTGGCCAGCATGACTGAGGAACCACATTTTAAATCTTATTTTGTTTTAATTGACACATGCCACAAGTGGCTACCATACTGGATGGTACAGTTCTAAGAAATTAGCCAGGCTCCACACAAGATAGGAAGGATACAGAGATGAATGAATTTGGTTCCTGCCCTCAAGGAACTCATAGTCTAGCAATGAAGATTAACAAATAACCAATTATGATTGTGTGTGTGTGTGTGCGTGTGTGTGTTAGACAGAGAGAGAGGAAAAGAGAGTCTGTGTCTGAAAATGGTGTACACCAAGAGTTGAGGAAACGAATTGAAGCGTGTGGAACCTTCAGCCAGGGAGGAAGGACAAACTTCCTAGAAAGGGTAAAGATGGGACATTTGTGTTGAGTCTTGAGGAATAACTGAATTTTCACCAAGTGGATGAGGGTAATGAGCATTTCTGGCAATGAAGGGTGTGTGCAGAGGTACTGACCAAAGAACAACATGGGAGAGGAGAACAACTCATCTGTGCTGAGAGCAGAGGGTCCTGGGTGACGCAGGGAGTGAGGGCTCAGGGCAGATGGGAAAGGTAGAAGGGAAGAGAACGTGTGGGTCTTTGGGGGCTTTATGGATCTGAACTTTAAATTGTAGGCATTGGGAAGTCTGGGTTGAGAAAGACCACTCTGGTGGGGTGGGAACAGGGGTGTGAAGGCTGGCAAAGGTCTTGTTCCTGCTGATACAGAGGGCACTATGATTTCAGACGAGTCCCTTTCCTCTCTCCAGGATCAGTGTCTTCACCTGCTTAAGGAGGAGGTTTGCTTCAAGAGTCCCTGTGGCTCTGTCCTTCTGAGAGTCTGTACCTTCTTTGGACAAATTCTTCTGTGCTATGTCCCCGTGTCCCCAAGCAGGCCAACTTACAAGCATGTGGTGTTGTGCAGAGGCACAGAGTAGCCGACTCCCACTCCCCGACTCCCCAGGCATCTCAAAATGACCAAATTCTACCATTTGGATAATATTCTTTTTTTAGAGTGTAGAAGCTGCCCGTTATTATTATTTTTTTTAATCTGGCAAGTATTATTAGGTAGACTTTTAGTGGATAACAGCTTTTTGAGAGAAGCTTCTAGAAATGAGACACAGACTTGGAACACAGGGAGCTTTGGGCCAGAGAGATGAGGAGCTGGGAGAGATGGTCAACAGAGGTGGGAGACAGTAAAAGGCCAACTTCGGAGCTTTGAACAACTTTACCCAAGTGCCCACTTTGGTCACTTTTCTCCCCCATTACATGGGAAGACCCCTGAAGACATGGGCTGTGTCCTCTCTTTCCCTGGAACTTGCCCACCATGGATATTCAGTCTGTGTTTTTTATCGATCTAGTTATGGGCACTTTCAGCATTGTTCAGAGGATTGCTTGCTGGGGAGAGCGCAGCAGTGGAAGTGAGAGCTGACAGGGACCCCACTTAACCAGGGAGGAAAGGGGACTCTGAAGGACCAAGTGATTTGTCCAAGGTCACAGAGTAAAGAGATGGCAAAGCCAGAGAAGGCATTGGTTTTGAGTCCAGTGTTCTTCGAGTTCAGCGTTCACCTCTCTCCTACCCTTGTCCTCTTGGGAGAAGAAGGTGTTCATCGATTCCTACCCACCCCCACACACAGTGCCAAGGGGGACCCCCAGAGACCCTTCCCAGGGCACTGGTTGAGGAACTTTGAAGACCCTCATCTCTGAGAACCATTCCTTGGCAGCATCCAACACTTGGGGCTCATCCCTTGCATCCCAGCAGTGCCTCTCCCCATCTGGAACCCATCACCAGGCCCTCACAGAGCACACAAGCCATGAAGAGTCCAAAAGTGACAACTCTCGGGAGTCGGAGCCTGGGCACTTCTGGTGGGATAGTCCCATGGTGACAGACAGCATAGGGAGCAGAGGAGGCCAACTGAGCCACCAGAAGCTGGAGTGAGAACTCCACTTTCCTGCAGGGGTGGGGTGGGGGTGATGGTGGATGGAGCCTCGAATTAACCTTTCCATGCCCACTTACAATTGAGGGGAGAAGGGCAGGTGGGAGCTAGAGCAGCACTTTTCTCTTTCTCTCCCCACCCAGGGAAAAAGTTTGTTGGAGGAAAGTGATTTCATCAGCTCTGATTTATGCCATCTAATAAGATCCTTCCCCTCACTGTCAGCCTCTCAATAGATCAAAGGTGGGATATTAAAATGAAGGCAATTCCAACTGGTTCTCCAGGCTATGCTAATGCCTCAACTCCCCTTTCCCTCCATCTGTCAGGAGAATTGATGGGTGTGCAAGAACCCCGGGGGGGCAGAGAAAGTGCTTCCTTTCTATACATCAAAGGATGATACCTGAGCATTCCTCCAAGCTATTCCTTGTATTTTATTCAGCAGCAATATATAAAAATAATTACCCACCCTCCAGGAGGCAGGCAGGGAAGTAAGCGCCTCTGTGTGCAGCCTTTATGAGCTTCCCCCAAAGACACAGACCTACAGATCCGGGCAGAAGGCCAGCTTTGTGGGTGACAATCCCGGAATCCTGGGGTGGGAACTACAAAAAGCCATCTCATCCATCCCCCAGCCTCCAGCCATTGAATTTCAGACATCAGGCTGGTTTCTGGGGACCTTCGTGGGCTGTCTGATATGTGCTTGGGAGCTGGGTCCTGTGGTTGCTTGAGGCCTGGCTGCCTGCCCTGGCAAGAGGGTGGCTGTGGTTGGTGGAGGAAGAGGCTGATGGAGATCTTCCCGACTTGCCTCTCCAGAAAGGGGGCAGTGATGTCAGAGGCTTAGGGAATAGAAGTGACATCCCAGAGTTTTAAAGATACTTAAAAGCTGTCCTAGCAGACTTTGTAGTAATAGTCACCAGGGAAAACCAAGCACGTATCAACACTTCTAAAAGTACCATAGGAGAAGGGAGAGAAGAAATGGGAAAAGTCCATATCAACTCTGGCTTCCCACAGGGTTCCAGTCCTTCCCACAATCTATTTTCTCCCTCATTCCCAAGAGCTCCCAGGCTCTGTGTGACCAGTATGAGAACAGGAGAGGTTATACCTGTGTAGTTTCAACTCTCCCCTCCCCAGCCTCCCTATTTCCTGGCCCCACATCCCTCCATCCATCAGTTTCTCCGTTCATCCATCTGTCCATCCACTCACACAGACTACACAATCATCCCCACTGTTGTAATCTTGTTTTTCTCTTGGTCAGAATTATCTATGGCTTCTAGTCAACCCCAAACTCTTTGGCTTGGGCTTCGAGATACCTTCCCTGAAATGACTGTCTCACCAGCATAATTTCTCAGAAGATGTCCCCCAGTTCTCTATTCCATATGCAAATGTGCCTCTCGCCTTACCTCTTTTCCCACAGCGCATGGTTTATTCATCTTTGGATCTTTGTATAGGTTGGTGCCCCTCTTTGAAAGATGTTTCTCCATCCTCTCTTCAAAGCTCTGCTTAAAACTCCTCTTTCTGGAGCCTCCTGACCTAACCTCACATGGTGCTCTTCCCTCCTATACGCAGTATCTTCCAAGTCCTTACTGATTGGTCCACAAGTACTCACCACACCCACACCCCTGTGCTGAAGCCATAATCCCTCTCTAGCCTAGGGAGGAAATGAAGGAACAAGTCAAACACACTCAAGTTGTTTCCAGTTAAAATGAAAGAAAACTTAGCTACCTTCTCACTAAAACACCTATGAAGATATAGAGAGAAAAAACAAACAAAAAGATGTATGCTGGCCAGGCGCAGTGGCTCATGTCTGTAATCCCAGCACGCTGGGAGGCTGAGGCAGGCGGATCACCTGAGGTCAGGAGTTCAAGTCCAGCGTGGCCAACATGGTGAAACCCCCATCTCTACCAAAAATACAAAAATTAGCTGGGCATTGTGGTATGTGCCTGTAGTCCCAGCTACTCAGGAGGCTGAGGCAGGAGAATTGCTTGAACCCGGGAGGCAGAGGTTGTGGTGAACCAAGATTATACGACTGCACTCCAGCCTGGGCAACAGAGTGAGACCCTGTCTCAAAAAGAAAAAAAAGACTATCGTATAACTCTGAAAATAATTTATTGAGAGTGTAATAGAAGTTATTTGGCACCCTCAGTAAGGTACAAGAAATCATGACCTCTCTGAAACAGGAACAAAAATCCATAAAAAGAAAAAAAAAAAGCTAAGACAGAAGAACAACAACAAAAAATAAAATAAAATGAAATGAAATAAAATAAAATAAAATAAAAGGCAAATTTCAAAGACAAATTGAAGTGCAAATGGAACTAAGTAACTAAGTGAGATATGGGAGGACTGCAGGGGAACTAAGTTGAAAAAGCAAAATTCAAATTTGCATTGTAGGTGATAGTGAGTAGACCTAGCCCAGCAAAAAACTGAATTAGCAATGGGGAGAACAAACATAAGACACTCTCCTTGAAGTCAGAATAAAAGGACAAAGGGGTGAAAATTATGGAAATAAATATGAGATAGATAGAAAAGAGAATTGAATTTGAACTTGAGAATCATAGGTATTCCAGATGATTAAACCCAGAGTGAATGCAGCAGAAGCACATGATAGCTGTAATTGAAAGAAAACATTTGAGCTGCAAGAATAGTATAGATTTAAGATGTTTATTGTATCCCAAGCAAACTAAGTAGAAAGAATACCTCAACACATTCTGGCAAACATTTCAGTTGTAAGGATAAAGAAAAAAAATCTTGTAAGCATTCATAAAGAAAAAATATGCTCTCCTTGAAAGAACAAAATGATAAGGCTGACCTCAGAATTTCCTGTCACACTGCATATCAGGGGGAAATGGAGCCTTATGTACAGGATTCTGAGAAAAATAGATTGTCATCCAATAATTTTATATTGGCCACAAAAAAATATATTAGTTGGCCACAAAAAAATATATTCTCAACTATATAAAAGATCAGAAATATAGTTGCCATCTGTTGTTCTTGGGGAAAAAATTACTTGAAAATATACTACAGGCAATCAAGAGAGATAATTTTTAAATGAAGAACTCAAGAATGGGGAATTTGGCAGAGCACAGTGGCTCATTCCCAACATTCTGGGAAGCCAAGGCAGGCGGATATCAGGAGTTTGCGACCAGCCTGTCCAACATGGTGAAACCCTTTCTCTACAAAAAATACAAAAATTAGCTGGGCATGGTGGCACATGCCTGTAGTCCTAGCTACTCGCGAGGCTGAGGCAGGAGAATCGCTTGAGCCCGGGAGGCAGAGGTAAGATTGTGCCACTGCACTACAGCCTGGGTGATAGAGCGATACTCTGTCTGAAAAAATAAAATAGTCCAGGAGCGGTGAGTCACGCCTGTAATCCTAACTCTTTAGGAGACTGAGACGGGTGGATCGCCTGAGGTCAGGAGTTCGAAATCAGTCTGGCCAACCTGACAAAACCCCGTCTCTACTAAAAATACAAAAATTAGCTGGGCGTGGTGGCGCATGCCTGTAATTCCAGCTACTCGGGAGGCTGAGGCAGGAGAATCACTTGAACCCAAGAGGCAGAGGTTGCAGTGAGCTGAGATCACGACACTACACTCCAGCCTGGGCAACAGAGTGAGACTCTGCCTCAAAAAACCATAATAATAATAAAATAAAATAAAATAAAATAAAATAAAATAAAATAATGGTGAATTCTTCTTGGCTTTTACTTCCAGGCAGGATTGGAGTAGCAGTTGTTTTTGCCTCAAACAACTGAAAAGCAATAGGTTTGAGGCATTGGACAACAGGCAGCATAGGACTGTGATTGCTGAGAGCTGGGAGGCACATGCTGTGAGCCTTGTGATTGGCCGAGTTTCTGCCTGGAGAGGGTGTCCAGGCTGCAGGACAAAGAGAGGGAACTCAAGCAGAACTTGTGTTCACTCTAAGTTGAGGAGATAGCGTGCAGAGTTCAGGGAAGCCAGGGTGGCTAAAATTTGAGGGATAGAGTACCTAAAAGAGAGAGAGAGGGAAATGGGGGACAGAGAGATGGGAGGAAGGAGGAGGAGAAGGCAGGGAGAAGGAAAACAATGGAAACATCAATTAAGCCTTTAAAAAGTATAAAACATGACAGACGTGAGACAAAACATCATTTATATTTTTCCAGAATATAACTCATTTTCTTAAAATAATTTAATATATTAGCACAGATGGAAAAGATTTTGATGAAATGGATAGTTTTCAGGAAAAGATAATGCCCAAAACTGACTAAGAAGTAGAAAACCAAAGAGATCAAACACTAAAGAAGAAATTAGAAATGTTATCAAAGAATTTGCTCTTCAAACACAAGTTTGGGGTCCAGGAAATTTGTCCATAAATTTTTCCAAACTTTCAAGTAAAAAATAATTTTCATGCTCTATAAATTGTTCCAGGGATAGAAAAGGCTGGAATGATACTCAATTCATTCTTGGAACTCAGTTTAACCCAATAACAAAAGCGATCAAAGAGAGTACAGAAAACAAGCTATAGCCCATTCTCATTTATGAATATTTTATTAGGATGCACATATTGTAATTACAATACTGGCAATAAAACATAGTGGGAATAATCTACCACCATCAAGATGGGATTATCCAAAGAATACTGTGATGTTAAAATAATAAATTCTATTATAGTATAATGGGTTTAGTATACATAACTGTAATATATACTAAAAAAAACCACTCAGCCACATTTAAAACTTCTAATTTAAAAAAAAATGTAAGATATTGAGATAGAGAAATATTTTCTCAACATGGTAAACTCTATTATCTCAAAGGATATCCAGTATCATACTTAATGAGAAAATACTAGAGATCTTCCTCTTAAAATCCAGAACAAGATAAATATGTTCCTTGTCATAATTGCTAATGTCATTGTTCTGAAAGCTCTAACGCAAAAGACAGGAAACAGAAATAAGCGGTATAATTATTACTTACAAATAATATTAGATATCTAAAAATTCCAAGGGAATCAATGATAAAGCCTTAAGATTAATAAGAGAATTTAATTTAATAAAGTGATCAAATACAAGATGAATGTGTACGCCTCAATACTTTCCTAAATTCCAACAATAAACAGAAGAGACAATGATGAAAATACCCCCTTTACATTAGCGATAGCCACCAAGGAAAGCTCATAAACAAACACAACCCAATAAATATGGAATAATTCTAACAAGAAATGAGTCGTTAATGAAAAAAAAACAAAAACCATAAAAAGATTACCAAGATATATAAAAGATGTTTTGAATTAAGAGAAATAATAAATCCTGTAGGAGAAGACTATATTTTTTAATTATGTAAAGCCTCTACAAATCAACTTATAGACAATGTAATTCCAATTAAGATCCCAGTGGGACATTTTTGGCAGGAAGTGACGGCACCCTCATAAAATAAAACTAAAGTTCATGTCATATAATAAATAGGTGAGCAAAATATAACAGAAAAATGAACAGGGACTGCCCCTATTAAATATTAGAAACTTAATAAAAATCCACAAAGAAATTATCATATCTAATAAATGAGTGCAGCAAAGCTGCAAGATACAAGATCGACATACATAAATCAATTGGATTTCTATACACTTGCCATGAGTATTCCAAAAAAAGAAATTAAGAAAACAATTCCATTTAAAATAGCATCAATATTTTGGAATAAATTTTAAGGAATAAATTTAACAAAAACAGTGTAAAACCTGTACTCTCAAAACAACAAAACATTGTTGAAAGAAATTAAAGAACACCTAAATAAATGGGAAAATATCCCATATTCATGGATTGGAAGATAATATTGTTAAGATGGCAATACTCAACAAATTGATCTACAGATTCAATGCAACTACTATCACAGTCCTAGTGGCCTTTTTTCAGAAATTGACAAGCTGATTCTAAAATTTATATAGAAATGCAAGGGAGCAAGAATAGTCAAAAAAATCTCGAAAATAACAAAGTAGGAGGACTCACCTTTCCCAATTTCAAAACTTACTACAAAGCTACAGTAATGCAGACCATATAGCACTATATAGTAAGGATAGATATATAGATCAATTGAATAGAATTCAGAGTCCAGAAATAAATTCTTACATTTACAGGCAATTGATGATCAAGAAGAGTGCTAAGACAATTCAATAGGAGAAAATAGGCTTTTTAAAGAATAGCATTTGGGATGACAAAAATGTTGTACTGGAACAAGTGGATATCTACATGCAAAAGAATGTAGCTGGACCTCTACCTACATTGTGTATGTGTGAACCATATACAAAAATTAAAATGGTTTAAAGACCTAAAACTACTAAATTCTTAGAAAACAACATAGGCATATATCTTTCTGGCCTTGGATTAGACAATGGTTTCTTAGATATAACACCAAAAGTACAACAAACAAACCAAAAAATAGACTAATTGGACTTCATTGAAATTAAAAACTTTTGTGCTTCAGAGGATATTATAAAGAAAGTGAAAAAGACAAAAGACAGAATGGGAGAAAAACATTGTCAAACCATATATCTGATAAGGGCCTTATATCTTTAATATATAAAGAACCGTGACAACTCAACAATCAAAAGACTACCCAGTTAGGAAAGAGGCAAAGGATCTAAATAGACTTTTCTCCAAAGAAGATATACAAATGGCCAATAAGTACATAAAATGATCCTTAACATCATTAGTCATCAGGGAAATGCAAATCAGAACCACAACAAAATACCACTTCACTCCCACTAGGATGGCTATAATAAAAAAGACAATAACAAGTGTTGGCAACAATGTGGAGAAATTGAAATGCCCATACAATACTGGGAGAAATATAAAATGGTGCAGTCACTTTGGAAAAGAGTTTGATAGCATTTCAAAAAGTACATAGAGTTACTGTATGACCCAGCAATTCCATTTCTAGTTATATACCCAGGATAACTGACAACATATGTGTACATAAAGATTTGTACACAAATGTTTTTAGCAGCATTATTCATAATAACCAAAAGGTAGAAACAGCCCAAGTATCCATCAACTGATAAAGAGGTAAAATAAAATGTGATATATCTCTACCAAGGAATATAATTCAGCTATAAAAAGGAATAAAGTGGTCAGGCGCAGTGGCTCACGCCTGTAATCCTAGCACTTTGGGAGGCTGAGGAGGGCAGATCACCAGAGGTCAGGAGTTCAAGACCAGCCTGGCCAACATGGTGAAACCCCATCTCTACTAAAATACAAAAATTAGCCAGACATGGTGACATGCACTTGTAATCCCAGCTACTCAGGAGGCTGAGACGGGAGAATCGCTTGAACCCGGGAGACAGTGGTTACAGTGAGCCAAGATCGTGCCCCTGCACTCCAGCCTGGGTGGCTGAGTGAGACTCTGTCTCAAAAAAAAAAAAAAAAAAAAAAAGTGCTGTTACATGCATAAATATATACATGGATGAACCTTGAAAACATTATGCTAAGTAAAAAAGCCAGACATTAAAAGCTACATATTGTATTATTCCATTTATATAAAATGTCCAGAACAGGCAAATCCAAAAAGAGACAGAAAGCAGATTACTGGTTGTCAGGGTCTGGGGGAAGATGTGATGGGGAGTGACTGCTAATAAGTAAGGATTTTCTTTTTGGGGTGACAAAAAAATATTCTAGACTTATGGGTGATAATTGCACAACTTGGTAAATATGCTAAAAATCACTGAAATGCATACTTTAAAAGAGAGAACTTTATGCTGTGCAAATTATATCTCAATTTTTAAATATTTAAAGCTAAAAGTCTTATAATAGTGATGTATTAGCACAATTTTAAAGAGACAATAAACCAGACGCTGGCATGGTACGTAAAGCAAGCATGTGTGTTTGTAAGAGTATGTGTACTCATAGAGAAATACACAGAAATGTTAACAAGCATTGTGGCTGGGTGGTAGAATTGTGGGCGATTTTTATTTTCTTCTTTTTATTTTTTGTATTTTCTAAATTTTCTACAATGAGTCAGAGCAAAAATAAACATGTTTTTAAAAACAAAGTGCGTCAGTGTATAATTAAGTCCTGGGCTGTTGGAGAGCTGAGCTGAGGGGGGCCGGCCAAGGGAGTGCTCCACGGACTCTGCAGCCTGAGCGGGGAAGGGTGCTGGGGAGGGAGATGAGGGGCAGGCAGTGGAAGGGGACTTGCTTAATTTCACCTGCTCTGTGTCCCACCTTTGCCTGGATTTCCTATCCAATCAGTCACCAGGTCCTGGGAATGGAATCTCAAGGCCACACCCCCTCCTCCTGACCCCAAGGCCACTGCTGTGGTCCAGGCCCCCTCCTGAAGTGATCTCCTAACTGGCCTCACTCATGGCCCATGGCAGAAGCTCTGGGGTCCACTATGGACAGCTAGGTCCACGTGCTTCTCTGGGACACACATCTATCTGTTTCCATGAAAACCCTGTGGTGAACCTCCCTCACCTCTGAGGTAGTCCTTAGCTGGTCATCAAAAGCCATGGTCCTCTCTGCAGACTTACCTGCTACACACAGGTCTTCCTTCAAGCGGGCAGGCAGTGCTACAAGCACAGGAAGCTGTGCCTGCACCACACCAAGCTGCCATTCTCTAAATCAGTATCACACCCCATCCCCGTGCCCCCAATTCACTGCCTTCACACTTCACTCAGGCTTTCCCTCCTAGCAAAAGATGTCTTTTCAACTCTTTTCTCTTTCTTTTTCTCTTTGTGTGTGTGTGTGTGTGTGTGTGTGTGTGTGTGTGTGTGTGTGTGACATACAGACAGAGTCTCACTATGTTACAGCCCAGGTTGTTCTTCAACTCCTGAGTTCAAGAGATCCTTCCTCCTCAGCCTCCCAAAGTACTATTACAGGTATGAGTCACCTCATTCAGCATCTACCAGTTCAACTCCTATTCTACCTTCAAAACTGGCACAGTGCTGGCACATTCACCCAGCAAATAGTTGCTCCTCCCCTTCCCACAGCACTCTGGACTTTGCATATGTACCTGCTGTATTTATTCTAGCATGTACTATTTGTGAACATGTCTCACAGTCCTTATTTGGTAATGAACTCACTGAAGGCAGGCACATCAGCGCCTGGCATGGGGAAGTGTACAACACGGATCCGCAGAATGCAAACATAATGGAAGGAATGACCTACATTCACTCACGGCAGGGGCAACTCACCACCAGAGGGACCATTTCTGAGGTCAGGGGTGGAGGAAGTATCTTTTCCTTCCTGGATAATCTAGTTTTTCAGCAAAGCCTGACCAGAGGTGACGAACCCCTCAAGTCTATCCCACTCCAGCTCCTCACAGTCAAGAGTTTCTCTGAGCTGCACAAAGCGTCCTGCCTCAGGCTCCCTCCCTGGTGGAAAATGATGTGGTAGGAGCCAGTTCTGGAGATTAGGCTAACAAGAATAGTAGGCTGGGTGCAGTGGCTCATGCCTGTAATCCTAGCACTTTGGGAGGCCAAGGCGGGCAGATCACTAGGCCAGGAGACCGAGACAGTCCTGGCTAACACGGTGAAACCCCGTTTCTACTAAAAATACAAAAAATTAGCCAGGTGTGGTGGCATGTGCCTGTAGTCCCAGCTACTTGGAAGGCTGAGGCAGGAGAATTGCTTGAACCCAGGAGGCAGAGGTTGCAGTGAGCTGAGATTGGGCCACTGCACTCCAGCCTGGGCAACAGAGCGAGACTCCATCTCAAAAAAAAAAAAAAGAATAGTAGGACCATCTTGGCCAGGTGCAGTGGCTCACGCCTGTAGTCCCAGCACTTTGGGAGGCCGAGGTGGGTGGATCATGAGGTCAGGAGTTCGAGACCAGCCTGACCAATATGGTGAAACCTCACTTCTACTGAAAATACAAAAAATTAGCCGGGAGTGGTGGTGGGCACCTGTAATCCCAGCTACTCGGGAGGCTGAGGCAGGAGAGGAGAGTCGCTTGAACCCAGGAGGCGGAGATTGCAGTGAGCCGAGATCGCACACTGCACTCCAGCCTGGGCAATAGAGCAAGACTCCATCTCAAAAAAAAAAAAAAAAAGAATATTAGGACCATCAGTTATCATGCACTCAGGATGTACCTGGCATTGTGCTAAGTCTTTCTATACGTCATCTCATGAGTCTTCAAAACAACCACTTTATTATTCCCAGTTTATAGATTACAAAAATGAGGCTCAGAATGTTTGGACAATTTGGTTATGATCCTTTATCTAGAAAATGGCAGAGCTGGTTTTCACAGAAAAGCAGCACTATTTTCAGAGACCCTAAAATCACACACCACCCTTTCAGCTAAAAGGAGACAGATTATTTGGGCTGCCACATAATATCGCAGCTCCCCAGACTGAGCCGTGACTCGAGTGTGCTGGCCCCTATGTCAGGATGTCTTCCTGCTGGGTGTGTTGAAGCCCTCGATTAAGGGGCGTGGTGAGAGTGCCCATGCATGTGCCTGACACAATGCTTGGCACCCAGCAAATGCTCCCTACGGCTTACTTTCCTTCTTCCCTCTGACTTTAAAGTCTCAGAGCAGTCTAGACACAGTCAGATTCAGGACGCTTGTCAGGGAGAGAGAGGAGACAGGAAGCATACCCATCTGGTTTGGGCTGGGCATGGAGCCCTTTCTCAAACTTTTCAGACTTGCCAAAAGGCTACCATTTAGTGTCCCAATCCCACAAGTCCGAAACCAGATCTCTAGGCAGTACCTAAAGGCTATGTTTGTCAGTGCCCTGTTCCTTTCCACAAGCTGAATTCTTGTCAGGTTCTTCTCCATGCCTCTGGCAGCAGGTAGTTGCTGGCAGACTCTGGTCCAGCAGGGCATTTGGCTCAGCTGGTGCTGGCTGAATTACAGAGCAATCCTGCTGCTAACCGCCCATGGTACCTTTCATCTACGCGAGCCCAGGGCCTGCACCTACTTTACAGATGGGAAAGCCAAGGCGAAGAGACAAGAAATAGTTATAAAGAGTGAGGATGCCTGGTTCTGGTATTTAGTGTTCCCCATGTGTTCCCCAGCAGGCCCAGAGTCAGATGGAATTATTCTAGGGGGGCTTCCTGGAGGAGGTGAGGGCTGTATTGGTGCAAGCAGTGTAGTCAAGGCTTCGCAGAAAGGAAAAGGAAAGACTTCCTAGTCTGAGAAACAGCTTAAGCCAAGGCACGGAGGTAGAAGGACAGGCTTGGGGAGGTAGGGGGAAGAAGGGGAAGTGGCTTCGCTGGAGTAGAGAGCAGGGTATAGGTGAAAACAGGTATAATTTAAAGGAAGATTTGCCCCAGCTGGTCAGCAGTCTGTGGGTGGTTTCTGATCAGAGGAGTGAGATGACGTAAGTGGTGCCATGTGATGACTTGGAGGAGCCCTGGGCACCCCCTTCACCACACCCTCTCCAACCTATTTCACCTCAACAAAAGGCAGAACTAAGAATCCGGGGACTATTCGTTTGTCTCCAGTCTCCCCCTCATCCCCTCAGTCTGACACACACCAGTCTGGCCCCTCCCTCGTCAGTCCTCCTTCTCCCTCCTCTTCTCTCTCTTTCCCCTTCCCCTCTCCACTTTCCCATCTCCTCTCCCTTCCAGGTGGGCTCCCCTCCAGCCTCCCACACTCTAGATGTTCTGAGGCGGGGGTTACTCTAGGGCCCTTCAGGCCCCCAGTTAGCAGATGTGCAGCTGAGAGGCAGCTAATGGGGACCAGGGGAGGATGCCGGGCTGGGGCTGGGAGCAGAGACAGCTGCATTGGCCCCAAAGGCCTGGTGGCTCCCCGAGGAGCCCAGCAGCCTCATTCCCGTCAGCTGCAGCTGTCAGCAGGAAGAAAAGGGGAAATGGCTGGGGGAGTCCTGCCTGGAGAATAGAGCCTCCTGGCTTCCCAGCTGGGAGGGATCTGAGGCTTCCTCTTCTTCCCTCTCCTGCTCCCCACACCCCAACCTGGAGCTCTGGAAATGGTGAGTGCCCCTATGTAGTCTTCAATGCTGCACCTGTAGCCCCTGCCTCTCCTTTCCCCACGAAGGCTCAGGGGCTGCAGGGACACAGATCATCCTCACATAGCAGGTAATTCTAAATAATGTGATTGTTGGCTGCAGAAGACACTGGATGGCTTTTTTAAAATAACAAGTTTCTTTTCCCATTCCTGTTTTATTTAGGGTGATCCATATACGAGTGTGCAGGCTCTGACAACACACTATCAGACAGTGGAGGCCGGCAGCCTCCTTATATACCTTCTCTCTGTGAATTCACAGCACAGAGAGCCAGTGCTTGCAACAGCAAGCCAATAGCATTGCCTATATCAGGCCGTCATCCATGATCATCTCTTTTTAAACCCCTTGGGTAGCTTTCCTGCTTTTACTCCCCTCTCAGCTCTGTCTGTTATGCCACCTCCCCGAAACATGACAGCAGAGGGCAGGCAGGGCCCTTCTCCCCCAGGTCTGTTCTTCCTTAGAACTTCTTGGGTGTTCTGAGGAAGAACGTAGAGGAAGGGGGAACCAGGGAGTTATGGCAGAAAAAGCATGGACTCAGGAATCAAGACGTACCTGAGTTTAAATTCAAGCTCCAGATCTTACAGATTGTGGGTTACCGAGCAAATTACGTAACCTCTCTGGTCCTGTTTTCCCATTCATTAAAATGTACAATTATAAGCAAAGACCACTCGGTGCCTACTATGTGCCACATATTGTACTGGCAATGGGGAATCCTGAATTTTAAAAAAGGACATCCAGTCTGGGTGTGGTGGTTCACTTCTGTAATCCCAGCACTGTAGGAGGCCAAGGCTGGCAGATCACCTGAGGTCAAGAGTTTGAGACCAGCCTGGCCAACATGGTGAAACCCCATCTCTACTGAAAATACAAAAATTAGCTGGGTGTGGTGGCGGGCGCCTGTAATCTCAGCTACTCAGGAGGCTGAGGCAGGAGAAACGCTTGAACCTTGAAAGTGGAGGTTGCAGTGAGCCAAGATTGTACCACTGCACTCCAGCCTGGGTGACAGAGCGAGACTCTGTCTCAAAATAATAAATAGTAAAAATAAAAAACAAATTAAAAAATAAAAAAGGACACTCAGACTCCACCCCCGTGGAACTCAGGGTATAGAGGGAAACAGGATGAGATGAGATAAGAGAGTAACAGTAGGATTGCAGGCTGTTCTGGGAGTGCAGCACAGAGGCAGCTGAATGAATCAGAAAAGGCCTCCTTCAGGAGGAGACATTCAAGCTAAGACCTAAAGGATGAGTAGGAGGTGAGAAGGATGAATTAGGCTGGTGAGAAGAAGGAGAATTAGAAGCAAGCATTCCAGGCAGAGGGAACAGCAAAGCACAGGAGCACAGGCTGCAGGCCCAAGGGAACTGCAAGTTACTCAATCTGACAGAGTGGGAGGGGAAGTGGTGAGACATGGGCGGGAGCCAGGTCATGGGTGCATTGTACGTTAGCCAAGGAGTTTGGGCTTTGTCTTCAGGACAATTGGGAGCCAATTGAGAATTTTAAGCAGGGGAGTGACATGATCACATTTGTGTCTTAAGATCCATCTGGTTGCAATGTGGGGAAAAGACTGGAGTAAGTTCAGAGTAGAAGCTGGGGGGCCTGTAAGGAGGCTGTTACAGCAGCCCAGGCAAGGGATGATGGCGGGCAGACAATGGTGGCCACCAGGAAGTAAGGAGAAGAGGACCTACTCCAGAGCGAACAGGATGTACAGTCACTGGGACTTGACTGATTGGATGCAGTGGTAAAAGAGTTAAGGATGACACCCAAGTCTCCGAATTAGGGAACTAAATGATGTTATTTCTTGAAACAGAGCATGTGGAGAAGGAATATGCATGGGAGATGATGGGCTTACTTTGAGAAATGTTCAGTTTGAAAGTTTGAAGCCCCGTGAGTCATGCAAGTGGAGACTCCAATAGGTCGTTCATTGTACCAATCTAAGCTAAAGCTAAGGCTTGAGAACCATCAGTTCACAGGTAGTTACTGAGTCCACAGGCAGATGAGAAACTCCCAGGGAGAAACTGAGGCACAGATAGGGCAGAGCCCCCAAAGAATTGTGCCATTTATAGGATGGCCAGGGGAAGAGGAGCTTGCAAAGAGAATCGAGGAGTGACTAGAGAGGAGAGATCTAGGAGAAGGGGTTCTCCTTACAGAAGGCACAGGAAGAAAGGACTTTAAGGAGAGAGCGGGCAACATTATCACATGCTGCTATGCAATCAAATAAGGGCCGGAAAGCACCTTATCAGAAGGGTAAGAATGCTTCACCTGTTGATGAAGAACTGATGGACACCACTGGCGTGGACTGTGAAGGGGAGGAGAGAGCGAAGTCAGGAGTCGGCTGCAGTGGAGCCTCAGTGAGTGGTACCGGTGGCCCTGCTGCTGAATGGAGATCAGCCTGAGGAAGGTGCCTGGTATCTGTCATGCAGGAGATGCTCAAAGAAAGTTTCTTTCCTCTTTCCCTCCATTCCAACTCCTGCCTTCTCTCCTATTCCCAACTGTGGTGCCTTGGCTCCCAGGATAGGGATGGGGCCAGGGTCACCTCTGCTGATGGTCCTCTGTGGCCTCCAGCCCCAGAAAGGTGCACACTCCCTACTCACCATGCAATAAAGGCAGGACACCTTCCAGAGAAAAAGTGGAATTCTTCTAGGAAACATGGGGAGGGTAGAGAGAGCCAGACTTGCCCTATTTCCTTGGAGAAGAGATTGTTTTGCAAGGGGACAGCAACGATGTCCTCTCTATGGGCTGCCAGGGCCCTGAAGGCACTGCATCCTTTCAGTGACTGTCACCCCACAGCAGCACATCCCACCAAACACCATGGGCCTTGCTTCTCCCTCTCCATAGTCCAGACCCCTCCCAGGATCCTCAGAGCCCTCCAGACCAGGCCTTGCTGGAGTCATTTAAGGGAGAGCAGAGGAAGGAGCTGGCTCCAAGTCCCAAAACAGGTGTTAGGGTGGTGAGGGAGGGACGCAACTTTGGCAAGAGTCCCCCGGATGGGGTCACATTCCAGAACAACTGATCTTAGAGCCATCTGGTTGCAGTGGTCACAGAGGCTCATAAATAGATCATCCCCTTCCAGAGCCAAAGCATCTGCAGGCCTGGTCTGGGTTCCAGCTAGCTGCAGCGTCACCACTGATTCACTGGGCGACACTGGGAAGTCACTTCCTTTCTCAACTGCTTGGTTTCCTCACCTGCAAAAGAGTCAGTTGGACTGAGTGACCTCCATGACGCCTTCCAGCCCCAGTATTCTAAGGTCCTGTGGTCTCAGGAGGGCAACCTCCACCCACGCAGCCTCAGCCGGTGGCCAGGGCAGGAGCCCGGTGTGCTTGCCGCCTTTTCCGGTTGCTGTGTGGATTTCCACCCTCCAGCAAGTGGCTGGCAGCCACCTGGGCTCCAACAGCTCATAAACAGATGGAAAATTACTCATACACTCTCGAAAAAGATCACACTTTCCCAGCCCCCGACCCTTCTTCTCTCATCAGGATGGCTGAGGCACAGGGGAGGAGGAGGGGGCAGGCAATGGCTCCAGGGGTGTGGCCAGTGGAAGGCTGCTGCAGGCCACAGGTGCTGGCTCCACTCTTCCTGGCTGCAGCCTGAGCTTTCTCTCACCTCTCTGGGATTCTCTAAGGATACTCCCAGAAAACATCATGAAGGCATCAGAGTGAGATGGTCATATACTTTCTCTTGCCCCCAGGCCAGGTGAGGAGAGTGTGACTCTAACATACCTTCCCAAGAAGGTACTCTAGCCTTTTCCCCTTTGTGTGGTATAGACAGCTAGGAAGTTCTTCCCAAAGTCTAACCTTTATCTGTCCAACTGCATCGCCCAAGAGGTCATCCAGTACCTTTCACTGCCTCCAAGTGGGTCCACAACCAAATCAGTCTAAACCTTACATTTCCATCCCACGTGTACAAGTGACTGCAGGGGTACAAAAAAGGGGTTCTAAGGGTTGAAGACTTTCTGCAGAAAGTCCTTAGGGCCTAGGGGACAGACCTACGGACAGCTGATAATGATTGCTGTCCATCTCAGCTGAGGTTGGGAGAGGATGCAGAATGTCCCAGAAGCTCCTGAACAAAAGAACAGTGATTCCCAATTTTGAATTGCATACTAATCCCCTGGGGGGTGGAAGGATGGGTCCTGTTAAAATGCAGAATCTGCATCAGCAGGTCTGAGGTTCTGCACTTACAACATACTCCCAAGTGATGCCGATGCTGCTGGCCCATGAAGCTCACTTTGAGGGGCAAGGATTGGAGCAGTGGCTCCCAAACCTAGCTCTGCATCAGAATCACCTGGGAAGATTTTTTTTTTTAATCTAGATTCTTGGGCCCCAGCCCTAAAGATTCCAGTTCAGGAAGTCTGAGAAGGGGTCTGGGGATCTACACTTTATAGCTTCCCTAGTGCTGTGAGGTAGACAGCTTTGGGAACTAGACCTCAAGGGTCCCTCACAGCTGCCCTTCTGCATAAAGTCATGGCTAAGAGCATGCATGAGCTTGGTATTCAGATGAACCATTTTACCAAGTGATCAATTCCCTATATCTTCACTTCCCCATCTATAAAAAGGGATCACAGGACCTCCTTTAGAGGCTTGTTGCAAGGAACGAGGTAGTCTGCCAAGGATTAGCCTAGAGCCTGGTAACATTGTAAGCACTCACCAAATATTAACTACCAATATGATTTTTATTACACACACTGCGCTTCCCCTGGTTTTCATCATTTTAGTCAACTCTCTTTTAGCTTTTATATACACATTTTACAACATGTTCGCTTGCACTGACTTTTCTGTCACAGAAATTTAAGTGCACAGAATGGGAGAATGTATGGGAAGGGAGGGATGAAGATGGGGTCTTGGTGTATCTAATATTCCTACATCAGACCAAGAGCTGCTGAAAAGGCAGGGCCCTTGTTTTATTATTTATCTGAGTATCTCTTGTGTTAGGCATTTCAAGCACTCGTCAAAGTTTACAAAAACAAACAGATGGACAGAGGGATGGGGGATGGATAGATGGATGGATGGAGGGATGGGGAATGGATGGTGGATAGATGAAGGGAGAGAGGGATGGAGGGAGGGAGAGATAGGGATGGAGGAAAGGGGGATGGATGGATGGAGGGAGGGATGGAGGAATGGGGGAGGGAGGGATGGGGGATGGATGAATGGATAGATGAAGGGAGGGAGGGAGGGATGGATGAATGGATGGAGGGAGGGAGGGAGAGACAGAGGCAGGGAGGGATGGGGGTGGATTAATGGATAGATGAAGGGAGGGATGGATGGATGGATGGATGGATGCATGGATGAATGGATGGATGGACAGAGACACACCAATAGTTTGGTCTCCTCTTCCCTCCTGACAGACCCAAAATTCAGGCCAGGGCTCTGCACTGGCATCAGCTGCTCAGGAAGGGGCAATAATACAAGAGTAAGGAGAGGTGAGGAGAAACCATGCCTCTGTCCTCTCCCCATGGGGGAGGGATCACCCACCTCCTGGCCACGCCTGGGGGCTTAATTGCACCTACACCAAATCTGAGCTTTCAGTTCGCAACACCCGGGGTGCTCTTGCCTCAGGCCTTTCAGGCCTTGGCCTGCTTGAGCTCTGTGGGGCGCAGAGGGCAGGAACGGTCCAGTCAGAGGAGAACATTCTGGCCCAAGAAGGCCCCAGCACCATAGCCAGAGAGGGCCAGTAGGAAGGCTGAGGAGCCCCACAAGTCTGAGCTGAGGTGCCTCCGGTGGGGCCGAGGCCCCGCACTGCTCCTGGGTGGCCCAACTTGGGCCAACTCTGTCCCAGACCGGCATTTACGGCTGAATCACCCCTGATCCCCTGGACCAGCCCACCACGAACACTCTCCTAGCATCTCTCAGGAGCCAAATTACCCATGTTCAGACGCTTGTGGGCTACAGGGGGCTGCCCGCCCGCCCACCCACCCACCTCAGAGCAGCCTCTGCCCCAAACACATGTGGTAATCAACTCCCGGAACCTTGGGAAGATCCAAATACAGTAGCATATAATCACGGAGCCCAAAATAGCCATGCCAGGGAGGCCATCTGCCACCTCGTGCATCCCTGGGGACCCCTTGGCTGGGCCCTACAGCACAGCTGGGCCTTAGGGCCCTCTGGCTGGCAGGCAGGATGGGTGGTGCCAACAGGGTTCACAAGATCACCTGTACAGCTTGCAGGCAGATTTTGGAGGGGGCTTTTCCACAGCAGACTGGGCATCTTTAGGACGAGGCCTTAGATCAGAGCACCCCAGACCTCGGCCTTGTTGCCCTTGTTGCTCCCTTCTCCATCCAGCTCTGGGCCTCACTTGGCCAGATGCCCCCATGGTGGGCACAGCCGGCTCAGGGCTACTGCCCACTCTAATCCTCCTGTTTTCTTTTTCCTGACTCTAGCCTCAGCTTCTCACCCCTAAGTGCTCTCTCACAGGGTCCAGGCCCACTTCCCTTCCTCCCCTTGTAGTGGGTGAAATGGAGGACCCAGAAGATATACAACTCCCAGAACCTGTAAATGGGACCTTATTTAGAAAAGGGGCCCTTGCAAATGTATTAAGGATCTTGGGGTGAGATGGTCAGGATGATCCAGGTAGACCCTAAATCCAATGATAAGTAACCTTATCAGAGACCACAGAGAGACACAAAGAGAAAGAGGAGAAGGCCACATGAAGGCAGACGGCAGAGACTGGAGTGATGCAGCCACAAGGAATGCCAGCAGCCGCTGGAAGCTGGAAAAGGCAAAGAAGGACGCACCCCTAGTGCCCTCAGAGGTACCGCAGCCCTGCTGACACCTTGATTTAGAACTTCTGGCCTCAGAACAATGAATGAATGCATTTCAATTGTTTTAAGCCACCCAGTTTTTGATGTTTTGTTAAGGCAGCCCTGGCATACCAATACCACATCCTTTTCTTCTATAACAATGGTCCTTAATTTTCAGTGTGTGTCAGAATTACCTGGAGAGCTTGTTAAGATACAGGTGGCTAGGCCGGGCATGGTGGTTCAAGCCTGTAATCCCAGCACTTTGGGAGGCCAAGGCAGGCAGATCACGAGGTCAGGAGTTCGAGACCAGCCTGGCCAGCATGGTGAAACCCCATCTCTATTAAAAATACAAAAAATTAGCTGGGCATGGTGGCACGCGCCTGTAGTCCCAGCTACTTGGGAGGCTGAGGCAGGATAATTGCTTGAACCCGGCAGGTAGAGGTTGCAGTGAGCCGAGATCGTACCACTGCACTCCAGCCTGGGCGACAAAGCAAGAGTCTGTCTCAAAAAAAAAAAAAGGCCGGGCGTGGTGGCTCACGCCTGTAATCCCAGCACTTTGGGAGGCCGAGGTGGGCGGATCACAAGGTCAGGAGATCGAGACCATGGTGAAACCCCATCTCTACTAAAAATAGAAAAAATTAGCCGGGCGCAGGGGCGGGCGCCTGTAGTCCCAGCTACTCAGGAGGCTGAGGCAGGAGAATGGCGTGAACCCGGGAGGCGGAGCTTGCAGTGAGCCGAGATTGCGCCACTGCACTCCAGCCTGGGCGACAGAGCGAGACTCCGTCTCAAAAAAAAAAAAAAAAAAAAAAAAAAAAAAAGACTTTTTTTTAATTCTCATCGTTAGTCCTTCACCCAAGGACAATTTCCTTGTCACCGCCCGCCCCCACCACCAACCCCATGATGTCTTCCTCCTTTCCTTGGTGCTCAAGAGATCCAAAAAAAATGACTCCTTGAGAAAAATCCCCAATTTCATGCACAACAGGCTCCTTCTCTTGGAATCACCCAGGCCTCCCACTTGGGCCCTCTTGGAGATTTGCTTCCAGGAGGCCATGAGTGGTAAGGTCAGTCATGGTTGGGCTCTTCTCCCGACACCACAAGAGCCTCCTTAGCTCCATCCCGGCTTTATCTCTAACCCACTGGGGAATCTCAGGAAAGTCACCTCCTGCTCTACACCTCCCCTGCAGGTCTGTCTGTAAAATGGGGCGATAACTGCATTGCTACTCCTCACAAGGGAAGATAGAAGAGCCATTTCTGGTGAAAAGCTCCTAGAAATGTCTTAATGCTGTTCGTAAGAAGATGGTTATTAGGCATGACCAGCCTCAGGCGCTCTCTTGTGGACTCTTTGAGGGTGCTGATCAAGGCCAAGGGTCTCAGGGCTCAATGCTGATACTACAGTGTTCACATCCCCTACCTCCCCAGGCAGCCAGAACCATTCCCTCAACCCAGGCTCCCCTTAACTCTAGAATACCTAGGGTAATGACAGAAATAGGGCAATCCAGGAGCCCCAGGCATGCCCCAGCAGAGCTCACAACCCAAGGTCAGCTCTGAGAGCAGGTGCCCTGGAAATACCATGGTTTCCGAGCCCCACTGATGGGCAACTTCCCAAGGCTTGTCATCTCATTCAGCCCACCTCAGAATTGCTTGAGAGGCAGCCCAGCACCACAGTCAAATGCATGGACTCTGGGCCAGGCTGCCTGACTTTTGACCCTGGCTCTGCTCTAAGTCACTTTATGGCTCTGTGCCTCAGTTTACTCCTCTATAAAATGGGGATGATAAGATATCCAGCAGTAGTCATCCCAGAGAAGTACTGTGAGGATTAAGTGAGAAAATAAATGCAATGGCTTGCACATGGAAAGTGCCATGTAAGTGTTGGTGATTGTTGTTCGCCTGCCCTTGGGCTTTAGTCTGGGGGTACCATAGCCCTTTGGAGGGGGATCAGAGGCAAGAGATGAGGGAGACCTGCTCACAGGTCCCTTGCTTTTGGTTCTCTCTGGGAACACTGCCAATCCCTCCTAAGAACTCCAGCACTGGACAAAATGGTTCAGCCATTTTCTCCTGGAGCAGCTCAGGTCTTTCCTCCTCATCTCAACTCACAGCATTCCCAGGAGACTGGAAGGGTTCAAAAAAGATACTTTCCATTGCACAGTAAGGGAAACTGACACCCAGAGAGAGCAAGCACCCAGTAAGCATAAACAATTCAAGAGCAGAGCCAGTAACCCCATTAGGAAGTTCCTGTACCTCTATGCATGACATTCACTTGGGACACCTGTCTGCCAATTATCCCACTGGACGCTCTCCTTTTAGAGATAGAGAACCTTGGGCTCAGAGAGAGGAAGTGACTTGCCATGGCCTCGTAGCTAGTTAGTGATAGAGCTAGGACTTGAACCCAAGTCTCTGGATCCTAAAGATTATAGCTTTAGGAGATGCATTAAAGGATAGGGGTTAAGAACCTGGTACTTTGGAGGTGGAGCTAAACTAAGTTCCAGCTCTGTTACATCCTAGCTGTGTGACCTCAGGCAAGTTGCTTAACTCCTCTGGGTTTTAGTTGCCTCATCTATAAAATGGGAATAACAGACACTATTTACAGGGCTTTGGGGATTAAATGAGATATACGAATGTGCTTAGCATATTGAAATGTGCGAAGAGGGAGCCACTCCTCCTTCCCATGTCACCTGAGCCCAGCTGCCTTCCTTGGCCCACAAGCACACCAGCACATCATTTATCCACCCTGGCTTCTCCACCTGTTTCCTGTCAGCAGGCAACCAATTTGTTTTGGATTGGCTGGCCTGGGCTGAGAGGGTTGGGATAGTTCTGCCTTGGGTTTCAGTTTGGAGTCTGATACTGCTCTTGATGCATTTCCCCGGCTCTAGACAATGTTTGCTAGTTTCATGGGGCTGTCCTTCGCAATTATGCATTTCCCCCCTAGAGTATCCAGGCTTGGGCTGTTTGGCTGTTTTCTCCCATTTATTCTTGCCACTGTGCTTTTCCAACTCTTCTCCTGGGACCAGCCCGCTGGAGTTCCCCAGGACCCAGACCAGCACAGCCCCCACTTCTTCTGCTTTGCCATGTTGTCTCCCCCTTGCCCTGCCTCACCCCCACCCAGTTTCTATTTTCCCCCAGGCTCTGCTGGCTTCCCGCGGTTTCTCTTGGCCTTGGCTCAAGCCTGGCATGACATGTCTGGCATGGCCATTCTCCCCCCTCCCACACTGGTGAGGGAGGAAGCAAGTGTATCCAAGGAGGAAGGTATTGTGGAGCTGGGTGCTGCCTGCTCAGGTGCCAAGCCAAACAGTTTGTGCACCACATACAGCTGGGTCCCTGGGCCTAGAATGCCTGACTGGCCCCTGTTCCCTAGCCCTAGCCCCACTCCTCACTCACACAAACCTACCTCTTACTGTGCCCCCATCTGGTTCTAGCTGGTAGAAAGGGGACCACAGGACTGAACCTTCCCTGAGGCTCCAGGAATGTCCAAAAGAGTTTGCTTAAGTCCCTAAGTGGGCTTGGTCTGATCTGGGAACACATCACCCTAGAAGGGGCACGGTCAGGGGGTGCCCCTGATCCGTTGATTTCCAACAGGAAAGACATTTCCATTTGCTGGTACTCCTTGGGAAGCAGGGAGGTTCACCTAATGAGAGCCATCAAAAGGTAGCTTCTCTTGTAGCCTTTGGAGTTCAACAACTGGGTATAGGCCTGCCATGCCCACTCACCAGCTCTCACTTTGGAAGAGGCCCTGAACTTGTCTGCCTCTATTTCTTCATCTGATAACAGAGATGACAATTATTACAGAGGGGTTTCTGTGAGGAATAAATCAGATAATATATATAGAACTTCTCATGTAGTTTTAGGGGAGCTTTAGCCCAGCCTTGGACATTAGTCTGGGGGCACAACAGTCCCTTGGAGGAAGGTCAGAGGTATGGAATGATGGATCTCTGCTGGCACACAGGGAAGTCCAAAAAACTGTCATTTTTTTCCACTGTCTCCTTTCAGCCTAGCCACCTGGGCCTGCTTTTACTGTCACTAAGACGGAAGGACCTGAATAAGGTAGAGGAGCACCTTACTGTGGGGCCTGAGGCGGTCTCTCCCTGAATCTCCCAATTTCCAAACACTTAGAACATAACATCTACATAAAGAATCTTTGAGCTAGATTACGGACCTCCCCTCTTCCCACCAACACACACACTGATGTCCTGCAGGTCAACTGACCAATTTTCCAGGTTCTCTAGGATACTTGGTCATCCTGCCTGCAGGCACCACAAACTCAACATGTCCCGGAGGGGCCTCAGCACATCCCCTTTCCCTGCACCCTCCCCAGAGCACTCACCTTCTGCAGTTCATTCATTCTTTCACATCTTTTTTTTTTTTTTTTTCTGAGACAGAGTCTTGCTCTGTTGCCCAGGCTGGAATGCAGTGGCACAATCTCGGCTCACTGCAACCTCTGCCTCCCAGGTTCAAGTGATTTTCGTGCCTCAGCCTCCCAAGTAGCTGGGATAACAGGCACCTGCCACCACGCCCAGCTAATTTTTTGTATTTTTAGTAGAGATGGGGTTTTGCCATGTTTGCCAGGCTGGTCTTGAACTCCCGAGCTCAGGTGATCCACCTGCCTCAGTCTCTCAAAGGGCACGCCTCTCACAGGCGTGAGCCACTGCGCCCAGCCTACACGTTCTTAATAAGCTCTTACCACGTGCCAGACTCTTGCTGATGGTACACCCTGATGTCAAAGCCCAAGAACTGGGTGTCAGTTGAACTTCTCCTCTCCCTCAGCTCCCACATCCAGTCAGCATTATTACTACTAATGATCATTGTAGAAGTAGCAACAAAAGGTGCTGTTCTAATTCTTTTATGTATATTAAATGATTTCATTCTATCCTGTTGAGATACATAGATACTATTATCGCTTCCATTTTACCGATGAAGAAATGGAAACGCAGAGGGTAAGTAGTCTGCCCAGGGTCTTATAGGCAGTAAGTGAGTAAGTGAAGGAGCTGAGAAGTGAACCCAAACAATCCGACTCCAGAGTCTCACTGGAATGACTTCTAGATATTTCTAGTTTGTCCACTTCTCCTTTCACCACTGCCCCTGTCTGTCTTTCCCTTGGCCACTACATGCTGCCTTGGTTTAGGAGCCTCTTCACTGACTTCCCCACCTTCAGACTGCCCCCTATAACTGCTGCCAAGGTAACTTTTCAAAGACACAAACCCTATCACCACCTTGTTTTCCTGCTAAAAGCCCTCCCATGGCTCCCCGCTGTCTTAAGAATAAAGTCCAGGCTGGGCACGGTGGCTCATGCCTGTAATCCCAGCACTTTGGGAAGCTGAGGCAGGTGGATCACGAGGTCAGGAGATGGAGACCATCCTGGCTAACATGGTGAAACCCCGTCTCTACTAAAAATACAATCAAATTAGCCAGGCGTGGTGGCAGGCGCCTGTAGTCCCAGCTACTCCGGAGGCTGAGGCAGGGGAATGGCGTGAACCCGGGAGGCGGAGCTTGCAGTGAGCCGAGATTGCGCCACTGCACTCCAGTCTGGGCAACAGAGCGAGCCTGCGTCTCTAAATAAATAGAATAGAATAGAATAGAATAGAATAGAATAGAATAGAAGTCCAAATCCTTAGCAAGGTCCTGCCTACTTTTCAGGTAAGACCACTTCTAACTCCAGATCTTTCTCCACTACTGCCCTTCCCACCAGCCGCCCAACACACACACACACACACACACACACACACACACACACACACACACAGAGTTCAGCCAGCCAGACTCACTTCCTTCCAAATTCTCTAGAATTTACTTGTTTCTGAAAGATTCTCCCCGGGGCCTGAAAGCTTGAAGGGATGAGTAACTCCTCCCTTCTCAGGCCCAGTCGCAAGGCGCACGGCTACTTGCGCCAGCAGCGTGCACCAGCAATATAGCAGAAGCAGGAAAAGAGGCGGCCGGATGACACTTACCCCGAAGATCGAGAAAGAGGCCATCCAGGTACCATGTAGCAGTTACGTCAGACTGAGACACCTCCTGTTTACAGGAGACTATAAACTCCCTGCCCCATCCTCACTTGAGGCTGACGCCATTTTAGGCCTCAGCCCATCTGCCCCCAGGCCTGGTTAAAACAGCACGTTGCTCCACACCACCTCGTGTTATCTGTTGGCAAGCTCTCGGGATTCCAACCGATACAAGAACCTTTCAGGTTCTTTCTTAACTTTGTGCCTTTGCAGCGTGTGCTGTTCCCTCTGTCTGAAACGGCATTCCCCGCCTCTTCACCTGATTCATACTAATCTTTCAATGCTCAACTCTGGTTCTGGCACCTCAAAAAATTTTGTTAAAAAAATGGACCTGGGTGCCATAATCGCAGCACTTTGGGAGGCCGAGGCAGGTGAATCACGAGGTCAGGAGTTTGAGACCAGCCTGGCCAATATGGTGAAACCCCGTCTCTACTAAAAATACAAAAATTAGCCAGGCGTGGTGGTGCGCGCCTGTAGTCCCAGCTACTTGGGAGGCTGAGGCAGAAGAATCGCTTGAACCCAGGAGGTGGAGGTTGCAGTGAGCTGAGATTGCACCACTGCACTCCAGTCTGGGCGACAAGAGCGAAAACTCCGTCTTGAAGAAAAAAAAGAAAAAAAGGATCAGGCTGGGCACAGTGGCTTACTCCTGTAATCCCAGAACTGTGGGAGGGGAGACCAAGATAGGTGGATTGCTTGGGCTCAGGAATTCGAGACCATCCTGGGCAATATGGCAAAACCAAAACCCTGTCTCTACAAAAACATACAAAAATTAGTTGGGCATGGTAGCGCACGCCTGTAGTCCCAGCTACTCCGGAGGCTAAGGTGGGAGGGTGGCTTGAGCCTAGGAGGTGGAGGTTGCAGTGAGTTGAGATCAGGCCACTGCACTCCAGCCTGGGTGACAGAGTCAGACCCTTTCTCAAAACAAACAAACAAACAAACAAACAGAGGATCAATGACTGGTTAGGTGAACAATCTCACAATAACATCATCATACGTTATAGCTGTATGAAGTCTTTTTTTTTTTTTTTTGCAAATCCCCCTCACATTGACTTTATATTTGATCTTCCCAACACCCTATGGGGCAGGGAAGATAATTATCCCCCACTTGAAGATGGAGAAACTGAGGTGCAGAGAGGCAAATGATACAGTAGTCAAGATCAGAGCCAGGACTTGAAGCCACATTTTTTGTCACACAGGCCAGTGCTCTTCTTGCAGGATTGCAAAAAGCAAAATCTACTCATCTGCCTTATAACTGGGGGAGTGGGGGACTTGACCTCTGTCCCCTGCCCTGTTATGCCCAGGCAAAGGAGAATAATGGGGCTGAAAGTGGAAGCTAATGGTCTGGTTCTCCCAGCCACAAGGGCTGCCCACTTCTCAGAAAGTGTAGGGAAAATTGTCTGCATTGCCCAAAAGCTCCATGTCTAGTCTGAAAGCAAGACCTTTAGAAGCCCCAAGAACTCAGAATATGTGATTCACGATTTAAAAAAAAAAAAAAAGTAAACTTAATTAACAACCTTAAAAGTGTGAAGAAGTCCAATGAAAGTCTAATTTTTTTCCCTATGAAATCCTCTTGAGACTGTGGATGAAATGTCAAATTCTTCTCACTCCTCCTCCCTTATTTTTGGATGTCCCTGCTGTGCCGGTGCCCTAGGCAAATGTTTAGTCTGCCCTGCGGGTGGGGAGCAAGCACAGGCTTGCCTGGCCTCTGGTCTTCCGACATTGGCTTCTAGGGGCACACTGGTTTGCCTGGCCCTGTCCAGGGGTGAGGCTGGATGGGAGAGGAGAGGGCTGGGGCCAGACGCCCAGCACTCATTGGGAAGTGGGGGTGGAAGCTGAGAGAGTGCGGGGAGGCAGGTTCTGCCACTGGGGCTGATTGATTGAGCAGCTGAGGATTGCCAGAGACCATACACAGAGGCAGAAAGGTAGAGGGCACCCAGGGAAGGAGTAGGAGAGGAAAGCCCTCACCACAAGTGGGTGTGGCACGGCTGCTAGCCAGGACCCCCACAGCTGGCCCTCTGCATAAGGTGGAATGGGGCCTAAATATCAGACATGGGAAGGAAAGTCACCTTTTCCCACCTCATTTCTCCTTCCACCCAAGGAGAAGTCAGAAGTTGTCTGACTTCCACATCCACAGACTGAACAGCGTCAAAGGCTGAGAATATGAGAGGCCTTTGTCCGGACACACTGCATGCCCACTATAACTCAGTTTCCCCCACTAGCTAACTGCTGTGCCCCAATCCTGCCCCCCAACTTTGACTTCTCCCAAAATATCTGTTCACTTTCCCATCGGATGAAGTTGTACCTGATAATTAAGTTAGGTTCATCAAGCATGTATGAGGCACCTACTGTGTTCCAGGCCTTGGGCTGTGCACTATGTGGATGAAGCCCAGCGGCTCCCACTGGGCTGGGTTACATCACCCTGGAGCACCTGCTCCCGCTTCCACCCTCAGGCTGGGTCTGGCTTCCACCCTCAGGCTGGGTCTGGCTTCCACGATGCCCCTGCTGGACAAGAAGGGAACTACAGGGCTCCTTGGCGAGAGGGATCTATTATGGGTGGCCTGTGAGTCCCTGAGGGCAGTCCCACCCCCAAGTAGAGAAAATGAGTATCTGAGCCTAGCTTCCTTCCCACCCACAACAGAGCCCGGGGCAAGAGCAGGCTAGGTAGAGGAGACAGCCCTTTCCTGATGCTTATTTTGGGCATCAGTCTCCACCCCTAACCCCAGGCTCCAATGGCAGAACGCCAGTCGCCCCAGGACCGCTGCCCTGGTGGCCTCACCTAGGGAGGTCCCATTCCCACAGTCCCCCAGTGGGGCCTGGGAGCCCTCCTTTCCTGAAATACGCATAGGAGTGTACACATCCACACACTGATGGCAACAGAAAACCCTGGAGAAACCAAAGCCAGGAGTGGCATGCTGTCTGGAACGTGGTCTGGAAGAGGGGGGCCTGCAGAGGAAAGGGAAAGCTGAGGCAGGGGGCCCTGGGCTGTGACTCAGGCCCCAGGAAGCTGGTGACTCCCAGACCGGCCCTCTAATGACTCACAGCGACTGCAGGCTCGGCAGCTCCCACAGTGCCTCTGCGGGGATTCCTCCCAGCTGGTTGTTCTGAAGCATCCTACAGGGAAAGAGAAAGGGCTTTAAGGACCCACATGGCATGCAGAACTGGGTTGGGGGTGCTGACTCCTCCCTTGAACCCCCAGCCCCAAGCCAGACCTCTCCTTCCCACTCCAGCCTCAGAGCCCCAGAGAGAGTCTGCTCCAGCAGACTTGTTAGTGCAGATTCAGAGGCTGCTGAGGTCCCCTGGGGGGTTGTACATGGGGCAGAGAGGCCCAGTGTCCAGGGAAAGCATCTCAGAAGGGACCCTAGGATGAGGCAGGAGTGAAGAAGACCATGGAGAGGAAGGAGAGAAGGCGTTCTGAAGTCAGAGTACTTGGGATTCTGTTAAAGTTTGGTCAGTAAGGATGTGGGAAAATGTAGGTTGTCAGTTTCCCTGTCTATTCATCTGAAAGGCTAAAGGTTTCTTTGTGGAAGGGGAGGATGTGGATGAGGGTAAGGCTGCCCTTAGGGTGTCAGGGCCCCGGGCAGATATAGTTTTTTGAGCATTTGTCTATAGGAACAATTCAAAGTACCCCAGATGAGTGTATCTGCACTATTCTCATGGCCCAGTCTCACCTAATCCCTCAAAGAAGTGCTGTGCCAGCCAGTGAAAATGATCTGCTCACTAGCTGCCCTGTGGGAACCAGGACCCAAGCCCCAAAACCCCACAATGACCCTCCAGGCCTTTATATCCAGAAATGAGAAGGAGAGCACACAGCGAGTTCATGGAAGAGCTGGGGAAGCAGGAAAGGAGAAAGTTGCTGACTGCCCTGGGCACAGTGAGTAAGCCCTACCCTAGGAGACTCAACCACCCCTTTATGGTGTATCCATCCATCTTTCAGAGGGGGAACCTTGGTCCACAATTGTTCAGGTAATTCCACACTTCAGGAAGAGTAGCCCATTTTCTGGTCCTTCAGTTTAATAATAGCAATGGCTAATGTGCCAGGTCCTGGTCTTAGGACTTGTATTAATTCAAAATTACCCTTGTTATAACTCCAACAGATAGGAATTATTATCATCCTCATGCTGAGGGTGCATACAACTGATAAGTGACAGAGCTGGGCTTTGAACCCAGAGGGTTTGGGTCCAGAGTCTAGACACTTAGGGTCCAGAGTCTAGACACTTAACCATTACACCACAGCATCTATCATAGTGGTGGGATACAGCAACAGCTAGAAAATGCTGAACAGTAAGATGATGAGCCTGAGTCGTTATCCACGCCTCCTATGTGATGTCCTGGTTAGAGTCACATGTCATCTCTCTTAAACTCCTCTTACGGGTATGTGAAAATCTCAAATATGAACCCAATCTCAGCATCACAAGAACAAAAGAATGCTGAGCTCACTGTGGGAATGGGTGGGGATAGAAGGAGCCCTTCATAGAGGCAAGGCTACAGAAGGGACAACAAAGAACAAAGACAGACTTTGGGGACCCCTGGGATTGGGTTCCTCCTTGCCACCCCAAAGGGTGGGGAAGGGGCAAGGGCCACACAGGGGAAGGGCCTGGCTGCAGGAAGGGGCAGAGCCCAGGGCTCTGAGCAGCTGGAGGGCTCAGCCCCTTTCCATGCAAACTCTGTGTTCCTGAAGGTCTGCTGGCCTCCAGTGGCCCCTTCAATCCAGCCTCCACCAAGTGCCAGAGGGGCCTTTCCAGTTACAGTGTTGCTTCAGGGTTGGAATTCAAACCTGTGTCTCTTGGGCTTCCTTAAAGTATAGTTGTCACAGGTGCAGACTCTGAAGTCAGACAGCCCTGGTCCACATCCTAACTCTGTTGCCTCCAGCTGTGTGATAGTGTGCAAGCTACTTAAGCACCATGGGCCTTAGTTTTCTCATCTATAAGTTGGGGGTGATACTGACCTCATGCACTGATTGTGTGGATCAAATAAAATCACCCCTGTAAAGCACTCAATGGCAGTGTCTCACACAGAGGACAAGTTCAATAGCACATTCACTGATACTATCAATTATCATGATTAGTATCTGGTCTCAGTGTTACCACTTACTGCATGACTTGAGTAAGTCACTTCCTCTCCACTCTCTGGACCTTGATTCCTTCATCTTTCAAAGGAATAGGCTGCCAGAAGGTGCATAAAGCCTCACTCAGTGGTGACATCCCATCCAGGACATCTCCTGCCCTCTACCTTGCTTAGTGTTTCTACCCTCCCAGCCATCCTGACTTCTTTCATCTAAAGGATGGGCCTTCACTTCCCATCTCAGGGGCCTACCTTGATTCTCATGCAGAAGCCTGAGGGTGCTTGGAGCAAGAATACAAGAGAAATGATGGCTGAGAAAGCAGGGGGTCACAGGCTGCTCATGCCTCTTCACAGGCCCCACTCCTCCAGGGGCCCAGGAGGCTACATCTGGTCACTGCACAGGTGAGCCTGAGCTCCAAGAGGCCCCTCAATGCATCTCTACCTACATCACCTCCTAAGATTCCTCCATCCTTTCCTTTGTCAAATCCCAGAGAGAGATCTAGAAAGAGCTTTAAGGTTTCTGAATTGTACCTCCTACCAATGCAGACACTGCAACATCTTCTCAGGGCACTTAATTTTCCTTCTAGTGCCAGGGAACTCATTGTCTCCCCCAGACAACTCATCCCATGCCAGACAGTCTGATCATCAGAAAGTCCTTTTATTCATGGAATCAACACCCATCAAGCTGGAGGTCAGCATGGCAGTCAGCTTTGGCCCTGACCCATTTCTCTTGATGTTCCTGGTCTCACTTGCCAGCCATCATTCTTTTATTGAACTACAACTGGGTTATAAAGCTTGGAAGAAAACAGCCCTTTGTTTTCCAAGATGAGGAGCCGAAGGCTCAGAGAGGGAAAGTAACTTGCCCTAAGTTACAAAGCAAATTAATGGCAGAATCAAGACTAGGATTCAAGTCCTGTCTCTCAGGCCAGTGCTTTTATGACGACATTTTCCTACTTCTCTTTCTAGCCCTGGTTCTATATGGAGAGGCAGTCTATCTAATCCAGCGGTTCTTAGCCCTGGTTGTACATCAGAATCAACAGACAAGGTTTTAACATTTTTTTTTTGTAGAGATGGGGTCTTGATTTGTTGCTCAGGCTGGTCTCAAACTCCTGGGTTCAAGCGATCCTCCTGCCTCAGCCCTCCAAAGCACTGAGATTACAGGCATGAGCCACTGCACCTGACCTCTGGGATGATTTTTAAAATCCCAATGCCCAGGTCACACTGAAGCCCAGTTAAATCTCCGGGGCAAAGTCTCTGGGGAAGGAATATGAGGCATCACTAGTTTTGCAAGCTCCCAGCTGACTCTAACATGCAGACATTGGTCCAGTAGAAGTCTAGTCCTCAGCACTCCTCCCCTCCTCACACATGTGAAGTACCTCTCTGACCAGAGAGGCATTTAGGGGCAGGAACCATGAGTGTCATGTCCAAAGGTATAAAAGAGGTGATCCACCAGTGGTTTCCAAAGGCTCCTTTAGTTCTGTAGAAGTGCTTGGGGGTTATGGGACGGGTAGGTAAGACACAGCTTGGAGTGTACCACCCTCTTTACTCGCTTTAACCAGAGACCTCCTTCATCTGTTTTATGTATTGAGACGTCGACACAAAATGCCTTTTTTTTTTTTGAGACGGAGTTTTGCTCTTGTTGCCCAGGTTGGAGTGCAATGGCGCAACTCTCAAGGAGGTGGCTCACTGTACTCCACCTCCCAGGCTCAAGTGATTCTCCTGCCTCAGCCTCCTAAGTAGCTGGGATTACAGGTGTGTGCCACCAAGCCCTGCTAATTTTGTATTTCTGGTAGAGATGTGGGTTCACCATGTTGGTCAGACTGGTCTTGAACTTCTGACCTCAGGTCATCCACCTGCCTTGGCCTCCCAAAGTGCTGGGATTACAGGCATGAGCCACCGCGCCCAGCCCACAAAATGCTTTTGATTTTGTTTCCTTTTTAAAAAAAAAAAAAATCATGTAAAGGGGTAATGTGCTGATGTTGTAACAAGGTCCAAGGGTGGCACATCTCACTCATGAGGGTGAACACTGATCATCACGTGTATGAAATACAAAGAATCTGTTTTAAGTTTCCACAGCTAAAAATGCTGGAAATTTTATTCTGACTCCTCCACTTTAAAAGGTGAGGAAATGGAGGCTCAGAGAGAGGAAATCTGAAATCCTTCTTAACACCTGTTCTGGGGTCTGGTGAGGCTCTGAGTCTGACCTCAAGGCTTCTGACTGCACATGAGATCTACTTCCTGTCATCCAGTCCCTTGAAAGACTGCCTCATGTACAGGGGTGATTCAGAGGGGGCAGCCTTCTCCCCTGAGCCAGGTTAGTGAGGCTCGGACAGAGCCCAGCACTCCCAAATGACCAGCATGTCCTTTCATGGGTCAGCTCAATTCAGTTCATCAACACTAATGGAGCCCAGACTCAGCCAGGCACGGTCACCGCCTAGCCAGGCGGAGAGTAAACACAGTTATTGTCAACTGAAGACAGTTCCATACAGGGTGAAAAGGGCTACACTAGAGGCTGGTTCAGGGAGATTTCCTCCAGGATGGGTCCCAGAGATGCTAACTCCCAACCACTCCTCTATGGCCTGAAGCCAGGGTTTCATGTGGGATGAACCCCAGCTGAGGAAGCAGAAGCTGCCTTCTAAGAGCCTTCGTCTTTATCAAGATGGCATGGGCTAAAAATCCACAGTCACAGACTTATAGGGATTTCGGGCTCAATCCAGGAGCAAGGCACCTGGGAAAATCTCCTGCCCAGTCTCTTGAGGGCAGGACGGGAGGCAGGTCCTCAGACTGTTACTCCAACTTCCCAGATCTGGGCCTGGTGAGAAGCAACTGAAGCCCAGCAGAAATCTTTCTAGATGCCAGGTCATCTTATGTCAGGCCAATCTGGCATAAGGAGGGAGGAGCTTGTCTTCAGAGGTGGGAAGATGACCAAGCCTCAGGCCTCACCCAGCTCTCTGGGAGGGCAGCTCTGGGGAAAGAAACCTGTGATGGAGACAAGACAGGAAACTTCTGAGATAAAGACTGGAGAAGTCTGACACACACACGCACACATACATCCCCACACCCTTAGGCCGTAGGTCAAGATGCAGGAGCTCTGGCCAAAGCTGCCCCTGTGTAAAAACAGGTAGGACAGGAGCCCCCAGAGGCTCAGGCATTTTCCCACATGCCTAGGACAGAGGGAACTGTGGCTTCCCTTAGCACAGCTCCAGTGCTGAGCCAGGATGGTGAGACTAGTAATGGTTAAGACTAGCGTCTGGACCTTGCCAGCTCTACAGGACAGAGATAGCAGTGTGAGACCGAAAATTCCCCGCAGGGGCTGACTCTCTTGATCTGAGCCTGGCCAGAGCCTATGGGTTGAAGACTTAGAGAGCTCGCAGAGGAAGAAGAAGATCTTAAGAGTAATATTTCCAGGTCAGGCAGGGATGGGTGGGGGGTGGGGGGCGGTGGGAAAGACATGAGAGAGGGCTTCTGTCACAGTCATTTAAGAAAGGATCAGAGAGAGAATCTTCTTTATTTAATCCTTTGCCTCGGGAGAGAAGGACCAAGGCAGAGTGTCCCACAGGGAGAGCCCGGCCTCTGAAATAAGAAGAGGCCACTCAGATAAGGGTCCCAGGCCCAGAGAAGACTGGGGAGCAGCTAAGGTGACCGTCTCCTGGTACAAAAAATAGGTTATCATTATCACGGTGCTACTGCTCTATTTTTCTTGCAGCTCTGAAAAGAAAGCAATGGAAGGAACTACAAGGGAAATTGACATCAGACATCAGAGAGTAATTCATGCCTAGGATGCAGGTGGAATCTTCTGCTTTGAAGCATATAAGAGGATAATTCCCCAAGACCACCCAACCCATCCCTAAGGTAGAGAGGTTCTATAGGCCAAGGACTGACACAAAGGCTTTGGGGGACCAGGTGATCTTTGAGGATGGGGCAAAATGGGGCTCAATGGCAAAGTGGGGGAGTGGACAGCCTGGCTGTCCTCAGCTCCCATTCAACTCCTGCCTACAACCTCTCCCTGCTGCCCTACTCACTGAGCCAAGGGTGCCATTTGCAGAAAGGGGGGCGGGAGGCCTGTGGTTTCTCTGAAGCTTTGATTTATTGCCTAATGCAGGCAAAGAAGAAAGAGGAGGCTCATCTCTAAGCCGGAGTCTTAGGAATGGGACGTGAGTCTCACATCTTCTGAAGGCCCAGTAAACAGAGCCCTGCTCTCTAATCCAGACTGCAGGTCTGAGCCTGTCACTGGGCACAGACACACCACCAAGTAGGCCGCCTGCACTGTGTGTCTGTTTCAGAACGCCTCCCCTGCTCCCCAGGGCAGAGATGTTTATGGGGAGAGAGACACAGAGAGGAGACAGGAAGAAGCAGAACTGAGAGGCAGGGAATAGTGGGGCAGGGAGAGGGAGAGCAAGGTCTGAGACAGAGAAGGAGAAGGGGGAGACAAGGAGACTGAGGCTGGTGACAACAGGAGAGACCCAAGGACAGAGCAGAGATTAAGGGAAGGATAGAGACCAGAGAGCCTTGTGAGTCAGAGATTCACAGACAGAGGGGCCAGAGACCAACAACACAGGGAAAGGAGAAAGTGCTTAGATGTGGAGTGTTGACCTTGACCAGCTGGAAGCCTGGAGCTCATGGGCCAAGCGGGGTAGGACCACCACTAACCCATCAGCAACTCTGAGTACATTGTTAAAAGATATCCCTTTCTGGGTGAATACAGCCCCAAGCCAGGGCACAGGACTGGGATTCAGCCCCTTCTCACTTCCTTAACCAGATGGTCTGGTGCAATGAACAACCTGCTCAACTGTCTGCAAGTCAAGTCAGGGGTAAGGGAGTAGCAGAGTTGGGAATGACTCACCACTTTAGGGAAGCCCCAAATGCTCATTCTATTGCTCCAACATCATTCCCCAATATCCTCCTTTTCTTCCCAAACCAGACCCTGTGGCAACGCACCCTCCCTGGGAACCTCTCCTATCTACCTTCAGTCCCTCTGCATCTGCTTCCTCCCAATTCTTCTTACCCCCACTCATCATAAGAATATGAGGAGGCTTGGGGAGGACAGTCTTAGTTGGAACAAAGTGAGTCATGAGTTGGGATGGGAGGAGATTATGTCTCAGCCTTCCTTTCCCTGAAATGGGCAATCAGTTTGATGGCAAGTGGAAGCCAGGTGAAATAACAAAAGGTCCTCTCCAACTCTCACTTACCTTTTGCTTCAAAGGGAATAGGCAAAGGAGGAGCAGGGAGGAAACAACCTGAAGACTGGAGGAGGGAATATGTTTACAGCCAGAATGGAAACTCTTGCTGCAGCCACAGAGACTAAGGTTGGGTTGCAAGGAGAAGAGCCAAAGAAAAGCCACCTGGATTTCCCCTCTCCAGAAACAGTCTTATCCCTTTCTTGGGCTAGAGGTCATGGGGAGAGACCTGTGGGTCTGTAACTGAACTCAGCCCCACAAAGACCTATGTCGATGGTCATTATACACTTTATTTTTTTTAATGTTTCACTTCCTTTTAGTGTGGCTGAATGTAGCAGATACAATTAAATGTTTGTTGACAAATCATAAAGTTTGTTACAGACAAGGTGAAGCAAAGAAATGGAAATAACAATTGAAACTGAAAGTGAAGATAAGGAAATAATAAGCAAGGCAGTGGTAAACCAAGACCTGGGTTCTGAAACTTTGATTTGCTCACAATTCTCAGTGCTGCAGCTTTATGTAAAATTAGGTGTACCTATACTTACAGGATTTTCAGGCTGTAGAGACCAGAGAATGCTTGTCCTGGGATGTGTGAGAGATGGTTCCCAGAGAGACGCCTGGAAATCAGAGACAATGGTCAACGATGTTGGCAGGTAACCCAAGGAGGTGGTGACCTCCATAAGTCAGTGTCTTGGGATAGGGGAAGGGAGGGCGGTGGTAAGAACTACCATTTATTGAGATCTACAATGTGTTTAATACTTCACATGCATTGCCTCAGTTCTCACAATAATCCTGTAAAGTGCCTATTATTTTCCCCAAATTTCAGATGAGCAAACTGAGGCTAGGAGAAGTCAACCACATCCCCTAGGGGTCACAGAACCAGTCCATGGCAGAGCCTGGTGTTCTCGCCCAGACCTGACTAATTTCAAGGCTCACAGCCACAGTTTCCCCTCATCCTGTTCTGTACTAACCTGGATTACCCACCACCTGCTCTCAACTGTTGGACTGCATCATACGGTGTCATCAGTGGAGGGATGAATACCAGGGGGTGTGTCTGTGTCTCTCCAGGCCCTAAACTACACAGCTAACCCCCACTAATCCAGGAGGGTTAGGAAACGGGGTGTTGTGATTCATCTAAGATTCTGGTCTAATTAAGCATTTCCACGTTTGTCAGGGGCAATCACCAGATCTAAAAGGAGCAAATGCAATGAAATACACTCAATGCTGAAACCTGACTGAGCAGAGTTTAATTGTACATGAAGGCACTGCCTGATCTCCAAAGTCCCCAGGGATATTATTATGTGCATCAGTTGCTACCAAGAGGCTTGTAGATATGGAGACTATTCAGGCATACCTCAGAAGCTATTTTTAAAACATAATAATAAAAGTCTCTTTATTTGACATATATTGTTTAAAAAAAAAACTGTGTGGAAAGGCATCGTGACATCTGAGGTCTCCTAGCTTGGGTTCTGTAGGTGGGTATTTGCCGTGGAAAGGTCCTTTACGTGGAGCCTCTAAAATGGGTCCAGACCTCCCATGACCTGAGAGGTCTGCCTGAGCTCCTTGGCCTTTGGTTTTGCTTTGCATTCCCACCTAAGCTAGGTTATCTCCCCTCAAAAGGCCCCTCCACTGCCTCTTACCCTGTCCATCTCCTTTGAAAACTGGTTTAATCTTCCTCCTCCAGGAAGGCTTTCCTGCCCACCAGCCAGGCCGACCCTGACCACTTCCTTACACAGAATGCCCTGGATGCCTGAGCCAACAGCTGCCACACTCCCCTGCTAACTTGCTGGCCACACTACTCTTCAGCCTCACCTGGACCTGGGGGTGGCAGGAAGGCTTTTATCTTGTTTTCTCCCAGAGCACCTTGAGCTTGCCTGTCTACTAGAGGGGGTTCAACAGGTACTTGGTCTGGAGACCAAGCCATAGCCCTAGGGATCAAAACTCCAACAGGGGCAGGTTGACTGTATCCTTGGGGAGCACTGTCTAGGGTCAAGGTGGGGACGTCTGTTAGGGGAGTAGTGGGGCCAGGGTAGAGGTGAAATTGTGAATGCTTTCGGGGCCAGGAACTCACAATTTGTGAAGTTTCTTTGTTTATGATTTTTTTGTTTAAATTCTAAAAGAGTTAGACAAATTCTGAAAGAGCTGTAATCCTCAGTTTGAGAAGTTTAAGCACAATTTCTAGAGCCCCAAGGATCTATGTGGTGTGAAAATAAGAATAAACAGGGCTAGGAGGTGTTGGAAATATAGAGCTAGGATGAAAGGAAGGATTGGGACAGAATGACCTGGCTTCCCAGAGCAGGCAGTCAGTCACTCTAACCCAGGAGATGGTTTACTTATGAGCCTCCCTCACATATAAGGCCAGATTTAAGAATCTCAACCTGAGAGCAACCACTGTGGGCAGGGATTCACCAGGGAGCACTTTGTTGAGGAAATGGACCTTTACTGTAAGGGAGGGTCTAAGAAGTGGATCTTTTAGGCCATGGGGAACTACAGAAAGCTTTTGAGCTGGTGAGATGCATCCTGAAGGTGTGCAGAGTAATTTAGAATGGAAGGAGGGCATCTGTCTGTTTGGAGGCTGGTTCAACCCCCAGATGTGAGCGGGCATCTGGGGCAGGAGCAGTGGGACTAGAGAAACGGGGTGGAGGTGAGAGACATCCCAGAGAAGAACCACCAGGCCTTGGGGAGGGGATGGTGGCTGGACACAGGGGATGACAGCAGGTCAAAGATGACTCCCAGGGAGAAGTGTGACTATTCACATTAGGAGGGAATGCTGCAAAGAGGAACTGGTTTCAAAGAGCAATGAAAGCTAGATCCTAGACTTCCCATGCCATGTGGCCCAGCATGTCAATTCACACCTGGGCCAGGTGTCAGCTAAAGAACACCCTTCTGTCAAGAACAGTCTTAGCTTCCCAAGCCCCTTTCTCTTCTCGCCACCCCACCTCCTGGGGAGCCCTGGTTCCAGAGATGTTAGACACAGCCCACGCTTGCCTCCCACCCTGCAAAGCGTCTACTCACAGCTCTTCCAGGAAGCGCAGGTGGTGGAAGAGGCCAGGCTGAAGCTCTGTGAGGTTGTTCATACTGAGGTCCCTGGTGGAGAGAAAATGGGAAAAGGAGCTGTGAACTCCCCACTTGGGCCATCTGGCACTGTCCAGGTGCCAAACCCCCTTGAAGGACCTCTGAGATTCCCACACTACCCCCCACCAGGTCATTCTAACTCCAAAGCCAGTCTGGCAACAGCAGCTGCATTCTCTCTAAGAGCAAGAACTAAGCTGGGAGTCAGGCCTCCTGGGCCATTTGAGGATTCTCTCTATATGGTCTCCCACTTTCCCCTCTGCCTTTCACCGTTCCTTTGTGAGACTCCCCTGGGACTGGCTGTGATTGGGATTATGCAGGAAACTGGCCTCCCTATAAAGGGAGGAACTAGAGTAAAATTCATAGAATTTCAGAGCAGGAAGGGAGGGATCGCCAAATACAAATAATATCTCATCCACGCTTTTTACCGGTGGGGAAACTGAGGCCCAGAGATCACTGCCATTCTGATCTATGGAGCAGGCTCATTCATTATTCATGAACTGGTAAGATGGTCCCTGGGCTCCCCATGGGGGACCATCCTCTGATTCAATCCCAGAGCTAGTGGCATTTCACTGCCCTTTGAAGTGCCTACCAGGCTCTACCTGTTTGCTTCCCTTAGTCCAGGGGTCCCCAAGCCCGGGGCAGTTGACCGGAACCAGGCTTTGGTCTGTTAGGAACCAGGCGGAACATAGAGAGGGAGGTGAGCTGAGCGGGCGGGTGAGCATTCCCACCTGAGCTCCGCCTCCTGTCAGATCAGCCAAGGCAGCATAAGATTCCCATAGGGTCGCAAACCCTACTGTGAACTGCGCATGCGAGGGGTCTAGGTTGTACGCTCCTTATGAGACTCTAACTAATGCCTGATGATCTGAGATGGAACAGTTTCACCCCAAAACCATCCCCCACACTCCACCCCCATCTGTGGAAAAATTGTCTTCCATGAAACTGGTCCCTGGTGCCAAATAGGTTAGGGACCACTGCCTTAGTCCACCTGGAAGACTTGACCCTTGGCACGTCACAGAATTGGCACACCACTAGATTCCCAAAGGGTGTAAGCATCCCAGTCCCTCTGCAGATCCATAACCTTGATCATCTTAAGCGCATATCATCTGACAGACCCTGTGCGGGGTTTCAGTGTCACTGCCCTCTTAGAGGCCCTGAACACAAAATAATCACAATAATTACCCTGGCATTTACTGGAGGCCCACTCTGTGTCAGACACCAGCTAACCTTCATCCAAACAACCTCCCTCCATTCTCATAATAACCCCAAATTAGCTTCCATCATTATCTCCATTTCACACTCAAGAAAACAAAGAGAAAGGAGCACTGAGTTTTGAAGTCAAAAGGCCCTGAGGTCACATCTCTCCTCTGCAGTTACCTGTCGGATCTTGGGCCCTTGACCGCTGGGCCCCTAGTTGACCTCATCTATAAAAATAGGACAGCACCAAGCTGGTAGGGTGCTTGTAAAGATTAAGTGAGCTCATGTTTACAGACTGTCTAATAAATAGTACGGACACGGTACATATTTGCTTTTCCCCTCCTACCTTTCCCTCAGTGTCCTGTGGGCAAGTGCCCCAGCCCCACAGGCCAGTGGGAGAGGGGCTGGTGCCTTTTCCACAGGCCTGTGGGGCTGGGACACTTACCCACAGGACACTGAGGGAAAGATGGAAGGAAGAAAGTAGTAGAGAGGGGTTGGTACCTTCCTCTGTGGGTCCCACCCTGTGTTGGCATCTTCTTCACAGTTTGTGCCTGGGTGAGCAACAGTTTGTGAGACTGTGTATGTGTGCCTGGCACATTTGGGTTCCATCCTACTTCAAACTCCTAATACCTGATTCTCATCTCTGCCTGCCCCTTCCCTGAGGGGGTACAGAGGTGGGCCCAGATCAGACACCACAAGGCTGGGCACTGCCCCCCAAGCCTTCTTGAGGCTTTCTCCTTTCCCTAGACATGCACTGTCGCCCTCAAACCTCAGTGTCTCCATTTCCCCACAAGAAATGCATGTGCTTTCTGTGTGTGCCCAGAAAGGCAAGCTGGGGAACAGCCAGGAGAGAGTGTGCTTGGGAGTCCTGTTCCAATCTATAAAAAGACTGTTTAGTCTCAAATGTTTTATCTTTGATAAAGCCTGGGCTCCAGACTCCATGTCCTCCAAGGAAGGGAGACATTCCGTGCAGGGTAGAACCAAGGAACTGGCATGCTGCACCCAGCGCTGCTTCTCATCTACCGTTCCCTCCCTGCTCCCCTGTGGAAACAGCAGGGTCACCTCTGGGCTTGTGGGTCTAGAAACGGCTCCGCAGAAGCTGCAGCTGGTATGCTGTGGCCACAGTTTAAGGTGGGAGAGAGGCAGAACCGAGAGAGTTTGTTGATGGATTTTTTTTTCCAGAGTTTCACTGTTATCACCTAGGCTGTAGTACAGTGGTATGATCTCGGCTCACTGCAATCTTCGCCTCCTGGGCTCAAGCGATTCTCCTGCCTCAGCCTCCCAAGTAGCAGGATTATGGGCGCCTGCCACCATGCCTGGCTATTTTTGTATTTTTCGTAGAAATGGGGTTCACCATGTTGGCCAGGCTGGTCTCGAACTCCTGACCTCAAGTGATCCACCTGCCGTGGCCTCCCAAAGTGCTGGGATTACAAGAGTGAGCCATCGCACCCAGCCTGTTGATGGATTTTAAGCCAGGGTTTGGTCCTCAGGATGTTTTCAGGCCCCACTAGCCTCAGATTGTGGCTGAAATGCGAAGGTGCAGGAGCACACTGGACAGTGTCAGGAGAACGTAGGGCGACGCCCACAGAAGCCCAAGCTGCAGAAGCTGGGCCGGATTGGACTCCTCCCCCGGTGTCCCACCCCCTGGCTCATTCTCAGCAAGGCAGGAGGCTCGAGGTGCCGGAAAAAAAAATGATTACCTCTAAATATTTACCCTGTGCATTTCTGGATGTGTCTCGACAGGAACGCAGCGGGAGTTCAAGGAGCACTCGGGGCATGTGACTCAGGCCTCATCACTCAGCTGTCCCTCCAGGGGCCGGCCGCAGAGGCTCTGATGTCCCTCCATGGCCCCCACCCCACCCACTCCCTGTGCCCCACCACCCTGACTAGCGGCCTCATTGTTCTCCCCTGCGGAGGAGGGGGCCTGAACCCCTCCACTCCCCCCCACATCCTGCCCCAAGACAACACAAAGCCCAGCTGCAGCGCTCACTAAAGGGGCTGGGGTGGGGCAAGGAGGCGAATTTCAACTGTTCAAGGGTGGAGGGAGCCCCATTCAGGGCTGGCTCTCTCACAAAAGGAAAAGGGGTAAGACTGGTGCCAGGGGAAGGGGAAAGAAGAGGAGCGTGCAGAGCTGGAAGCAGGAGGTGAAGTGGGGATTTCAAGGCCGAGAGCCACCAAGCCAATGCCACAGGCCCTGGGAATGGCTAAGGGTCCTGGCAAGAGGCACTGGGCCCTGCTGTGGGGAGGCTGTGCCTGCACAATGACAGGGAAGGAACTGACACACAGAAACTCCAAACACAGAGGTTGCTCTGTCATGTTGGTGGTTCCTACTGACATATGACTGTCCTGGGAGGTTGGCTGTGCAGCTGGTTTTTTGTGCAACTCAGAGAGCACAGTTCAAACATTCAGGCCATGCCTGGACCCAGGGGAAATAAGAGTGCACCTTGATCCTTGGGTGCTTGGGGTTTGGTTGTGGCTACATTCACTGGGCTGCATGAACTTGTAGATATGTACAAGAAGTGGAGGTCATGGGTTGGGATACCTGGCCTCTTGGATGTACTTGTTTTGAGGGTGCTAGGCATGTGTATGTCATGTGTGAGGGCACATGTGTTTATCTGTACATATGCATGTACAGCAAGGGGATTGAGATGATGGGTTGTGACTTCATTCTGAAGCCTTCTTCTTGGGAGCCCTTGGGATACCCAGAGGGGCTATGAGTCCTCTCAACTGGACACAGCCATGATGGGGTGGGGATGGGAAATGTCTCAGGGAGGGGCTTGCAGGAGGGGAATGGAGAGGAGAGAAGAGAGGGGCAGTCCTGGGCATGCGAAGTGGAAGTTTCTGGCTGCACATGAGGAAAATGTTCTCAGAGTTTCACCCTGTGAGGCAACCAGACCACCCAAGGAAACTGGGTAAGGCGGTGTCACCATGGAGACAGGGAACAGGTTTGATAAGAGGGAGGATGCTGGGGAACGGGTCGGAGAGCAGCTGAAAGGGGCTGGGATCATAGGAGACCCTCCACTGAGGCAATCTGGCTCATACCCAAGGGTCTGAGGGGATTGGGTCTGTTTGAATTTTTCCTATGGGAGGAAGAAGCAGTGAAAGACAAGCCCCTGGGTCCCCTGCGGTGGACCTGGGCGAGCTGTGGCCACTTTCCCTGATGGAGAAGAGGCCAGAGGGGCAGAAACCCCTTTTCCACTGTCCCACTGTGGACTCAGGTTGCCCATCCCTGCAGCCAGGAAAAAGCCAGTTATTTTATTTATGTATAGATTTAAGGCATATAACTTGATGATCTAATCTCTGTATACATTGTGAGATAATCAGCACAATCAAACTAATTAAGATAGTCATCACCTCACATAGTGTGTGTGTGTGAATGTGTGTGAGTGTGTGTGTGTGTGTGTGTGTGTGTCTAATAGGAGCACTGAAGATCTACTTTCAAGAAAAAGCCAGCTACAGTGGCCAGGAGGCGAGCCCCTGGGGTTGGCTATGCCCCACAGTCCCCTCCTTTGTGAGGTGCTCCCAGCACCGCCTGTCCCCATGGTATTTTGCGTACGATCACTCAACAGTGCTTACTGAGCACTTATCATGCATGTAGGACGGCACCTGCCTTTGTCATCCCCCCAGCACAACACTCACTAGCTGTGTGACCCTGGTCATATCACTTCCCATCTGTAAGCCTCCATTTTCTCACCTGTGATATTGAAATAATGACACTAGTTACCTCACAAGAATTATAGTGTGGGCCGGGCACGATAACTCATGCCTGTAATCTCAGCACTTTGGGAGGCTGAGGCGGGTAGACCACCCGAGGTCAGGAGTTCAACACTAGCCTGGTCAACATGGTGAAATCCTGTCTCTACTAAAAATACAAAAATTAGCCGGGCCCGGTGACAGGCGCCTGTAATTCCAGCTACTCAAGAGGCTGAGGCAGGGAGAATCACTTGAACTCAGGAGGTGGAGGTTGCAGTGAGCCGAGATCATGCCACTGCACTCCAGACTGGGCGACAGAACAAGATTCTGTCTCAAAAAAAAAAAAAAAAAAGTTGTAGTGTGAGGTAAATAAGTCAATAAATATAAAACACAGTGCTGGCTGGGTGCGGTGGCTCACACCTGTAATCCCAGCACTTTGAGAGGCCAAGGAGGGTGGATCATCTGAGGTCAGGAGTTCGAGACCAGCCTGGCCAAAATGGCCAAATCCCGTCTCTACTTAAAATACAAAAAAATAGCCAGCATGGTGACGGGCACCTGTAATCCCAGCTACCTTGGGAGGCTGAGGCAGGAGAACCGCTTGAACCCGGGAGGAGAAGGAGGCTGCAGTGAGTCAAGATCACACCACTGCACCCCAGCCTGGGCAACAAGAAAGAAACTCTGTCTCAAAAATAAATAAATAAATAAAACCCAGTGCTCAATAACTATGCCTTATTATTAATATTCTACTCATCTAACTGAATTATAATTATTACTATAGAATGACACAGATGACTATGTGTTTCTTCAAGGCAAGGACTTAACCTTAGTCATCTGTGTATCCTCCAGTCCTATCAGGGTGCCTGAAATGGGATGCTTAATAAATATCCAAATGAGTGCATTACAGACATAGACAAGTGATGTTCCTGTGGCCGAGCCTTTACTCTAGGGAAGTTCTTCCTCCTGCCTAGTGTCAATGTCTCCCCCAGCTGCTATAAGGGCCTAACCTCTATAAAGAAACTACCATATGCTTAGTTCCAAGCTGGCACCCAATCCATGAAGGCTGTTGCTCACAATGCTCACTGTTCTCTTAATCAGGCATCCTCTACAGAAATTAAAGTGAGGTCCTCCTCCAAATAATCCCTTGGCTCCCGCAGTGGACCAGCAGCTTTCTCCCGAGCCTTCTCTCAGTCTCTGACTAGTGCTTAACGAGCTGCCCAGACAACCTTCAGCAGCAACCCCTCCCCATGAGGGCCAGGCTGGGCCGGGCACATATCCTGCCATGTCAGGAGACAGCTCGTGGGTTGGCAAGGAGCAGAACAGGCCACTGTTGAGAGTCCAAAGGTGGGGTTCTCTCCCACTGAAAGGAGCCAGGAGACAGGCTGGCCGCCACGGAGACCATTTGGTGCTCAGAGAACACTTGCTGAATTCTTCTGTCAACAACAGAAGCAGGTGATGGGGCGGAGAGGAAATAACACAGAATCTGGAATCAGAGGACCTGGTTCCATTAGATGAATGCTAAGTTCCCGGCCAGCCCTGAAGGTCATGAAGTTGTTTTCCCACAGGCTTCTGTGTGCTGAGCTCAGTGCTGCGTGAGATACAGACAAAGCCCAGGGCAAGGTCTGGGCCATCAAGGAGTTGACAGTGTTGCTGGGGAAGGACTGTTTACTCACAAAGGGACGGCAAACTTCCACATATGTACTCCGCTTTGTTCTGCAGCCACCCTCCCAATTAGGTTCTAGAACATGTGCCCAGACTGGAGACTACAACAGACACTCAGGAGAGAGGGTGAGCAGGGAAGGCTTCCCGGGCAGAATGAGGCGGGGCATGGATGAGACGTGAGCAGCCCACAGAACCGAGTTCAGAGAGGAAAGCACCAGAGAGCACCTCATGTTACTTGTGGGGGCTCCGTCGGCATTGCGGATGGGCAGTTCTTCACTGGGCGGGACTGTCCCACTTGCTGCAGAGCTTTTCGCTTCCCTGGCCTTGCTCATAAATGTTTGGAGCATCTCCCTATTATTGTGACCATCAAAGACACCGCATGAGCCTGGACAACATTGTGAGACTTTGTCCCTATACAAAATTAAAAACTAGCCAGACACGGTGGCACACACCTAGAGTCCCAGTTACTTGGAAGGCTGAGGCAGGAGAATCCCCTGAGCTTGGGAGTTTGAAGCTGCGGTGAGCTAGGGTAGTACCCCTGCACTTCAGGCTGGACAACAGACTGAGACTTTCTGTCTTAAAATAAAATTTTAAATGAAGAAAAACACCCCGTGCATTTCCAAACACCCGCTGAAGAGCAGGCACTTTCCTCTACCTACACTCCTTTAATTTGCTAGTGCAGGAACAGACTTAGAGGAACAGAGTTACCTAAGGACACACGACAAGTTCATGGCAGAGTGGGTGTTACAAGTAGGTCTCCCAAAACCCTGGGGGATGCTCTTTCCACCCCACCAGATTGATCTTGGTTTCTAGCACAGCCTCCCCACTTTAGATGACACCTTCTTATCAGAGATGACTTGAATACTAGCTATCATCTTTGAGATTCCAAACACACAAGATGACACAAAGTTCTCTCGGATTTTTTGCAATTTTCACAAATATCCAAACAAGGGAGTGTACTCCCATCAGGAAAATGTGTGTCTATCTTCACACACACATAAGAGCACAACCTGTTCTCTCTGGCTTTGCACAAAGTCCTGCGTGAGAACAATGCTGTATTTTTAAATAAAAGGGCTATTGCTTTATTTTGTCCTTTCTTGGCTCCCTTATTGGTAAAAGGAACATCTCCCAGACTGCCTGGAGTGGCAGGAGGGCCTGTGATGGAGAGGACGGATGTGGGGGAAGATAGGAAAAGAGAAGCTGGAGGGGAGCCTGGAGTGGGGGGTTATTTATGAGGGGAGAGAGTCCCTGGCAGTTGCTAAGCAAAGGCAAAGCTTGTGCAGGTCAGACTGAGCCAGGGAGATGCTGGGCACCCACAGTGTTGCCAGAAGGTGACCCAATTCATTCAGGTGGAGCTGAGAGGGATAAAGGCAGGGGAAGACATTCCTAAAAGTCAGGTGAGAGAAACGAAAAGGTGGGGTTTTTTTGTTAGTTTTGTTTTGTTTCCCCTGAGTTAAAAGACCATGGAAGTCAGAAGTCAGAGACTGTCCACTACATGGTGATGTTTCATTGATGTGATGTGGGTCTCCAAAAAACCCTGATGGTAGAGAAAGAAGGTCAGGGAGGGACGAGATCCAGAAGAGGTTCCTCTCTCTCAAAAATGCTAGATTTGGGAAATCATGGTTTGGCACCACCATAGGAACCAACTTCAGGTTAAATCGTATTGTTCCGACCTCTTCTTACTAAAAGCGGTTAATCTGACAGCAACAGCATGCCAAGGGTGTGGACCCCTGGGCAGAGCAAGGAGATGGAGACAGTTCTAGGGCCGGTCCCCACCCTCAGCACTGCAGGGGAATCCTCTTGGGAGGGACTTAGGCCCATCCCAGACTGAGGAGACATCTCTGGCTCTCCCCAGCACAGCTGCTAAACTGGAGTGGCCCACACAAGTTCCTGAATCCCAGTCAGAAGTGTTACAGCAGGTCAGGTGCAAAGGGCCACTCCTGCCCCCATGCAATTAGCTGTGGCTCTCAGAGAGCCTGGGGAGGTGTTCCCCTGCCCATGCACAGAGCCAAGAGAAGCTTCTCGAGAGCAAAGCATAGCACAGGGATTGCATAATGCATGTGTGTGCTTCTCCTTCAATGGCCCCTTCCTCCTTGCCAAGCCATGCCACCCACAGGCAGAGAAGTTAAAGGGACCCAGGCTTCCCAGGCCCAGCCGGGGCCACAGTGTGACCTGAGGACAGCCCAGGAGCATGATAGGGCAAAGCCTCTGGAGACCAGTGAAGATATGGGGGGCTGTTTCTGGGCCCCCTCTCCTCTCTACCACCTCTCTGAGAGACAATGCGAGACCTATACTGTCCAGCGCAGTAGCCACTAGTCACTTGTGACTATATTTAAATTCGTTAAAATTAAATTTAAAAGGCAGTTCCTTAGCTGCACTAGCCACATTTCAAGGCTCAATAGCCACACAAAGCTAGTGGTTCCAGTATTGCACAGCACGGTTCTAGAACACATTCATCATCGCAGAGCATTCTATTGGGCAGCAATGGTACAGCCTCTGTTGTCAGGCTGACCTCTGTTTGATTTCTAGCTCTGCCACTTACTGGCTATATGATTTTGGACAATTATTTCACCTCTCTCTGTCTTAATTTCCTCCCTGGTAAAGTACTTAGGCAGTGCCTAGCACATGGTAAGTAACCAACAAACGTTACCTTTGAGCATCACCACCCGACTCGACCATTTACTGAAGCCCAGTTCAAGTACCTCCTCCTGCAAGAAGTCTCCAACCTTCAACCATTCACTTAGTCATGCAGCCTTTTGTCCATTCAACATTTATTGAGCACCCTAATATACATCAGGCACTATGCTAGGTGATGAAGCGGCAAAATCCAATCACAGATGCTCCCTGTCCTCAAAGAGGCAACTTAAGTGGGGACAATGACTACAGAGTGGACAATTACAAGCCTGAGTGACAAGTGCTGGGACTGGGACATACGTGTCACAGGGCTTCCTCAGACTAATCCCTTTGGCCTTTTGGCTCTGATCTCTGCGGGTTCAGTCACAAAGTGAGGCCACACGATCCTGTCCTCGATTACAAACTGTCATCTCCTAATCTCAGGTTGCTCATTCATGCGGCTGGTCTCCCCAGACAGGCCCCAGACACGGCTCCCAGTTGTCTGTCCTTGTCACATACACACACAGCTTCAAGGCCCATTTTCTACAGCTTCCGAGGAGTGGGCACCCCACCTGCGGGCCCTGGACAAGGGATTTAAGAGGGAAGGAAGACAGATTCTGAGGCAGGAGGGAAATTGAATGAATCCAGCACAGGCAAACGGCAGTGACTGTGGATTAGAGGACTTGCCCGCTCTATCCTGCTAAGCCTGGTCTCCCTGGCTCACCAGGGTCTCTTCTAGCCCTCATTCTGATCTCCAGCTCTATCTAGGAGGGCACTGTTTCTGTGTGTGGAGGTATGTGGATGTGAATTCTGTCTACCCTATCAGACTGGAAGCCCCTTAGAGAGAAGGACTGAGACATCCCATTAGATCAGACCTCTCCATGGGTAAAAACTGCACTTCCCTCCTCGGATGGAAATCCCTAAGCTCCCAGCCAGGGCCCCCAGGAGAGGAACTGGGTGGAGCTGGTGCAGGTGGGAAGAACTAGGGCTGCACAAGGATTGGGGAGGTGAAGTCAGACCACATCTCTGAGCCTTGTTTGTTTAGCTGAAGCTCCTTGTCCTGCTGCCTTTATTTCGTGGATAAACAGGCAGGGTGTGTCTGGGAGTGGAAAACTGGAGAAAGCCCTCTCTATTCAGAGTCCCACCCTCACCACCCCCACCACCTTCACTAGCCCCATCCCAGATGGAAGCTTTTCTTTTACATCAGAGCACCGTCCTTCCCAACCCAGCAACTCAACTCACCAACACACACACACACACACACGTATGCACAGCCCGAGGTGCACCCAAACACCATCTACCCCTACCCTAGCCAGAGGGTTTTCTAAATTGGATGGGATCCCAGACTCTATTTGAATCTAGGGGAAAAGAGCAGAAGATAAAGTTCAAAGCATATAATAAAAAGAGCTACGTTTGCTGGATCACACACTGTGCTAAAGACTTCATTGACCCATTTTACAGATGAGGTTCTGCAAAATTAAGGTGTCTCGCCACCTCTCCGCCTCTCCAGACCCCCACTCCACGTCTCTGCATTTTATAGAGCTCTTGAACATTCTTGGTTTCATTTCATCCTTTTTAACAGGTCAGGGAGCGAAGCATTATTTATTCCCATTCCAAATGAAGAAACGGAGATTCGGAAATACCAAGTTACTTCCCCCTGTGTCACAAAGTTAAGTAGTGGCAGCGCGAACCCACACCAAGTGGTTCAGTGGAGTCCCTAGCTCCACGCACGTACCCAGGAGAGAAGCGGCGGCCCCAGGAGCGGGGACAAACCTCGGGCGCGAGCCCCTGCCCACCCCAGCCCGCCTGGCCGCGCCCCTGCCCGCCGTTGCCCGCGTCGCCCGCCCCATGGCTGAAAGGGTTCGGAAGTGGGGAGGCGGCCTCAGCTCCCGGAACAATGGAGGGGGATTAGGGCCGGCCCGGGTAGCGCCCCACCCGTCGCGTCGGCCTCTGGGTCCTGCTCCCCAGGGCTGCGAAGGACCTGTGGAACTTTCCGGAGCTCGGCACCCCTCCCCGCAAGCCCACCTGGGCGCACCGCGCCCTGCACTCCCGGCCCAGAGGAGGTTCAGTCCCGCCCGCGTTAAGCGGCCCTCTCCCTCTGAGACCATCCGGCCCCTGGGGCCTCGAATGCCAGTTCCGCGGTCCAGTACCCGCCGCCCTCCGCACTGATCCTTTCTCGTTCTGCCGCTTCTCTCTTATGCCCTTCCCTCTGGATAGCGCCCCACCCATCTACCCTCTTCCCTAACTCCCGAACTATTTGGTTCATCAGAGCTATGGAAAAACTAGATCCAAGATCTGGATCTAAAATCCCTGTCCAGCAAGATGTTCTTCCTGATACCTAGCCTCACTCCCTCATGCTGCAGTTGAACTAAGTAAGAGTTCTCTGCCTGCCCTTATGGTGTAGCCCTCAGTGGCTCTGGGGTCAGACTGCCAGAGTTTGTATCTTGGCCCTAACACTTAGCAGTTGTTTGATATTGGACTAGTTCCTTTACTCTCTGTGCCTCAGTTTCTGCATCTGTAAAAGAGTATCTAATGTGTTGTGAGGTTTAAATGGGAGAACCCACGGGTGTAGCATGAATGTCAGTGGAAGTCCCTCTCCTCACCGCCATGCAACCCACAGAGCCCCTCCTGGTGGAGAAGCAGCGCTATAAAGTTAGGGAAGATGGGCTGGGGAGGCTGGGGGTAGAGTAGGGCGTTCTGGCTCAGCCCTGCCCTTAGGAGGCAGCAGCTGCCGCCTCTCTCTGGTGCCTCCAAGTGAGTGCCACCTGCCTCGCCCCTGATCTTCTCATCCTTTGATCTTCTGATCTCTGGCCAGGGTCTCCCAGCCAAAGGCATTCCTGTCTCCCTTGCCTTCTCCAAGGAAAGGCAAAGGGCTGGGCTCCCTCCCTTTGCCCCAAGCTCCTTCCTCCCTCCCCTGTGTTGTGTGTGTAACTAAGACTACCAGTCAGGCCCTGGGATGAAGTAACAGCCAGGACCCCTAAGGTGGCAGTGTCTAGGGAGAGGAGAGGACATGGGGAAGTGTTGGACATTGGGGCTGTTACTGGGCATGGTGCCCTGGGCTGGACCAGACACTGTTGGAAAGGTGCCTTCAGCCCAAGTTCCTTATTGCCAGAGCCGGTTTATGCAGAGTCCTGGATGAGCACTGGAGAAAGTGTGTGTGCCCCTGTGAACAGTGTGTGTTCCCTGCCCTCAGGAAACTTCGGTCTGAGGAGAGATTCAGAACCACAGATACTGCTGGACAGAGCCTTGTACATTAGTGCTGAAGGAATCTCAAGTACCTGTGGGTCAGGGAGGGCTTCCTGGAGGAAGCTTGGCCTGAGCTGGCCAAAAAGGACATGATTTGCCATCAGAAAGTGGCCTGCCTCAGAGCTCTGCAAAGGGGGGAAATGAGCTGGGGGTGTTACCATGGGAATGAGGGAAAGTATGGTGGATGAATGGTGGCCCCACTGAAGGTGTGTCTACCTCCTAATCCCTGGAACCTGTGAATATGATCTTACTTAGAAAAAGGGCCATTGCAGATGTAGCTAAGAAAGAGATCTTGAGATGAGGAGATCCCCCTGGGTTATCTGAGTGGGCTCTAAATCCAATGTCAATTGCCCTTGTGTAGACACGCAGAGCTCACACACGGAGAAGAAGGTGAGGTGAAGACAGAGGCGGAGATTGGAGTGATGTGGTAACCACCAGAAGCTGGAAGAGGCACGCAGTGGGTTCTCCCTTAGAGCCATTGACAGGAATGTGTCCCTGCTGACATCTTGATCTTGGGTTTCTGGCCTCCAGAACTGTGAAAAAATAAACTTAGGCCACCCAGTTTGCGGTACTTTGTCACGGCAGCCACTGGAAACTAACCCAGGTAAGTGGGGAGCAGTCAGCAGAGCCACTCTTCCCACTGTGGCTTCCTCCTGCCCCTCCCTCTGCTCGCCCTCCATCACTGGCCCAAGCCAATGACCCATCCCACACTTCTCCACCTAGGAAAGTCATTCTCACCCCCTTGAGACTCCCTCGGATCTACTCTGATCAGCAGTTCTATTCCCAGGGACTTAACCAACAAAAACACATCCGTGTGCTCACTAGACAACGTACAAAACTGCTCGTAGCACAGCTATCCACGGTACTCCCAACTGGAACATGTCCAGTTGCCCATCACCAGTGGAATGGGTAAACTCGGTTATATTAACCCATAGTGAGTACCATGCCACAATGAGGATGAACAAACCATGACCACCAGCAACAACATGGGTGAATCCTTAAACATGGTGAGGGAAAGAAGCCAGATGCAAAATAATGCCCCATTTATAATAGGGTTCAAAACACAGGCACAGCCTACCTATGTTGTTAGAAATCACGATCATCGCTATATTTATGGGGGAGGGTAGTGACCAGCAGAGGGCATGGGGGTGGAGTGCTTCTGGAAAGGTGATGACGTTCTCTTTCTTGGTCCAGGTGCTGGTTACACAAGTATATTTGCTTATGGAAGTGTATCAAGCTATACACTTATGATATGTACTCTTTTCTATTATGTATATTATATTTAGTTTAAAAAAACAAACACTGGGCCGGGCGCAGTGGCTCACGCCTATAATCCCAGCACTTTGGGAGGCCAAGGCAGGCGGATTACTGGAGGCCAAGAGTTTGAGACCAGCCTGGCCAACATGGTAAAACGCCATCTCTACAAAAATACAAAAATTAGCCGGGTGTGGCGGCACATGCCTGTAATCCCAGCTACTTGGGAGGCTCAGTAAGGAGAATTGCTTGAACCTGGGAGGCTGGGAGACAGAGGTTGCAGTGAACCAAGATCACACCACTGCACTCCAGCCTGGGTAACAGAGTGAGACTCTCTCAAAAAAAGAAACTCTGGAAGTCTTCCATGAACCTCAGGCTTTCTGAGGGCTCCCCTCTAGGTTCCCATGGAATCCTGTGAGTAATTCTCAGCTTTTATGTCATTAAATTGAAATTGGATGTTTACTTCTGTATATGGTTTCATCGTACTCATCTGTGTATCCTTAGCACTTTCCCCAGGCTCTGACACATAGTAGATGCTCAATAAACATGAGATTTGCTGGCATGGCCACGGGCTTTGGTGTTCCCAGACTTCCCCCCCAGGGTTTCCTGGCCATTGGCCCCAGCTCCCTGGATCTTCACAGGATTCCACAATGAGACACATTCCTTTCCACTGCTGCCGCATCCTACCTGCCTTCTAAGTGCCCCCACGACCAGCCTATGCTTGTCTCCTGCCTCACGCTTAATGCACAGGATGGTAATTTCCTGACCCAATTGTAAACTCTCTCAATGCAAAATTCAGGTCTTACTTATCTTGGATCTTCAGAGCCTAGGCAAGTGTCAGGCACGCTGTGGAGATTCAAGAACCCACAGCCTCAAATCTCTAGAGTCCTCTCTCCAAGCCTAGGGGTAGGCACATACCTTTGTTCGTCCTACCTTGTTTGGAATTGGATGGAAATTTTCAAAAGAAGTTTTCTTTAAAAAAAAGAATTAAGAGAATGAATAGGAAAGGCAAAAGCTTCTAAGTGGAAGGGTTTATAGAACAGATGTCTCACTCTAATGAAACCCAAGCCTGGCCACGAGCTGGCTGGCTGGCAGCTTAAGAGGCTCCCCAGCGCGACTCCTTCCTCACCGCAGCCGTCTGGGTTGGAAGCCACACCTCGGGCTCCTGCCTGCGGTGGAGCCAGGTTAGTGCTACTACCAGGTTTGAAGAGGGCTGCCCTCCCTGCCTCTCTCTCAAATAAGTCCATCTGCTCCAGCCTAGGGTTTTTGTTTTTCTGCTCTGTACCTCCCAGCCTCTGGCCAGGCATTTGTTCATTCATTCACTCACTCATTCATCTCTTCACTCATTCCACCAATATTTTTGAGCACCCATGTGCAGAGGGTTTGGGCCAGCACTGAGGATACCAGGAGAGCAATGGTGGCCAGGCCCCTGCTATCTTGGGGAGCCCAGCCTGGTTTGAGAAACAGACAAGTAACCAGGAATTAGAACCCAGGGGAATGAGCCTTGGGGCAGGGCAGGCACACAGAGGGGAGGCTTCCCCCAGAGTTGAGGGATTAGGGAAGGTTTCCCAGAGGAAGAGACATCTCAGCCAGCCCCTTACATCCTAAATGAAACCAATGCTTCCTTGCCTCTTCCAAACACTCCCCACCAGAGCTGCAGGCTTCTGGTCTGAACCCATTTCTTCACCATATCCTTGCAGTAAATCAACCGTGATGTCACAGGGCTGTTTCTTATAGACCTGGATGTAAACCAATGGTGCATCACCTAAGTAGAAACTAGGTAAAAGCAGTACTGTAGGAGATGGAGTAGAGAGTGGCTGTCCAGCAGCTCTGCTGATGATCTGACTTATTCCATGAATAAGCTTGAGGCAGTGCTTGGCAAACCCTAAAATGCAGATGCTGGCTCAGTAGGTTAGGGGTGAGGCCTGAGCTTCTGCATTCCTCACATGCTTCCAGATGATGCTGATGCTGTGCTGCTGGGCTGTGAACCATACTTTGAGTGAAAAGCTTTAGGATATCCAAGGGAATCCATAGAAGAAACCTCCTTTAAGCAATCTTTTATAAATATGTTTTAAATCACTTTTTTTTTTTTTTTTTACTAAGCATTGACCAGGCTGACTCATAGAAATATCCCACTGTGGCCTGGTCTAGACAAAGGTGTCTGGCCAAGGGGCCAACCAGAGGACAAAATCCGCTCCTGCCCCACTCATCAACTCTACCCGCTCCCTACATGGTAGGGCTACTGGGGCAAGGGGCACCCTTTTCTATTTCTCACAAAGATGTTGCCTGGACTAGCTGCAGCGCAGAACACTATGGGGCAGGCAGGCTGAGTGGGTGTGTGGATTTCTGAGGAGAAGCAGGCAGAGGCCTCTGACCTCCTTGGCAGGAGGCAGTCCCTCCAGGATCCCTGGGGATAGCGGGTGTGGCATCTCCAAGGTTGCCTTTATAGGCCAAGATTACTTCCTCATAGAGAAAGTGAAATGAAACCCAGGTCACCCCACTATTCCCTATAGGGCTAACAAAGAAGGGGTTGGCTTTGGGCTCTCTCCCCTCTGGCCAAAATAAGAGGGAAACTCGGGGGTATTATAGTAGGAAGGAGGAGAAACTCTTGGAAGAACTTCCCAGTGATCACATTCCCAGGGGGATCAAACACTAAGCAGATGGTGGGATGTAATGACTTGATCTGCCCATCTGGAGGTCCCAGCCCAGGTTAGGGGTAAGGGGCTGGAGTAAGGTGTCAGGAGGGCTCCCCAGGCCAAGTTTCTGAGCTTCCAAGCCTTCCCCTCTTACTACACACTCTACCTCTATGGCTCTAGGGCCATTCGTCCATCAGCACTGGGCATGCCAGGGTTCCAGGGGTTAGCCCAGGTATTTCCTGACCCCAAGCCCCACCCCCAGCAGGTCCCCTGGGCCCCGCAACATGGTGTCTTTGCGCCCCCATGCCAATCTAGACAGTGAAGCTAATACTTTCTGGCAGGTGGAGGCAGGGCAGGCAGAGGGGGAAGTGGCACCCTGGGCTTCTGCATTCAGAGTAGGGGAGTGGGCAACGAGGCGAGGGCTGGCGTGGCGTCGGCTGGCGGGGGGTGGGCATTCCTCTTTCCGCTGGCTGCACATAGTTAATGGGAGGCCTTGTTCTGGCTGGGCACACAGCCCTCGAGGTGCTGATGATGGCCATGTCCTGTTCCAGCCCCTGGGATCTCAAGTCTCACGGAGTCAACACTGCAAATCTCAGGGGACCCTGGCACTTCCTTCACATCACAGTCTCCTCATCATCGGCTCACTCATGCCCCCCCTTTCTTTCTCTCTCTCTCTCTCTCTCCACCTCCTCCTCCTTCTCCTCTCTCTCTCCCCTCTCTGCATCTTTATTTATACACCATCATTTGTCTCTATAATACCCTGGGGTCAGGAACTCTCACCCCACAGGAAACAGACCCAAAGGCATCAGAGGACTTGTCCAAAGGCACTCAGCATGTTGGCAGCAAAGACAGGGTCCTAGCCCGGGGTCTCCTGATCCCACTTCCAACTGGAGAACAAACCTAAAGCTCCAGTTGCTGGGGTCAGGAGGGCTGCAGACGAAACTGGAGGAGGGAAGCTTTGGAAGCACCCCCTTCCTCCAGAGGACTCACGCAGCTCCTCGCTCCACAGGACAGAGAAACACTGCAGCAGGAGGATGGGAGACTGCAGGGAGGGGCTGAGCCAGCAGGGCTCTGCAGGTCAGTGGTAGGATTTCCTGAGTCCAGGCGCTCACTCAGGCGTTACTAAGAATTTATCTCCACAGCTGGACCAGGGACTCTGTTTGTTGTAGTGAAAGTTAGTGTCAGCGCCTAGCACGGCTGTGCCTACTACTAAGTGTATGCTTAATATATATTCATAGGTTGAATAAATGAAAAATAATAGCTAACATCCATTGAACGGTTACTATGTGCCAGATGCCGTTCTAGGCACTTTGCATATATTAACTCATTTAACAAGGGCATCATTGTCATTCCTCTATTACAGGTGAGGAAACTAAGGCACAAAGAGGGTAAATCTTTCCCCAAGGATTGGTAAAAGGCAGAGCCAGAATCTGAACTCAGGTGGAGTGGCTCTGAGGTTTGTGCACTTACCCAGTCTGCTAGATTTATAAGAAACTGGGAAGGAGGCCGACACACACAGGATCTGACACCTGTGGGATGGGCCCTCTGCCCTCCCTTTCAAGCAGAATCCCTGCCCACCAGAGACTGACAACTGCCTCATTCCCAGAATCGCTGAAACTCTGGTGTGCCCCCTGTGCCCACTCTAGCACAATGCACCCCATAGTCCCTGGCCCCTGCAGATGCCACACTCAGGCCAAGAAGCACCTCCAACCCAAGGATGCTCAGTCTCCCCTCTAGTCCTGGGGCCGCCTCCTGCACATCTGGGCAAAGGCTACCTTGTCTTCCCTGTGGCATCCCTGAGAAAAAGACCCCTTCCTCTCATCCCCTCCTGCCCTAGCCTCTAGGTTAAGGGGAGAAAGGGCTACATAATTTGCAGGACCGGCCGGGCACAGTGGCTCACACCTGTAATCCCAGGACTTTGGGAGGCCAAGGCGGATGGATCACCTGAGGTCACGAGTTCAAGACCAGCCTGGCCAACATGGCGAAGCCCTGTCTCTACTAAAAATACAAAAATTAGCCGGATGTGGTGGCAGGAGCCTATAATCCCAGCTTCTTGAGAGGCTGAGGCAGAAGAATCGCTTGAACCCAGGAGGCGGAGGTTGCAGTGAGCCGAGATAGCAACATTGCACTCCAGCCTGGGTGACAGAGCGAGACTCTGTCTCAATAAATAAAAATAAATAAATAAATAAATAAATAAATAAATAAATAAATAAAATAATTTGCAGGACAAAGTGCAAAATAAAATGTAGGGCCCTTGTGAAAAAAATTATTAAAAATTGTACACAGCTCTCTCACCTGTAATCCCAGCAAGTTCAAGACCAGCCTGGGCAATATAGTGAGACCTCACTATAAGTTTTAAGTATTTTAATTTTTAAAAAACTTAAAAATTAGCTGGTTGTGGTAGTGGGCACCTGTAGTCTCAGCTACTCGGGAGGCTGAGGTGGGAGGATCACTTGAGCCCAGGGAGTTGAGGCTGCAGTGAGCGGAGATCATACCATTGCACTCCAGCCTGGGTGAAGTGCAAGATCCTGTCCCAAAAATAAATAAATAAAATAAAATAACACACACACACACAACCAAAAAAATGACATGGTAACAGCAGAGCAATGACCCAAGCACGGGGCCCTGTGTGACAGCGTGGAGGGCATGTCTGTGAAGGGATCTCAGGCCACCCTGGGCCCGGTCCCCCAAGCGCAGTTACCTGCTGAAGCAGGCTGAAGCAGGTAACTGCACTTGGGGGACCGGGCCCAGGGTGGCCTGAGAGGTGAGCTGGTTCCCAGCTCTGACTCCTTTCGGTCCTGAGCTCTCATCTGCCCCAGGTAAGTGAGGGTGGGAGCCCAGGTCCTGTCCCAATTCTCATTCTCTCTTGCTTTTGTCCCAGACAATGGTTCCCCTCCTTTCTCGTCTTCTCCCAGCCTTCTAATCTGCTCTGTCCACCACAAAGGCAGGAGATTAGTTTACAGCCCCTTCCTGCCTCAACTCTCACAATTCCTGGACACTTGATCCAGCGTCCTCCATCCTCAAACACTCCTAACCCTGGGTTGCCCCAGATCTGGAGCTGAGAGGAAGGGAGAAAAAATGAAATGCATACACTGGATCTGTTTACAGCCCTGTCCTGAGCGCCCCCTGCAGGCGGAGACCCATACTGGGGTAGGGGGTGTGTTCTTGAAGGACATGTGTGTGTATGTTTGAAGGAGGTATGTGTGTGTATGTTTGAAGGAGGTATGTGTGTGTGTTAGGTCTGTGTGTGTTTGGAGGTGTGTGTGGGTTTGTGTGTTTGAAGGTGTGTGTATGTTTGAAGGAGGGGTGTGTGTTTGAAGGAGGTGTGTATGTTTGAAAGAAGGGTGTCTGTGTGTGTTTGAAGGTGTGTGCATGAAGGAGGTGTGTGTGTGTTTGAAGAGGGTGTGTTTGTGTGTGTGTTAGGTGTGTGTGTGTTTGGAGGTGTGTGTGTGTTTGAAGAAGGTGTGAGTGTGTGTTAGGTGTGTGTGTGTTTGGAGGAGGTGTGTGTGTGTTATGTGTGGTTGTGTGTGTTTGGAGGTGTGTGTGCTTGAAGGAGGTATGTGTGTTAGGTGTTGTGTGTGTTTGAAGGAGGTGTGTGTGTGTTAGGTGTATGTTTGTGTGTTTGGAGGAGGTGTGTGTGTGTTAGGTGTATGTTTGTGTGTTTGGAGGAGGTGTGTGTGTGTTAGGTGTGTGTGTATGTTTGAAGGAGGTATGTGTGTGTTAGTGGTGTGTGTGTATTTGAAGGAGGTGTGTGTGTGTGTTAGATATGTGTGTGTTTGAAGGAGATGTGTGTGTATTAGGTGTGTGTGTGTTTGGAGGTGTGTGTGTGCTTGAAGGAGGTATGTGTGATGTGATCCCGAGAAGAGGAACCATGAGCACAGATCCTGCATACAGGAAGCTCCCAGACTGAAGCGGGGGCATGGCCCCTGCCCTAAAAGAGTTCCCCTCTTCTGATGCAAAGAAACATGGCTCCTGTCCACAAGGAACCCTGAATCTGATGAAGTAGAGCATCACAGTCAGACAAACATACAGACAGATGGGGACACACACACCCTACAAAGACATAGTGAACATAATACTATCTGATATTTTCACAGGAAATAAAATCACACCCCCTGTGTGCAAAACGCCCCCCAAGCAGGATCTTGCTTCATGCAACAACTCATTGGGCAGAGATGATTCTCGACACCTGACAAGTGTCAACCTTGGTCTTCCCATTCCTTGGCCTGTGGGTTTTCCTTTGCACCACGACCACCTTTCAGGGGCTTCAGAATTAGGGGCCTCAGTTAGACACCAGCGTTCCCTCCTCTGTGCCCCGCCTGCTGCGCGGTATCTGGCCCTACCTGGGCGTGTTTCTCACTTCCTACAACAGGTCACAGTTATTTGCGCGTGTCTTATCTCTCTCTCCAAGGCTCCAGGAGAGAGGAAAGAGGGCAAGTATTCAATCCACATTTGTCAAATGAACAAATGAATGATTGAATGAATGAATGCTTGCTCCTCACAACAGCCTGGGAGTTTAAGTGGCACTATCATTGGTTATTAACACGGGGCATGAGGGGCACCGCAGCACCAGTGGGGAGGACAAGTATTGCCAGAATCCACACAGTGTGCTGATAGCAACTGAGGCTTACACACACTCTACCAAACTGCGCTGTTCTTCTTCATGCAAAGGAACATGGAGCACGTTGGGAGAGGTCTAGAGACCTGGAGAAAAGAATCCTCACACCGGATTCACTGAGAAGGCTTCCTTCCTATAGGAGGTGCTAAAAGCTTCTTAGCCGGGGGCTGCCTTTGGCCTGTTTCCCGGGAGTCAACGATTAACTCAGATAGGGGGGCAATTCTAACTTGCAGATCACATAGGGAGTTGGAATAAACCTCCATGTACTAGGCTCCCATTTTCCTGGTTCACCCACATATTCCCCTATACAAAAAGCCCTCCCTCTGCCCTGCAAGAACCCCAGCAATGCACTGGGCTGCGGCTGCTACGTGGAAACAGTGGCTCCGCACTGCTCCTCTGTTCCTCCCCCTCCGTGAGTCCATCTGCCTTGGCTTTGGGCCTGGGGACCACATCCAAGTCCCTGACACTGGTGCAATGGAAGGCACTCAGCACCTTTCTGCCACCTTTCTGTCAGTCTGGACACTCTCGGGGACACTCCCACCTCCTCCAGCACCTCCAAGGGCAAAGGGGAAAGGATGGTGGCGGGGCAGAGAGTGAGAGGCACTGTGTCCTAGGACCGACCCTCTGGGTCTCACTCTCAGCAAGCCCTAGGCAGACAGAGTCAAATAGGCGAAACGAAGGGCCACTGCAGGCCTGCCTCCACCCCTTCTCCCAAGTGCCTCTCTCAAGGGGAGACCAGATAGATAATAACCATAGCTCCCATAGATTGGACATTTGCTATGTGCCAAACACTGTGTCTAATTATAAACATCTTTCCGTATGCCTGTTTTGAAAGTAAGAAAACAGAAGCTGAGAGGGGTGAAGAAACACACAGCCGTAGCTGGTTAGTGCTGGAGCCTAGCCTTGAACCCATGTCTGCTTGGCTGCAAACATGCACTCTTTCTTCTACAGCAGTGCTTCCAGGTGTGTGTCCAGATGGGGTCTCCTATGCCTTGGGATGGCTGGATGCTGCCCAGGGTTAACTGGGTGCCTTTCCCCTGAGAGGCCTTGTTGGTTTACCCGGGACGCTGGACACCTTGGATTGGGTTTGTGTGTTTGTATATGTGTGTGTCTGTGTTTTTAAAATGTGTTCTCTGAGGGAAAAAGGGCAGAAAGCCCTGCTCTAGAACATGCTGCCCCAGGGAGTGGGACAGAACAGGTCATGGAGATGAAGTACGAAACCCCATTGAGGTTCCTCATTCTATCCTGGGCTCATGGCTTCCCCTTCTCCTGGCCCTGAATTAAATCCTTCTGGTATTCAGGACTCAAGCCTCTTCTCTCTCCCCTGGGACTTCCCTGACCACCTCAGTCCTCTGTCTCCCTTGAATGCCCATGGACCTCACCTCTGGTCCTCCCTGGATGCTCCCGGGATTATCTGATACAGTGAGTTCACTTTTCACGTGCACCTGGCTGGTATCTCACTGAAGTCATCACCCTGACTGCCTCCCAGAGGACCCAGCAGACAGTAGGTCCTCAACGTCAATGCTGATGATCATCTCCACACTCAAGGATTCTGTCTTACCCTCCCCAGAGTCCCCAGTTTCTGTGCTGAGCCCCAATACCTTCCCCTCCAAGCAGTCCCCATAGATGGGCTCCCAGAAACCACTGCTGGTGGATGGGAGGGAAATGGGGCAAACCACTGATCCTTCCCCCAGAAAGACGGGAATTATAAATAGGCTTTGAGAGGCTGCTTGACCTGGGATTTTGACAAGCCCAGAGTCCTGCTCATTCGCTTGGAGCTTGGAAACCCCTCAGCTGTGGGCCTCTGAGTGTTATCCCCACTGGTAAGTGGGGATAACACTAGCACCTCTCTGATGGGGTTTATGTGAGATGATGCAGATAAAGTGCTTGAGCACACTTCTTGCCACATGCCAACCATTCAGTAAATGCTGGTTATCACTGTTATTGGTATAGAAGAGACACCAGGGTGATGGTGGATTCCTATGTATGTGTCTCTGAACCTATGGGGGCCCATCGAGACTGGGTCCCAAGAATGAACGTTCCTGATGAGCTAGTGTCTTCCTGGAAGAAGATCACAGTCCAGGGAATGAATACATCAAACAGGAAGGTATCCTCACCATGCTGGAGCAGACAGGAGAGGCAGAGAGCTGGGCACAATGTGATTCCCCGGTCCCAGCCTCAAATTCACGTCTCATAGCTAATCAGAGAGAGCCCTGATCTCCCAGGGATGGGGGAATTGAAGATACAGAGCATAGGCATCCCCTGATGGTTTCCGGAGGAGAAAAAAGGTCGTAGCAGAGAAGGGAGGACTGGGGATGGGACACAAAGGAAACTTCAGTTCTGGAGGTGCCTTAAGTAGCCGGGCCCAGCCCCCCCAACCCGCCAGCCGCCAGCCTGCCCGTGGCCTGCTCTGGCATGGCTCCGGGGGGCACAGTGCCAACCCCTGAGCTCTCCCCCCACCATGTCCTTTCGCTGCTTCCAAAATAACTCTCTGCTCACTGCCCAAGTTTGGCCTCTCGGGTGTTTTTCTCCTCCTGGGACCTGTTCTCCCATGTCTGAAGGGCGAGGGAAGAGACCTGAATTGTCATCAGGGACTGGAGATCACTCCATTTCTGACAATGGACTAGTTAGTACAAGGGGCCCCCACAATTCTCAGAAGCCCCCAGGTCAGTGAGTTCATTTCAGTTTGGCTGAAAGAAGTTGCCATTTCCAACCTGGGGAAGGGGGATTGGCATTTTTTCCCCCACCCCATCTCCTGCACCTTCCCAAGGTGTCTGAAGCCCCGGCAGGCTCCTTGATCTTGGCCCTGCTCCCAGTAGTGGGTCACTAGCCTAAGGTCAAACAACCCATTAAGGATGAGCTCAAAGGAAGATCCTCATGGCCCCTCAGGGCATGTCTGCCCCCCACCCTCCCCACCCCCACAACAACACTCCCAATCCCAAATGCCCCATCCACCCCTGCTTTTCCTTGGGCTATAGCAGAGAAACTCTAATTTCAAGGAACTCCGATTTCTGGGGAGAAGTTGGACTCTCCAGACAGTGCTAACCTAGAAGCCCAGATTCTTCCTCTTTGGAGAGTCTCCCACCAGGCGGCAGGCTTAGCCCCAGCTCCTCCGGGCATCGCCTGGGAGAAGGATCACTTCCTCCATCATCCACGCCCAGGAGCCCAAGAGCAGAACTGGCTGCTTGAAAGGCCTGTTTCCCTGAAAGTCAGTGGGAGGGGCTTTGTTAGTAAAGAAGGAGGGTGGGAGGGAAGGAAGGGTGATCTGATGGGGCTCCAGAAGATGAGACTCTGCCATCCTAACTCCCCATCCTGTCCCCGTAGCTCTGCTGGGCCCTTTTCATGGTAGTTTATTTGTAGTTGAAGGCATTAAGAAAAACTATATTAATAGTAAACATTTTGTAAGCCCTTATAGCATAAAAGACCCTTTGCTTTCTTTGTCTCATTTGCTCCTCCTCACAACCCTTTGAGGTAGATACTATTAGTGTTTCCATTTTGAAGACTGAGAAACTGGAGTTTGGGGGAGGTTAAGTGATTTGCCCAGAGACACGGCTCATCAACAGGGGAGCTGAGACTTGAACCCGCGCCCAGCAAGGCCTCCCCATTCAGATACCCTCTGTGCCCTGTCTGTCTCTCCCCTGGGGGGCATGGGTCAGTGCAGGAAGCAGGCTGCAGCGCGTGTGGGGCCATCAGGGTTGAGAGCCCATGGAATGGGGGGAAGGTGGGGTGGAGTGGGGGCAGGCTGGGGGCCAACTCTGCTCTGAGCCAGGCTTTCTTCTCCTCCGCCAGCCGCCCCACCCGGCCGCGCCCCATGCCCGCTGCTGCCAGAGCCGAGAGGTTTCCTTTTTCTTTTGCCTAGGGCTGTTTCCTGCCTTTCCTTTGAACTGGGGTGTTGGCTCCCCCACACATTCACCCACCTCCGGCGACCCCCCGGGTCTGCCTTCTGATGGGCCCGCCCTACTAGGCTCCACTTTGGAGCAAGGCTGGGACGGGAGAGCCCCACAGGACCCCACTTCCTGGAGTCACTGTACCCCTCCTTTGCCCCTCTCTTCCCCGCACTGGTCTGGGTGCTGCCTGGGTCCTCCCCTTCCCTCCTTCCCTTCCCTCACGGCCTGCTGCCGAGCAGCTCTCCCCGGGAGCTTTCTCTGTCCCGCACCAGGAGCAGGAGACTCAGAGTGGGTTGCTCCCTGCCTCTCCCACTTTCTAGTTTTTCATCCAAAACATGGCTTCTCTGGACACTGAGGTACAGAGAAGTTTTGGGACCTGCACAGGGTCTCATAGCAACTGAGAGACTGAAGATTAGAACTCACAAACCCCAAGTTTCCGGAAGGAGGAGTCAAACTCTTAGAATCTATTAGAAAGGGCGATTAAGACTGGGCCAGGGAAGGGTGGCCTTGGAAGTGAGAAATGAGACCTGGCCCATTGGCACCTCCACCCCCAATTCACAACACATCCTCTCCAAGGCTGGCTCTCCCCTGTTAAGGCCGCCTGTTCTTTGCTTCTGCATCTCTAGACTATATAAGGGAGCACGCTGGGGTCTTCCATCAGGTGTTCCCTTCCCCTCCCTGGTTTTTCTAGACTGTACTCAAAAAAAAAAAAAAAAAAAAAAAAAAACCTAAAATTACTCTGGGTTCCCAGTAGAGCTCATTCCATCCTCTTGGCAGCTTCTTCTGCCTCTCACAGGCCCCAACTACACACATACCTATCCTATACCTTTCATAGAACAGACCTGTTTCCCTCCCTCCCATGCTAATTCCAGGACTTCCTCCTCCAGGAAGACTTCCATGACTAACATTTCTTGGCCCTGGTCACCCTAATAACAACACCCTAATAACAATGGACCAGACATTATAACAAACCCTTTGCAAACATCATCTCAGTGAATCCACACAACAGCCCTATGAGGTAGATCTTAACCCTGTTTACAGGTGAGGAAACTAAGTCACAGAAGGGCTAATCAACTGGCTGGGGGTCACATAGCTAGTAAATGATAGCATGAACTCTGCTTTGTTGTGGCAAATGTGGCAAATTTACAGACATCTCCTGTAAATTACCCTGTATCTATACACACGCAGAAACACACACAGACACACACAGACACACATGTACACACCATCTAACCTTTCAAACAAGTCAGGTGGTTATCAGTTATCACAGGCAATCTTAAAGGGAGTGAATTCCCAAGAAAGCAATTAGCAGTCTGAAGTGGAGGTTGCATGGTGTAGTGGCCTGCCCTCAGCCCTGGTGGCAGTGGACAATGAAAATGGGTGCTTAGGTGGGACTGCAAGTGCGTAAGCCTTAGGTCTTTTACAACTAGGTGTGAGACACCTTTTCTGGCACCATCTGTTTACTGACACTGCTCAGCCTGGGGGCCCAGAGTAACTACCCAGATCTTTCTACTCAGGAACAACTCCGGGGATTATCTGCTCAACAAGTTATATGCTGTCTGTGTACTCCTGTCTCTGCATCGTGTGCACATGCGATAGAATAGAACAAGAGGTGATCTTTTTGTAGGTAAGAAGCGTGACGATCGGGTTTTTGTGCTCACGTGTGAGAAGTGCCTCCCTCAAACCTTGTTATGAAGTCAGCACATTACTGGTCTTTTTTTTTTCTTTTTAAAGAAGAAAGAAAAAATAATAGAACAAGAGGCATCATGCCTTCTCATCACCATCAGATTGGATGTCCCAGAGCCAGGGCCTCCATCTCCCCCTTGGTCTATTTCCAGAACAGGCCCCAGCCAGGGAGAATGTTGAAACCCCGGTGAGTGTCAATGAGCCTCGCTGAGACTACAGTTTAGGAGGAAACTGTTGAAAAAAGAGAGACATATGAAGGATTGTGAGTATCTGAAGTCTGTCTTCCCAACCTTGATCAAACAGGGCTGGCACTGAGTCCAGAAGTGGTAATAGTTTTTGGACATGATTGTCAAAGCAAAGAATACCAGTTGGTTATAGAGATGCCTTCCTGGTCTGCCTTAGAACCAAGATGGAGAGGCGGAAGCACCTACCTCATGACAGGTATTGGCTAGAAGGAGAAAATCTCACAGCCGTGGAGTGGGGGAAGAGATATGAAGTCATTTTTATTGAGACCAGGTCAAGGAATGTGCAAGCGGACTTGCGGGTACCTTTTGGAGCCCATAGCTCCTGGGAGCCTCCTATGGTTCTGTCTATGGCTCCTTCTAAGGATCTTCGAGTCCTCTCTGGTCTGCTGCTTCCTGCAGTGTTTTAACATTTTTCATTCTCAACTCTGTGTCAGGATGACCTAAGTCCCCACCCCACCCCCGATCCCCAACCCCCAATTTTTACCAACTGGTTGGGCTCCAAGTCCCCAGAACCAGCCAAGTATTGATCAAGAGTTGCCCTGACACTCACCTCCCCAGCACGCAGCTCTCTTCCTCCAGCCACAAACCATTCCCTTGAATTCTACACTCTCCCACTAGGCTCAATTTCCCTCCGGTGTAGAGAGGCCTGGTAGCTTACCTCCGCCTCCACAGAGCACCCATAGGAGGCATGATAATACTAGCCACCATTTCAGAGTCACCCTCGGGTGTCAGGCACTGTGGGGACTTTCACTGAACATATTATCTCACTTAATCCTCTCAACAACCTGCTTCCTCCTCTCCATGTACACATGAAGAACCTGAGGTTTAGAGGTGTTCAGTGAGTGACTCTCAGTAGGCAGCAGAGCTAGGAAGGAACCAAGGTTTGAGTGACCCGGAGAGAGGCACTGCTGGTTATATCACCAGATGTGAATCTGCTCTGTCCTCTGGGGTACACGGGGCAGGGCCAAGCCTGGCATCTCCTAACATTGCTGAAAAGAGAAGAGAGCCCCAAGACTCCCCCACCCTGGCTCCTCTCCAAGCCAGCCCTCAGCCCCACCTTCAGGGGCCTTTGTGGTAGAGCCGTTCTCCAGAGAGGGCAAAGAAAGAAAATTCCTCCTCTGAGCCACCCTCAGGACAACTGTAGGAATCCTCCATGCACCATCCACGTGGGACCCCTCCCCAGCCAAGAGCTGGGGACACGGTCCTCTGCCACCTCCTTCCAATATTCCAGACCCCACTGCTAAATTCCCCACATTGCCCCAGGACCCATCATACTCTTTCTAGTTCCCACTCCCTCTCTTCTCTCCACCGCTCAGAAGCATCCCCTGACTCTTGAGAGAGAGGGAGTTTCTCAATCCCCAGGAAGACAGACCAGCTCAGAAAACCCCACCTCTACTGAACCCAAACGCAGAGTTCACAGCTCTGAGGGAACTGTGATAAGCTAGCAGGAAAATCTTCTGCCAGCATGGATGGTAGGATGCTTGAATTCCAAAGGTGACACTGTACCTCCTTCCCCAAGTCCTAGAAAAAGGATCATTAACCAGTCTAGGAAGACTTAATGCTGGGAAAGGAAGCTCTGGAAGGCCTTATCTTCCCTGCCCCTTCAACCCAGGCAAGGGACCTTCCTTCGGCTCACCCCGAGAAAGGTTCCACAGAAGTCACGCCTAAACTCTTTAGCTACAGGACCCTGTCTTCAAATGAACCAATGTCACATACTCCCAGGATAGAAAACTGCTGAAAGCAGGGCTGGCCTGGGTGTGGGGTGGGGCGGGAGCCTGCCCTGCTTTGCCAGATGTTGAGTGCCCGGGCTCTGTGCAGTTGGTACCTTTATTCCCATGACTGCCTGTGCCGTCACCCGCTGCACTGTGAAGGATTCCATTTGTCCGTCTGGAAGATGGACATTATTTTTCCCTTCTCACTCCTTCACCTGGCCCACAGCCTGTGCCTTTTGGAGTGGAGGGGGACATCCCGACCTGGGGACAGGGACATTTGGAGAGCAGTCCTGTGAAAAGTTGCCATCTGGGACCCTCCACCTCCCACCAGGACACTGCCAACACTGAGCACCCTTTTAGTTCCACAAATTCTTGCTAGGCCCCTGTAAAGATTCGCCCAACCTCCTCTTCCTCTAAGCTCTGACATGTTGGAACCCCAAAGCCATGAGGGGCCTCTCTCAGGCCAGAAGGAGCTCTAGGATCCTAGCCCTCAGCAGAAGGCCCCAGGCTTTCCCACCTGCTCCCAGCTGCTCTGAGGAAGGTGATGGGGCCTGCAGACCTGGGCTGGAGGAGGTTTCCTTTCCCCAGAGCCCGGCTGGGGGTGTGGGTAGGTGTCCTGGAAAGTGCTCTGTCACCCTCCTCCTGCCCAGGTAGTGAGCAGCCAGAGCCCCCAGCCCTCCAGTTCTGAGGGTAAGCTCTGTGAGCCAGACTGACAGGACAGCTGCCCCCAGTAGGGTCCCCTTCACGCGCCATCTCACCCCAACTCAGACGCTAAAAATGGTTCTCTGGTTTTCAGCCTCGGCGCCTGCCCACAAATTAGTGTCTCCAACACAGCCTCTTGGGACATGACTTTAGGGAGGACCCTGGGGGAGCCAGGAGGCCCCAGTGAAGGGAGATGGTGCTGGCAGAGTCCCTTTCTAAGGAGACAAGAGTGGATAGGGGCCCCCTCCCAGCTTCTGGGAACCCCCCCTCACGAAGGCCACCCAGCCTCAGTGTGACAGCCCTGCTGTCCTCACCATGGCAGAAGAACAGACATTATTTCCACCCCACTGGGGCACGCTCCCCTCACCTCCACCTCCAGTTCTGTCAGCTTTACCCTCAGCCACCATCCCGGGCACTGCTCTACTAGAAGAGAATGTAGCAACGGAGATGGGGCAGCCAGCCCCGTGCCCTCCTGCTCAGGGTCCAGAACCCACCTCACCAAGCCTGGGCTCCCATAGTGAGCCCACAAGCACAGAGGCCAATGGGGAAGCCAAGTCAGGGAAGCCCGGTCTCCCTGCTCGCCTGATATTTCATCTCAGACTCTTCTCCCCTCCCCAGTCCCGCAGCCGTGAACTTGGAAGGGGGTGAACCCTCTCTGTGATGCCCACGCCCCAGGGCACCAAGCAAGCAGGTGCCCTGCTGAGGCCGAGACTGGGCACTAGCCAGCAGCCCGCAGGACCAGGTGGGGACGGGCAGGCAGTACTCACAGGTAAGCCGTCAGGGGGTCCAGGTCCCCCGGTACGGCGGACAGCCCGAGCTCAGAGCAGTCGGCAGACAGCATGATGCCGTCCTCCTGGCAGTGGCAGGGGGCCGGGCAAGCAGTGGGCCCCGGGCCGGGCCGGGGGGCGCCGCCGGCGCTCCGGGAGGCGCACAGCGCGGCGCAAAGCCACAGTGCCCGGAGCACGGGAGGGCTGGGCATCTCGGCGGCCGCGCTGCTGGGGCACCTGGCGGGCGGGCGTGTGGACGCACGGGCGCGGTGGCCGCAGCTGCTTCCTCCCGGTCCCGGTGGGCTGCGCCGTCGGTGGGGACCGCCCCGGGGACTCTGCTGGGCGTCAGCGGTGGCGGTGGGAGCGCCGGGACGGTGCAGTCAGAGAGGGGCAGGCATTGTTGAGTGATCTTCGTTATTCAGTTTCACAGGCTGGGCTTGGCAAGGGAGGGAGACCCAGCCGGAGGAGGAGTCAAGGAAACTTTCTACGCTGCGGCTCGCTCCCCTTCCCTCCTTCCTTCGGAGCTGGCAGGAATTCCATCCAGGAAAGAAAAAAAAAGGAAGAAAGCAAAGAAACCCAAGCGAGCAAAGCTCAGCCCGTCAGAGACGTGCATTTGTTTGGAAAGGGTGCCCCAGGGCCTTGGCCCCAGGGCTGGGGACCCTCTTGCCTTTGGGGACAGCCACAGAGTCACATGGGACCAGAGGAGGTCCCCTCATGCCTCCACCACGTTTCACACGTTTCACACTGGAGGAAACCGAGACCCAAGAGGAGAAATGATTTGTTCAGGGTGACACAGCTGATGGGGCAGCCCCAGAGCTGGAACTCGTCCGCCCTCCTCGGCCTGTCTTCTAGGACAGGAGAGAGCGGAGTGAGGGGCTCCTCTGGGAGAGGCCAGGCTGCGGAGGGTTCCACTACAAGCTGAGATGACCCGACAGTGGGCAACCAAGAGCAGTCTCCTCACTGAGAGGCCGCGCCTTGACTCCAGAGAAACGGGTGTGGAGTTCCACCCGCTGAGCGCACCCTGGGTGGAAATGCACTCCTGCAGCTTCTGTCAGGTTTACGGGGCCGGGGACTACCTTGATCCCCGCTCCCAGGACTTCGGGAGACTGAGGGACTGCGGGCAGCTCAGCTGGTTGTCAGAGCCCGCCTCAAAGTAAGCGGTTTGGCGCCACCTGGAGGCCGAGTGCTGCAGCTGCAGCTCAGCCACCCTGAGGCTGGAATCCCAAGGGGCTGACCTGGCCGACCCCAGAGCACTGATGAGCAAGGGGCATGGTGGTTAACACTGAAGTCAATCGCTGTTCTCTCCTTAGACCATAGTGAGCTGGCTGTGCTTCCTTCTTGCTCTCTCTGGTCTATCCCATGCTGAGCCAAGCCCCATCGCAGAGCTAGAGCAGGCTGTGGGCCCCCCTCCTTCCTTTTTTGCCCCGTCTGCCCATGGTCCAGCCAGAGGGTATACCAGAAACCTGGGACTTCAGAGGCATCCAGGATTTCTTCCACCCTGTACTTCCACATGCCAGGATCCTCTCATCAACACCTCTCCACTCTCCGATAACCTCCCAGGGCTAGAGGGACTGCAGAGCTGGACCAAGAAATAAGCAGACCCTGACCCTAGGCCTCCAGTTGGTGCCATGGCGCTGAAAGTAGAAGAGGAGCCTCATAGGAAGGCCAGGGGATGGGCCTGCATGACCAGAAAGACCCACAGATAGAGCCACCTCTGCCCTATGGCAGAAAGCTACCGCAGGTCAGCCTGCACTTCCTTCACTCAACCACAGCCTCGACTCCATCTCATTTGCAGCTCCTGCTGCTCCAATGTGAGATTTTCCCAGAGTAGAAAAGCCATAGTTGAGCAACCTCAGCAGCAGCTGCTTGAGACAGACTTGGGCAGCTCAGAGCAGAGCCTCTAGCCTGCTTTTGTGAGAGTCATTGGGGGCCCAGCCCTCAGCTCCTGATAAACAAGGCATATGGAGGACACCGACACTCAGTCCTCGTGGGAGGGGACCAGTGCTTAGTCTCATTCTGGGAAAGCTCCCGGCTGCGCAGCCAGCACGACCTCTGTACCCTTCTTCAACCAGGCCTGAGAAGGACCCTCCCTTGACTTCTGACCCATTGCATGTTAGTAGGAACTCAGGCTGGCCCAAGAGCTCTCCCCGCTTCCCCTTGGGGAGACCCAATTCCATTTCAGGGACTCTTGCTCTGATCTGCCCAGGCTTTCTCTGTGTCCTCCCAGGGCCTTCCACCAGGAGCAGTTAGTGTCCAGCATCAGGCACTGCACCTGGAAACTCGCAGCCTGACCAGGGAGGCAGGCAGGAGCTCATGCGGCCATCAGCAATCATGCAGATGGTATGCAGTGCAGTCCTAGAGTGTGTGGGACAGACAGCTACCTCCCCACCCTCTTTTCTGGTCTCTGCTGCTCCTCCTGGTTTTTCCTTTCTCCATATGCTCTCCCTGCTTTCTCCCCCACCTCCTCCTATGTGGAGGGGAGGAAGGAGGAGACAGGGAAGGAGCAGGGAAAACTTGGCAACTCCATCTGAGGGGTGCCTCCAGCATCTGCCTTCTGAGTAACAGGGTAGCTCTGACACCTCCACCCTGGTCGAGGGCTGAGGGTGGCCCCTGGGGGCTCTGGCAGGTAGAGAAGGCTGGGCATGGCAGGAGAAGGGAAATAGGAAACAGGATAAACCCTACTGTATACAGGGTGGCGCTTACAGGGTAGTGGGGCAGAGGACGAACAATTTGGAGCTGTGATTCTGAATCCAGGACTTAGCACCACAGGAAACTAGATGTGGAGAGACCAAAGTCTGAGGAAGCTGAGAAACTGGAGGATTAGCGGGAACAGGATTGCTCCATGGGAAAAACCAACAGCATAGGGGCTATAGGTCACTTAGTTCAGCCAGACTCCAGGTCCTAGCTTCCATCCCGGCTCCATGTTTGCCCACAAAACCCACACACTGGACTCACGTCTGAGGATGGACAGACAGAACACGCTGAGCCTCACACTTGGCCACATGTCTTTATTCCCAGACCCTGTCCCTTCACAGCACAGGGCCCAGTGGAGGCCGCCCTTCCAGGGAGCCCAGGCCCACGTGGACGTGTCAGGAATGCTGTCCCGATCCAGCAGGGCACAAACCTCTCCTGCTCTGACACGGCACAGTGACCGGTGCCAACTCAGGGCAGCCCGTCTGCCAGCGCGCTGTTCAGACAGTTGTAGAGGTAGATATACTGCTCCTGGAGATGGACACAGGATTAGGAGGCTCGCCCCGCCTGCCCCAATCTAACAGAAAAAGGTTCCCTTGTGTGCCCCAACCCCTAGGGCGCCATCTGGGAGAGCGCACAGCGGTCCACAGCGCCACCTGGTGGCTACCCGGGTGGTGCTGCCTAGAGGCCTGGGCAGAAGCTCCCTCATCCCCCTGCCCCTTCCCACAACTGAGCCCCCACGCCCCCACCTCAGCCCCGTCGCCTCTGGTCGCCTCTCAACAGCGTTGGGGTCATAAGGCTACAGGCCTGAGACCGCTGCAGGGCCACGTTAAAGACATCCACGGTGCACTCAGACCCTGCCTGCTGCAGCAGCTGCTCCATGGCCAGGAAGGTGCCCAGCTGGGTCGCACCCTTGCTGCAATTGACCTAGCGTTGGAGGAGGTACCTAAAGGGGGTATGGCGGGGGTGTAGGGGGATGTGGGGAAACCCAACCTGGGCGCAGGGACTGAGAAGGGACACCAAACACTTGGTCAGCCAGCCAGCCTGGGCCCAGGGAGGGAGGCGGTAAATTCCCACCATATTCCTGAGGACAGGGTAGGGTGTGGAGAAGACGGGGGGCCATTGTGAGACTGTGTCCTTTTCACCCATAACCCAAGCAGGGCTCAGGGAGATCTGAGGCTATGCCAGAGGGGCAGGGAGGAGCTTCCAGTGTCCACTCCCCCAAGACTGTTGTCCAACAACACCTGGAGCAGCTGAGCAGTGTGCCTGGCTTCTTGCTGTTGCCCCGAGAGCAGCACTGGCCCACAGCAGCCAAGAAGGGCAGCAGGTTGGTGGCAGGCAGCTCACGCCCAGGTTCCAGGTATGGAAACTGCAGTCTCTGCACCTCCCTTTCCTTCCTGCTGTCCTGGGGCAAAGGCAAAGACATGATCGGCATTGATGCTGGAGAGGCAGGGAGCCCGCACATGACTCTTCCCCCACACACCATCCCATGTCCTGTGGCCCAACACCTACATGTGTAACCCTGAAGAGGGTACAGAGCCAGCCCGCTGTGCTGCTCTCGGCCACCCAGTGCACCGTCACCATGTCTGTGACAATGGGCTGCATCTCCGTTGGCCAGAACTCCTGTGGCTGGGACCAAGTTAGGGCTGCTCAGGCAACTTCCTGAGATCTCTGCCCCCGCCTTGGTGACAGACAGCATCGCAAACTCCCCGCCTCCATCCTCAGCCCTAACTCCTGAGCCTCCCTTCCTCTGTCCTCTGCTCTCTCACCTTCTCCGTGGCATCGGGTGGGCACCCAGAGACAAGCACATGAGTTCCGTGCTGCCACACCAGCTTCCAGAGCTCCTCTGGCCCTGCGGGGCCAGTCAGCACCACGTGGTCACGGCCAGAGGGCCCACCCTGCAGAGCACAGCTCATGGGCTTCCAGAGACTGAGGGTGTCCCCTATCCAGCTCACAACTGTGGGAGCCCCCAGCAGCCCCAGCCTGGGAAGTACAGGTGGTCAGAGAGGGCAGGAAACAGTGGCAAAACCAGCATCATCTCACAGGGAAAAGCCAAGCTTCGGGCGTGTCATCGGGGGGCTCTCCTCCACCGGAGAAAACTGTCCCCGAGAACAGTCATCTGAGGGAGGACAGTGAGGGTGAAGCTGCCAGAGGCCCCCCAGCCCACGCTGGCCCCCTGCCTCTCCACAGGGTCCGCAGTGAGACTCACAGGAGATGGGGCTGTCCTGCTCATAGCCAGGAGGGGGCGTGGAAGAGCCAGCCTCGTCCTTGATGGCCTGTAGGAGGAGCTGGGAAGGAGATGGGTGCCCTGAGGCTGGGAGGTCCCACTGCAGGGCTGGCTCCGCAGGGGAAGGCTGCCCTTGGCTGTCACCCACTTCCTGGCCTGAAGTGTACCTCGTACTTCTTCAAGAAGCCAGCGTTGGCATTGGCTGCCCTCTTGGCACATGCCTGCATGAAGTTCATCACAGAGATGGGCCAAGACCTCGTCGGGGGGTTGGAGAGGGAGAAGGCAGTCAAGGTTCCCCAGCTCCCCATTCTAGTCTGCTCGGCTCTGCCCACGAACAGGAGCAGGGAGCCTGCCTGTGGGAGGCACAGGGAAGCTGGGACTTACTCAGAGATGTTGGAGGGCGCTTCCAGAATCTTGTTCAGTAGGCAGCTGTGCAGGAAGACGTACGGGCTCTGCCAGGGGGAGGGGCATCAGGCTGCTCAGCGAGAAGCGAGGGGGGCCTGCAGGGAGATTTTCCAGGCCCTGACCAGCAAGGCAGGGATGGGGTAGGAAGGAAGAGGGAGCCACTGAGAAACCTTCCCTCCACCGTCCCATGGTGTCAACGCTGACAGGGTCCTGTGCCACCTCCCCTTTCACAGAATAGGAAGCACTGCCCAGAGAGGATGGTGATGTTTTTGAAACCCTCTCCCCAGGGTCTTCTGTGTGCCCCATGAGCTCTCTTTCCTGGTCCCTCCTGTAGTCCTGTGGCCACCCACTTCCCTCCCACTCCTTCAGGGTCCCAGCTGCCCAGCCCAGTCTGCGAGGCCCTCAGCGGGGCCTGGATCATGAGGGGCCGGTGCATCCAGGGTGCATACACAGCACGGAACATGTCTACCACCTGCTCCTCCTCCAGCTGCTGCAGCAGCCTCGACAGGGCCACGAAGGTGCCCGTCCGGCTCATGCCACACTGCAGGGACAGCCCCTGAGGAGCTGAATGGGCGAAGGGGCTGCCCATGTCCCCAGATCTCCCTACAGTCCAAGAGCTCCCCATATCCCCAGGCCAGGCAGGGGGCTCTCTACCCTATGCACACACCTGCCCTCACCTGCAGTGCACCAGGATGGGTCCCATGCCTTGGGTGGCCCTTGCCTGCTCCTGTACCAGCTCCATAAAGGCGAGCAGGGAGCTGGGGGCCTCGAGGATGCTGTGGTTGGGCCAGGTGGTGAACCATAGTTGCTTCACCGTCTGCTGCTGGTGCTGGGCAACCTGAGAAGGGGGTGGGAAGGGGGCAAGGAGGCAGAGGGGCCCTGTTGCTGTTCCTTATCTTCCTAACTCCAGGCTCCTGTGCCACCGACCTCACGCTTTCTTCCCCAGCTGCCCAAGGGTAGGGGTGATGCAGACCAACTGTTTGTTGAGGGTGGCAGTTATGTCTCCCCCCTCAGGATGCTTTCTGAGCCCTGGGGTCCTTCTCTAGCTTCCTGGGTAACCTCTGCATATACAGGGTGCCGGGCAGAGGAGTGATTCAGGTCCCTGGCTTTGCTGCTCCAGGAGTGCACAACCTGGGAAGGCAGATGGACACAGGGGGCATGGGGTGAGGCAGGAACCCTGAGCTGGCATGGGGGAGGTCAGGAACCATCATGTCTCCCCTGCTTTTCCTTTCCCTCACTGTGTGGCCTCAGATAAGCCCTTAACCTTCTCTGTGCCTCCCTTCCCCTTCCAAACACACACTTCCCTAGGGGTGGCTGAGTGCTTGTGGTCCTCAGAAAGAGAGGGCTCCAGGGACCCAGGAGGTGAGGCAACCATCTCAGAGATCTCAGCTCTAAAGCCTGTCCCACCCGCTCATCCTCAGGGCACGCATGTGCTGCAGCTGGAATTCCCGCTTGGTCCACTCATCCTCAGGCTCCTTGGCCAGGAGGTGGATGGTGATGTGACCACAGATGACCAGGGTAGATTCTGCCGGCCAGTAACGCTCACACAGCACCTGGGGCCAGAGGGTTGGAGAGGGGAAGGGCGGCTGTGGGTCCAGCCCTGTCACTGCTGCCCCCTGCTTTACCCAGTCCCACCCCTCCCCACCCACCTTTCTGGTCCCTGCCACTCTGCTGGGATTCTGCTCTTTGTAATGACCCAGCTCCAAGGCTCCCTCCTCCAGGAGCCACTTTCCCTCGCCTGGGCTCCGGCAGCCTCGCCCTCAGACCTCTCATGACCCTCAGGATTCTGAGTCAGCTGCTAGGCTCCTGTGCCAGACAGGGCAGCCCTTATTCAGCAGCCATTGGCCCTGGGCTCACTGATCCAGCAAGAGGACAGGCTCGGCAGCCTCTCTGTGTGTCCCACGGCCCTGCATCTGCCAGGCTTATCAAAAGGAAGGATCCATGATGGTACCTTTGACACCAGCCCTGGGCAGTCCCTACCCCTTGCTGCCTTCTCTGCCCAGAGCAAGAAGCCCGTAGAAACTAAGCCAAGCTGGGAGCTTACATACCTGGTTCCTCCCACTGCCTCCCCATCCCAGGGACGACCCCATCCTGGGTCTGAGTGGGAGGTGGTTCCACCACCCTCCAGGCCTGATTGGCCTCACTCCAGTCTGCCCCGCCTTCCCTGTGGGAAGATGCCAATGGGACCATTCCCGCAAGGAGAACGTGCGCCACCTGGTGGCCTTTCCAGGAGACTGCAAGGCGCACTCATCCTCCCGTTCTTCATGCCGACAGTCAGCACGACGACGACGCGGACCTGCGGCTCCCACACTAGCTGCCAGACGTCCTCCAGCATTTTCTTGAGAGGCCCCTGAGGGGCAATGAATTCCTGTGGGTGCATGGGTGTAGCCCTGGGGTGTAGGGGACAGAGGTCAGGAACATGTTAACGGGCGATGCTTGGTGTGAAGCACACAGCAGATTTCCGACATTCGACCTCCAGGAGTGAGGATGCTGTGCACACACCTGCATGTGTGCAAACACATGAACACATGTGCACCCAGAATGCAAACCAGGAGGGCTGACTTCAGAGACACCACTCCATCCCTGTCCCGCCCCAAAGGGACAAGAAAAACCCCAATGAAAACAAGATACTGACATGCATTAAATAGCCCACCTAGGTCACCCTCTTCACCCACCCAGAGTCGCCTTCCTAAAACCAAACTGCGTTTCTTCCATGCTCAAAAATCTTCTAAGGCTCCCCATTACCCACCAAATAGAGTCCAAAGCCCTCAGCCTAACAATCAAGCCCTCCTTCCTTCAGCCCCAGGCTATCTTTCCCATTACATCTCCCACCACCCAGCACTTCCCCATTCCCTCACCCCTATGCACCATTCCCCCCCACCCACCCACCCATACACACACACACACACACTGCCTGAACGTTACTGCCTGGCTGTTCTCTGGCTGCTCCTTCCAGTCAACAGAATGTCCTTCCCTCTCTCATCACTTATCAAAATGTTACTCATCCTTCCATAAATCAAATGTCCCCTCCTCTGGGAAGCCTTTCTTGATTCCTCAGGTGGAGGAAGTTTCTCCTTCCTCCATGTGCCCTGAGCAGTGTTTTTTCCTCTATTACAGCCCTTGTCACAATGTGTGGTGAATGTCACACGCGTGCCCACGTGCTCCTTTGAAGGTGGGAAATGTGGCTAACTCAGCTCTGCCTCCTGCAGGCCCAGCACAGAGCACAGCACAGAGCCCAGCACACAGTAGGCCCTTGCTAGACAGCTGCTGGGTTGAGCTCATGAAGCCCAAGCTGGTGATCTCCTAGAGAGCTGCTACAGCTAACGAAGGCCAGTGCGGCCTGCAAACCAGTCCATCTCCTGAGCAGATCCCAGATCCCACGGACAGCCTCGCTGGTGGCCCTTACTGGGATGAAGTTGGGGTTGATGTAGTCAGAGTGAGGCTCTCCCTCCAGCCAGGTCAGCCTGACCCTGCAGTGGTCATCTGCAGAGAGTGAAAGCTGTACATTCAGGGCTGGGCACATGAAGCCCCCTGCCCCCATGCCAAGCCCTAGCCCTCTGCCATGCCTTCTCTCCTGTCCCCAGCACTCACAGGGTAGCACATGTGGGTAACGGTTCTTGGTGGTGTTGGCACCACCAGCCCAGCCTCCAGTGTGGGCTGCTCCTTGCCCACCTCCTTCAGCTCCTGCAGGGATCAAAGGCAGGCACTGGTTGCTGAAGTAGACCCATTTCACCCCATGCCAGGAGAGGGGCAATGGGGGCAAGAGTGCAACTGGGAGTTCCTCCAGACCTTCAGACAGGTCCTAGTCTTTCCTCCTCTGAGCCCAAGGGTGGTACAGGCCTTACCTCGAATTCCAAAAAGAGAGCCTGGTGCGCGTGAGCACTCTTGGCCTCCTAGCTCTGCCTGAAGCCGTGGATAGGGATGGGCCAGTGGGTCCACCTGGTGGGAGGGGGAGAGGGTAGCCTTCCAGCCTTAGGTTTGCAGAGTCCTGCCCTGCCCTCCCCTGGGTGACAGGTACAGAGCAGAGGACCTCAGTCCTGGCGGCACAACCTGATCACCTGAGGGCCTGCTGGAAACGCGGATCCTGAATTCCACCCTGGGTGTGGAACAGTGTGCATTTCCAGCAAGCTCCTCCAACGCCCAGCCTGGGCTGCAAACCACCAACGTGGAAGAATAGAGAAGGGGCAGGGGACATGTACGCATGTGCACACACACACACGCGTGAGTCTCATAGACTCCCTCCCCAGGCCCTGAGGAGGGCTCCTGTGCACAGCCAGCGCTCAGTTAATGTCAGCCCCAGGCTGTCTTTCCCATTACTTCTCCCACCACCCAGCACCTCCCCACTCCCTTACCCCTACGCACCCCCGACCCCTACAGGAGGTTGACATGAGGGAAAGACCTATGGCCTGATACCATCTACATGGTTAGTCAGGGAGAAGGTGGGAACTGGAGAAGGTGTGTGTGATGGTTAATTTTGTGTCAACTGGGTTGGGTCACAGTGCTCAGAAGGTTGGTCAAACATTATTCTGGATGTTTCCATGAAGGTGTTTTTTTGTATGAGATTAGCATTTAAAGTGGTTGGCTGAGTAAACTCTAATGTGGCTGGGCCTCATTTAATCAGTCGAAGGCTTTCATAGAACAAAGACTGACCTTCAAGGAATCCCGGCAGCAGGCTGCCTCCAGATGCTTCCCTGAGCCTTTGGCCTGCTGGTCTACCCCAGATTCCTGGACTCACCAAGTCACCACAATCACATGAGCCAACTCCTCAACATCGCTCTCTTCCCCCTCTCTCCCTCTCCTCTCCTCTCCCCGACCTTCCGTCCTCTCTCTCCCTGCTCTCCTCTCTCTTCTCCCCACACACACCCTGTTGGTTCTGTTTCTCTGGAAAGCCCTGACTTATGTATGAGTGCATTTGGAGGAGTAAGAGGCCACATGGGCAGAGAGGAGTGGGGAGCGAGAGGTCCAGGCATTGAAAAGGTATTTGGGGAGGTGTGGTGGCTGAAGAAGAAGAATGGGGGTCTGGCAGAGCCTTGCAACCCCCTGACTGGGACACAGTCACAGCAGAGTGGGGGCCAGGGGAGCTTCAGCAGTGCCGCCATGGCCCCCACAAGGCAGAGGCACAGGAAAATGCACTCACCGCAGGTTGTAAGCTGTCAGCTCTTGGGAAAACGGATTCTTCCCTGCCCTGCAAAGGGTGAGGGGGCACATGGGAGGCAGCCCCAGGGGCAGGGAGCTGGCCCACTCCGGTCACGAAGTTCTCCCCAGCCCCCAGCCTTCCCTCCCACTCACCTCTGCCCCTTCACCTGCCTCCAGCACAGCAGGCCCAGCACAGCACAGATGGTGAGGACACAGCCCGCCATGAGGCCCTCCACTACCGGCAGGGGCACTGCTGCGGGGGAGACACTGGCCTGGGGCTCTGCGGAGGGAAGGGAAGAGTGGAACATAGCCTTGTCCCACAAACCCTGGGGGTCATGCCAAGCTCTCCTAGACCTGGGACCCTCTGGGTGAAGGGTACAGTGACAAACCCCCTCTACCCTAGTAGTCCCAGATATCAAACTGAGGCCAGACATGGCTGCCTCGGGGGAACATCTGGATGGGAACTGGGAACACCCAGCAACCCCTCCCTGACCCCAGCTCCTCAGGATGCCCCAAAGACCCCACTCCCTTCCCTGACACCATCAAAAGAAAAGAAAGCCGGCAGAGGCCTGGTTTCCTGGACTTTCTAGAACTGCACTGTCCTTATACGGTAGCTACCGAACATTTGAAATATGGCAATTCCAACTTATGATTTGCTGTAAGTGTAAAATACACACCAGATTTCAAAGACATAGTAAGAAAGAAAAGAATGTAAAATATCTCATTAGAAGTGTTTTTGGCCAGCCGCAGTGGCTCACGCCTATAATCCCAACATTGGGAGGCTAAGGCAGGTGGATCACCTGAGGTCAGGAGTTCAAGACCAGCCTGGCCAACACGGTGAAACCCTGTCTCTACCAGAAATACAAAGCTGGGTGTGGTGGTGGGTGCCTGTAATTCCAGCTACTCAGGAGCCAGAGGCAGGAGAATCACTTGAACCTGGGAGGAAGAGGTTGCAGTGAGCCAAGATCACGCCACTGCATTCCAGCCTGGGCAACAGAGAAAGACTCTGTCTCCAAAAAAAAAAAAAAGTGTTTTCAATGGGTCACATGTTGATATTTTAGATATTTTGGTTTAAACAAAATGTCACTAAAATTAATTTCACCTGTTTCTTTTTACCTTTTTAATGTAGTTTTAAAAAGACATTTAAAATTACTTATGTGGCTTGCCTTACATTTCTATTGGACAGGGCTGTTCTAGAGCCCCGATGGCCTGGGAGCATCCGGGTATAGAGGGGCAGAGCGGGAAGGTAGCATGAGTGTGGACAGCAGCCGACCACTGCAATGCCTCAGACTCTCCTGCCTGCACTCTCAGCTCACCCAGGCCAAGTCTGGTGCTAAGAGCACTTTCGTCACTGGCTCTGGGTCTACCCACTCTGCTAGGCAGGACATGTTATCCCAGTAGTCTAAGCTCAGTCCTTCCTGCTACTGGTTGGTGATGAGCCACACAAGAGGGTTCCCAGTTCTCCTCCCCATCTCCAGGGTCCAGCTGGAGCCCATGCCCAGTGCCCATCCTACCTGAGACGGCTGAGAAGGAGTTAAGGGTCTCAGGAGGGCCACGCGTCGTAAAGGCTGCAATGCTGAACTTGGGCAGAGAAACAGGACCTTCTGCTGGGGAAGGGCAGGCAAATAAGGTGAAGCCCCTCCCAGCAATCTGGGTCACGAGCAATAGACACTCAGACAGCAAGTGCTCCCTGGAAGGGGTGTCCGAGGAAGAGAAGAGACAGTCATGGGTTCTTAGTTTCCATTTCTGGTTGGGCCAGTAAAGCCACTTCCTCACCCCTCCTATCTGCTTATCAGTAGAGACAGAAACTAAACACCATGGCCTCAGGCTCTAAAGGCCTAAAACAAAAGAGAACAGAGCAATAACAAAATAAGGCAGGTTGGACAAGCTTGGCAGAGGTTAAATATCATGCTATCTGCCACCTTACAGCAAACCCCATCTTCCTTGCCTGAGAGTAAGAGGAAGCTCTAGAAATAGGTACCTGAGCCTGGCACCCCTGTAATCCCAGCACTTTAGGAAGCCGAGGCAGGCAGATCACCTGAGGTCAGGAGTTGGAGACCAGCCTGGCCAACATGGTGAAACCCTATCTCTACTAAAAATACAAAAATCAGCCAGCCATGATGACCTGTGTCTGTGGTCCCAGCTAGTCGGGAGGTTGAGGCAGGAGAATCGCTTGAACCTGAGAGGCAGAGGTTGCAGTGAGCCGAGATCAGCCACTGCACTCCGGCCGGGGTGACACAATAAGACTTTCTCAAAAAAGAAAAAGAAAAAGAAAAACATAGGTACATGGATATCCTGGGAACTGCCCTGGCAAGCTGAAACAATATACTCCACTTTCCTTTTTGAAAAAAGAACCATGTAACAGATAGATGTTCGGGTTTTTGCCTTGTCTGCCAAGAAGCTCAGTCAAAATAACTCTGTTGGCCTTAATGGACCATCACATGCATTCTGTTTATAAATCAATCCAGATCTCTTGTTTCTTTACAAACCACAAATGAAACTTACAAGTTTCATCACTCCCTTCAGCCTTAGCGCTCACCTATACTGGGAACCTGGCTTGAGCTGCCCATTGCACATCTCTTTGGTGTGGCCACAGTCCTCTGTACCCACAGGCACTGTCCAGGATCTCGGCACAGCCCAGGGCTCCGGGTAGAAGGGGTTGGGAGCAGGACGGCCAGGTAGGAGTCACGTCCTCTGTAGTAGCGTTCATGCCATGTATGGTTGATGGTTTCCCCGGAAGGCTGAGGCACTGAGAGAGGAGTGCGGAACTGGCAGTGCAGGGTGGGCAGTGGGGCCGAGGCCTCTCTTCCTGCCACAGAGGGGCTGCCCTATCTCTCTAGCGGGTACCCACTAATCACATTAGCACTCTCCTCTAGAACACTCTGGTCCCCCTTCCTGCTCCGAGACTGACACCAGCCTCACATACTTCATCTTACCAGTCGCAGCCCCATCTTACCCCACCGCCGTCACCCACTCCATGCCACGGCTAGGGTCTCCCCATCCCCTCCTGGGCCCAGGACTCACGTGACATGTTGATGGTGGCAATAATGCCGTACCACTGGATCTGCCCATCATCCTTGCCAAACATACCCTGCGGGATCATCACTCCCATTTCTGTCCCAGGCTCCAGCTCAGGGGTGGGGCTAACGCTGGGGAATGCTTGGCTGGGGATGGAGAGGACAGTGAGGACCTGACTGGGTGCCTAGCAACCCATCTTCAAGGGCAGGGACCATACTTTCATAGCCCCAGTGCCCCTCAGTGCCAGGGGCTAAATAACCAAGGCTGGGTGCAGTGGCTCACGCCTGTAATCCCAACACTTTGGGCTAAGGGAAATAATTAAATAAGGACTAGAAGGTTCCCGGGCTAGGGTACCAGGACACAAGGCTCAAAATATGGTATCAAACTAGCAAGATCAGGGCCAGAGGAAAGGGCTGGGCCCTGGAGAACAGAGAAAACCTCAAGCAGCCAGGACCCGGGGAGTGACATCCCCAGGAAGACATGGAACTGTGGGAGCATGTCTTCTGCACAGAGAAGTTGCCTACCCTCAGCAGAAGTGGAGCACACCAGAGTGACTGCCCAACTCCACAGACTGTTCCTGCCCAGCACGGCGAGGCTGAGGCGATAGGAAGTGGCAGGCACCAGGCTGGGCAACAGGACTGCATTTTTGGAAGTGTCAGCCTGGAACATGCTGACATTGACATGAATGCCCATGAGGTGGGCATTCCCTCCTGCCGCCAGCTGCTCTGCCACCACCACACAGGTGCCCACCGGCGGTCCGCAGCAGGCACCATCCAGTTCAGGGCCAGGAAGGTGGCCTCAGGCTGGCACTGCATATCCTCCACAGGGCCAGGCTCTGTAGGAATCAAAAGGCTCTGTGTTGGGTGGGGGTCAGTGCACTCCCCATAAGCAGGGCTTCTGGGTGAAGGGCTCTCGAAATCTGCAGGCACAGAGGGACTGGGCATTTATGCCCACGGAAAGGGGTCTCTGCCAGGCGGAAAAACATCTCCTTTGGACATGACTGCCCACCTGGAGAAGCATGAGGGGCATAACCCAGAGCAGAGTGGGTGCAGCATCCATCTGGAGAGAGCAGTGGCTCAGAGCCGAGCAGGCAGTGGGCTGCCGCCCGGATCGGACCTGCATCTCCGGGCACCTTCATCCTCCCACTGCTGACGTCAGCATACCAACAAGCAGCACCACGCGGTGAGTGGACGCCTGCAGCGGCCCCGCCTGGCACAGCACTGACAGGGAGAGGTTGCATCCAGGTATGAGGCCCCTCAGGATGAGGTGAGCTTGACCTGGCACCAGGGGGTGCTCCCAGGAGAGGTGCCCCGCCTCTGAGAGTTGGGATCCCCTTCTTGTTCCGAGACTGTGTACCCCCAAGGGGCCGCTGACCCAGGCCAGGCTGACCACAGTGGTGCTTGCATGGCTGGACACCAACAATTCACTGGGTGGGCGCAGGGCTACAGAGGGAGGGAAAGAGGGAGGGAGAACAGTCAGCCAGGCCACCAGCCCCACTCCCCAGAGTCCCATGCTTGATGCCATGGGCCTGTTGACCCCTGCAGGGCCCTGAGGTGTGGAGATGGAAAATGGGCTAAAGGGGGCACCACTGAGGGAAGACCCAGGGCTCTCTGAGGCAGCCTTGCTCACCTCTCCTGCATCTCTGCCTTCCCCATGCCTCACAGGTCCAGCCAGAGGTGTTGGCTGCTGCAGTGTGGAGGGGCCCACCCTACGTGACAACCTCTACCTCGTACTTTGTGCCTGGAGTCAGACTCAAAAAGCTTGTGCTGGCCACCTTGGCTCCCACAGTGCTGGTGCTTGCCTGGGTGCCTGCCTGGTACAGGGTCACCTGGTAGCCGTCTCAGCCCCTGGGGGCATGAACCCAGGAAGCCCAGAGCTGGGTGGGACCTTCACTCATCACATTTACCAGAGGAGGGGCAAGCAGGCCTGCGAGGAGAGCAAGATATGGAGGGTGTGGAGAAAAGGGAGAAAAGATCTACACTAAATCTCTGGCTCCTCCTCCCCAAAGATCCCCAATTTCTCCCTCCATCCTTGGCCCTATCAATAAACACCCAGGAGCTAGAGACACCATTTCAGGGCATCCAGTGAGCCCAGGATTCCACTGGAAAGCAGGGCCCGCCACTGACCCCAGGCAGCAGAGTCCAGGCTAAGCCTGAGTTGAACAGATGAACTAATCACTTACTCTCACCACACTCCCACCGCTCTCAAGGCAGAGCTAGGCTGGGCAGCATGAGTGTTAAACCGTGTCCCTTCTCCCAGCCCCTGCACAAAGTAGCTTTTAAAGACCCTTATGGCCGAGTGCGGTGGCTCATGCCTATAATCCCAGCACTTTGGGAGGTCTAGGCAGGTGGATCACCTGAGGTCAGGAGCTCGAGACCAGCCTGGCCAACATGGTGAAACCTGTCTCTACTGAAAATACAAAAATTAGCTGGGCATGGTGGTGGGCGCCTGTAATCCCAAATACTCGGGAGGCTGAGGCAGGAGAATTGCTTGAACCCAGAGGCAGAGGTTGCAGTGAGCCGAGATTGTGCCACTACACTCCAGCCTCCTGGGCAACAGAGTAAGACTCCAGCTCAAAAAAAAAAAAGACCCTTATGTGCAGCCAGGTGTGGTGGCTCACGCCTATAATCCCAGCACCTTGGGAGGCCGAGGCAGGTGGATCACTTGAGGTCAGGAGTTCGAGACCAGCCTGGCCAATGTGGCGAAACCCCAACTCTACTAAAAATACAAAACTTTGCCGCACATGGTGGCAGGGGCCTGTAATCCCAGCTACTCCAGAGGCTGAGGCAGGAAAATGACTTGAACCTGGGAGGCAGAGGTTGCAGTGAGTCGAGATCACACCACTGCACTCCAGCCTGGTAGGCAGAGGGAGACTTCGTTTCAAAAAAAAGACCCTTACGAGGATGAACAGGCAGGTATCTGGAGGTCCAGGCAGCATCCCTCCACCCCCAGAGCTTGAACTCACTGGAACTCAGGAGCCACACAAGCCTGGCCCAAAAGTCAACACTTCTTTATAAATGGGGACACTGAGGCTCAAAGAGGGCCAAGGTTTGCTCTAGGGGCTGAGTCCCAGCTAGAACCCAGGTCTCCTGACTCCCAGGGTGACCTCTTCCCAGCTCCCTCCTAGTCTTTACTCCAGGCAGGATCCAGACAACAGTGACAGGGGCAGGAGGAGGCTGGGAGGGGAGACCTAGGGCAGGGGTGGAAGGAGCCACCACATTGGAGACGGATGCGCTGAGGGTGGGGAGGTCCATCTGTCCCTCAGCTCCACCAAGGGCTCCACAGGCAGAAAGAGCGGGAGGACCCAGGCCACATGGGAGGGGATTCCCAACCCAACTCTATGGGCCCCCAGGGCTTCCGGGGAGGAGAAAATCTCCCCACGTGTCCTGCACTTCAGTAAAGGCAAGGAGCATGGAGCTGGTCACACTGCCTGCTTGAATCCCAACTCCCCACTGTGCTGAGGAACCTGGCGCAAGTTATTTTCTGTTTCTCTGCCTCAGTTGCCTCATCTGTGAAATGGAGAAAACCACAGTAACTACTTCCTAGGCTTGGTGTTATGAGACTTAATGAGGGCACACAGGTAGAAGACCTGGCTGAGTGCCCAGTAAACGCTAGCCATTGCTGTTATGATTTTTTTTTTTTTTTTTTTTTTGAGAGAAGTGGTCTCACTCTGTCACCCAGGCTGGAGTACAGTGGTGCGATCTCGGCTCTGCAACCTCTACCTCAAGCTAATTTTTGTATTTTTAGTAGAGATGGGGTTTTACCATGTTGGCCAGGCTGGTCTCGAACTCCTGACCTCAAGTGACCCACCCGCCTTGGCCTCCCAAAGTGCTGGGATTACAGGCATGAGCCACCGAGCCCGGCCTTGCTATTGTTATGATTAACCACTTGTGGCCCACTATCACTCACCTCCCTACTGCCAGCCATGAGAGAGCATGAGGAATGTCATGCCCAGGGCCACTATCCAAGTCAGCAAACCCCTTCTAAGAAGGGTCTGCCCACCTTCTAGAAGGCCTAAAGGGCCAGGGCCCTGGGGGAGTCCCAGTGAGGGGAGTGGGGTTACCTGGTGCCTAGGGACTGAGGGAACAACCCTAAGCTGGTACTTGCCCCACCATCAGCCCAGCTGCCTGCCTGAAGACCACAGAGGCCAAGGGGACATGCAGCTCCCTGGGAATCCAAGGAGCACGGTAGGGGAGGGCCATCAGACGGCACTCACATGTCCAGCCTGTGGCGTTGGTGATGCTGCAGGGTGACCAGCTGCACCAGGAACTCGGTGCCCGGAGACAGCTAGGCCCACGAGAAGTTCTGGACCTCTACAGCCAGAGTCTCCTCCCTTTCCAGAGTCAGAGGCCTCAGGCTATAAAGCTGCGCCAGGAAGTCCTCCCTCCCCACTGATGGGGGACTCCAGGAAGCCCTCAGGGCAGGAGGCTGGATGGCAAGGTTCAGGCTCAAGTTGGCAGGAGGAGCAGGGACTGGAGGAAGGACAAGGGAGAAATAGATGTGGAGTCACCCGAATCCCCTGCCTCTCCCCCCATGAGCTACACCCATCTCCTCAGTCCCCAGGCAAGCTCCCAGCACTCCCCACCTAAAACCCCCGCTTCCACAGGGCTCAAAGGCCACCCTCCTTTCCTTCCCAGGAAACCCTCTTAGACAGATGCTTGCCCAGACACCTGCTGCCCCGCTTCCTCCCTGTCTGTTGAGGGCATGGCGCCAACCCTCACACCTCTGAGGGCCCCAGTCTCCAGCTCACCTGCTGACGTTCAGTTCCGGTTCAGTCTATCTCTGGCCTGTGGACCTTGGTGCACGCTTAGCCTCCTGCTAAGGTCCTCTCTACCCATCCTCCCCAGCCCCAGCAGATGCCTCTGGGCAGGACCCCACCCTGTCCCCCACCAGCTTGCTCTCACTCAGCTCACTCTTCTCCGGGAAACCTCCTCTGACTTTTTAAGCAGATGTCCCTTCTGTGAGTCCTAAAAGATTAGACTGAACCACATAAAATTCCTGAGATGCAGCCATTTTAACCAATAGGAATGGAGTTTCATAGAGTTCAAGCTAATACATTATGCACATTCCAATTAGTGCATTAACAGGTATTATGATATATAAAGTAAGCCATCTGCTTACTTATCTTCCTGAGGCACTGAGGACTATTCATCATTTTGGCCTCAGCAACTGGTTTCATGCCAAGAAAATGACAGTCATTCATTAAATAATTGTGGGATGGATGGATGGATGGTGGATGGATAGATGGATGGATGGACGGTGGATAGATGGTGGATAGATGGTGGGTATATAGCTAACCAGATGGAAGGAGGTAGAAATTGCTTGCAGATAGATTCATGAAAAGTCTCATCTTGTACTCATGGCCTTCTGAGTCAAGAATATGGCACACAAGGCCAGGCGCAGTAGCTCATGCCTGTAATCCCAGCACTTTGGGAGGCCGAAGTGGGCAGATCATGAGGCCAGGACTTCAAGACCAGCCTGGCCAACATGGTGAAACCCCGTCTCTACTAAAAATACAAAAATTAGCCAGGTGTGGTAGCAGGCACCTGTAATCCCAGCTACCTGGGAGGCTGAGGCAGGAGAACTGCTTGAACCCTGGAGGTGGAGGTTGCAGTGAGCCGAGATCACGCCACTGCACTCCAGCCTGGGTGACAGAGCAAGCCTCCATCTTGGGAAAAAAAAAATACATGGCACACAGTTCAGCCACAGTGGCTCACGCCTGTAATCCCAGCACTTTGGGAGGCCAAGGTGAACAGACTGTTTGAGGTCAGAAGTTCAAGACCAGCCTAGCCAACATGGTGAAACTCCATCTCTACTAAAAAAAAATTAAATAAAATAAAAATACAAAAATTAGCCAGGCAAGGTGGCGGGTACCTATAATTCCAGCTACTCAGGAGGTTGAGGCAGGAGAATCACTTGAACCCAGGGGTTGAAGGTTACAATGTGCTGAGATCCCGCCACTGCACTCCAGCCTGGGTAACACAGCGAGATTCATCTCAAAAAAAAAAAAAAAAAAAAGAATATGGCACATAGAAGTGCAGAGTAGAAGATGCCAGTCCCCCAGTCCACCACCTGGGGCTGGCCTCCCACAGGCTGCAGCCAGGAACTCACAAGTACAGGTGTGGATCTTCTGAATGCTGGAGTTAAGGTTCCCCGCCCAGGCCCACACTGACACGGCACAGCAGGAGCTGGGCACCAGACTCCTCAAAGTCAGGCTGGAATTGTCCAGGCCCAAGTCAACAAGACCGCCCAGTGACCTCTGGCTGCCCTCCTAGTGCCAAGCGACCCTGTAGCCTTCCCGCTGTCCTGGTGCTGGGGCCCAGTCAATGGCCAGGTCAGAGGGGCCGCCCCTGCTGATAACCTCCAGTAACTGTGGTGCCAGGGGACCTGAAGAGAAAGGCAATTTGGTGAGGGGTCCATATACCGCCTGCAGCCCTTTGGTGCCCCCTTCCCAGCTCTTCTGAGCCTCTCCCCTGCTCTGACCTCCCTCCCCTGGTTGCAGTGAACTGAGATTACGGCACTGCACTCCAGCCTGGCAACAGAGCGAGACTTCATCTCAAAAAACAAAAACAAAACAAAACAAAACAAAACAAAAACAGAAAGTGCTTAGCAGAGTCCAGCACACAGAAGGGTTCAATTGACAACTACTGTCACCACCACCATCCCCTCAGATAGGTGCCCACCACCAGCCAACTGGAGGTGCACTCCCTCTGAGCCTCCAAAGACGCCGCCTCCCCTGCCTGTTGCATCCTGGCTACTTGACCCATGGAGAAGAGATGGGAAGTCTCGGCTGTGTCTCCTTTACCCCAAAAGGCACTCCCAGGTCCACTCTGTGGCATTGGGCCCCACTGCCTAATGGGGCCCGGCAGCAACACTGAACGTCAGCTCATAGGGGGTGCCCGGAGACAGGTGAAGGAAGGTGTGATGGGAGACTCCCCGTCTGACTACTGCCATCAGGTTGGTGCCACCTAGGAGGTCTATAAGCACCACGTGGAGCCAGGCAGCCCCCCTTGGAGCCATTCCCAAAGGCTTGCAAGGCACTGGTGCCCTGGGTATGCAGTACCAGGTGATCCGGAGACACAGGGGCTGCAGGAAGGATGGAGAGAACAAAGTCCGGCTCAAGAAAGACCCCTGGAGCAGGATGCTTGCAGGGACCCTGGCACTAGGGAGCACAAAAGCCCAGGCACATTGGGGCACGGCTGCCTGTGAGGCGCCGGACTTTCCACCATTGCCACCACTCCCAGATTGGCTGCCACCTGGGGCCTTGCCCAAGTGCCCAGCTTACCTGTCCACTGAGGGAGGCTGGTTTTTGCTGGGAGGTTGCTAGCCTAGGTGTTAACTTCCAAAATATACTCACTACCTGGCAAGAGGTCTCCAAAATTGTAGCACAGGGTGCCCGGGGGCATGGAGATATTATGTGCCAATGTCTGGGATTCTAGGTGGTAGAGGAGAAGGCGATAGCCATCCTGCTCCCCCGGGGCTTCACCCGATGAGGCCTCCAGGCTGGATGGGCTCCCGGGGCTGTGGAGCTGCAGTCCATGGACAGTTGGCGGGGCTGCATCAGAGGGAGACAGAGACACCAAGGTCACTGCCACAGGGGCATTGCCTGCAGTGCTCCTAAATGGGTGACTGTACTAGACATGGTCTACAGAGAAGTTGCCCTCCCTGCCAGCACTCCAGGGCAGCCCCCTCCTTCCCCAACCCCAGGCAACACCCCCACCCCCTCAGCCTGCAGGCCTCATGCCAGTGCGAGCAGTGAGGGTGACAGTGACATTCTGCCCACAGGGTCGCAGGGCAGTCACTTCCAGCTGGTAGCGACTCCCTGGCACCAGATCCTGGAACTCAAAGCTGGATGCATTGGTGTGGGCCTGGAGCTGCTGCCCTTCAGGAGAGCTGAGGGGGCTCAGACGTGTGAGGCAGAGGGCATGGATGAACAAGCCTGGTTCCGGGGCTGCCCAACTCAGAAAGAGGCTAGTAGGTCTCCCCTGGCTGGTGATGTTCACGTTCGGGGTGGGCCTGGGGAAAAAGAGGTGCTTTCAGAACCCACTAATAGCCTTTCTGCCTTAAAGAAGAATGGAAGGCTAAAAATAAAAAAAATAAAAAATAAAATAAAAAATAAACAGAAAAAGAAAAAGCCAGGGTAGAGGCAGGGTCTGGTGTGGAAACACTGGCCCTACATCCCTGACTCTTCACCCCCAGAACTCTCTCCCCCGCTGAAGACACCTGCCTGCACTCTCCCTGCCTGCACTCCTTTCCAGGGAGGGGCATGCTTCCTCCTGCAGGAAGAAAGGGAACAGAGCGTGGGGGAAATGGACAGAGGCCTCTGGGAAGGCTACTGGGGTGGTGGGGCAGGGCCAGGATCCAAGAGAAAGCTCTGTTGCTGTGTCTGACAGCCCCACACACAGCCAAGGGGCATCTCCCAGAGGCATGCCCACAGCGCATCTGTTCTCCAGGCAGGCTGGAGCAATCTGTTCTTGCTCGCTGTGCCACATGCTGGCCCTGGTGGAAAGGGAGCAGACTCTCCTTGCCTAATGCAGACCAGCTGTGGGGCCCCGAGGAGGGCTGGGAGGCCTGGATGTGCCCTGGAGAGTGGGGACCCCACCCGCTGGCCTGCCCCCCATGCCCACCTTACCTCTGCCAAAAAACCCCGGAGCCAGAGCAGGGCAGCAAACAGGATTGGAGGCCTCATCCCGATAGCTACAGAGTAAAGCTGGGAGGCAGCAAGGGGAGGAGCCAGTCCCCTGGCCCCCTTGCCTTGCTGGCTGGCGGGCAAGCAGGCGGGCGGGCATGGGTGGGAAGGGCAGAGTTTCAAGCAGAAGCAGGCAGCAGGCAGCAAAAGCAAGGGGCTGCCTCTTTTTTTTTTTTTTTTTTTGAGACGGAGTCTCGCTCTGTCACCCAGGCTGGAGTGCAGTGGCCGGATCTCAGTTTACTGCAAGCTCCGCCTCCCGGATTTAAGCCATTCTCCCGCCTCAGCCTCCCGAGTAGCTGGGACTACAGGCGCCCGCCACCTCGCCTGGCTAGTTTTTTGTACTTTTTAGTAGAGACGGGGTTTCACCGTGTTAACCAGGATGGTCTCGATCTCCTGACCTCGTGATCCGCCCGTCTCGGCCTCCCAAAGTGCTGGGATTACAGGCCTGAGCCACCGCGCCCGGCCAAGGGGCTGCCTCTTACTCCCAGAGTCTGACCCCCCATCTCTCCAGCCTTGGCAAGGCTCTTGAAGGGACAGAGGAGACTGGCTCCAGGCCCAGAAGGTGGAAGGGGATTGTGACTCTCAGGCTGCAGACAAGCCCACCTCTTCCCGATGCTGTAGCAGGACAAGCCACAGACAAAACTCCTCAGACACCAGATTAAAGAAGGAAGAGGTTTATTTGGCCGGGAGTGTCAGCAGACTTGCATCTTAAAAGCCGAGCTCCCTGAAAAAGAAATTCTTGGCCTTTTTAAAGGCTTACAACTCTAAGGAGTCCATGTGAAAGAGTCATGATGAATTGAGCAAGTGTGGGGAACGTGACTGGGGGGCTACATGCATCAGCTAATAGAACAGAAAGTTTTGCAATGCTTTTTCATGCAATGTCTGGAATTTACAGATAACACAAGTAGTTTAGATCGGGGTTGATATTATTATTACCTTTTTTTTTTTTTTTGAGACAGAGTCTCGCTCTGTCGCCCAGGCTGGAGTGCAGTGGCCAGATCTCAGCTCACTGCAAGCTCCGCCTCCCGAGTCTACACCATTCTCCTGCCTCAGCCTCCCGAGTAGCTGGGACTACAGGCGCCCGCCACCTCGCCGGGCTAGTTATTTGTATTTTTTTAGTAGAGACGGGGTTTCAACGTTAGCCAGGTTGGTCTCGATCTCCTGACCTCGTGATCCGCCCGTCTCGGCCTCCCAAAGTGCTGGGATTACAGGCGTGAGCCACCGCGCCCGGCCTATTATTACTTTTTTAACTCCTAGGGCCAGGTGGTGGTGCCAAGGTTGTCTGGCTATTTATCTTACTTCTGTTTCTTTCCAACTTTTTGCTTTCTCTCTTTCCTCCTCTCTTGTGAACTAGGCAAGATGGGGGGAGGAGGACAGCAGGAGTAGTAGTGGTCTCCTTCCTTAATGCCTCCCCTACCTCTAGCCCACTTCCAGCCCTCAGCTCTCCAGGGAGGAAAGGGTCCTGTGCTCTTGGGGAAGACCCAGAGGAGAGGTGGTTTTGCAAATGGACACATTTGCAGCTGGCTCTCCCACTCCTTGGCCCTGGAGGAGGGGCACGGTGTCTGCTGATTCCATCACCAAATGCGAGATAGTGTTTCCGGGGGTGTGTATGGTCTTGGTGACACCATGTGGATGTGTGTTCCTGTGTCCTAGGTGGATGGCCAGCTGAGTGTGTGCCTCCTTTTGTATCTCCATGTGGTACCATGCTCTTGTGGACAGAAGCACATCCTTTGGCTCCTGAGTCACAGCAATTGTAGATCTAGAGCCCACCTGGCCTTTGGGCCTCCTCTGGTCGCACCTCATCACTGCCAGATGAGGAAGGCGATAACCAGAGAGGGGAAGAGCCCAAGTTTGTGAACAGAAAAGCTGGGCTTGAACCTGGGACTTCAGACTCCACAAAACAGAGATGGCGGACCCTGCTCCTAACCTCCCAAACTGGGGTCCTCTCAGCTGGGAATCCTCTGAGGAGCAATTCAGGTACCTGGGACTTTTGCTTGCCTTCCCCCACTTCCTCTCCCCGGATCAGCAGCGTCCATCCTGGTTCCCCGGGCCCCTCCCAACCTCCACCTGGCTTTGGGCACTGCTGGAACCCAGGCAAACCTGCCTGAGGCCTGGCCTCAAAGATAACGAAGTTAGGGCTTTGCTTTACTCCTGACTACAACCCGAGTCACCCCGAGCTGCTCACCCAGGTGCTCCCACCCACAGACAACTGAGGATGAGGAGGGAGAACGGAAGAAAAGGCTTTGGGCCCTGGGAGTGAAGCCTAGGACTCAGAACAAACTCAGGAAGTGGGGAGAGGGGATGTGTGGAAAACACACGGGTATGGAAGTCTGAACACCAAGGCAGCCTCTGGGGTAGCTGGATTCTCCTGGGCCTGCCCCAGCAGGAAGGACAAGCCTGCCCCAGCTCAGCCCGGCTGCCTGCTCAGGCCACAGCCAGGGGCTGCTTGCCCCTCCCCCGCTCCACGCAGCCCCAAACCTCAGAGCCGCCCACCCGGCCCCTGGATGGGGGCCTGGAAACTCAGCACTGCAGACTCAGGAGATTTTCCAGGCTGTGTGTGCGCCTGCGCATATGTGCTCTTTTGAAAGGCGGGGGCGGGGGGCGGGGGCGGGGGGCGGGGGGCGGGGGAAGGTTGCAACCAGGGAAACTGATGTGAAAGGGAAGCGGTCCCAGGTCCCAGTGTGACCAAGAGGTGGGGAAAACGACGTACCTTCTCATCCCATCCTCATCCCACTTCACCTGCGGACATCTCACTTTGTTCTTTCTGGTGGCCTTGATCAGCAACCAAAAAGGGGAGAGGTGGGGTGGAGGCGCCCTAATTCGGAACCTAAGGAGAAAAGACGCACAGGACACAGGTCTAGGTAAATGCAGGGTATGTCACAACCTGCCCAAGAGTCCCCACAAAAAAGAGGCCTGCGGGGCCCAGCACAGACTCCATAGCTAGTCCTTTGGACAGAGCCTTGAGGAGGCACCTGGCCTTAAGAGGCACAGCCACCAGTCCCCAGCGCAGCCTAGGGGACCGGGAGACAGGGCCCCTAGAGGTTCTGATAAATAAGCAGCAGCCAGCTGGGCACGGTGGCTCATGCCTGTAATCCCAGCACTTTGGGAGGCTGAGGTGGGCAGATCACGAGGTCAGGAGATCAAGACCATCCTGGCCAATGGTGAAACCCCGTCTCTGCTTAAAACACAAAAATTAGCTGCGCGTGGCGGTGCGTGCCTGTAATCCCAGCTACTCGAGAGGCAGGAGAATCACTAGAACCACGGAGTTGGAGGTTGCAGCGAGCTGAGATGGCGCCACTGCACTCCAGCCTGGTGACAGAGTGAGGCTCCATCTCAAAAAAACAAAATAAAATAAATAAGCAGCAGCCTCCCCAGCCCAAACCTCTCCATTCAGCAAAAGAAAAGGTACCGCAAGGGCTGTATCTCCACCCCCACAGACAAACCCACATCCTCTCCCTAGAGAACCCCTGGGGTTCCCCCCACTACCCTGAGGTCTCAGGGCACCTTACTGATTCCTTCTGGAGAGAGCCAGCCAGGAGGCAGAGGAGAGGGCAAGGGGCAGGTCCAGGAGTCCTGGCTCCCAAATGTGAACTGGCCTGGCCTACAGCTGTCCCGGGCAGCGCTCTTCCGGCTCCTCCCTGCTCTCTCACAGCCTGAAGCCAGGCCTTGGGCAGCCCCCACACTGGAGGAAGATAATCACCGGGCAGCAGAGGGGTGGGGTGGCTCAGGACAGCCAGGCCGCCCACTCCCCCTGCTGCCTATACTATGGGGAAGGTGGCCAGGGAGTGGGGGAAGGCCTAGTTCCCCCTGACCAGGTCATGGGAGAGCAGGGGAGGGGCTGGTCACGTGTGGATTGACACTGTGCATGTGCATTTGTGCAAATGTGGGCCATGAGGGTGTACACATCTGTCTTGATGGATGCATGAGTGGGTGTCCAGGGACAACACAGAGCGGGAGGGAGACGGGAGCCCCTGGGAAGAAAAGGCCACATTGTAGAATAGATGTCCATTTGGCTGGCTCTGGGCTTGGGAGAGAGGGAGGGACTCTTCTACCCTAAAGCCTTCCTGCCAGGGTCCTGAGTTCCAGCAACGGGCAAAGAACCAGGTACTTTCCTGGACCTCCTGGCAAGATGGCCCAGTGCCGAGCAGGGCTGGATTGCTGGTCCTCCCAGCCAGGGGTAAGGGGTATGGGATGTTCCCCTTCACCCAAAAGGTAGCAGGAGGTCCTAGCTGGCCCGGCACAGGGGTGCAGCTTTGAGACAGGGGTGCAGTTGTCACTCTGGTCAGCCCGGACCCATCCCATGCCCCTAACAGCACTTCCCTGCCCCACTCACCCTGTCTCCCCTGCTGTCTCCCTGCTTCCTCCGGGATGAGGCCTCCCAGATCCAGTTCTCAGTGTTTCTGTCTCCCCCACACAAACAGCAACAAGCCTGGGCCTATAAAGTTGGGGCAGAACGAGCCGGCTCAGGCTGGCCTAGGATTTTGGGGGCAAGAAGGATGGAGGAGCAGCCGCCCAGGATCCTAGTGCTTCTCCAGAGAGGAGCCGAGGAGGGCAGCTAGGAAGGGGGCAGAGCAGGTGGAGTGTGCAGGACCCAGGAGTCCTGGCCCCCAGCAGCTGACTCTCTCCCCAGGATCCTCCTCTTGGATAATTAGAGGGTGGCAGCCTTTGCCTCTGGGAGCCAACTGCACCCTAGCAAGGAGCTCCCTACTCCTTAGGGGCTAGCAAGGAGCAAAGACTTCTGAGAATTCTAGATGTAATGGCCGCCTTTCCCCTGGGCGGGGGGCTTCTGACACTTGGGGCAGGGAGCTGCAGCTCATAGCCCTGGAACTGGGAATCACTAGAGGGGGAAACAAGAGAGTCAAGACATGTGTGGCCGGAGCTCGGGAGGGCTGAGGGCACCCACCACAGCCTCAGATGGGACAAGGCCTGACTCTCAGGATGCGTCATGCCCTGCATCAGTCCCTCCCCAGCCTGGCCTGCCCTCTTTGTCCTCCCTGGTGTGGACTCTGTCCCACCCAGGATGCTGGGAGACCCCTCGGAGTGACTCCTTCCTGAACTTCCTCAGTGCTCTGGTGGAAGCGCCCCAGCAGCCCTGCTTCGGGGAGAAAGTCAGCAATGAGGAGGAAGAGGGAGGCTGTCGAGAGGTGAGACCCGGCAGCCGTGACCTCCTCACCCTGTGCTGCTCCCAGGCCCACTTCCCCAGCCAGCTCCTCCCAGCTCCTCGCTCCTCTGGCTACTGACTCCCAACCTCTCCTCCGGGAGCAAATCACTCCATGGGCTGACAAGGAAGGTGCTATGATCATCCCCCAGTGGAGGGAGGAAGCTGAGGAGGAGACTGAGACTCAGCAATTTGCCCAAAGTCACACAGTTAATAAGCTACGTTTAGACTCATTATGCACAGATCTTTCTGATTTCCAACGATTACTATACTTTCTCTGGAGACGAGGGTGGCTAGAACCTAAATCTCAACCCAGGAACACAAATCAATTCGAGTGATGGAAGTTTGACAGCTGCTGGGACCACGGGTGGGAAGGTTCTGGAGGGGAGAGGGAGTCACTCCCAGGAGCCTCCCAGCAGCCCAGATGGGACGGAATCCACTCCAGAGAGGGCAGAAAGGGGCGTCCCAAGTCACCAGGCCAGGCTGGGGAGTGGGTGGTGCAGGGCGGCGACGCATGTTTTGTCCCATCTGAGGTTGCAGTCGGCACCCTCAGCCCGCATGAGCTCTGGCCACACACCTCCATGGACGTCCAGGCATCTCTAAGCACAGGAGAAGAAGGAGTGGGCAGGAGCCAAGGAGTGACTGTCCCCACACCCAGCCAGAGGGAACGGGGGATCCTTGAGAGGTCTTGCCTCATGCTCAGCCACTACCCCACCTGCCCCCAACTATCTTCCCCATCTCCTGGCTCCCAGCTTCCTTGCTGTGAAGCTCAGCTTCCAACTGTACGGCCCTAGGCCTCGGTCTGTGGGGGCAAAGGGTAGGCTCACAGCCAACAGGGCTCAGACCCTGGAAACTTGGGGGGACCAGGCAGACCTGTGTGGGGAGGGCTTTGCCGCTTCCTCCTCCCACCCCTGTGGTGTCCTAGCTTCCTGTTCTTGATAACAATCAGCATAGGCCCAGAGCCGGGCCCTCTTTCCAACCCCCACCTGCCCCCTCCTGTGTCCCCAGGGCCCCCACTACCCACCAGTGGAAACACTGACTGGTGTGGGGGGTGAGGCAGAGGCCAGTCTCCGGGTCACTGCCCGCAAGCATGTTAGGGATTCCCAGGTTCCTGCTCCCCTCCACTCTCTCCTGAGCACAGGAGCCAACCCATTTCCCAGCCCTAATTGGCCTCCTCCTCGGGGAAACCCACCCACTCTGGAGAGGAGCGCAGGCTGCAGGGAAGGAGGCGCCAGGATCAGCTGGCCATGGAGGAGCTCAAAAAAGAGCCAGCCCCTGTCCCCACTGCCCAGAGCAAGGGCGGGTGCTGGGAGGCCTTCTGAGCCTCTGAGAGCCGTTCTTGTTCTTCATCTCAACCCTCCTCCCCAAGGGGCCAGCAGAAGGCCAGCCCCCTCCCGACCACCCCCTCCGGCATGCCTACCCCCTGTGTCTAGGGTACCTCATTTATTTTTTGCTGTCACCATTTGACAGCTGAATCAGGGAAGTGGGAGGAAGAAAGAGGACGTGGATTGCGCGTGTTGGGGGCCGGGAAGGGAAGGGCGTTTGAAATGTTACAAGGTAAAAGGAGGCCTGCAGCAAGCATGAATCGGCTGGGCTGCTGGCCCGCAAGGAGCCTGCCAAGGCCAGGCAGGGGCAGTGGGCAGAGGAGTCTTGGACTTGGGGGCCACCCTTCAGGTCCCAGGCATCCAGGCACCCCAGCAGCGAAGAGGACATGGGAGTCCCCTGGTGTGAGGGCCAGAGACTCTCCACTGTCTGTAAGTCTTCTAAGTAGATGTCAGGGTTCTGGGAGGAGGCCTGCAGGGGGCTGGGGGCCCAGGGGAAGCCCCTCAGACTCCCTCCCACAAGTGGACTCTGCTATCTGTTTCCTGCTGGGCTGGCCTACATTCAGGCCGCGGGCTGTGGAGAGCTGGGCCGTGGCACAGGGCGTGGAGACGACCTTTTTGGCCTGGCCCCAGGCCTTTCCTTCACATTGTGAGGCATGGATTCTTGCCTCCTCTTTTTCCCCACCCCAAGTCTGTGCCACATCTGCTCTGGGAAGATGTGGTCTGTGCTTGGCCATGAATTCCCAAGGCTTGAAGCAGCAAGGGCTTTGAGGGAGAGGACTGTGAGGCAGAAGCAGAGAAGCAGAAATAAGCCTCCGGCCAAGGTCAGGTTGAGCAGGAGAGCCTTGGGTTCTTTGTGGGACAGCACAGAGCTGGGGGTCAGGCGAGCTGTGCCCAGCAAGTAGGCAGTGGCTGGATGTGACAAAGACCCAGAGGAGAAACACAGCAGGAGGGGAGAGGGTCTGGAAGCTGGGGAAAGCAGGATGGTCGGGAAGGCCTGGCCCCTCACCCATTCCCAGGGAACAGGGCCTTGGGCCCCAGAAGGGCACAGGCGGGAGGCAGCCGACCCCTGGTGGCAGCGGCAGCAGGCACAGGAGGGCAGAATGCAGCTGGGGTGTGCGTGGGTGGCAGCAAGGAGGGGCGGAGGGAGGAAGCTGGCTTCCTGGAGCCTTCTCAGCCCTCAAAGACAGACCGACAGACAGACAGACAGCTGGCAAGAGGCAGCCTGGGGGCCACAGCTGCTTCAGTAAGTATCTGAAGCGGGGACTGGGAGTCCTGTGGCCCTGGGGGGTGCGAACTCCGGGGATATAAGAGGGCATCTCAGGAGGGAGTGCAGGAGGGCGAGTGGGGCGCTCCAATGCCTGGCTGGGGAATGGGTGCTCACAGACCTGGTGTCCCCAAGATGGGGGTGAGCAGGGAAACCACAGGGAGCTGCAAGGAGAGCAAAGGCTGAAGGGACCCTTTCTGCTGCCAGAGACCGTTGCTCTACCACCCACACCTGTGCCGGGCCCACTCTGTCCCCTCACCTCCATCCCTGCCGCCTTGGTGACTCAACAGCCCCGCCACCTCGCCCACTGTGACCCTGGCTCTGGGAGATAGGGACTGCCCCCAAGAGGAGATGGTCCCATCACCTCCATGCCCCCTGTCTTGCCCCCAGCTGTCGCCTCACCATGCGCTGTCGCTCAAGGGCTTGGTGAGGCCATTTCCTGTGACGGTTACAGAGGCGGGAGACGGGGGGATGGGCAGGAGGAGGAAGGAAACACCTCCAGCCTACCTCCCTGGACAGAGACCCCAGAAGCCAGAAATGGACTTGGGAGTGGAACAGCAGCAGTTAGGAGAGGACCCTGCTGGGGTCCAGGAGCCCGCCTGCCTGGCTGCCCAATCAGCTCCAACACTGCTGGAGGCCTCCATTCTCTGTTCAGGAGAAGGCCCACTGGTTAGCTCAGAGATGGCTTCTGCACGCTTTCTCCCTTCTGTCCTAGAGAACACATGTTTTCTGTTTCCTCCCTTGCCTTCTCCCACTTGGACCCGCTCAGAGCCCTGTGTACTCTGGTGTGTGGTCTCTCTCCCCTCTCTCTTTTCCTCCTTCTGGATTCTTTCCTATCTTCATCCACAATCTCTACCCTTTATCTTGCCGTTACTCTGACCCCAGACTGCCTTGTGTCCTGGGTCCCGCCAAATAGATCCTGTCCTTCCCTTAGTGAAAATGAGGCTACCTCTTGGGAAACAGAAGACGACCCAGTGAAAACAAGAGCGCAAAGCCGGCCTAGCGTGGGAGCCTCCTTCTGGCCAATCAGCAGGCCAGAGAACAGCAGCGGAGGACCCTGTCTTTCAGGCAGACCTCATGGCTGAATGAGCCTCCCCTGGGCCTAGCACCCCACCCCAGCATGGTCCAGGCCTGTGGGGGGCGCTCCAGAGCACAGCCGCTGACCTTGTCTTTGGGGGCAGCCATGACCCAGCCTCCGCCTGCCAAAACGCCAGCCAAGAAGCATGTACGGCTCCAGGAGAGGTGAGATCTTCCCTGGGAGAGGGGTCTTCCCCGCCCTGCGTCCCCATTCCGCTCCTCCCTTCCCTCCATCTGCTCCTCCAGCTCTGACAGCAGGGTCCAGAGGGCCCTCAGGTGTTGACTCCTATTTGGAAAGGAAACCAGTAGTGCTCATTTGCATGTCTTTTGCATGTCTGGAGCACAGAGTTTCATATCAACCCTGAGCCTGCTCCCTAAATTCCAGGCAAGGCCAGCAGCTTTCTTGGTGCTGGATGCATGTCAGAGCCACAGGGCCTGGCTGGGAGTGGGAAGAGGCAGGCGGCTGGAAGAAGCAGTTGAGTTCAAGGCTGCCCTGTTCTGGCTGACAAAGGGAGAGGGCTGAGCCGGGCATGGTAGCTCATGCCCCAAATCCCAGCACTTTGGGAGGCTGAGGTGAGAGGATCTCTTGAGTCTAGGAATTAGAGACCAGCCTAGGCAATATAGTGAGACCTCCTCTCTCTCAAAAAAAAAGGAGGGCATACAGCAGGGGCCCGAACCCTAAATTTACTGGGCCTCCAGGTTAAAGGAAAGACAAAGAGCGGCCCCCTCAGAGGTGCCTCATAACAGTAATACTTGTAAGAAAAGCAAATATGGTCAGGTACAGTGGCTCATGCCTATAATCCCAGCACTTTGGGAAGCCAAGGCAGGAGGATCACTTGAGTTCAAAACCAGCCTGAGCAACAGAGCAAGACCCTGTCTCTCCAAAAAAAAAAAAAAAAAATTTAAATTAGCCAGGTGTGGTAGCATATGCCTGTGGTCCCAGCTACTCTGGAAGCTGAGGTGGGAGGATCGCTTCAGCCCAGGAGTTTGAGGCTGCTGTGAGCCACAATTGTGCCATCACACTCCAGCCTGGGCAACAGAGAGAGACCCTATCTCCAGCCTGGGCAACAGAGAGAGACCCTATGTCTAAAAGAAAAGATAAAAAGAAAAGGAAAGCAAATATGATTGGGTGCTCACTAGGCAGTGGGGGGCTATACCTGCAGGCGGGGCTCCAATGTGGCTCTGATGTTGGACGTTCGGTCGCTGGGGGCCGTAGAACCCATCTGCTCCGTGAACACACCCCGGGAGGTCACCCTACATTTCCTGCGCACTGCTGGACACCCTCTTACCCGCTGGGCCCTTCAGCACCAGCCACCCAGCCCCAAGCAGCTGGAAGAAGAATTCTTGGTAAGAAATTGGGGTCCCCTCCGAATCACTCTGCCCTCTGTATCAGAGGCAGCCAGCTGGAACCATTCTCTCACGGGCACCGTGGGCATGTCTCCTCTTTGGGCCCCTTAGGAAAGAGAACGTCAGGGCTGAGGGAGGGGGCTGCCCCCAGGCTTCCCCTTCTGCCCCCACCCCATCTAGGCCTACATACTAATGTCGAGAAGGAATGGCCAGAGTCCAGCTGTTCTAGAAAAAGGTAGAAGGGAGAGAAAAGGAGGCTAGGAGTCAGCTGCTCACCCATTTCCTCCCCCTGCCAGAAGATCCCTTCAAACTTTGTCAGCCCCGAAGACCTGGACATCCCTGGCCACGCCTCCAAGGACCGATACAAGACCATCTTGCCAAGTAAGAACTGCAGCTGGGATGGAGGGAGTTGGGTACAGTCCCTGGGGCTAGAGAACTTCACAGGACAAAGTACACAGTTTCAGCCAGGGAAGGACAACCTTGCTTGGCACATCTTCTCTCAGCAGAGAAAGGGGGAAGAAGCAGCAAGAATCACAACAGCAGCAATAATAATGTTTGCAGATATGTACCTTGGGCCAGGCCCTGCTCTCAAACCTTTTTTTTTTTAAAAAGACGGAGTTTTCGCTCCTGTTGCCCAGGCTGGAGTGCAATGGCGCAATCTCAGCTCACTGCAACCTCCGCCTCCCAGGTTCGAGCGATTCTCCTGCCTCAGCCTCCCAAGTAGCTGGGACTACAGGCATGCGCCTCCACACCCGGCTGATTTTGTATTTTTAGTAGAGATGGGGTTTCTCCATGTTGGTCAGGCTGGTCTTGAACTCCCGACATCAGGTGATCCGCCCGCGTCGGCCTCCCAAAGTGCTAGGATTAGCACTGCGTGAGCCACTGCGTCCAGTCTCAATCTTGTATATTCACTCATTTCTCACAACAATCCCATGAAATTTGTACTGTGATATTATGATGACCATTTTACAAATAAGGAAATTAAGGCACAGATAAGTTGAATATGTTACCTAAGATATTCAGCTTAGCTACTTGCACGAAGCCCTTTTCCTTGTCTTCCTCTCGCTTGGGAAGTGCCCAGCCAAGGCTTGTGGTGGAGGAAGCACCACCAGGAGGGCTCCCAGAGAGAGGGCTTTGAAAAAGTCAGATGGAGACAGGGCAACGGCCAGCAAGAGAGCAGTGGCGGGGGGGATGGAGGACACTCAGCTAGGAGGGGGTGACCCTGCAAGCTGACAGACCCAGGACAAGCACCTTCCATTTTTCAGAGGCAGGCACGAGGCCCCGGAGCCTCTCCCTCCCTCCCCTGCTCTCCCTATAGGGAAGCTACTCCCAGCTTGAGGCTTTAGCTCAGTGAGCACATGGGCCCTGTCTCCTGCTAACCCTCCTGGAGTGCTCTCTGCCTGAATGGGCGGATCAAGGGGCTATTAGCGCTATTCCAGGCCAGGGGGAGGAGTACCCCTGTTCTTGGCCTAATTCTAATCAGCCCTGCAGCCACCAGAAAAGGGAACAATTCCTTTGCCTGAGATTCCCCTGGTCCCCAGGGTATCCTCTGTCCATGACCAGGCTGGCATGAGCAGAGCAAGAGTCTCTTCTCCTTTCCTCACAAGCCAGCTTCTTCATCCATGTTTGGGTTTCATTTAGAGAAATCCTTCCCCCTTAGAGGCAGAGGCCAAATGCCTCATGGCTGAGTGGAATCTGAGTCCTAGTTCCACTTCACGGCTGTGTGATATCCAGCAAGTTGCTCATCTGAATCCCATATTCACCATTAGAAAACAAATTCTTCTTCCTCTACATCTCTTTTTCCATTCCTACTGGCATAATCTTATTCTAAACCTGTACTGATCTCAAGGATAGAATTCTATATATATTAGAATATTATATCTGATATTATATCTTCCCATTTGGTCTCTGCTGTTCCGTTCCCTTTCTTCTCTAGTCCATCCTATATAGCACCACTCAGTTAACCTTCCCAAACTATTGCTTTGATCATGTCACTGTCCTGCTCAAAAACATTATATAGCTCCCTACCGTCTGCGTATAAAATTCTTCATAGGGGCCAGACATGGTGGCTCACACCTGTAATCTCAGCACTTTGGGAGATTGAGGTGGGAGAATTGCTTGAAGCTAGAAATTCACGACCAGCTTGGGCAACAAAGTGAAACCCTGTCTCTACCAAAAACATAAATAAATAAATAAGCCAGGTGTGGTGTGGCATGTGCCTGTAGTCCCAGCTATGTGGAAGGCTGAGACAGAAGTATCACTTGAGCCCAGGAGTTAGAGGTTACAGTGAGCTGTGATCACACCACTGCACTCCAGCCTAGGCAACAGAGTGAGACCCTGTCTCTAAAAACAACAACAACAACAACAACAACAACTTCAGTGGGGATAAGGCCACCTGCTGTACACAAGGTGCTGGGACTGTGATGAGCACAGGAACTCTCTTCTTTCTGATCCTGCTGGAGTCTGTGTTAGTTGGTCACCTTCTGACCTCTGACCTCTGCTGATTTTTATTTCCTAGATCCCCAGAGCCGTGTCTGTCTAGGCCGGGCACAGAGCCAGGAGGACGGAGATTACATCAATGCCAACTACATCCGAGTGAGTGGCCTGGCTGCAGTGGTGGGTGGGGAATGGGGGAATTCTCAGACATCTGAGAATATCTTCCAGCTGTGACTGGCGGATCAGGTGCCTGCATTTCCTGCTCCAGCTCACTGCTGTCATAGCCCTACCAAGCTGGGCTGGCACTGAACGCGCCCTAAGGCACCAACCTAAAAAACGGAGCAGATGTTGAAAAATATCTGGAGAGACCACCGAGTCTCCCTAACCTCCACTATCAGCCCTCCCATGCCACCCTCTAAACTTAGCAGGAAGTTAGTGTTGTTGAACCCAATCTCCAGCTCCTTGAGAGGTCGCAGCTCCCGAGAACTGCATGGGTGATGCCAGCAGTAATGGGACCTCCCCCACAACTTACCTTAACTGACCCTCAAGTAGCCCCTCTTATGTGAAGACGGTTGATTGATGTCAAGCTATAGGAAGCTCCAGGCCAGGTGGATGCTCCTCGACAGCTTCTCGCTGCTGTGGACCCTAAGGCGATGTAAAAGCAGCGCTCTCTAGTGACTCAGTGTGGTAAGACATCAGTCAGGGGCGCAGGGAGGCGAAAAGCTCTTAGCTAGGGAAGCTATGGGGAAACACGATCTTCCATTTGTCGGCCAATACCAGATCAACTGCAGTCCTGATTCCACCATCATCTTGAGGAGCAGGAAGCTGAGGGTCCTGAAGGTGAGAAAATCAGGTTAGGGAGACTGTGCTACATTTTGCTACTACTTTTATAGAAAAGTAACATGTAAGTGTGAAACGGTCACTGAACAAATATTAAACACTGTTTAGGTATTTTGTGCTAGAAGAAAGCAGCAGGGGAGGAAGAGAATAAACATTTATAGAGCACTTGCTATATTGACTCAATATATTTTACTGAATTTAATCCACTCTATATTCCTACAAGATAGATATTATTATGCCCAATTTACAGATGATACAACTGAGGCTTACGGAGGCTAGGTAACTGGCCTATAGTGGCACAGCCAGGAAACAGCAGAACAGGGATCTGATCCTCACTCCAGAACCCATATCCTTTCCACCGTGTGGCTTCTGAGTGTGCGTGTTCATGCACGTGTGTGTCTATACCTGTAGTTCACAGCTTCAGGCTGACCCCAACACCTGAGGCATCCAGGATCACCCCAGAGTTCTGCTCTCACTGCTCCCCACCCCTTCCCCTGTGCTTCCACCTTCCAGGGCTATGATGGGAAGGAGAAGGTCTACATTGCCACCCAGGGCCCCATGCCCAACACTGTGTCGGACTTCTGGGAGATGGTGTGGCAAGAGGAAGTGTCCCTCATTGTCATGCTCACTCAGCTCCGAGAGGGCAAGGAGGTAGGAGGCAGAGCCACGTTCATGATGAACCCAGAAAGTGTTATGCCCACCCCACCCCCTACTCCCTACAAAGGGCAGCTCAGGACCAGAGGTTTCCCTGGGAGCCAGCCCCAGCTCATACCTCTCAGAAAATTCCCTGAGATATACCCCTGGGAGGCTGTCCATGGCCGAAATATAGGATAGAGTGAGCACTCTGCTTGCAGGTGTCAAGCTCAGAAGAGCCAGGCTCCCTGTTGCTGACCTTCCATCCAGTAGGGGTGGAAAATGGGGAGGAGATACCGGCCCCTCTTTGCTGCCCTGTCACCTGCTCCAGCTGACCCTCTTCTGACTCCCAGCTTCCTCCCTCCTAGAAATGTGTCCACTACTGGCCCACAGAAGAGGAAACCTATGGACCCTTCCAGATTCGCATCCAGGACATGAAAGAGTGCCCAGAATACACTGTGCGGCAGCTCACCATCCAGGTACCACCCCAGGGGCCAGGCCCAGTGGGAGGTTGGGCTGCCCACAGCATCTCTGGAACTCAGGCCGGCTCTTCACTAGGAGCCAAGGGTTTGCTCATCTAAACCATCTTAAATCCACATCTATAGAAGAAAGAGAAACTTGAGCACTGTCCTCAGCCTCTAGTCTAATAGGGCAGAGCCAAAAAGCCGAATAGGACTACCAAGAAGTACCCACCTGTCTGTGTGAATGGTCAGGCGAGGATAGGCAGGATCCAGGAGCCGGGCCAAGGGAAGGAGAGGAGGTTAAAGGAGATGTGGAAGGCCAGGTGTGGCAGCTCTGCCTGCAATCCCAGCACTTTGGGAGGCTGACGCGAGTGGAGTCCTCCTGAGGTCAGGAGTTCCAGACCAGCCTGGCCAACATGGTAAAACCTCGTCTCTACTAAAAATTATAGCTACTTGGGAGGCTAAGACAGGAGAATCACTTGAACCCAGGAGGCAGAGGTTGTAGTGAGCCAAGATTGTGCCACTGCACTCCAGCCTGGGTGATGGAGTGAGACTGTGTGTCTCAAAAAAACAAGCAAAAAAAAAAAAGAAAGAAAGAGATGTGGAATAACATGTACATAAGGGCTTTTTAAATGCCTTCTATTATTTTACGGTGTTTTATATTTTTGAAAGCATTCCTCTATCAACTCATTCTCCTCCAAATATCCTAGCAAGTAAACCAGTAAGATATCACTGTCCCCATTTTCCAGGTGAAGAAAATGAGATCAAGGGACTTGCCCAAAGTCATGTGCTTATGGGAAGCAGAGCCAGGACTTGAATTTCGGTGTCTCCCCTCTCCCAGGACAATGCTCCTTCCCAGCATTTTGGAGGGGGAAGCGGTGGAGAATGATGAACATGAAAATTGCAACCTAGCTTGCTTTGAGTAGATGACCCCCCACAGGGTAATTCCAGCCCTTGCCCTCCTCAGTCACCAGAGAAAAAGGCAGACAGTGCCCTCCACCCTGACCTTGGTTCTCATGCCTTGTCTCCAACCCAGTACCGGGAAGAGTGCCGGTCAGTAAAGCACATCCTCTTCTCAGCCTGGCCCGACCACCAGACACCAGAATCAGCTGGGCCCCTGCTGCGCCTAGTGGCAGAGGTGGAGGAGAGCCCGGAAACAGCTGCCCGCCCCGGGCCCATTGTAGTCCACTGCAGGTGCGTGGTCCTCCTTTCACTGCAGCCTGTGGACTGCGCTCCCCTCCCCTGCCCCCTGGGTCTCTCCTGGGGAAGGGTCTGAGCAGAAGAGCATCAGGCAAGCCTAGTCCTTACTTGGACATGACTCACAAGGCCATTCAGCAAGGGCTCTGTTCTTTTCACCTCCTTCATGCAGAACCCAGACATCTGGGCTGGACACCCAGGCCCCATCCACAGAGGGGACAGAATATCAGGAAGGTCCCAGTCAGCTGCAGGAGGACATAAACAGGATTCCAACTGTTGGGGAACTCATTTACTCATTCAACAAATATGTATTGAAAACCCTATTATTGGCCGGGCACAGTGGTTCACACCTGTAATCCCAGCACTTTGGGAGGCCGAGATGGGCAGATCACTTGAGGTCAGGAGTTTGAGACCAGCCTGGCCAACATGGTGAAAACCTGTCTCTACTAAAAAATACAAAAACTAGCTGGGTGTGGTAGCACATGCTTATAATTCCAGCTTCTTGGGAGACTGAGGCAGAAGAATTGCACAAACACTGGAGGCAGATGTTGCAGTGAGCTGAGATCATACCACTGCACTCCAGCCAGGGTGACAGAGCAAGACTCCATCTCAAAAAAAGAAAACTTATTATTGTCAGGCACAGTGTTAGATGCTAAAGAGACAGCTGTGAACAAAGCAGTTTGGTTTCTTCCCAGACGGGTTTACAGTCTGGTGAGAAAGAAGGCAGATTAGGCCAGGCACAGTGGCTCATGCCTCTAATCCCAGCACTTTTGGAGGCTGAGGCGGGAGGATCACCTGAGGTCAGGAGTTCGAGACCAGCCTGGCCAACATGGTGAAACCCCATCTCTACTAAAAATACAAAAAGTAGCACGTGCATGTAATCCCAGCTACGTGGGAGGCTGAGGCAGGAGAATTGCTTGAACCTGGGAAGTGGAAGTTGCAGTGAGCTGAGACTGCACCACTGCACTCCAGCCTGGGCAACAGAGCAAGACTCCATCTCAAACAAACAAACTAACAAAAACAAACAAAGAAGGCAGATTAAACAATTAAATACCGGCCGGGCCTGTAATCCCAGCACTTTGGGAGGCCAAGGCAGGCGGATCACCTGAGGTCGGGAGTTCGATACCAGCCTGACCAACATGGAGAAACCCTGTCTCTACTAAAAGTACAAAATTAGCTGGCCATGGTGGTGCATGCCTGTAATTCCAGTTACTTGGGAGGCTGAGGCAAGAGAATCACTTGAACCTGGGAGGTGGAGGTTGCGGTGAGCTGAGATCACACCATTGCATTCCAGCCTGGGCAACAAGAGCAAAACTCTGTCTTAAAAAAAAAAAAACAAACAAACTATTAAATATCACACAATGTGATGAGAGCTGTGATGGGGATATGATGGGGAGCATAGAACCAAGTCTCCTAAGCCAGACTTTGACCAGAGAAGGTTTTCCAAGAGAAAGGCCATCTAAGCCAAGCTAAGACCTGAACGGTGAATTAGCCAAGCGAAGAGAGGGAAGGGAACACATTCCAGGCAGGTGGAACAGCATATGCTAACTAAGGCCCAGAGAAGAAATGTGAAAATGGATACACTGCTGGGAGCAGGGTTACAGGTTGGGCCCAGAGGTTATGTGTGGGGTAATGATGAGAGATGGGTTTGGAAGGCCAGTGAAGGTCAGATGATGAGGGGCCTTGTAGGACTGGCTAAGACACTTGGTTGTAAAATAACACTTTGGCTATAGAGTGAAAAATGGATTGGGCTGGAGTGAGAGGGTATCGTAGGGGATAAGACTAAAGAAAGAGATCATTTGGGAGTGCATATCCTAAATAAAACAGAGCACAGAGGCAAAAAGCATGACACAGGGCCTTCCCAGCCCACCCACAGGTAGCAGTGGGACATGTGCAGGGAGGTCATTAGAGGCTCACGCAAGAGGAACAGGAGGCCTGGGGAGTTTTGAAATAAACAGAGGGCACGATGGAGCAAGCAGAGCAGAGCGGAGAGAAGACTGTGGGAGGGCGCCAAGGTGGGAAACAGAGGGGCCGGGCATGGGCTGCGTGGAAGATGAGTCTGAGCTGAGAGGAAGTCAAGGTTAGATAAGGAGGGCTCAAGGGTCAGCACGCCCACAAGTGGGGAACTGTCTGTTGGAAACTGCTGTAGATGCTCAGCAGAGTGGAGATCATCAAAACGTCCACAGGGACCAGAAGGTGGCCTGCAACAGGCTTACAGTGAGGCTGGTAAGAAATGTAAACTCCTCCCGTGCCAGTTATAACCTGCCTCCAGCAGGGTCCCCAAGGGGACTGGAATCCGAAGTACTCTACCTGCCCCCATCTCCAGAGTCCTATCCCCAAAATACAGCACCTGCAGGTCCCATTTCTTTCTCCATGGTTTGGGGCCTGGCTCTTAGATTCCCTTGTCTCCCATGACCTCCCTGTCCCCTCCCTGGCTATCTTCAGTGCAGGGATTGGCCGGACAGGCTGCTTCATCGCCACGCGAATTGGCTGTCAACAGCTGAAGGCCCGAGGGGAAGTGGACATTCTGGGCATTGTGTGCCAACTGCGGCTAGACAGGTGGGTCTGTGGGTGTAAACAAGGCCAACAACGTTAATGGGGGGCATCAGTGCCTCTGGGCCCCAGAGCCCTGATAGGCCCATCACCATCAAGCACTCCTGCAAGAAAGGAAGAAACCCTTTCTGCTTAGAGCTGTTTATTTTGCAACTAACAACCAGCAAAAAATATCTATCTGGATGGCCGGGCGCGGTGGCTCACACCTGTAATCCCAGCACATTGGCAGGCTGAGGTGGGTGGATCACCTGAGGTCACGAGTTCGAGACCAGCCTCGCCAACATGGTGAAACCCTGTCTCTACTAAAAATACAAAAATTAGCTGGACCTGGTGCGGGCCCTTGTAATCCCAGCTACTCAGGAGGCTAAGGCAGGACAGTTGCTTGAACCCAGGAGGTGGAAGTTGCAGTGAGCCAAGATTGTGCCATTGCACTCCAGCCTGGGTGACACAGCAAGACTCTGTCTCAAAAAAAAAAAAAAAAAAAAAAAAAAGAATATCTATCTGGAAAGTTGGCTTGGAGCCCTGGAATTAAACATGATATGAGGCAACAAGTAGTGCAAAGAAGCTCACTGGGTTGAGGCAGAGCCAGTGTTCAGATTCCAACTTTTGTCTCACTGAGATGTCACTAGATTTCTCTGAGCTCCCATTTCTTTTTTTTTCCTTTCTTTCTTCTTTTTGTAATAATAGAGATGGGGTCTCACTATGTTGCCCAGACTAGTCTCGATCTCCTGGGCTCAACAATGCCCCCTTGGCTTCACAAAGTACTGGGATTACAGGCTTAAGTCACTGTGCCCAGCCCCCACTTCTTTATCTAGAGAGAGATAATGGCTCCTTCCCCCAGAAAACTGTTGTAAGAAATGAGTTAACTTATATGAAAGTGTTTTGGAAATGGAAACTATTATACAAATGTATGGAATCATTATTTTTACTTTTAAGATTATTAGAAAGAAGGAAACTTGAGGCTCAGGAGTATTCCTGGCCCGACTCAAGGCTTCAGAGGTCTGGTTTTGTCCCAGGAGCTGAGTGAATCAAGGAAGACCAAGCGTCAACACGGGGCATCACCCCTCAGCACGTGTAAGGGGCAGAGGACTCCTCTCACAGTAAATCTGAGGGTCAGCAAGGAGGAGTAGCAAGTAGAAAAGATGAATATAGGTGGCGGGGCATGGTGGCTCATATCTGTAATCCTAGCACTTTGGAAGGCCAAGATGGGCCAATCACTTGAGGTCGGGAGTTCAAGACCACCCTGGGCAACATGGTGAAACCCTGTTTCTACTAAAAATACAAAAATTAGCTGGGCATGGTGGCAGGCACCTACAGTCCTAGCTACTCAGGAGATTGAGGCAGGAGAACCACTTGAACCCAGGAGGCAGAGGCTGCAGTGAGCCAAGATCATACCACAACTCTCCAGCCTGGGTATCAGAGTGAGACTGTCTCATAAAAAAAAAGAAAAAAAGAAAAAGAAAAGATTAACACAGGCAAAGGAGTTGGCATGTTCTTTGAGAAAGTCAGGACTTTTCCAGTAGGACCGCAAGAATGTTTGACTGGAGCCATTCAGCCAGCACCCTGACCCTCCTTTACTCATGGTCTGTGTGTTTCTCCTTGCAGAGGGGGGATGATCCAGACGGCAGAGCAGTACCAGTTCCTGCACCACACTTTGGCCCTGTATGCAGGCCAGCTTCCAGAGGAACCCAGCCCCTGACCCCTGCCACCCTCCAACAGCCCAGGCACCCACCTCCCTCAAGCCTGGGAAGGTGGGTCTGGGGAAAGTGGGCCGAGTGATCTGGGGTACCCCTTGGGTGGGTGTGCTCCTTAGTGGTGCTTGCAGTCACAGGAAGCAGCATCAGTAAGGACAAGGGGCTGGACTCCAGGTCTTCACCACTGGCCACTCCTCTGCTTCCTCTGTTGGCCCCAGATGGACGTAAGGGGAACCTCCAATGTCTCTCTGAACTTAAAGACAGGAGCTGGCAATTTATGACAGACAAAGAAAGAAGCCCAGGTGTCCTGGTCTTCTCTAAGACCCTCTTTGTGAGCTTCAGTTTCCTCTTCTATAACGTGAACATTAAGTGCTTAGCTGCCATGAGGGAAAAGCAATGAGAGAAGTTTCTAGAAGCCACTCCAGTCACTCCTTCCTGGGGCTGACAAAAGGGTGATTCCAAGACCATCCTTCACCCGAGGCCCTGCCCAAGCACAGGCCAGATGCAAGAATGGGGAAAAGTCTGGTCCTGATCTCCAAGTCTCAACATCTTAGCAGTGACTCTGCTCCCTGACCAGACATCGGAAGGGCTGGACAACTCCAATCCAAAGAAAGAACAAGGACTCTGGTTACCCTCGCCTCCACTTATGTGTCCTAAGAGTAGGCTACAGAGGTGACCGGGCCTGGCAGTTGAAATCTCAGGAAGAGGGAACATGTGGGGACTACTCAGAGGCAAAGAGGGGCTGCTCCTGCCTCCATGGTTGCTGGCCACTCCCACCAACTACTGTTAGGGAGGCTGAGCAGTCTCTGTTTTGCTTCCATGGCTTAAATAATACCCTGGGTATGCAGGAAGACAAAAGAAAGAGGCAAGGGGAGAAGAGGAGGCAAAGTGCTCAGTCTGATTTTAGATAACCAACCCCGCCATGACCCTCTATACTCCGCATTTGCTGAGTACACCTAGAGAGCTTGGCTGTTTCCAAAAACAATCAGGGTCATAACCATCCATGCAGACATGGAGGCTCGGCTGAAACTGGACTCCTCACTGTCTACCCCAGAGAACGAGCGCCCCTCATCCATCTCAGCATCAACACAATTTCCAGGGGACCTGAGGTCTAACTAAGGACTGAACGCCACACCTCAGGATTCGTCCTTCTTGAATCTGAGACAGGCTGCCTATTCTGAGATGGGGATGAAGGTAAGATGCCGCATCACCGGGCATGCTGCCCCTGAGAGCTGCCTTGATACCAGTTCTCTGTGGAAACCCCCGAGGAGCTGGATCTGGAGAACAGCTGGGCCTCCTCACTCAGGACTTCTCTCCTAAAGAACACACAGTGCTAAAACTGAGGATGATTTCCCTAATGCTTCTGCTTGGCCTTGTGGAGGAGCTGCTCCTTCCTTACAGCCCTGGGGATGGACTTGCCCACACCTCCACCTCCCCTGAGCCCTGTGAGAGGCACAACTGTCTATGCCAATGAGGCTCGGTGGGGGGCTCTCAAGTGCCTGATCCTGCCCTGGGCTCAGAGCCAGCCCAGAGGGAAGCAACTGCACAGCCCCACAGGCCTTCCCTGGCACTGCCCCCCCAACCCCATCTCAGAGCTCAGAGGGCACAAGCTCCAAAACAGTAACCAAGTGGGAAAATAAAGACTTCTTGGATGACTGACTCATTCCTTCTTTCCATCTTCTTCTAGGCCCTCTGGGGCTTCTTTGTAAGAAGAAAGACTGCAGACCAGGGACAGGCAGGCTGCAAATCTTTGCCCTTGGGATATGCACTTTTCTAGCACTTCCAAGGACATAAAATAAGGTGAAACCAAAGTCAATTTAGGAAGTGAGACAGGGTGGACTCTCATAGTCTACTCAGGCAGCTGTAACAATTCCCACTACCGTAAACTGTGTGGCTTCTAAACAACAGAAATGTATTGCTGGCCTGGCGCGGTGCTCATGCCTGTAATCCCAGCCCTTTGGGAGGCTGAGGCAGGTGGATCACGAGGTCAGGAGATCAAGGCCATCCTGGCTAGTACAGTGAAACCCTGTCTCTAATAAAGACAAAATATTTGCTGGGTGTGGTGGCACACACCTGTAGTCAGCTACTCAGGAGGCTGAGGCAGAAGAATTGCTTGAACCCTGGAGGTGGAGGGTGGAGTGAGCTGAGATCATGCCACTGTACTCCAGCCTGGACCACAGAACAAGACTCCGTCTCAAAAAAAAAAAAAAAGAAAAAGGAAAAAAGAAATGTATTGCTCACAGTTCTGGAGGCTGGGAAGTCTGGGATCGAGACCCTTGCAGACTCAGTGTCTGGCTATTAGGCAGAGCCTTCTTTCTTTCTTTTTCTTTTTTTTTTTTTTTGAGATGGAGTCTCACTGTCGCCCAGGCTGGAGTGCAGTGGCGCCGTCTCGGCTCACTGCAAGCTCCACCTCCCGGGCTCATGCCATTCTCCTGCCTTAGCCTCCCGAATAGCTGGGACTACTGGCACCCGCCACCACGCCCGGCTATTTTTTTATATTTTTAGTAGAGATGTGGTTTCACCATGTTAGCCAGGATAGTCTCGATCTCCTGACCTCGTGATCCGCCCGCCTCGGCCTCCCAAAGTGCTGGGATTACAGGCGTGAGCCACTGGGCCCAGCCTTAGGCAGAGCTTTCTTTCTGTCCTTGCATGGTGAAAAGGTTGTGGGCTGGTGTTCTTCCCCCCAACCCCACCCACCCCTTTATAAGGCCCCACCCTCATGACTTAAATCACCTCCTAACACCATCACCTTAGGGGTTAGGACTTCCACCTATGAATTTTGGAGGACATCAACATTCAGTCCATAGCCTTTATCTTAGGAGCTAGAGGGGGACTTATAAAGGGCAGAGGTTAGAAAGATGGTGCTTAGGCCGGGCGCGGTGGCTCAAGCCTGTAATCCCAGCACTTTGGGAGGCCGAGACGGGCGGATCACGAGGTCAGGAGATCGAGACCATCCTGGCTAACACGGTGAAACCCCGTCTCTACTAAAAAATACAAAAAACTAGCCGGGCGAAGTGGCGGGTGCCTGTAGTCCCAGCTACTCGGGAGGCTGAGGCAGGAGAATGGCGTGAACCCGAGAGGAGGAGCTTGCAGTGAGCTGAGATCCGGCCACTGCACTCCAGCCTGGGTGACAGAGCAAGACTCCGTCTCAAAAAAAAAAAAAAAAAAGAAAGATGGTGCTCAATAAACCAGAATATTGGCCAGGCACAGTGGCTCATGCCTGTAATCCCAGCACTTTGGGAGGCTGAGGCAGGCAGATTGCTTGAGCTCAGGGCTTTGAGAACAGCCTGGACAACATGGCAAAACCCCGTCTCTACAAAATATACAAAAATTAGGCAGGCATGGTGGCGCATGCCTGTAGTCCCAGCTACTCAGGAGGCTGAGGTGGAAGAATCACCTGAGCCTGAGGAGGTGGAGGCTGCAGTGAGTCAAGATCTCACCACTGCACTCCAGCCTGGGTGTCACAGTGAGACTCTTGTCAAAAAAAGAAAAATAAAACAAAAAAAACCCAGAATATTATTCTAGCCCAAACCTTGTGATTCTTCTACTTTGGTAACTTTTTGACTATTTGGGGTCATCTAACTCCGGTCGATTGGACAGATATGGTTGATATTGATAGTTTATCCACTTTTGACTAAAACAATAGACTACATACGACTACATTTGAAAACCAAATCCCAACGGGCAGCCAGCAGAGGCTGGGGACTGCCCGAAGCCTGGGCCTACCCAGAGGGTCAGCTGGGGTTGTCAGCCTGCCTGAGCAGGCCCTACGGGTGGGTCCTGCAAGGAAGCGGGCAGGAGTGAGGCAGCTTTGCAGGCACTCCACACCCACTTCAGGAGAACTATCACTTCTCCTCCTGAAGAATACTCTGCTTTTCACCAAAACAGGGCAACATTTGCCTTTGTCACAGATGTTCCTCACTGGAAGCCCCCTGCCAGGACTGTATCTGCTTCGGTATCTTGGGGATGCTGGTAAAAATCGGGAGCAACTTCAAGCGTCCGTTTCACTTGGGGCCAGAGGCTTCCTAACAAGTGGTCGGGGTAAATTGTGGTGAACAAAACAAGATGGAGTATGAAAAGGCCCGAATACGGTTGTCCCTCTGCGCTGGGAGCATTTTGAGAGGATGGGACTCTACCCAGGGATGCTCAGAGGCAAGGGTTCAGGAACAAAAAAGCCTCCATTTGCCTCCCTGTCATAGAGATCTCATCTTCGTGTCCTGGAAAGTGAGTGACACACTCTCCTTCAACCTGGAAAGGCTCCTGCTTAACCGGGACTTCACCCACCTCGAGCCCACCACCCTTTAAGAAAGGGGGTGCCAGTCAGGGCGCGGCGGTGGGGGACAGCGTCTAAAATAAATTAGACCCCATTTCCTAAGCGCCTCTCGACGCCAACTGCCAGTCAACCCCCTCCCCTGAAGCCTGCGGGTTCCCTGCTCACCCCACCTGCGGGTGCCGCCCCTGGTCCCTGGCTCCGGCGAGGGAGGAGCGCGCGCTCGGGTGCGAGCAGGACACGGCCCGGCCGCGCAGGGCGGCGGCGGCGGAGGAGGAGGAGGGCGCTGAAGCCACACCCATCGGCGAGCCGATTCCGGGGCAGCGAGTCGTCGGCCGCCGCGCTCGAGCCTCCGCCCGCACCGAGCCGCGGGACCCGGGCCGTACCGGGGAGGGGCCGCTCCGGGCCGCAGCGCGAGGGCAGCTAGGGGCGGAGGGGACCCGACACCGGGCGGGGCCGGCGGCAGCGACCATGATCGCTTTGTTCAACAAGCTGCTGGACTGGTTCAAGGCCCTATTCTGGAAGGAGGAGATGGAGCTCACGCTGGTCGGGCTTCAGTACTCGGGCAAGACCACCTTCGTCAACGTGATCGCGGTACGAGGGCGTCGGGTGCGGGGTCCCCGGGAGCGGGCCGCGGGTCGGGCCTGTCCCCGCCCGCGCCGCGCCCTGCTGAACCGGGGTCGCCGCCTGGCATGGCCGGGCACGGCCGGGCGCCGGGCGGGGGAGGAGCTGGCCCCGAGTGCTTGGGGCCTAGTACGGCCCGTGCCGTGGGGGACCGGAGCGGCGCGCGACCCGCTCTCCCACCCGGGCCGGTACTGCACGGCTGGGGGCAAGGGAAGGGGGACTAACAGACAGGGCCGGTGCCACGGGGCAGGCGGCACCGAGGGGCTCTCGAGGCAGGAGGGACCAGCTGCCGGCTGAGACGGGCCCCCTCTGGCCCCCGCGCAAGGGGGCATGACGGAGCGAAAGTGCCCGGGCCTTCCTGTCCCGCGGGTAGAGGGTCACGGGACAGGACGGCCGACAGGCTTGGGGCGGGGGTCTGAGCAAGCCCAGCCCCACCCAGAGGGCTTAACCCCTCTTTGCCGGAACCGGAAGCCCCGGCCCTATTGAGGGGGAGGGGAGGTATCCCCCGGGGGTAGAGAACTCAGCTGAGGCCCTTGGCTCAAGCCCAGACTCCTCCCCAACCTCTCCCCGACCCGCAGTGTCTAGCTGGGGGTCCAGGGAGGATGGCATGGTAACCGGAGTTTGGAGACTCCGTCTGGCTCAGAAGTTGCAGGAGGAGGTGCTCCGGACAAGAGAGGATGAGGTGCAGGGGCACTGCCCGCTGGGGCCTTGGGAGAGTGGCTCTAAGGGCTTTGGGTAGTCAACACTGAAGTGGGTGATTGTAAGTCTTTCAGTGCCAGGGGAGTGGTGGGGAAGGAGTTAAAATCTCTCTCAAAAAAAGGGGAAGATGAGTTCCATGGGTGTGAGCTGAGGCTGCAGTAATGGCTGCGGCCTGCCTGTCAGAGCTAGGCTAGACAGGGCTTGTGGGTCGAGGAAGTGTGGGACAGGGACTGGGGTTGTCCAGGGACCTGGCCCCAGTCCCAAAGCTGAGGTTTCCAACAACTGTGAGTTGGCCAGATAGTGACCAAAGATGCTGATGAGATAGGTCAGCAGAGGAATGTGTCCAGCCAGCCTCGGTACCTCCACCTGTCATGTTGTTGCCCTGCCTTGCAGAAGATGGGCCTCCCGGACAGTTCTCAGCATCCCAGAAGGCAGGGTATGTCACTTCATTGGACCTGAGGCATGAAGGCAGATGGAAGGCTCAAGGGGCGGGCACCCTGATTGAACACTGGCTTCCTTTCCCAAACATGCTCTGCAAATGACCTCTGCCCTTCCTCGACCCAGTGTCTCCTGTCTCCTGTCTCCTGATCTGACAGGGCAAGATCTTCAGGCCAATGCTGCGGTTTTGACACAGTAATTTTCGGAGCTAACGCCCCTGGGCTCTGTCTGCCTAGGCTCTGCCCTTTGGGTCAGAGACCCTCTGGTTAAAGTTGGCATTGACTTAGGCTCTTGGATTCCCAGAGCAGGCACACAACACCTGGACTCTGACCTGACTCTGCAGGCCTAGGTGGCTTGGCTTCTAGGCGTTTAGGTGTGAGAAATGCAGCTGGGCCTAGGTATCTCCTCATTCCCCAGGGTGTTACTACAGCTGTGCTCTGGGACAGGGATCTACAGGTACCCAGGTGGGTTCGGTTTCTGGGTCTGCAGTTGAGCCTTTGACAGGAGGGCCCCCTCTAGACCAGCATCGTATCCAGAGAGTTGGAGACTATAGCAGACCAGAAACAGAACCCAAGAGTCCCAAATTCCCATGCCAGGGTCAAGAGTTTCTGTGATGTACAGGAAAAGTCCCCCATCTGCAGCCCACATGGTCCCCTTTTTTATCTTAAATTTGCCACTTCCGCTGCCACATCTAAAAGAGCAGGCAAGCTAAATTCCCTTCTTTAAAGAGGCTTCCCAAGGAAAACCACCCCGTGTGGGCTGCAGTTGGAATTCCAGTGTCCTGGTCACTCCAGCATTTTTAGCTCCTCTGGGGCTACCACACTGGCATTTCTGCCCACCCCGTGTATAATCACAGTTGAGTGTCTTCCAGTAAGAAACAAAGAGTTGGGAGCCCTGTGCTCTGTTCCTGTGCCTACCACTGGATTTCTGAATTACCTTTGCCTGTTCATTTGGCCTCTGTTTGTCTCAGATCTTTTGGCATTGGGTTTTTTCTACTCACCCTATGAGGTCTAGCTGTAAATAGAAATTGAGTTTAGTGTGTCTAGCTGCTCAGCAGGTTAATATGAGCTGGAAAGAAATTATATACAATGCTTCTACATACCTAAAACATCGGCCAGGCGTGGTGGCTTACGCCTGTAATCCCAGCAATTTGGGAGGCCGAAAACAAAGAACCTAAAACATCCTTTGAGTTCTGAAAAAGTTGTGATGCTAGAAAAGTGGGAGGTGTTTTGCCCTAGGAAACACATTTTCAATAAAAGTGTCAAAGACTGTCCTATGGATTAACTAGTCTTGGAGTGCCCAAGGGGACTTAGGAACAATGGGTGGACATTCTAGGAATGATAGATTTTTTTTTTCTCCTTTTCTTTTTTTTTTTCTTTTTGAGACAGAGTCTCACTCTATCGCCCAGGCTGGGAGTACAGTGGTGCAAACTCGGCTCACTGCAACCTCCACCTCCCAGGCTCAAGCAATTCTCCTGTCTCAGTCTCCCAAGTAGCTGGGATTACAGGCATACACCACCACGCCTGGCTAATTTTTGTATTTTTAGTAGAGATGGGGTTTTGTCATGTTGGCCAGGCTGGTCTCAAACTCCTGACCTCAGGTGATTTGCCCGCCTCAGCATCCCAAAGTGCTGGGATTACAGGTATGAGCCACCATGTCCAGCCAGATTTTTAACTCAATATAAACAACTTTCTGATAGTTGGAACTGACCCAAGAGGGGATGGGGCAGAAGGGATTGAAGTCTGAGACAAGAGATTGGGCTGCATGACTTCAGGTTAGTTCCAACCTTAAATAAAGAGCTATGAGACAGGGAGGCATTCGCAGCAAAATTAAGTCATAATCTGATTCCACCTTATCTCCAATTCACAGCTGAATAGGACCTACTGGTGCTGGGGAGCCTGGCTCCTTGAAGGCCCTCCTAGCATCCCTCTCTGCTAAGGTCACATTCTGCCAGGCTGGGCTTCTCATTTACTTGGTAGCCTGTGGATCTTCTAGTTGTCAAAGAGCAGTGATGGTTTTCCATGCTATATAGAAACCATTTCGAAGCACGTTGTGAGTCTTATTTACAGTTCCTAAGAGACCGAAACCCTTCTCCCCAATTTTACATTCAGAAACCCTGAGATCCAGAGAAGTTCAAGTTTCTTATCCAAGCACTCCTGGGATGAGAGATAAACAAGAACTGGGCCTCCTTCCTCAGACTCTGTGGATGGGGATGGGGTAGACTGCAGCATGCTGCTGGGGTTTGGGTAATTTCAGCACACTTAATTCTCCCTGCTTAGCCAGAAGAAGCCATTTCCTCTTCCTCAGTGATTCCTACCTTTGGGGCTCTCAGACCTTTTTGATATCTGAGAGGAGTTAGAGATCCTTTCTCCAGAAAAATGTACATACAAACAAAACTTTGCACACACACACACAGATGGTGTACAATTTCAGGGGATTCAGGGGATCTCTGAAGCCCAACTGTGGGCCTCAGGTTGGAAACCACTGCTGGACCTTGTCATTGGGTGTCAGTCCTGGGTACTCCGTTCTTACATCATCCTAGGGCCCTGACGAATGGGTGGTTCCTGCAGATAAAAGAGAATCGGGCCGGGCGCAGTGGCTCACGCCTATAATCCCAGCACTGTGGGAGGCCGAGGCGGGCAGATCATGAGGTCAGGAGATCGAGACCATCCTGGCCAACATGGTGAAACCCTGTATCTACTAAAAATTAAAAAAAAAAAAAAAAAAATTAGCCAGGCGTGGTGGTGCGCGCCTGTAGTTGCAGCTACTCAGGAGGCTGAGGCAGGACTGCTTGAACCCAGGAGGCAGAGGCTATGGTGAGCCGAGATCCGCCACTGCACTCCTGCCTGGGCTAGAGAGTGAGACTCTGTCTCAAAAAAAAAAAAAAAAGAGGGGGTGGGGAGGAATCGAAGCACTCTTATCAGGGGTCTTCATGTGGACTTGGAGGCATGAAATAAGAGCCAATCATCTACATCTTGGCTAATGGTCAGGGCCCCTGATTTCTTCATGTAACCCAAGGCAAATTATTCCTGCCAGCTGGTGGGAGAAAAGGGCATTGGTAAAGGAACAGGGCTTGACTGGGCACTGTGGCTCACCCCTGTAATCCCAGCACTTTGGGAGGCCCAGGTAGGTGGGTCACTTGAGGTCAGGAGTTTAAGACTATCCTGGCCAATGTGGTGAAACCCTGTCTCTACTAAAAATACAAAAATTAGCTGGGTGTAGTGGTACATGCCTGTGGTCTCAGCTACCGGGGAGGCTGAGGCAGGAGACTCGCTTGAGCCCAGAAGGCAGAGGCTGCAGTGAGCTGAGATTGCATCATTGCACTCCAGCCTAGGCGATAGAGTGAGACTGTCTCAAAAAAAAAAAGAAAAGGAACAGGGCTATCACCCTCAGGTTCAAAGTTGAGTGAGCCCCATCTCTTTTTTTTTTTTTTTCTTGAGCCAGAGTCTTGCTCTGTCACCCAGGCTAGAGTGCAATGGCATGATCTCAGCTCACTGCAACCTCTGCCTCCTGGGTTCAAGTGATTCTCCCACCTCAGCCTCCCAGGTAGCTGGGATTACAGGCACGTGCCACCACGCCCAGCTAATTTTTTTGTATTTTTAGTAGAGACGGGGTTTCACCATGTTGGCCATGCTGGTCTCGAACTCCTGACTTCGTGATCCACTCCCTCAGTCTCCCAAAGTGCTGGGATTACAGGTGTGAGCCACTGCACCCGGCTGAGCCCCATCTCTTTAGCCCAGGGGATAAGCAGAAGTGTCCTACCCGTGAACATGGAGATATGACCTGAGAGGGAGTTGGGTCTGGCCTTATTTGAAGCTTGCAAGTGGTTTAGAAGAATCCAGAAATCTTAGAGACAATACAGAATGGATTTTGGAAAATGGAATTATAGTCAACCCCCCAGTATTCAGCAAACATTTACTAATGGGGGTCCTCTCCCAGGAAGTGTTCCTTCTAGTGAGGAGACACATACATCAGTAAGCAGACAATATAGAGTGTGGGTTATCCTTCCCAACAACTGGAGTACAGTACAAATAAACCCAACCATGGATAATCCCGAAATTGCTTGGCGTGCGCTGCATTTTCAGGAAGACCAATATACTCTGCCCCAGAAAGTTTGACTTTTTTGGTTGGAAAATGCGTCTGCTTTCTTGAGATCCTCCTTAACTGTTAGAACATGACTTGCCTCAAGTTCTCTTCCTGGGAGGTAATTTCTTCCTCCTCTCCACTGGAGAGAAAGTAGCATCAGTTACTACAGAGAGATGTAGGTTAGACTTGAGGAAGAATTTTCCCCTAGTCTAGGCAGAGAGAGAGAGACTGATAAAAGTGGGTCTCTTCACAGGGCATCCCCGAGTGTAGGCGGGACACATAGGTTGGTGATAGCCCATCCTGCCTAAAAGCACGGGACATGCAAGAGTACCCCACGGTGGGAAGCCTAGGACGCTCTGGCCTGGCCTCTGCATGGTTCTTGCAGCCTCTTGGTCTGTGGCCAGGACATGTCGATTTTTGCACCGTTTCCCATTCTGAGTCTTCTTTCCAGTCAGGACAGTTCAACGAGGACATGATCCCCACCGTGGGTTTCAACATGCGCAAAATCACCAAAGGGAATGTGACTATCAAGGTGAGGGCTCGGAAGTTAGGGGGTGCAGAGGACTCTGTGTGTGTGTGTTGGGGAGGGCAATGGAGGCCCCTGGGAGGAGCGAGCTCAAGTGGGGCAGAGGCCAGGGTCCCCCTGCTGAGGAGCTGGGAAAAGACGGTAGAAGACTTCTAAGGTAGACGGAGAGGTGGGTGGAGAGGGGGGAGAACTGGAGAGAAAGCCGGGGAGGCAGAGGAGAGTAGGGCAGGGTAGGAGGGGGCATTTGAGACCATTTTGGTGGCCTGCCCACTACTGAGGCTATCTCACCCGCTTCTTGCTCAGCTCTGGGACATTGGGGGACAGCCGCGTTTCCGCAGCATGTGGGAGCGCTACTGCCGAGGAGTGAGCGCCATCGTGTAAGTACACGGGAGGCATCCCCAGACTCCAGCCTTACCTGGCTCCCCTAGCCCTGCTACCTTCGAGGACCTCAGAGGCGCAGGGTTGTATTAGACATAATCCTCAGTTCATGACACAGTGTCGGTCCGTGGCCTGCCTTTATTTTGCATGCTGCTCGTTTCTTATTGGATAAATGCCCTGAGCACTCACTACCCAATCTAAGAAACAGACACCTGTGCGTTCTCTTCATTAACTGTCTCCCTCCCCTCAACCCAAGTCACCACTGTCTTGAATTTTGTGTGATTTAAATGATTCTTTTTTTTTTTTTTTTTTTTTTTTGAGATGGAGTTTTGCTCTTGTTGCCCAGGCTGGAGTGCAATGGCGTGATCTTGGCTCACTGCAACCTCCTGCCTCCCAGGTTCAAGCAATTCTCCTGCCTCAGCCTCCTGAGTAGCTGGGATTACAGGCATACTCCATCACGCCTAGCTAATTTTGTGTTTTTCATAGAGACGGGGTTTCTCCATGTTGGTTAGGCTGGTCTCGAACTCCCGACCTCAGGTGATCTGCCCATCTCGGCCTCCCAAATTGCATGCATAAACCGCTGCGCCCAGCCCTCTCTTGCTTTTTAAAAATAATGTTTTTCTGGCTGAGCATGGTGCCATACACCTGTAATCCCAGCTACTTGGGAGGCTAAGGCAGGAAGATTGCTTGAGCCCAGGAGTTGGCCAGCCTAGGCAACATAGCAAGATCCTGTCTTTAAAAAAATAAAATAAAATAAATTTTAAACATTGAAAAATGGCAGGGCACAGTGGGAGGCCAAGGCAGGCAGATCACTTGAGATCAGAAGTTCAAAACCAACCTGGGTAACATGGCGCAACCCTATATCTACAAAAGTACAAAAATTAGCTGAGCCTGGTGGCACGCACCTGTAGTCCCACCTACTCAGACGACTGAGGCGGGAGGATCTCTTGAGTCCGGGAAGCTGAGGCTGCAATGAGCTGTAATTGCACCACTGCACTCAACCCTGGATGACAGAGTGAGACCCTGTCTCAAAAACTAATAGGCCGGGTGCGGTGGCTCACACCTGTAATCCCAGCACTTTGGGAGCCCAAGGCGGGTGGATCACAAGGTCAGGAGATCGAGGCCATCCTGGCTAACATGGTGAAACCCCATCTCCACTGAAAATAGAAAAAATTAGCCATGCGTGGCGGCATGCGCCTGTAGTCCCAGCTACTTGGGAGGTTGAGGCAGGAGAATCGCTTGAACCTGGCAGGCGGAGGTGGCAGTGAGCTGAGATTGCACCACTGCACTCCAGCCTGGCAACAGAGTGAGACTCCATCTCAAAAATGATATTAATAATAATAATAAAATGTATTACATATATATGCCCAAACAATAGATTGTTTAGAATAAACAATAGGTTGCTTTTTAACCTGATAACAAAAAGTATCTTGCTAAAAGAAATCTTCTAAGGTTTCCTTTGCTTTTTTCACTCTAACCTTATTTAGTCTTTCCATGAAAACATAAGTGGGTCACTTTGAGAGGGTCTTACAGCTAATTCCAGAGGGCCCATGCTTTTCCACATGAGTAATGGCTTCCCCAGAGTAGCACTTGGAGGCTAATGGCAGGCCCCAGGATTCCCCGCAGCTGTTCACTCCCATAGACTCAGAAAACATCCGAAGAGCACCTGCCTTGAGCCAGGCCAGGTAGCCCATGGATCCTGAAGTGACCAAGCTGCAACAGATGCTTTGGCCTCCAAGCAGCAGCTCCTTCTCTTCCTTGCACCACCCCAGCCTGTGGTGTCAACATGCTTGTCCCCACCCTGCCCTTTTCCCCAGGTACATGGTGGATGCTGCTGACCAGGAGAAGATTGAGGCCTCTAAGAACGAGCTCCACAACCTACTGGACAAACCTCAGCTGCAGGGCATCCCGGTCAGCAGACCTGTGGGAGCGGGATGGGGAGGGAGCTCGGCTGGGAAGTCACTGGGGGCAGGTAAAAGCCAGGCATAGTAGGGGCGCAGAGAGGAAACGGGACCCAGGAGGCCAGCTCACCACCCAGACAACCTGGGCACAGCTGCCCTAGACCTCATCCTCACCCTCGCTTCTCCATAGGTCTTAGTCCTGGGTAACAAGCGAGACCTTCCGGGAGCATTGGATGAGAAGGAGCTGATTGAGAAAATGTGAGTTGGGTGGCTCTTTATATTACTTTCTGCTCTCCCAATTCCCCAGCCACCAGTCCAACAGCCTAGGCTTGCTGCTGTTCTTAGTATTAGCCACACGGTGGCAGCAGAGCCCACCTTTTCAGGCACCTCACCCTCCCCATTGTAGCCTCTTAAGAAAAAGGCCCTGCTGTCCCCTAGTCCCAGGCCCCCTGGATGTGCGTAGCCTCAGTGGACTCTACTCTGGTTTCCCCCAGGAATCTGTCTGCCATCCAGGACCGAGAGATCTGCTGCTACTCCATATCCTGCAAAGAAAAGGACAACATTGGTGCGTAGGATTGGGGAAAGGGGAGGAGAGGGGAGAGGCATTTCTGGGTGTTTTAGTGGCTCTCAAAGGTTCTCGCTCCACAACTTTCCTTTAAGTCCAAAGCTCTGTGGCTCTTGGGTAGAAAAGGCAGCCGGGCGGCCCAGATTCTGGGCACTGTCCCAGCTCGTCCCCAAGTGGTTGTATGATCTTGGGGTTGAAATCGATCCCTGCTCTGGGCTTCACCGCCTCACTTCTAAGATTCCAGGGCTGGACCCTGTGATTCTCAGGTCCCTGCTGGCTCTGACATGCTGTGGCTCTGTCTCTTTCCCAGCACCTGGATTCCGCTACTACTTGTTCAGGGCCGTGTGGCGCTTGCCAGCTCTGGACTTCTTGTTTGTTTGTTTTTGAGAAAGTGTCTCGCTCTGTCACCCAGGCTGGAGTTCCGTGGAGTGATCATAGCTCACTGCAGCCTCCAACTCCACTCCTGGGTTCCAGCAATCCTCCCACCTGAGCGTCCCACGTAGCTGGGACTCCAAGTGTGCGCCATCCCTCCTGGCACCTCTGGACTTGTGATACCCTTAGGTTTGGTTTCTTAGGCCTCTGCTGCCCCAGCATGGCCAGCACTTGCAGGCCTTATAAGCTGTTCTCTTTTCGCCTCTCAGACATCACCCTACAGTGGCTTATTCAACACTCAAAGTCACGGAGAAGCTGAGACTCCAGCCCTTCTCCCTCAGACCAGGGACCGTCGTCATCTAAACCTGAAGCCGAGCTCCCCGCCCCCCCCCCGTCGTCCCCCTAAGCCCACCCCTCCTCACCCAGTGTGAGGAGGGCCCTCTGGGGACCCCAGAGTCCTGTTCTGCTGAGGTTTGAACTCCTGTTTTTATTGTAAAATACATTGCCCCCCATTCTGGTCCCCTAACTTCTCACCCTTCCCCGCTGCCTTTGTCCCATCACCCAGCCCTGCCTCCCTCCCAACAACCCTGGGCCACAGCCCCCGCCCCTGGCTTTTCCCTGGCCCACTCCTGCACCTCCCTTTTCAACACTCTCTGTTATCGTCCTGTGTGTACAGTATATATATGTATATATATTTTAATTTTTTAATTTAAGCAAAGACTAAAATCAACCATTTGATGCTGCAGGGCATCCCTTTCAGGACCTGGGAGGGGGCAGAGTCTGGAGAAAAGGAGGGAGACGCAGGTGGACTTGGGGCAAGTTCAGATCAGGAGAGGTGGAGACTGGCACCTGCGGCAGGTACCAGCCTGGGCACTGGTGGCCGCCCCCCTGTCCCGTGTGTTTCCACCGCCCAGTCTGGCTTGTGCTGGCAGTGCTTGAACCCCACAGGCTAGCAGGGGCCTCCGGGGGCCCCTCCCCTCAGTCCCCAGCCTGGGTAGAGCCACCAGGTACGACCAGGTACCAGAAACCACCAGGTGCACGGGGCAGAAAGCCAGCATCCATGCCCCAGCAGCCCCCTCCTGCCTGCTCCTGGCTCCCAGCTCCCGCCCCTCCCCAGGGCCCCCACCTCCACGGCCCACTTCATTTTCTGTTCTCATTTTGCAGAGTTGCACAAGGAGAGAACTCAGCATGGGGGGTTGGTTCTTGGGTTCTGTTTGTTTATTTGTTTAATTTAATGATTTGTAAAGTGATGTTCCTCTTCCTTTTTTACACTTTTCAGCTCATATTTAACCTCTGTTTGGAAAATGATTCTTGTAACTGTACATTTTTTTGCCTCCTAATAACAATGACAACAACAAAAATAAATGACCAGTTTTGTGTTGGGGGGGTGTATGGTGCCGGTTACTTCTCCGCAGTTGGCATGGGTTGCCACAGGGCCACCAGCACACCCCTGCACACTGGGCACCAACAGAGCCACGGAGCGCGAGCACGTGCCCGCCCGGGGAGCACAATGGCGCTGCACAAAACGGCCTCCCACACGTGCGTCCAGGCTCTTGCGCCACCTCCTTCTCATTCTCTTTTCAGACTTTCATGTAGCCAGCTTTGAGCCAGCAGCTGCCACGTGGGGCTGCAAAGCTCTGTTGAGGGAACTGCCCAGGACTGGGTAGAGGTGGCAAGGGACAGGGCTGGGTGCTGTTTTGTGTGCGAACTGAGCTGCGCTCTCCTTAGGCCCAGTTCAGGCCTCAGCCCCTCTTTCCCAGGCCCTGGATCTCACCGGCAGCCAAGGTTGAGCCAGAACCAGCACCCTGTCCTTCTGGCCCCCAGTTCCTACCCCAGAACCAGTTAACTGTGCTCCAGGGGTAGGGCTGGGCCCACAGAGCCTGGGGGAGTGTCACCGCCTTTGCTGCCTCTCAGTTAGTGCCAATGCTATGGGTTTCCTGGTAGGAGGCCTGCCCTCGCTCCTCTGCCTGATTCTAGTCGGCCCCCCCGCCCACCACCTCACCGTTCACCGTCAGACTGGTCCTCCCTCGGCACTGCTCACAGCTGCTGCCTCAGAGCCTGGTGGCCCTGCCTGCTCAAATCCGAGGCCATCTTGACCCAGTTTCACAGTAAGCCCCACCTCCTCCCGCTCCACCTCCCTCGGCCTCTCCTTCACCCTGGAAAATGGAGCAGGCCCCTGCAGAACACCCCAGCCCTTCTCACCCCTCCCACTGCAGGAAAAAGGAGCCAAATTGTCCCGTAGTCCTGGGAGTGGGGATCTTGACTCCTCATCCTGGGCCCCCCAGCCCCTCACCTTCATTGGTGCCCAGAGCTTCCTCCTGGAGGCAGTCATCAGACCTGTCAGAGCAGTGCCCTGCCTGGAGAGGCAGTTCCCCACTGCTGGAGAGTTGGAGGAAAGAATGTGGATGGAATTTGGCATCTGAAGCTAAGTGATTCTAGGGTACTTCCCAACTCCTAAGGAAAATGGGACATGCCCTCTTGGCTAAGGAGGTTGAAGGGGGGCCAGGGCTCTGTCCCCTGCCCTCTCCTGGCTGCAAGCTTGTCTGGGTTTGCCCTGGGCCTGGGATCCTGGGAGAGGACCAGCAATCTCACTCATCTGGGGCTGTTTCCAGGCCGAGGTGCCTTTCTAGATCCTGTGATCCTCAGTGAGGACTGAGGTTTGAGATAAGACACCTGGTTACCAGGAAGCAAGCGAGCATCCTCCTTCCAGAGTGCCGGCATGCAGCAGGTACTAATAAGACTTAAAGAATTTGTTCAAGGGCCAGGTGCAGTGGTTCATACCTGTAATCCCAGCACTTTGGGAGCCCAAGGTAGGAGAATCACTTGAGTCCGGGAGTTTGAGACCAGCCTGAACAAAATAGTGAGACCCTATCTCTACAAGTAATCAAAAATTAGCCAGGCGTGGTAGTGCACACCTGCAGTCCCAGCTACTCAGGAAGCTGAGGCAGGAGAATTGTGTGAGCCCAGGAAACAGAGGCTGTAATGAGCTATGATCACACCACAGCACTCAGCTTGAGTGACAGAGTGAGCTCCTGTTTCAAAAAATAAGTGTTCAGCCAGGCATGGTGGTACACACCTGTAGTCCCAGCTACTCAGGAGGCTGAGGCAGGAAGACTGCTTGAGCCCAGGAGTTCAAAGCCAGCCTGGGCAACATAGTAAGACCCCCCCAACTCTTAAAAAAAAAAAAAAACACACACACACACAACCTATTAAAGGTGAACAGGGAACAGACCATGAGTATAGGTAATTTGTCATGTTTGGGGCCCTTTGATGCCAAAACCTGGATGCATTTAAGAATCCCCTGGCCAAGCTTGCTCCATCACACTGGAGAATTGAATTCCCAAAGGGGAGGAAGGAATAAAAGGTTTGGGGCACTATGCAAAGTGCTTTATGTATCTTATCTCATTAAATGACCATACTCCTCTGTGAAGGACAGATTATTCCCATTTTGCAGATGAGGAAGCTGAGACTAGGTTTAAGTAATTGCACTCAGGTTCCAGGATAAGTGATGAGAAGGAGACTCCCAAGTGGAGCAGGGAGACGCAGTGGATTTCAGGCTCCCCTCATCCCCGTAACCTGGCATCAGGATCTGAGGGCTGGTCTGAAGTCTGCCCTTGGGTGAGCAAGCATGTCAGTGGCATCTCAGAGCATCCCAGCTCAAGTCCACCGCCCACCATGTGCCAACCCCCCCCCGCAAGCCTAGGACCCCGAAGCAACAAACCCTACATTGTTCCCCCAGCTGGCCCAGGCTGCGGGGACAGTGGCTCTTTCCCAAGACTGCTGGCCTGCTGACTGATTCTGCAAGCCATTCACATTGGCAGGCCTGGGAGGTGGCAGTGGCAGAGCCTTGGAGCCACGATCTCTCCCCCTTCATCTCTGAGTCGACCAACCAGCAGGAGGGAGAGGCGGAGGGCACCCTTTGTGGAGGAGGACTCCTAAACAGGATGTTGAGGGGTCTGCCTCCCCTGCCCTGGACTTCACCTCAGTTCACCCGGCCCCTTCCTGCATCCCTTAGGAAGCTGGTGGTGCCTCCAGGCCTGGCGGGGGGTGGAGAAGGAGTTGGGGAAATGGGGAGGAAATGGTCCCTAGGAGCTTCAGCGTGACAGGCCTGCCTTTGGTCCTCTCTCCAACCTGCTCCCCCAGCCATCTGAAGTTTCTACAGACAGAGCTGGGGACTTCAGTCACCGTGGCAACAGGTCTGCTGAGAAATGGGTGGGTGTCACTCCCCAGCACAAAGGGTGTGCGCATGGCGGCGCCATCACCTAGCAACGGCCTCCCTCTCTCTTGGCGGCATCACCCGCCCTGGGGGTGGGTGCCAGGGAGAGAGAACAAGGCCGTTAAGATCCCCAGGAGAGGGGGAGGGAAGCTTGGGTACAGGGCAGGCTGAGGCCAAGGAGTGTGGGTGGGTGGACAGAGGAGAATGGAGCCCCGGGTGCTCGGAACCCCTGCCTCTGCCCGTCCCTGGGCCCCCGGGACCCTTCCTGAGGCCTCGTGTGGAAGTTCTAGGTAGGCCTGGTGGGCAGAAGTCTGGCGGGACCCAGGACAGAGCTTCAGACAGGGGCGGCGGTTCTGAGGAAAGCTGAGCTCCCAGGCAGGGAGTGATTGGCAGCCTGGCTGAGGCATCACTTCTGTTTGATGCTGTGCCAGCTTCCCAGGGACCCACAAGGCTAATGGTGCCCTCTGGAAGGGCCCAGAGGTGGGGCTGGGGGAAGTGGGACTTCAAGGGCAAGACCCCACAGGAGGAGCTGCATGAAGCATCTGCTGGGGGCAGTGGGAGCTCTGGCGGGAAGGGTGGTGCAGTGGGGGCTGGGCCGGGGCAGGCCGGGGCAGGCAGCTGGGCCGTCTACAGGCAAAACAGTCCATTCTAAGAAACTGAACAAGAGCAGCTCTCAGAGTGACAAAGGTTGGGAAGTCCTGGGGCTCACAGAGGAAAGAGCACTGGCCTCCCTCCAAGGGGGGCTTTGTGGAGAGAGGGCATAGCAGAGACGAGGGCTCCAGGAGAGAGATTTTCCAGGCTTTTGACTTCCCAAGCAGCATGGGGTTTAGACCAGGATGAGGACTTAGGTCTCCCGGCTCCCCGAGCCCTCCATCCTCTCTGTCCCTCAAAAGCCATAAAACCCTTGGAGTCCCCAGAGCCACAGGGCTGTTCTGAACATCAGCCACAGGCCAGGCCAGGTCAGCAGAAATTCCCCTAGGCATTGCCAGGCCAGGAAGGCCCAGGTGCATCTGGGCCCTGCCAGAATGTGGCACAAGAAAGTGGATGGGTGTAGGGGTAGTTCTACCTAGTTTATTGTTTCTCAGGAAGGGCCTCCTATGGGAAAGCACCTAACAGGGAGAGTGGGATAGGGCAACCAGGGGATCCCAAAGAAAGGAGGAGGAAGGAGAGAGAAATCCTCTGGAAGAAAAGAAGGCACCAGTAGGAGGAGGCATCCAGGGCTGGGACAGATCCGGTCCAGAGAAGAGTGTATTGAGGCCGGGCGCGGCAGCTCACACCTATAATTCCAGCACTTTGGGAGGCCAAGGTAAGCAGATCATTTGAGGTCAGGAGTTCGACGCCAGCCTGGCCAACATGATGAAACCCCATCTCTTCTACAAATACAAATATCAGCCGGGTGTGGTGGTGCACACCTGTAATCCCAGCTACTCAGGAGGCTGAGGCAGGAGAATCGCTTGAACCCAGGAGGCAGAGGTTGCAGAGAGCTGACATCAGGCCACTGTACTCCAGCCTGGGCAACAGAGCAAGATTCTGTCTCAAAAAAAAAAAAGAAAAGAAAAGAAAAGAAAAGAAAAAGAAGAGTGTGGTGAGCCACATTGAGCTGGAGCCCCCAAGGAGCCCCCATTCCAAGATGGAGCCCCAGGTTGGGGGTTGGAAGATGATGGGAAGGGCGCAACTAAAGTATGGTCAGGTTACAAGGCAGAGAGCAAGAAGAGAGACTGCAACCAAGGGAGGGCAGGCAAAGTTCTGGCTCCCAGCTGCTGGGATGCAGAGTTTCTGGGCAGTTCTAAGGACCTAGAAGCATCACCACCCACCAGTGGAAAGGACAGGGTTGGAAGGCCCCACAAGGGACAGGAAAGGCCCTGCGTGGGGAGTGGGCTTTGACATTCCCAAACCTTGACAAGAGGAACCAAGTCCATCTCTAGACAGCAAGACAGGCAGCAAAGCAAGACCTATGGGGAAAGAACAGCAGACACCGGCGGGGGTGGCGGCCCCTCTCTCCCTCCCTCCCCACCCCTGCTGGAGCCTCAGCAAGGTGTGCCCAGGGGCAGGAGCGGGGGTGACTCCCTGGGCTTGTGGAAGTAGATGGAAGAGGACACCTCGGTCTTGAGCTTGTTGTCCGAGCCACTGGCGGCCGAGGCCTCCGAAGCCCCGCCGCACTCCTCACAGCAGCAGCAGCAGCAGCAGTCCAGGAAAGCCCGGCCCAGCGGCCTGCAGATGCATAGGAGCAGCACCGGGGTGATGGCGCCCTTGAAGAAGGCAGAGAACTGGTTGATGAGGCCCAGGAGGTCCAGGGTCTGGCGGGTCAGCTCGGTGGAAAGGTAGGCCACCACAATGTTGCAGACGTTCTCTGGGAGGGTGCAGAAGGCGTAGACCACGGTCAGGCCCACCACAGTGCTGTTGAGCTGGCTCTCACACTGCTCGTGCTTGCTGGCCCTGCACTCCGACTTCCTCCCCGGAGGGCCTCGCACCCGCCACGTCACCAGCTGGCAGGTGACCGTGAAGAGGATGGGCAGGCAGAAGTAGCAGCCAAAGTACCACCACATGCGGGCGTTCTGGTAGGTCATCACCAGTGAGTACAGGGACTCGGGCAGGCTGGCTGAGGGTTTCATGATGCACGAGTCCAGGGTGCCCATGGTAGGGGCAGGCTCCTGTGCCAGCTGCCACAGCAAGAGCTCGGGCACGGCCAGCGTCATGGAGCCCACCCAGATGACAGCCAGCTTGGCCAGGATAGATTGGCACCGCTCGATGGGCCTCACCTTGGGCAGGGTGCTGGTGGCCACGTGGAAGCGGTCAATGCCCAGGGCACAGAGGCTGAAAGTCGTGACTCCCAGAGAGGAAACCTGTGGGCAGGATGTGAGGGAAGAGAGACGCACTTGGTCAAAACCTATGGGGACAAGGAAGGACACCTGGCTTCTGGCTCAGTTAGACAATGAATGGAGTGATAAGCATAGAAATTATAATAATGGGCCTGGCGCGGTGGCTCACACCTATAATCCCAGCACTTTGAGAGGTCGAGGCAGGCAGATCACTCGAGCCCAGGAGTTCGAGGCCAGCCTGGGCAACATGATGGAACCCAGTCTCTACTAAAAATACAAAAATTAGCCCGTCATGGTGAGGCACACCTGTGGTCCCAACTACTCGGGAGGCTGAGGTTAGGAGGACGGTTTGAGCCTAGAAGGCTGAGGCTGCAGTGAGCCAAGATCACATCACTGCACTCCAGCCTAGGTGACAGAGTGAAACCCTATGGAAAGAAGGAAGGAAGGAAGGAAGGAAGGAAGGAAGGAAGGAAGGAAGGAAGGAAGGAAGGAAGGAAGGAAGGAAGGAAGGAAGGAAGGAAATGAATTATAATAATAGTAACAACTCCATTTAATAAGCTTTTCCTATGGGTCAGAAACTTTACATATCACATTCCCAATCAACCACCTTACAGCTGAAAAAGCTCAGGCTCAGGCAGAAAGAGTGACTTGCCCAGGACTACACTGCTGATGAATGGTGGGGCTGAGGTTTACACACACACCTGCCTCCTTCCCCCTTGTTCTTTGCCTCTCAGGCTGGGGGATGAATGGCCTGGCTCCCACAGACCCTGTTGCTCTCTGACAGACTTTGGAAAATCATCTCCAAGGAAGAACCAAGATGAAGACATAGAAGTTCTGGATCTTTGCAGGTCCTTCCACTGCCCACACCCCATTATGTGCACGCATGGGATGAATGGTCTTGGGGAACATGGCTTACGTGTGCATGCGCGCGCGCGCGCACACACACACACACACACACACACACACACACACACACACACACACAGAGTCCTGCTCCTGGCCCTGTCTGGAGAAGCCCAGGGCCTGGCTGTGTGGGGAAGTGGCCCCCCTCCGAGCAGCCTGTGCCCACCATGCCCACACACTATTCATCAAGCGCATGGAAAACCACCCCGTGAGCCAAGAGGAAGCAGCCTGAGCAGCAGGGGAGGAGAGTGCCAAAGAGCAGGAAGGAAGAGGGGACCCTCCCGCACCGTCAGACGCTGCTCGGCCACACTCAGAGATTGTGCTCAGATCCCCCTCCTGTCCAAATTCTTCTCTCTTCTGGATGGGGAACACAATCCCCGGCTTTTAGCACGGTCACCAAGTGTCCTTTGTGAGAACCCCAACCCCGTCTCTTGGCAGGGGAGCCCAGGCCTGTGGAGGCACAGCCTTTAAGCTTGGGTAGAAACGCCGCCATTCTCTCTCCTTTTTTTTTTTTTTTTTTTTTTTTTTTTGAGAGTCTCACTCTGTTGCCAGGCTGGAATGCAGCGGCACAATCTTGGCTCACTGCAACCTCCGCCTCCTGGGTTCAAGTGATTCTCCTGCCTCAGCCTCCCGAGTAGCTGGGATTACAGGCGTATGCCACCACGCCCAGCTAATTTTTATGCTTTTAGTAGAGACGGGGTTTCACCATGTTGGCCAGGATGGTCTCGATCTCCTGACCTCATGATCCACCCACCTCGGCCTCCCAAAGTGCTGGGATTACAGGCGTGAGCCACCGTGCCCAGCCCTGTCCTTCTATTTTACATCTCAAAAATATCTCAAGTTTTATTCCAAGCTGCCTTTTCCTGCTCCTTCCTCAGCGTCATCCTGAGATCCTCCCTATAAAAGGGTGTTTCCAGGCGCAGTGGCTTGCGCCTGTAATTCCGGTACTTTGGGAGACCAAGGCAGGTAGATTGCTTGAGCTCAGCAGTTGGAGACCAGCCTGGGCAACTTGGTGAAACCTTGTCTCTACCAAAACTACAAAAATTAGCCATGCATGGTACTGCCTGCCTGTAGTACCAGCTACTCGGGAGGCTGAGGTGGGAGGACTGTTTGAACCTGGGAGGTGGAGGTTGCAATGAGCTGAGATTACACCACAGCATTCCACCATGGGTGACAGAATGAGACTCCGTCTCAAATAAAGAAAAAGAGTGTTGTGGGTAACAGAGTGAGACTCTGTCTCAAAAAAAGAGAAAAAGGGTGTTGTCTCCCTCCACCCGTCCCACCACCCAGCCTAGAAGGAGGACTCTCTACCAGCCTGTGGATCATCTCTATCCTCCAGGAGGTGTGGAGGGGCTGGCCCAGGAGGACATTACATATGTCAGGACCCACAGTCAGGGAGGGCCAGGTGTTCATTTACCTACCAGCCACATGCAAGCAAGAGGTCATACGTGTCTGCCCTTTTCCCCTTCTCCTCTATACCATGCCCAAATAAAAACCACCATTTAGGCCGGGCGCGGTGGCTCAAGCCTGTAATCCCAGCACTTTGGGAGGCCGAGATGGGCGGATCACGAGGTCAGGAGATCGAGACCATCCTGGCTAACACGGTGAAACCCCGTCTCTACTAAGAAATACAAAAAATAGCCGGGCGAGGTGGCAGCGCCTGTAGTCCCAGCTACTCGGGAGGCTGAGGCCGGAGAATGGCGTGAACCCGGGAGGCGGAGCTTGCAGTGAGCTGAGATCCGGCCACTGCACTCCAGCCTGGGCTACAGAGCGAGACTCCGTCTCAAAAAAAAAAAAAAAAAAAAAAAAAAAAAACAAAAAACCACCATTTATTGATTTTAATTCTAAGCACTGTATAGACATCACCCATTTAATCCCTTAAGAATTCACCCAGATAGTTATTAGTATTATTATCCCCAATTTACCAATGAAGAAATGGAGATTTAGGCAGTTAAAGTAATTTACCAAATCACACAGAGAGTGATGGGAAAAGCCCAGTTTCTAATCTAGTCTGCTCAATTTCAGAGTCCTGTGTCTAAGCACGCCCAGCTCACATGGGTTGTGAGCACGAGATGATAACTAAGATGCAAAGGCTCTCTCCAGTTGCAGGGTCTTCTTTTTTTTTTTTTTTGAGACGGAATCTCACTCTGTCACCCAGGCTGCGCAATCTCGGCTCACTGCAACCTCTGCCTGCCAGGTTCAAGCGATTCTCCTGCCTCAGTCTCCCAAGTAGCTGGGACTACAGGCGTGTGCCACCACACCCGGCTAATTTTTTATTTTTAGTAGAGACAGGATTTCACCATGTTGGCCAGGCTGGTCTTGGACTCCTGACCTCAAGCGATCCGCCTGCCTCAGCCTCCCAAAGTGCTGGGATTACAGGCGTGAGCCACTGCGCCCAGCACAGGGTCTTCTTTCAGGGTGGAGTACCTTTGGACCACTGTTAGTCAGTCTCCCTGGGTTGGAAGGACAGGAAAGGACTGTACCCACTGCTGAGACCCAGGGAGTCTGTCCAACTAGGACATCATCATTGTTACATGGTGAGGTGGGGACAGACCTTGGAATAGGACCTGTGTCCATGTGCCTGATCCTGAGCCCTTCTCTGGCCAGGCAAGTCTCTCTTGTCATGCAGCATCATTCACGAAGGAACAGCAGCTTCACAGGGAGGCCACAGTCACTCCATTACACTCCATGCAGCCCAAATTTGAAAGACTGCTTATTTTGTCTTATAAAGAGAGGGTGGCCTTGCTGTGTTTTGCATAAATGCACACATCAGTATATTTCTTCAGTGTTTTAAGTTGTCTCTCTATGCTCTACATACCCTTTGACACCCGTGGACTTATCGTAGACATTCCCAGAAGTGAGGGCATAGTGGTATACTTTAGAAGTGTAGAACAGGCCAGCTGGAAGGACCATCTGGTCTACCCACCCTGGTTGGGAGACTTGGTCTCCCAACCTGCCCAGTGACGCCCAGTATGTCAGTGGTAGAGCTGAGACTAGAGCCCCCCATTAGCTCCAGTGCCCAGAACCAGGTATTCCCTTTCAGAGAGGATCTAGGAAGTTGCTGGTGGAGATGACAATGGTAACAATGAGAATCTCAGCAGGGAGGGAAGAACAGAGCAGTCTTTTGCTTCGGGTTCTTGTATTCTTGTGGAGTGGAGGCTGACCTGATCCAGACGGGTGTGAAGGAAACTGGGCTCTCCCTTCAGGCACTCCTTCAGGAGGCAGGAGACGGTGAAGGGAGCTGTGGGAGCAGGACAGCCGCAGAGGGTACAGAGGGAAGAAGAACCGCAAGAAAGGACAGAGGGATCTTGGGTGGGACAGGGGAGAAGGGCTGAGGAAGGGAGAGGGCAGCTTAGGGTCTGGAGAAAGTGGGAGAGACCTGCCTTGAGGTTGCTCCTGAAGCAGGAGATCAGGCTGGGGCTGGAACCCAGGGACCCCACATACCCGCCTGTCCCCCTGGCCTGCCTACTTCTCTTGAGAGCAACCAGAAACCAATACCGTATTTGTCTCCTTCTCCAAGGTAGAGGAGAAGCAAGCCAGAGCTCCAAGACTCAGGTTTTGCACACCCACAAATTCCACTTCCAAGGACCTGATGGAGACTTTGAACCCCTTCCCTGGATTGCAGCCTCTCAACTGAGCTCAGACAGAACACACACTCACCTCCATGAAGGGCACGGCCCGACAAGAAACGTCACCCAGTAGCCTCTGCTTGGTGATCTCATTGAAGATGACAATAGGGAGGCAGAAAAAGAGGACCAGAAAATCCCAGAGGGCCAGGCTGGCAAGGATAGAGTTCCAGGCGCTCTTCAGGTAGTAGCTGTGCCACACGATGCACATGACCGACAGGTTGCCCACGATGCCCACCGCAAATACCACCAGCGCCAGGAGCATGATGGCATAGGCACTGTAGGAGCTCTCGGTCACCGGATACAGGGGGTTCTGGATCTGCAGCCTCTGCCCCGGTGCCCCCGTCAGATTACCCCTCAGCTCCTGCCCGCTGCCTGGGGTGCCCCCATCCTTGTCGGGGTTAGGGCTGGTGGCCACCAAGGGCTTGGTGGGCTGCAGTCCAGCAGGATGAATGGGCCGGGGGTACTCCGCCCACTCCTCAGGCACATACTGCTGCACTCCCTTGGCCTCCTCATCCTCGGTGCCCCTCTTGGATCGGTTCTGCTGCTCCTGGGTCTCGGCTCTGTGCCTTCCCAGGTGCAGGGGGGCACCCCCAGAGACCCTGCTTAGCCCCACAGCCAAAATCACAGCAAGAGAGACAGCCAGGGGCCACAGCCACCGCATGGCTGAATGAGCAGGAGGCAGCCACCCTGGGAAGAGCAGGTGAGTGCAGGGGCCCAAGAGCTGGGCTCCAGAGAGGCAGCTGGCCGGCTGGATCCGCCTCCAGTCAGGCGTCTGGCATCACACTCGCCTGCCCTCCCTCCCAGCCTCTGTCCATGGGCTGGGCAGGGCCCTCTGCTGGACACACAGCACTGTTTCCTGCCCTCACACGTCTCGTCCTCCACGACGCCGCTTCTCAGGCCCTACAGCACATCAGGCTGTGGGGCCCTAAGAGGGCACCTGCTTCAGGCCCCTGAGAGTAGGAAGGAAATGTGGCCTGCCTAGGGTGACACAGGGAGGTGGGGCAGAATGGGAACTGGGGTGCAGGTCTCCTGACTCTAAGGCAGCTCCTCCATTCAAAACTGAGCAATAACCATCACTGTCACTTGTGGAACACTTCCTAGGTCCTAGCACTCAGCTGGTTTCTCAATTAACCCGCAATTAATCTCAGATCACAAATCTGAGGTTTGTAGAGGTCAGTCACTTGCCACATAGTTGATAAAAGGCAGAGCAAGGCCCGTAACCCAGATCTGATTCCAGAGATTTCTAATTTTTTTCTTTTTTTTTGGTCGCCCAGGCTGGAGTGCAATGGTGCAATCTCAGCTCACTGCAGCCTCTGCCTCCTGGGTTCAAGTGATTTTCCTGCCTCAGCCTCCTGAGTAACTGGGATTACAGGTGCCCGCCACCATACCTGGCTAATTTTTGTATTTTTAGTAGAGACAGGGTTTCATCCTGTTGGCCAGGCTGGTCTCAAACTCCTGACCTCAGGTGATCCACCTGCCTCGGCCTCCCAAAGTGTTGGGATTACAGATGTGAGCCACTGCACCCAGTCTAAAACACCATATTCTGAGCCAGACACAAGATGCGTGGACATTTGCAATAACACGTCTTTACTGACTACATGTTGTGTTCAAGACACTCAGAATACAAAAATGTAAAGGATCTCTGCCACCAATGAACTTTCAGTTCAGAGAAGGAAGTAGATGTGTAAGTAAAGTCAGTGTGATAGATGCTATGAAAGGCAAGGGTCATGATGCTGAGGGAACCCAAGAAAATCTGGGGGGATCTGGAAGGCCTCCCAAGTGAGGTGACATTTGAATGGATCCCAAGAAATGGCTGTGAGCTTGCCTGACAGACTATGGGAAGGGAGGGTGCCCCCGGCAGAAGACACAGCACACACAAAGGCTGGGTGATGTGAAAGCAGGTGATGTTCCCGCAAGACAGCAAGTCTGTCAAGGGGACTGGAGTGCAAGGGAGGTGAGGAGAGATCATGGGCCCTTGGGACAAAGAGCCTGGACATATCAGCAGAGGAGGAACTGGACTGTAAAGCACTTTGTATGCCAAGCCAAGGAGTTTAGATTTTATCCTATAAGCCATGGAGAATGTCACAGGTTGTTAAGCAGACAATGACTCAACTAAGTTATTCTAGAGGGGTCGCTGATGGGCAGCTGGGGTCCTAGCAGTCTGGAACAGGAGGATGCAGAGACCGGGGGACCTGTTGGGAAGCAGTGGGTGATGGAGAGAAACCCAGAGTCAAGGAAAACCAGCAGCTTTGAGGGGCTTTGGCTGTGCATGGGAGGGAGAGGTTGAGGCATAGCTCAAGCATGGAGTGGATAGTGAATCTACCCACCCACATTAGGGAGGCACAGTTCTGAGGACAGACCACACGATGCCCAGGAGAATCCACTGGAGAACTAACTGGAAGACCTGCCCCAGAGTGAGTCAGATCATTCCCTCCTCCCAACTCCCATGGCATTAGGCTGCTGTCATTGAGACCTACCACCTTCACCAGCCCAGCCAACATGGTGAAACCCCATCACTACTAAAAATATAAAAATCGGACAGGCATGGTGGTGCACACCTGTAATCCCAGCTACTCGGGAGGCTAGGGCATCAGAATCACTTGAACCCAGGAGGCAGAGGTTGCAGTGATCTGAGATTGTGCCATTGCACTCCAGCCTGGGCAACAGAGCAAGACTCTGTCTCAAAAAAGAAAAAAAAAAAAAAAGGCCGGACACAGTGGCTCACGCCTGTAATCCCAGCACTTTGGGAGGCTGAGGTGGGCAGATCACAGGGTAAGGAGTTCAAGACCAGCCTGACCAACATGGTGAAACCCCATCTCTACTAAAAATAGAAAAAAAAAAAAAAAAAAATTAGCCAGGCGTGGTGGCAGGTACCTGTAATCCTAGCTACTCAGGAGGCTGAGGCAGAAGAATCACTTGAACCCGGGAGGTGGAGGTTGCAGTGAGCTGAGATTGTGGCCAGTGTACTCCAGCCTGGGCGACAGAGTGAGATTCCATCAAAAAAAGAAGGAGGAAAGGAAAGGAGGGGAAGGGAGGGGAAGGGAGGGAGGGAGGAAGTGGGTAGAGGGGAGGGGAAGAGAGGGGAGGGGAGGGGAAGGGAAGGGAGGGGAGGGGAGCGGAAGGGAGGGAGGGAGAAAGTGGGCAGAGGGGAGAGGAGGGGAAGGGAGGGGAGGGGAGGGGAGGGGAGGGGAGGGGAGGGAAGGGAAGGGGAGGGAAGGGGAGAGGAGGGGAGAGGAGAGGAGAGGAGCCTACCACCTTCCGCCTTGTGGTGTGGCTATTTGGGGATTTGGATAACTAGAATCATCTATCATCTGCAGCATCACCACTCACCAAGTACCACACTTTGCTCAATGCTTGCTATAATTATCACTTACTCTTTATATTACTCTCCTAGACTCTGAAAGGTAAGGCAACTTTCCTAAGAACACACAGCTAGTGAATGACAGCTGGGATCCAAATGTAGGTCTGTCCAACTCCAAAGCTGAAACTTTTTTTTTTGAGACAGGGTCTGGCTCTGTCGCCCAGGCTGGAGTGCAGTGGCATGATCTTGGCTCACTGCAACCTCAGCCTCCCGGGCTCAAACAATCCTCCCACCTCAGCCTCCCGAGTAGTTGGGACCACAGGTGTGCACCCACCACACCTGGCTAATTTTTGTATTTTTAGTAGAGACAGGCTTTTTGCCATGTTGCCCAGGCTGATCTCAAACTCCTGAGCTTGAGTGATGTACCCGTCTCAGCTTCCCAAAGTTCTGGGATTACAGGCATGAGCCACCTCACCCAGCCCAAAGCTGAAACTCTTAACCACTCCTCTGTGTGACTTCACAGAATTCTAACATAGGAAGAGATGCTAGAGATAATCTACACCAACCTTCTTATTTTTCAGGAGTAGAAACTGAAGTCCAGAGAAGCCAAGTGACCAGGCCAGGCACTCGGCAGTCCTGTCTCTGCTGTGGGATCCTCAGTGCTTCATAGGCACGTGTCAACACATTATGGACCCAAGCCCAGGGCTGGTATGTGTGAGCAGAATAAGTGTTAGTTCTCTGCTCTTAAACAAAACAAAAAAAATCAAACACAAAGTCCTGCTCTATTGCCCAGGCTAGAGCACAGTGACATGATTATACTCACTGCAGAGTTAAACTCCTGTGATCAAGCAATCCTTCCACCTCAGCCTCCAGAGTAGGTAGGACTACAGGTGCACACCACCCTGCCTGACCTTCTGCTTCTTATTTTATTTTTTTTATTTTATTTTATTTTAAAGACAGGGTCTCACTCTGTCGCCTAGATTGGAGTACAGTGGCAGGATCTAGGCTCACTGCAGCCTTAACTCCTCCTGGGCTCAACTGATCCTCCCACTTCAGCCTCCCAAGTAGCTGGGCCCATAGGCACATGTCACCATGCCCATTTTTTTTTTTTTTTTTTTTTTTTTGGTAGGGATAGGGTCTACCGATATCACCCAGGCTGGTCTAGAACTCCTGGGCTCAAGCAATCCACCCCCCTCAGCCTCCCAAACTGCTGGGATTACAGGCGTGAGCTACCACGCCCAGCCTCTTTATGCTCATGGACATGCCTCCATCAAACCTCACATTTTGCCTCACACAGAGTAGGTGCTCAATAAACACTGAATGCCTGAAAGGGCACCCCTTGTGCCTGTCTCTGTGAGAATGGTTGGAACGTCAGAGGCCACTAGGTGGAACCAAATGTCCAGTGATGGTAGTTAAGGGCCCGGCCTCAGACCTTCACCCCATCTGATCCTAACCCATCCCATTCTGCCCAGGTCCTGCCCACAGACCTTCTATGGCTGTCTGAGGAAGCCATCTGAAAAGAGATGATAGGGGACAGGGTGGGTTCCCAGGGGCTGAGACTAAAGGGATGGGGGATGTGCCTACTCTTCCCCTCCACCCGCCCGGAGGGTGCCCAGCATGGGTCCCCCAAAAGCACTTTTCTCCTACCCCTAGTTCTACTCTAGGAAGATTCCTCTCTCTGGACCAAGCTGGAGCCATCTCCCCTATTCAGAAGCATGCCAGGCAGAGACAGAAGGCTTTCCTAGCCCTTGGGAGTGTCTCTCCACGATCCCAGGAATTCCCCATTCCTCTCCCTGGGAGTTTCCCCAGTGCTGGCTACAGAAAAGGTATTTAGCTGGGGCCGGGTGTGGTAGCTCACGCCTGTAATCCCAGCACTTTGGGAGGCGGAGATGGGTGGTTCATGAGGTCAGGAGTTCAAGACCAGCCTGACCAACATGGTGAAACCCCGTCTCTACCAAAAATACAAAAATTAGCTGGGCATGGTGGCGCATGCCTGTAATCCCAGCTACTCAGGAGACTGAGGCAGAAGACTCACTTGAGCCTGGGAGGCAGAGGCTGCAGTGAGCCGAGATTGTGCCACTACACTCTGGCCTGGGCTACTACACTCCAGCCTGGGCTACAGAGCGAGATTCCGTCTCAAAAAAAAAGAAAAAAGAAAAGGTACTTAGTTGGAACTGGGTGGGAGGGAAGCACTGAGGTGGCACTGAGGGTATCTGAGCTGGTGTGGAAGTGCCACCCATGAAAAAAATGAGCGAGTGTTGTACTGAGCAGATTCCATGTGCCATGCATTCTCCAGCCAAGAGCACACTCTGGAATCAGACTGCCTGGGTTTAATTCCTGGCTCTGTCATTGACTAGCTGTGTATGTGACTTTGGTCAAGTATGTAACCTCTGTCCCTCAGTTGCCTCATCTGTAATGTGAAGATAATAACAGACTTGTTGTGAAGATTAAGATTAAATGCTGGGTGTGGTGGCTGTCTCCTCCCAGCCCTTTGGGAGGCCAAGGCAGGAGGCTCGCTTGAGCTCAGGAGTACAAGACCAGCTTGGGCAACATGGCAAGACTCTGTCTACAAAAAATACAAAACTTAGCTGGGCATGGTGGTGTATGCCTATAGTCCCAGCTACTTAGGAGACTGAGGTGGGAGGATCACCTGAGCCCAGGAGATCCAGGCTGCAGGGAGCCATGATTGTGCCACTGCACTCCAGCCTGGGTGACAGAGCAAGATTCTACCTCAAAATAAATAAATAAATAAGATGAAATTATGCCAGGCGTGGTGGCATACACCTGTAGCTCCAGCTACTTGAGAGGCTAAGGCAGGAGGATCCCTTAAGGCCAGTAGTTCAAGACTGTAGTGTGCTGTGATCTCACCTGTGAATAGCCACTGCACTCCAGCCTAGGCAACACAGCAAGACACTATCTATAAAAAAAAAAAAAAAAAGCCTGGGCGTGGTGGCTCACACCTGTAATCCCAGCACTTTGGGAGGCCAAGGCAGGCAGATTGCAAGGTCAGGAGATGGAGACTATCCTGGCTAACACGGTAAAAACACATTTCTACTAAAAATACAAAAAATTAGCCGGGTGTAGTGACGGGTGCCTGTGGTTCCAGCTACTCGGGAGGCTGAGGCAGGAGAATGGCGTGAACCCAGGTGGTGGAGGTTGCAGTGAGCTGAGATCATGCCACCGCACTCCAGCCTGGGCAACAGAGCGAGACTCTGTCTCAAAAAAAAAAAGAAAAAAATTAGGTGGGCATGGTGGCACGTGCCTGTAGTCCCAGCTACTCAGGAGACTGAGGCAGCAGAATCACTTGAACCTGGGAGGTGGAGGTTGCAGCAAGCCTAGATCATGCCACTGCATACCAGCCTGGGTGACAGCAAAAGACTCAGTCTCAAAAAAAAAAAAAAAAAAAAAAAAAGAAGAAGAAGATTAAATGAGTTCATCTATGTAAGTCATTAGAATAATATCTGGCATATGTAAGCACTATATACATGTTAGCTACTGACTAGAATTAATTCATTTGATTCTCACAGCAACCTTATGAGATAGGGTACTATTATTATATATCTACCCATTTTACAGATTTGGAAATTGAACAAGCAGAAGGCAGCCAAAGAAGCAGAGAGGGCAAATTCTGAGACAAGTTCTTTCCCCTGCCCGGGTTCCAGTTCTGAATAGGAACATAGATCTGGCCTATACTGAACACGGACTGAGGCTAGGGGAAGCATAGACAGTCTGACCCCACCAGATCTCACTGTGTCATTCTCCTCCAAGCTCTGGGCCCCTGGCCCCAAATGGCACTTGGGTCCTGCTCTAGGGAACAGGTGAAGGGCCACTAGTGGGAAAAAATGCTTCTAAAAATCAGGAGACTTGCTACTGAGTCCCAACTCTGCTACTAACTAGCCCTGTGACTTCAGGAATAGGTCAGTCACTCATTTTGAAAATATCTGTTGCGCACCTACTATGTGCCAGGCATCGTCCTAGACATTTGGAAAACAGAGTGAACAACATAGCATGGCCTCCACCCTCATGAAATTCACATTCAAAGCTGGGTGCAGTGGCTCACACCTGTAATCCCAGCAGTTTGGGAGGCCGAGGCGGGTGGATCACGAGATCAGGAGATTGAGACCATTCTGGCCAACATGGTGAAATCCCGTCTCTACTAAAAATACAAAAATTAGCCAGGCGTGGTGGTGGGTGCCTGTAATCCCAGCTACTTGGGAGGCTGAGGCAGGAGAATCGCTTGAACCTGGGAGGTGGAGGTTGCAGTGAGCTGAGATCGCACCACTGCACTAAAGCCTGGCAACAGAGCGAGACTCCATCTCAAAAAAATAAATAAACAAGGAATTAACATTTGAGGCTGGGCGCAGTGGCTCACGCTTGTAATCCTAGCACTTTGGGAGGCCTGAAGTAAGGAGTTTGAGACCAGCCTGACCAACATGGTGAAACCCCATCTCTACTAAAAATTAGCTGGGTGTGGTGGTGCATGCCTGTTATCCCAGCTACTCAGGAGGCTGAGGCAGGATAATCACTTGAACCCAGGAGGCAGAGGTTGCGGTGAGCCAAGATCATGCCATTCCACTCCAGCCTGGGGTACAGAGTGAGACTCCGTCTCAAAAAAAAAAAAAAAAAAAAAGAAAAGAAAAGAAAAGAAATTCACATTCAAGTGAACGAGGCAGTCACTGAAAAAGCCAAATTCCAAGTAATATAGCTATAAATTGTGATGAAGTCATAAGATCATGAGACCTCTCTGTCCTTCCAGTTTCCCCTCAGTAAAAGGTAAGGGGTATTTCTTGGGTCTTAAGTCCCCCCAAGCATGCTATCTATGGTAATAAAATACAGTCATTGCGAAGGCATTTTAAAAGGTAATGTGGACTGCTAACACACTGTAAGTCAGTGGGTTTTGATTGGATCATCAGGGTCAGAAACACCTGGAAACTTATTTGAAATGCACATTCTCAAGCCCCACCCTAGACCTGCTAGATCAGAAACAGGGTGGGCCCAGCTTCTAGTTGTTTTCTAGCAAGTCCTCCAGGATTCTGATGAAGGCTAGAGTTTGAGAACTACTATACTAGGCATTCCCATTGCATTCAAATGGTAGGGGGGTGGAGGTGGGAGGATGCTTGTAGGAGGGGACAGGGGGAGAAACCTGTGTCCCTGGAGCTCCCAGATCAGGAAGTCACTGAACCTCTGATGAGCAGGTCCTGTGTCTGCCTATCTTGGTCCTCAGTGCCTGGCATTCAATAGATGCTTGATACACCTGTTTCTGGGAAAAAAAAAAAAAAAAAGGAAGGCCGGGCGCAGTGGCTCAAGCCTGTAATCCCAGCACTTTGGGAGGCCGAGGCGGGTGGATCACGAGGTCAGGAGATCGAGACTATCCTGGCTAACATGGTGAAACCCCGTCTCTACTAAAAATACAAAAAACTAGCCAGGCGTGGTGGCGGGCGCCTGTAGTCTCAGCTACTTGGGAGGCTGAGGCAGGAGAATGGCGTGAACCCGGGAGGCGGAGCTTGCAGTGAGCCGAGATCACGCCACTGCACTCCAGCCTGGGAGACACAGCGAGACTCCGTCTCAAAAAAAAAAAAAAAAAAAAAAAAAGGAAATGGTAAGTAGAAACAAAAAACTGCTCAAAAATCCTACTTGTTATAAGATGCCAAAATCTCCTTAATGGGAGTGGGAGGAAACTTCTGGCTTCCTCAACAAAGGTAACATTTAACAACTTTCAAGTCCAGGTGACTCACTCCTGTAATCCCAGCACTTTGGGAGTCCGAGGTGGGCAGATCACCTGAGGTCAGGAGTTCAGCCTGACCGATATGTTGAAACCCATCTCTACTAAAAATTCAAAACTTAGCTGGGGGCCGGGTGCGGTGGCTCAAGCCTGTAATCCCAGCACTTTGGGAGGCCGAGACGGGCGGATCACGAGGTCAGGAGATTGAGACCATCCTGGCTAACACGGTGAAACCCCGTCTCTACTAAAAAATACAAAAAAAAAAAAGCGGGGCGAGGTGGCGGGCGCCTGTAGTCCCAGCTACTCGGGAGGCTGAGGCAGGAGAATGGCGTAAACCCGGGAGGCGGAGCTTGCAGTGAGCTGAGATCTGGCCCCTGCACTCCAGCCTGGGCGACAGAGCCAGACTCCGTCTCAAAAAAAAAAAAAAAAAACTTAGCTGGATGTGGTGGCGTGCGCCTGTAGTCCCAGCTGCTGGGGAGGCTGAGGCAGGAGAATCGCTTGAACCTGGGAGGAGAAGATTGCAATGAGCTGAGATTGTGCCACTGCACTCTAGCCTGGGTGACAGAGTGAGACTCTGTCTCAAAAAAAAAAAAAACAACTTTCAAGACAGTCAGTAGAAAGCCTTTCAACCATCTTCTGCTCCTGCCCCAAGATGCCCCTTTCCTGGGGGAGAAGAGGGTATCCTCCTCTCGCTGTGACTTTCCCCAGCCATGGCAGCTAGCTCCCCGCATGCAATGTTCCAAGCACATCTCACCGTCTTCCCTCACTGGCCTACAGCACAGCTAAGGCAAGGCTGGAATGTTCAGATGCAATGAAATCCTCAAGGATGCTAAAGAGATACAAGCATAGTTAGTTACAAGAAGTCGAGGGATCCAGCCGACAAGGCGTGATCCTACTTCCCAGATCCCAGAGCCCCCCTATCGTATCTCCTAGCTGGCACCCAGTACTAGGAGCTCTCTATAGACATCTACTCTCTTCCAAGTCCACACCAAGAGACGGGTGGAGAGAGGGCCTCTTCTACTTACTAGGACTGCTCTCTAGGTTAGTTTCTCAGTAAGGACCTTTCAATATCAGAATAACTACAGGCAGGGACTGGCCTCTCAGGGCCCAACTGGCTGCCCCATCAGAAAAAAAAAAAAAAAAAAAAAAACCCAAGTATTTATGAGACACATACTGGCTGTGGGAGGAGAGAGAGCCAGGCTGTTATTGTTTAACAAATGTGTACTGAAAGCCTTTCATGTGGCAGACACATCATTGCTACCTAGAAACATCTGTTATTAACCCCTCCTTTGACAGCTCACTACTTTCAAGATAGCCCATTCCAGTGTTTAGATGACTGTTATCATGCAGAACTTGCTCCCTTATCAGAAATGTGACTCAAGGAAAATCCACCCGTTGTTTCTGGTTCTGTCCTCTGGAAGAGACAGAACACACACACACACACACGCACACACACACACACAGGATCCAGGTGTAAGACACAGTCAGCAGGCATAACATCAAATACATAAGTAGTAGGCACTGGCCACAGTAACAGGTGGAGGTATGTGAGGATGGCAGCAGGCAGGAAAGCCCAAGGGAACCAGACAGGCTTGGGTGAGTCAAAGAAGCCTTCCTGAGTTCTAGAAGGGGTTTCTTCAGGAGCAGGATTTGAGTGGAAGTGAGAGAGTTAGTTTGGCAGAAAGGAGGTGGCGTAGAAGTTCCAGGCAGGAAGAGAGCTGGTGGGGAGGAAAGACTCCAGGAAGAGCCAGCTGCTGGGTGGAGCCCAGCATCACTCAGCTGGAGGAGAGTCTGGCCCCTGCAATCACAAGACTGAGCAGTTGAGCCAGGGCAGGAGTAGGGTGAGGCTGGAGGAGCCTGGGAAACCCCACAGGGCACCCTGCATCCTCTCACATCTCCCTTCCCCAGTGATTCCAGGCGCATTTGGCTGTCCCCTACAGATGCCTGTGCCAGATTTTCATCCTTGGCAGCTGGAGGGGCAGGCTGCAGGGCCCTCTGGAGTCTAGAACTTGGTTCTGAAGCCCTGGGGCGGGTGGAGAGGGATGGGATAGAAATCTTACGGGGAGATCCAAGTCCTAGGCTGTAGCTGTGATAGGTTTGGCTGCAGCCAGGGGCAAATGTGGAAAGCTGCCACAGTTCCTGTTTAGGTGGCTGTCTGGGAGACGGAGCAAGTGCTAAACATAGAGGAGTCTCAGGTCCTGCCTCCAAGCTAGCTGGCCCCCTCCCCGAGCCCTTGACCCCAGGTCCTGGCACTGCCACCATCCCCACCCCATACCACACAGCCACAAGGCAGCAAGGCCACGACAAACAGATTATTCATTGCCAGGTGCCCTAGCCATGTCCTTTCTGCCTTCTTGCCCTGATGTCCTGACACAAGCTGCCAGAGAGCTCAGCACAAAAGAATGCAGGGCAGAGCCAAAGAGGAGGGTTAACCCTTCCCTGGGCAGCATCTGCCTGGATAGCTTTCAGGGGGCTGGTTGGGTGGGTGGGGAGGGAAACGATGGTTGAACTTCTACCTCCGAGTCCCTCTGAGCCTAAGAGCGGCACCGTCTTCCTGCCCTTCTCTGGAGTTGACGGGTCATCCCAGACACATGGAATTGGATCCACAGAAATCCACATCCCCTTACTTGCCAGCTGTGTAGCCATGGGCAAATCACTTAACCTGTCTTTTTTTTTTTTTTTTTTTTTTTTTTTTTTGAGGCGGAGTTTCACTCTTTCGCCCAGGCTAGAGTGCAGTGGTGCGATCTTGGCTCACTGCAACCTCTACCTTCTGGCTTCAAGTGATTCTCCTGCCTCAGCCTCCCCAAGTATCTGGGATTACAGGCGCTTGCCACCATGCCCGGCAAATTTTTGTATTTTTAGTAGAGACGGGGTTTCACCATGTTGACCAGGCTGGTCTCAAACTCCTGACCTCATGATCTGCCCGCCTCAGCCTCCCAAAATGCTGGGATTACAGGCATGAGCCACTGCGAGTGGCTAACCTGTCTTTATCTCAGTTTTTGATTTTTGTTTTTTGAGACGGGGACTCACTCTCCCCCAGGCTGGAGTGCAGTGTAGCATGATCGTAGCTCACTGCAGCCTCCAACTCCTGGGCTCAAATCATCCTCCTGCCTCTGCTGGGATTATAGGCCCATGCCCGGCAGACCTCAGTTTTTTTTTTGTTTTTTTTTAAAATAAAGTTATTTTAAAATAGGCTGGGCACAGTGGCTCATGCCTGTAATCCCAGCACTTTGGGAGGCCAAGATGGGCGGATCACTGAAGATCAGGAGTTCAAGACCAGCCTGGCCAACATAGTCTCTACTAAAAATACAAAAATTAGCTGGACGTGGTGGCGGGCACCTGTAATTCCAGCTACTCGGGAGGCTGAGGCACTAGAATTGTTTGAACCTGGAAGGCGGAGGTTACAGTGAGCTGAGAACGTGATGCTGCACTCCAGCCTGGGTGACAGAGCGAGACTCCTTCTGTTAGCCAGGATGGTCTCAATCCCCTGACCTTGTGATCCTCCCGCCTTGGCCTCCCAAAGTGCTGGGATTACAGCCATGAACCACCGTGCCTAGCCAATTACGTTATTTTAAAGCAGAAACTGAGTCTTGCTGTGTCGCCCAGGCTGGTCTCAAATTCCCAGGCTCAAGTCATCCTCCCGTCTCAGCCTTCCAAAGTGCTGGCATTACAGGCAAGCACCACCACACCTGGCCCAACTTCGGTTTTCTTGACTGTAACTGAGGACACTGCACTTCCAAGGTTGCTCTGAACATTAAATTATGTAACTTGAGTGGTGCATTCCTGACACAAAGCATGTTCTTCATGAATGTCAGTTTCCTTCCTCACTCCCTCTATTCCCTCCTCCTTCACACACCTGCCTCATTCTCCCAGTCCCACTAGGAGCACTGTCCAATGCCTTCAGGCACTTCTGCTTACAGGGTGCAGCAGACCCTGAAACCCCCAGGCTAGGGCTGTCCTGCAGCCTGGTAATGTGGCTCTGACTCAGATTGCAGCAGGACCTCATGCCATGCTGTCACGATCCCAGGCATCCCAGAGACTCTGGAATGGGTTTGAGGGTTTCCTCTTCCCCTCCTAGAGTGATGAGTCTATTTTATGTCCCCCTTAGCCATTACCCCAAACTGGGGGTGGGGAAGAGGCAGAGAGTGCCTCAAAGGGAGGGGGGCAAAGCTCCCTGGCCACACCTCCCCGTGGGAGAGATGGAGGAAATTTCCTGTATGCAAAAGAGGATAAAGAGAGACACAGGAGGCCAGGCGAGGTGGCTCACACCTATAATCCCAGCACTTTGGGAGGCGGAGGCTAGTGGATCACTTGAGGTCAGGAGTTCGAGACCAGCCTGACAAACACAGTGAAACGCCATTTCTACTAAAACTACAAGGCCATGTGTGATGGCTCATGCCTGTAATCCCAGCACTTTGGGAGGCCGAGATTGAGACCATCCTGGCCACCACGTTGAAACCTTGTCTCTACTAAAAATACAAAAGTTAGTTGGGCGTGGTGGCACACACCTGCAGTCCCAGCTACTTGGGAGGCTGAGGCAGGAGAATCTCTTGAATCCGGGAGGCAAAGTTTGCAGTGAGCCGAGATTGTGCCACTGCACTCCAACCTGGTGACAGAGTGAGACTCTGTCTGAAAAAAAAAAAAAAAAAAAAGACACAGAGACCCCACCCCAGTTCTTAGCTCTGGAATCGGAGCCCAGCCTCTATTCCCTAGAACAGGCAAGGTCAAGCTGGCTGCGCAACATCTTGGGTGAGACTTGATTTATGCACGAATAGAATGATTTCCACCCATGGGCAAAAGTCCTCCTACCTCTGGCTGTCCTTGGCTGTAGGGGTCAGATCTTGCCCCCTCTGAATCTTCCTGGGATTCATTCTGTTTCTCTCTTGTCTAAACCAGCACAAAAGTCCTGTGAGTCTGCAGGGGCCGTGTTTTGCCTGTTTTGGGGCCTGTGGCCTTGCGGGCTGAGGGAGGCCGTTTGCTGAAGCTACCCTATATACCCAACATGAGAACAACCTGCAGGGGCCTGGGTACCTAGTTCATGTCTGTCTCCCCAGCGCCTAGCATAATTCCTGACACAGAGTATGCACTTCATGTGCCTAAGTTGTTATCATTTTTTTTTTTTTTTTTTTTGAGACAGAGTCTCGCTCTGTCGCCCAGGCTGGAGTGCAGTGGCCGGATCTCAGCTCACTGCAAGCTCCGCCTCCCGGGTTTACGCCATTCTCCTGCCTCAGCCTCCCAAGTAGCTGGGACTACAGGCGCCCGCCACCTCGCCCGGCTAGTTTTTTGTATTTTTAGTAGAGACGGGGTTTCACCATGTTAGCCAGGATGGTCTCGATCTCCTGACCTTGTGATCCGCCCGTCTCGGCCTCCCAAAGTGCTGGGATTACAGGCTTGAGCCACCGCGCCCGGCCAGTTGTTATCATTTTTAGCAGGACTCTGCTTGAAGATGTGGCAGCCTTCAGTCAAGGTCATGTCTAGAGGCTCAATACTGGGTAGTATGAACACCCTGCATCTGGAGGGCTCGAAAATTTGAGGCTTACACTGAAACAAGTTTGGATTGTCTGCATCTCTCTCTATTGAGGTCCCTCTGGCATAGAGCACTGAAATGCTAGTTCAACTAGCACCTAGGTGCTAGTTCATAGACCCTGAAACCCCCAGGCTGGGGGTCTTGGCCTGCTGTCCTGCAGTCTGGTAATGTGGCTGTGACTCAAACTGCTGCAGGACCGTGGGCCATGCTACCACGATCCCAGGCATCCCAGAGACCCCAGAATCATAGGCACTAGTTCAACTAGTGCCTATGAACTAGCATTTTTCCCTCATAGTCGACAGAAGATCCCTGTTCTCCCAGCCCTTGGGCAGGCCCTAGGGTAGGAAGGTTGGAGGACACACAAGCATAGTGCCTCTTTCCCAGGTCTTCCTCTGGGCATGCCTGATCCACTGTGGCCAGCTGGGGGGCACCCCCCTGCAGGAAATCCTCCAGGGTGGAACCATGGGGCCAATATCTGACCTGGACCCTGGAACTTCGGCAAGATGCCCTTGGCAACAGTCACGAGCACTGAGCCCTCCTCTGGATGGAGAAACCCTCCCTCTGGGCCTAGCCCTCATCCATAAAATGGGGCTTTGCTAGGGGTATGCTCAGTCCCCTCCAAGCACTAGTATTCCCAGATAAACCTACGAATGATGCCCAGTCAATGTTTTTGTTTGTTTTTGGTTTTTTTTTTGTTTTTTGCAGAGGACGAGGGAAAATGTCTGGACCACTGCTGGCCTAACAGTTCACAGAAAGCTGCCACTGTGCACTGGAAAGGTATATTTAGGTCTCGTGCAATATCCTTTTCTCTTTTGCCAATTTCTGACCCGGGAGGGTGGAGGAGAATAGAGATGATGGTGACCTTGGCGGAGGCAGGAAGGAGCAGGGCTGGTAGATAGATTTTCATCTGTGCAGGTGCATGTTTATGCATTCGTGTCTGTCTCTGAGCTCAGTATAGATCAGCGTGCATCTCCCTCCATATTAGAGTTACAGAGCTCTCCATTTACAGCTGTAAAAGAGATTTATATTTCTTTCTAGAATGGTTGGGGCAGGGGTGTGGTTCAACAGATGGCTAGCAGGTTACAGGTGTGTCTAGCTGAAAAAAGTATCTGGCCCAGGGCCTCCTGATTGGCTGTCAGTGAGTCACAATGGTTGGGTTCTTGGAGCGGAGCTAATTGGCTGTCATGGAGTTGGGTTCATGCCCTGCCTTATCTTTAGGGCCTTCTCCTGCCAGCCTAGACGGACAATGTTCCCTGTATAGGCAATGACGCTCGCAGGCTGCTGACTGGGGGTCAGTGGGACGTGCCCTTTGGGTAGATTTCCCAGCAGCAGGTGGTTCACCTTGACCTGGCCACACCCTGACTCCTCAGCCCTCCAGAGCCCGATGGATGGCACCCTATTGGGGAGTGATTCCAGGGGCCAGCTGGCCGTGACCTGGCAAAGTCACAAAGGTACTTCCTCAGTTCTGGAAGTACCATCCGAACTGACTGGCAACAAGAAAGTGTTTGTGGGCAAACATTGTAGAAACCAACTCTGGATTCTATGAAAGGCCTCTGGGGAGATAGGCAGGAACCGTTGCCATGGTAACCAGCTCTGGGGGTCTGAGCAGAAAGCAGAAGAGAGGCAGGCAGAAGGGGTCCCTGCCTTGGCTTTCCAGATGCAAGGAATCTTTGAACATGCAGGCTCTGGGAGTGGGCTGCCTCCCAGCCTCAAGTCACATATACACACAGGGCTTTCCACTTCTGCTAGGCCTTACATGGGTGTAGCTTCATGCCCTTCCAGGGAGCAGGACCCAGTTATTCCAGGGTTAGAGATGGGCAAAGCAAGCCCTGCAGGAGCATACACACTGCCCAAGGTCACAGGGCAGAGACCAGCAGCCAGCAGGAGCCCAGTGGACACAGGGACACTTGACAAAACTTGCTTTCTGTCTGTCTGCCAAACTAGCTGCAGCCCCCGGTCCGCCATTAAGAGTCCCGGGGACCACTCAACTCAGGGGAGTGGGAGGAGCTGGCATAATCTTCTTGGCTCAGGGGTACAACTTCTGAGAAGTTCAAACAACCACATATTTCCCCATCCTCCTCCTCCCACCTGTCTGTCCATCTGAGTAGAATACAATTTCTGTGTCTGAGCAGTGGGGGGCAATTGAGCTGGGGAGACCTTGACAGGCCCCTTACCAGCTCCCTGAGGCTGCCAGGCTGCCTGTTGGTATCCTGGACTCCCGGCTTTTGCCCGCCCAGCCTGGCACAGTTGCCATCCAGGGTGCCTGGGCAGAGAGCCAGAGGGAATTTTCCACCTGCCTGCCTTTGTTGTCTGCTCTGTGGTCTGAATCCTGGGCCAGGGGAGGGGCAGGCCCCCAGGGTATCTGCAGGAGGCCTCCGAGGTTGCCTTGGGCTGCCTCACACAGGAATTGCCAACCCTTCCCGTGTTCCATGACCCAGTGGGGTTTCTTTTTCTCCCTGGGAGAGATGCAGGAGCTAGTGGGGATAGGGGAAGTTTGGGCACTGGGGTGGGGATGCCCACCTGGGTAACCACAGAGTGCAAGGGTTAGAAGGAGCCTAGGCTTATCCAACTGAGCCCCTACCTTGTACAGATGGGAACACCGAGGCGCCTGCCTTGTACGGGTGGGGATAAGAGGGCAATGGACACGGCCAAGGTCACAAAGGGAGGGTAGATGCCATGACTCAAAGCTGCCTTCCAGACTCACATCCCAGTATCTGTCACCAAACCTTTCAGTCCCCCCATAACTTCACTCTTCCATTCTGTACTGAATCAGGCTATGGGTCTCCCACTCCAACCCCTCCTTCCACACCCTGTGCTCTCTTCTTAGCACAGGATGTGTGGGCCTGGCCTGCCCTCTACGCCCCCTCAATGTGAGCACCAGCTCCCCTGGCCCCCGACTGGCTTCAAGGGGCCCTCCCCTCCTGGGACTGGCTGAGCTCTGCATGGGGTCCTGGGCTGCTCTAGGGGACAGTGGGTGAATGAAGACAAACCCATGGGAAGAGATGAGAGACAGCCAGCTGAGCTCAGCAGTTGGACAGGGCGGTGGGCCCACGTGGAGCTGTTTTATGCTCCCCAAGTGCCTCATCTTTCTAGAGAGCTCCAACCCCTGTGCTGGCCTTGGGCCATCTGTGGGTGTGGGGGCAGGCAGTGCCCCAGAGCCTTATATCTCTCACTCCTGTGGTGGGGTGACCCAGGTGCACCTGCTCCTGGGGGGTAAACAGCAAATGAGATGCCCGGGGCAGGGGCGGGGCGAGGCTGAAACTGGGTGCCTGGAGCCAGATGAGTCACATTCTCACTTGGGGCCACCAGGGATAAGAGGGGGAGTGAAGAATGCGGGGAGGACAGATTAGGGCCATGACAGAGCGAACTCAGGACCCCCCTCCCCCGACCCTCCTGCTCTCCTGTCTGGGCTTCATGAAAGAGTCCTCGGCAATCTGTCCTGCCATCACTTCATTTTATTGAATTAGGAGGCTGTGCCCTAGAGATGGCCCAGAGAGGACAAGTGACTTGTTGGGGACACAAAGCACGTTGGTAGTTTCAAGTCTCCTGAGCCAGTTATGGGTTCAAACCCCAGAGCCAAAAGCAGAATCTCAGCAAGCTTTTCCTGCCCAGTGGTTCGGAGAGCAATTTGTAATTACAATCATTGCTAAAATGCAGTCAAGCCCCTGAACTGCCCTGGGGATAGGAGGGACCTGTGGCTCCTCCACCTCCCTTACGTCAGCCGGGTGTCACCAATCCCTGGAAGCCCTGCCCAGTGGTGTGACATCACAGGGCTGGGCCAGCTTTGCTGGAAGGGGCTCCACCCTAGAGAGGAGGGTGGAGGGATTCCGGTCTGGGTCTGTCTCTATCCTACCATGTAGCCTGCAACCTAAGTGCAGGGGTTATCGAAACTCGAGGGCCTCTCTGCTGCCCACCTCCCACTCCCTTTGAAACCCAGGACTCCTGGGGCTGCCACAGGAGCCTGAGTCAGCTCTCAGGGCCAACTTATGAATAATAAAGCCAGGCCTTCCCTGACTACATGTATTGTGGTTAAGAAGGTGGAATTTAGAGAATTCAGTGTCAGGTCATCCTAGCAAATCTCAGCTCCTCACTAGTCAACTGTGAGACCTGGGCCAGTTTCTGACCTCACTGAGCCTCTTCTGTAATTCGGGTATGAGATTACCTATCTTACAGGATTGTTGTGAAGATTAAATGAAGTGACCTGTGCATCACTCGGGCACAATGCTTGGCAGGCAGCAATATGGGCTCAATTTTTGAAAGATAAAGTATAAATATGATAGAAGAGAACTCCACCGGGTGTGGTGGCTCACACACATCATCCCAGCACTTTGGGAGGCCGAGGCAGGCAGATGGCTTGAGGTCAGGAGTCTGAGATCAGCCTGGCCAACATGATGACACCTGGACTCTACTAAAAATACAAAAATTAGCTAGGCATGGTGGCATGCAGCTGTAATTCCAGCTACTCGGGAGGCTGAGGCATGAGAATCACCTGAACCCAGGAGGCGGAGGTTGCAGTGAGCCGAGATTGCACCACTGCACTCCAGCCTGGGCGACAGAGAGAGACTCTGTCTCAAAAAAAAAAAAAAAAAAAAAAAAAAGACCGGGCTGTAGCTCATGTCTGTAATCCCAGCACTTTGGGAGGCCAAGGCGGGCAGATCACCTGAGGTCGGGAGTTTGAGACCAGCCTGACCAACATGGAGAAACCCGTCTTTACTAAAAATACTAAATTAGCCGGGCGTGATTGCACATGCCTGTAATCCCCGCTAGTCGGGAGGCTGAGGCAGAAGAATCGCTTGAACCCAGGAGGCAGAGGCTGCAGTGAGCCAAGATCATGCCATTGCACTCTAGCCTAGGCAACAAGAGTGAAACTCCGTCCCAAAAAAAGAAAGAAAGAAAGAAAGAAAAGAACTCTTTTTTTTTTTTTTTTTTTGAGACGGAGTCTCGCTCTGTCGCCCAGCCCAGGCTGGAGTGCAGTGGCGTGATCTAGGCTCACTGCAAGCTCCGCCTCCCGGGTTCACGCCATTCTCCTGCCTCAGCCTCCCGAGTAGCTGGGACTACAGGCGCCCACAACCGTGCCCAGCTAATTTTTTGTATTTTTAGTAGAGACGGGGTTTCACCGTGGTCTCGATCTCCTGACCTTGCGATCCGCCCGCCTCGGCCTCCCAAAGTGCTGGGATTACAGGCGTGAGCCACCGCGCCCGGCCGAAAAGAACTCTTATAGTAATAATAAACCAAGTTTCGAAACTTCGCACTTACATCACGGAAGGAGAGTGTAGGGCACTTCTTGGCTTTATCGATCTATTCAACAAACTTTTCTGAAGACCGGTGAGTAAGCAAGCACCCCTTTCACCAAAGTGACAAATGGAAATGATGGGCTCCTCTTCCAGAAGTAGAGGGCTCAGGATGGGATTAAGAGGAAGAACAGAAAGAGACAGGAGCTTTCCAGTTACTCCAAAAACAAATGCACCTTCTTCTGTCCGTGCCTCTACACAGGCAGGTTTTTTCGGACCAGAAATTTTTGCTATTCACTCCAAACCTCCTTTTTTTTTTCGAGACTGAGTTTTGCTCTTGTCGCCCAGGCTGGAGTGCAATGGCGTGATCTTGGCTCACTGCAACCTCCGCCTCCCGGGTTCAAGCAATTCTCCTGCCCCAGCCTCCCAAGAAACTGGGATTACAAGCTTGCGACACCACACCTGGCCACCAAATCTCTTCTTTACCAGCAGATATCTACTCCTCCTTCAGAGCCCAACTCAGGCTTCACCTCCCCTGAGCAACAAGTCAGGGCCAACACCCTACTCGGGGCAGGGTGAGGTGCCCCTCCTTATGCACTCCCACAGGACTCTGCTTCCCCTTTCCTGCTGTTTATCTTAGCATTTTACACACTCTTTTGTGATGAATTGTCTCTTCCATTAGACTGTAAGCTTCCCTAGGCCAGGGACCTCTTGCTATCTGGATTTTCCAGGAGAGGTAAGAGTAAGCCTTTGTGGAATTAACACATGAAAGAAACAGACTGTTCCTGTGACAGATGTTTCCCTGGGGTTCTGTGCCCACGAAAGGGGCCTGACTGACTATACATCCTAAAGTGCCCAGGACAACCACAGCCTATGCTGCTGTCCTGTCACGATTATTGATAGCACCCCCTTTTACCTGCCAGATGTCCTGGTTGAAGGATAAATTTTATAGTCACCCTTCTCTGTCAGAGAAACCTGGAGGAAACCCAGTTTCACCAACTAAAGGTTTCTTGTTACCTTTTTTCTTTTCTTTCTTTTTTTTTTTTTTTTTTTTTAAAGACAGGGTCTCAGGCCGGGCATGGTGGCTCACGCTTGTAATCCCAGCACGTTGGGAGGCTGAGGCGGGTGGATCACGAAGTCAGGAGTTCGAGCCCAGCCTGGCCAAGATGGTGAAACCCTGTCTCTACTAAAAATACAAAAATTAGCTGGGTGTGGTGGACGCCTATAATCCCAGCTACTCGGGAGGCTGAGGCAGGGAACTGCTTGAACCCAGGAGGTGGAAGTTGCAGTGAGCTGAGATCACGCCACTGCACTCCAGCCTGGGAGACACAGCGAGACTCCGTCTCAAAAAATAAAAATAAAAATAAATAAAAATAAATAAATAAATAAATAAATACAAAAATTAGCTGGGCATGGTGGTGGGTGCCTGCAATCCCAGCTACTTGGGAGGGTGAGGCAGGAGAATCACTTGAACCTGGGAGGTGGAGGTTGCAGTGAGCCGAGATCATACCACTGCACTCCAGTCTGGGCAACTGAGAGAGAGATTCCATCTCAAAAATAAATAAATAAACAAAGATAAGGAAACCTGTGGGGAGAAGGACCAAAGGAATGGTGCAGGCTGTGGCAGTACCTCCCAAGAAGAAGTCCCCTGCTAGGAAATGTAGGGGTGGCCTATTTAAGTAAGCCTGAAAGAAAAGGCACTGCAGTTACAAAGAAGAATTCAATAGGCCCAGCTGGTAGGTAAGGAGGAAATTACCATACAATCAGGCTCTTTGTGTCTAAATCCTCCTGAGGCCTCAGCAGGGCCAGCCCATCTCTAACCTGTGAGACTGCCAAACCCCAAAGCACCCACGGTAAAGCTGTGGAGACCTGAGAATCCTCCTCCCAGAGGCAGGCAACCTGATCCCTGGGCCCACCAGGCCCCAACGACAGTGCAGGTTCGCCCTCGCCCCGGCACCCTCTCAGGGATGGGGCTGCCTCTGTTTCTCTACGGCCCCCAGCTGGGATTTCAATGCAGTGTGTGGGGAGGTGGGAGGAGGAGGTCTGAAAGAGACAGAAGAGAGAGACAGAAGACAGAAGAGAGAGAGAGAGAAACCATGGCAACCAGTCCATAAATGAAGACTCATGGAGAAGTCTGGAAGAGACCTTGAGGAGGCACCTAGCCAGCACCTCATTGAATTTATTCAGCAAACATTTATTAAGCCTCACAGGGTGCCAGGCACTGGGCTAGGCCCTAGGGATACAGAAATGGAAAAACAGCCCCACCCTGTGGAAGCCCACAGGCTTCCGGAGGAGGCCAATGAGCAAACAGATGCTGTTAAGGACTGGCAGGGATGCTGGGCTGGAGGGAGGCCAGGTGTGTTGCTGGGGCCAAGGAAGTGCCTGAATCCAGAGGAGGCCTGGTACCCGGACAAGGTCGGGGGTGGTCAGACACACGACTCCTGACCTCAGGCCTGAAGACCAGTAGAATCAACCAGGCCAAAGCAGGAAATAGACAGGTTTAAGGAGGGGAAAAGCAACTCAGGCCCAGGAAGAAAGAAGCTCTATGTTGAGGGAGACAGAAGAGCGTGGAATTTACTGAACCTTGAGTATTTTAGTGTGCCTTAAGAAAAATTATCCAGAATTTGGAAATTAGACCAAAAAATGTCAGCATGGTCTTTCAAAATCATTCTAAAAATTAGCTGGTGTGCTGTCAGCTGGGAGAGACAGGAGGAAGGAAGACTGCTTGAGCTGGGAAGGTGGACACTGCAGTGAGCTGAGATCCCACCACTGCACTCCAGCCTGGGTGACAGATTATGTCTGCAATCCCAGCACTTTGGGAGGCCAACCAGCCTGGGCAACATAGTAAAACCTCGTCTTTACTAAAAATAAAAAATTGGCTGGGTGCGGTTGTGTGCACCTGTGGTCCCAGCTACTTGGGAGGCTGAGGCAGGAGGATCACTTGAGTCCAGGAGGTCGAGGCTGCAGTGAGTCAGGATCATGCTATTGTATTCCAGCCTGGGCGACAGAGCGAGACTGTCTCAAAACAAAAACAGCTCTGTGTGTTTAATTACTGAGTAGACCCTACAGACCTTTGCAAATTTGATGTTAACTTGTAGGAAATTGATAGATTGCAAATAATTTTTTTTTTTAAGGGACAGGGTCTCACTGTCTTGCTCAGGCTGCTGGAGTCCTGTGGCACAATCACGGCTCACTGCAGCCGTGACCTCCTGAGCTCAAGCAATCCTCCTACCTTAGCCTCTGGAGTAGCTAGGACCATAGGTGTAAGCTACTACACCCAGCTAATTTTTAAATTTTTTTTTGTAGAGATGGGGTCTCATTATGTTGCCCAGGCTGGTCTTGAACTCCTGGACTCAAGTGAACCTCCTGTCTCAGCCTCCTAAAGTGCTGGGATTATAGGTGTGAGCCACCATGTCAGGATAAATTAAATAAATCTTTGATGTGGCCCACTATTTATGTAGGAGACATGCTTTTAACTTTTTGAAATTATAGGCTGGGCACGATGGCTCACACCTGCAATCCCAGCACTTTCGGAGGCTGAGGTGGGCAGATTGTTTGAGTCCAGGAGTTTAAGACCAGCCTGGGCAACATGGCGAAACCCAATCTCTATTATTTAAAAATACATAAATAAAATAAAATAAATTCCACAGTCAGCTCTCTGTATCCATGGGTTCTGCATCCATGGATTCAAACAATTTTGGATTGAAAATATTCAGGGAGGCCAGGCTCGGTGGCTCATGCCTGTAGGCAGCACTTTGGGAGGCCGAGGCAGGTAGATCACCTGAGGTCAGGAGTTTGAGACCAGCCTGGCAAACATGGCGAAACCCTGTCTCTACTAAAAATACACAAATTAGCTGGTGTGGTGGCGGGTGCCTATAATTTCAGCTACTTGAGAGGCTGAGGCAGGAGAATTGCTTGTATCTGGGAGGTGGAGTTTGCAGTGAGCTGAGACCGCACCACTGCACTCCAGCCTGGACAAGAGTGAAAATCTGTGTCAAAAAAAAAAAAAAATTAGCTGGTCATGGTGGCACACTTCTTGGGTGGGTGAGGTGTGAGAATTGCTTGAACCTGGGAAGCAGAGGTTGCAGGGAGCTAAGATCACGCCACTGCACTCCAGCTTGGGTGACAGAGCAAGACTCTGTCGCAAAAACACAAACAACAACAACAACAACAACAAAAATATATATATATGTGGGGGAAAATGGATAGCTGCATCTGTACTGAACATGCAGGCTATTTTTCTTGTCATTGTTTCCTAAACTATACAGTATGACACCTATTTACATAGCATTTACATTATATTAGGTACTATAAGTAATCTAGAGATTGTTTAAAATATACAGGAGCTCTACAAAAAATTAAAAAATTGGAGCACAACTGTAGTCCCAGTTTCTTGAGATATTAGGGTGGGAGGGTCACTTGAGCCCAGGAGGTCAAGGCTGCAGTGAGCAGGAATCACATCACTCTAGCCTGGGCAACAGAGACCTTGTTTCAAAAAAACAAAAACAGCCGGGCGCGGTGGCTCAAGCCTGTAATCCCAGCACTTTGGGAGGCCGAGACGGGCGGATCACGAGGTCAGGAGATCGAGACCATCCTGGCTAACACGGTGAAACCCCGTCTCTACTAAAAAATACAAAAAAAACTAGCCGGGCGAGGTGGCGGGCGCCTGTAGTCCCAGCTACTCGGGAGGCTGAGGCAGGAGAATGGCGTGAACCCGGGAGGCGGAGCTTGCAGTGAGCTGAGATCCGGCCACTGCACTCCAGCCTGGGCGACAGAGCGAGACTCCGTGTCAAAAAAACAAAAACAAACAAACAAAAGTATACGAGGCAGGGCGTGGTGGCTTATGCCTGTAATGTAATCCCAGCACTTTGGGAGGCTGAGGCAGGCAGATCACCTGAGGTCAGGAGTTCGAGATCAGCTTGGCCAACATGGCAAAACCCCGTCTCTATTAAAATACAAAAATTAGCCAGGCATGGTGGCAGGAGCCTGTAAGATTTTCACTCTTGTCACCCAGCTACTAGGGAGGCTGAGATAGGAGAATTGCTTGAACCCAGGAGGCGGAGTTTGCAGGGAGCCCAGATCATGCCATTGCACTCCAGCCTGGGCAACAGAACAAGACTGTCTCGGCCGGGCACGGTGGCTCAAGCCTGTAATCCCAGCACTTTGGGAGGCCGAGACGGGCGGATCACGAGGTCAGGAGATCGAGACCATCCTGGCTAACACCGTGAAACCCCGTCTCTACTAAAAATACAAAAAAAAATAAGCCGGGCGAGGTGGCGGGCGCCTGTAGTCCCAGCTGCTCGGGAGGCTGAGGCAGGAGAATTGCGCGAACCCGGGAGGCGGAGCTTGCAGTGAGCGGAGATCTGGCCACTGCACTCCAGCCTGGGCGACAGAGCCAGACTCCGTCTCAAAAAAAAAAAAAAAAAAAAGACTGTCTCAAAAGAAAAGTATGTGAGAGGATATGTGTATGTCCCATTCATGCAAATGCTGCACTACTTTATATGAGAGACTAGAGCATCTGCAAATTTGGGTATCCTGGTGGTTGGGGGGGTCCCAGAACTAGGCCTCCATAGATACTAAAAGACAACTATTCTTTGATGGAGTGCGTATGAGGTCATGATGGAAAAGGAAGGCTTTGTATGTCACATTAAAGTAGGCCAGGTACAGTGGCTCACGCCTGTAATCTCAACACTTTGGGAGGCCGAGGTGAGTGCATCACCTGAGGTCAGGAGTTCGAGACCAGCCTGGCCAACATGATGAAATCTGTCTCTACTAAAAATACAAAAAATTGGCCGGGCGCGGTGGCTCAAGCCTGTAATCCCAGCACTTTGGGAGGCTGAGGCGGGTGGATCACGAGGTCAGGAGATCGAGACCATCCTGGCTAACATGGTGAAACCCCGTCTCTACTAAAAATACAAAAAACTAGCCGGGCGTGGTGGCGGGCGCCTGTAGTCCCAGCTACTCGGAGGCTGAGGCAGGAGAATGGCGTGAACCTGGGAGGCGGAGCTTGCAGTGAGCCGAGATCGCGCCACTGCACTCCAGCCTGGGTGACACAGCGCGAGACTCCGTCTCAAAAAAAAAAATAAATAAATAAAAATAAAAATAAAAATACAAAAAATTAGCTGGGCATGGTGGCAGGTGCCTGTAATCCCAGCTACTCGGGAGGCTGAAGCAGGAGAATTGCTTGAACCCAGGAGGTGGAGGTTGCCGTGAGCCGAGAACATGCCATTGCATTCCAGCCTGGGCAACAAGAGCAAAATTGTCTCAAAAGAAATAAAGAAAAATAAAGGGAAGAGGGTGCAGTGTTGTTTGCCTGTAGTCCCAGCTACTCAGGATGCTGAGGCAGGAGGATCACTTGAGTCCAGGAGCTGGCGTCCAGACTGGGCAACATATAGTGATACCCTGTCTCAAAAACAAAAAAACAAAAATAGAGGAAGAGTGTATGTTTATAGGAAATGAAAAAATTGTTTTGTAGGTTTTTTGTTTGAGACAGGGTCCTGCTCTGTCACCCAGACTGGACTGCAATGATGTGATCATGGCTTACTGCAGCCTCAACCTCCTAGGCTCAGGCAATCCTCCAGCCTCAGCCTCCTGTGTAGCTGGGGAAAAAAGGCATGGGCCACCACACCTGGCTAATTTTTTTTTATTTTTGTAGAGGCGGGTTCTCACTGTGTTGCTCAGGCTAATCTTGAACTCCTGGGCTCAAGTCATCCTCCCACCTCGGCCTATGAGAACAGAAACCTACATATACTTCTATGTTCCACATAGTAACCATGGTAGTTCTCATCCCACAGAATGCAGGATAACCTGGCTGGGCGTGGTGGCTTACGCCTGTAATCCCAGCACTTTGGGAGGCCGAGGCGGGAGGATCACCTGAGGTCAGAAGTTCAAGACCAGCCTGACCAACATGGAGAAACCCCGTATCTATTAAAAATACAAAATTAGCCGGGCACGGTGGCTCACGCCTATAATCCCAGCACTTTGGGATGCCGAGGAGGGAGGATCATGAGGTCAGGAGATTGAGACCATCCTGGCTAACACGGTGAAATCCCGTCTCTACTAAAAATACAAAAAATTAGCCGGGCGTGGTGGCAGGTGTCTGTAGTCCCAGTTACTCAGGAGGCTGAGGCAGGAGAATGGCGTGAACCTGGGAGGCGGAGCTTGCAGTGAGCCGAGATTGCACCACTGCACTCCAGCCTGGGCGACAGAGCTAGACTCCATCTCAAAAAACAAACAAACAAACAAAAAAACTTAGACTGGCGTGGCAGCAGGTACCTGTAACCCCAGCTACTTGGGAGGCTGAGGCAGGAGAATCACTTGAACCCGGGAGGCAGAGGTTGTGGTGAGCCGAAATTGTGCCATTGCACTCCAGTCTGGGCAACAAGAGTGAAACTCCGTCTAAAAAAAAAAAAAAAAAAAATTGTCAGGAGTGGTGGTGGACGCCTGTAATCCCAGCCACTCAGGAGGCTAAGACACAGAATCGCTTGAACCCAGGAGGTGGAGGTTGCAGTAAGCTGAGATTGTACCACTGCACTCCAGCCTGGGCAATAGAGTGAGATTCTGTCTCAAAAAAAAAAAAAAGGAATAATGTGTGACTCTCAGTCTACCTTACACAAAGCCTTTGGGCCCAAACATGGCATAGTAGCAGAGGTGGTTTCAGTAGGGCTTGCCTTCATGCTCAACATGCCCCAGGTTGGCCCCCAGCATCTATACACATTTCTCACACTTCAGGCAGGGCTGATGCCAGTCCTTGCCCAAGGAGGTCACCCACTTGGCAAAGCTTCTCTCCTTGTTGCACTTGGTGCACTTGGGTATGGGGGTGCCCGGTCTGGGGCAGGTGGCTGCAGCTGAGGTGAAAGAGGGCTGTAGGCTCGAGACTCATTTGGGGTCTTTAAAATGAAGTATTTAAACCTTGAGGGCTGTTTCTGAGAGCACTTTCTGCTTCTCTGGGCTGTCAGCATGCTGCTGTTGCTGCTGCTGCTGCTGATGATGATGATGATGATGATGACGATGGTGACAATAACATTTATTGAGCACTTACTATGTATCAGCACAGTTCCCAAATGTTTCCAGATGTTAACTCACTTAATCTTCAACAGCCTTTCATCATAAATACCAGTATAATCATTCCCATTTTACAGATGAGATAACTATGGATCAGAGAGACTACAAACTTGCCCGAAGTTCTCCTACAAACTAGCAAGGAGCAAAGTCCAAGTTCAAACACAAGACATTCATCCTAAGGGCCTTCTCTCAACCTCTGGTCTGTATATCAGTAGTTCTCAAACGTTTTAGTCTCAGGGCCCCTTTAAATCTTAAAAATTGTTGAAGACTCCAAAAATCCTCGGTTTATGTGGGTTATAGCTATTGTTATTATCAAATTAAAAGTTAAAACTGGCCAGAAATGGTGGTTTATCCCTGTAATCCCAACACTTTAGGAGGCCAAGGCAGGAGGATCACTTAAGTCCAGGAGTTTGAGGCCAGCCTGGACAACATCTCTAAATTTTTTGTGGAGACTCCCATCTCTACAAAAAATTTAAAAATTAGCTGGGTGTGATGGACCACACTTGTGGTCCCAGCTACTCAGGAGGCTGAGGTTAGGTTCGAGAATCACCTGAGCCCAGAAGTTTGAGGCTGCAGTGAGCTATGATGCCACCACTGCAGTCCAGCCTGGGCAACAAGCATGAACCCTTATCAAAAAAAAAAAAAAAGGTAAGGCTAGGCGCGGTGGCTCACGCCTGTAATCCCAGCACTTTGGGAGGCCAAGGCGGGCACATCACCAGGTTAGGAGATTGAGACCATCCTGGCTAACACGGTGAAACCCCGTCTCTACTAAAAATACAAAAAATTAGCTGGGTGTGGTGGCGGGCGCCTGTAGTCCCAGCTACTTGGGAGGCTGAGGCAGGAGAATGGCGTGAACCCGGGAGGTGGAGCTTGCAGTGAGCCGAGATCACGCTACTGTCTCAAAAAAATAATAATAATAAAGTTTGGGGGGCAATAACAAGTCACATGGGACAGAATGAGGCAGTATGGGGTGTTTTTTGTTTGTTTTTTGAGACAGAATCTCACTCTGTCACCCAGGTTGGAGTGCAATGGCACGATCTTGGCTCACTGCAACCTCTGTGAGGCAGTGTGAAATAGACAAGAGCTGGGATTGGGATCATCTCTCACCTTAACCATTTATGGCCCCTGTAGTAAAGTGCTTTCCTAGGGAAGTGCATAGGGAAGGGATTCACACTAAGAAACCCATTATACATTAACATAAATAACTTTTTTAAATGAAAAAACTACATTTTCCAAAAGCAGAAAAACTTAGTGAGAAAAATGGCATTAACATTTTTCCAAATCTCTTTAATATGTGGCTTAATAGAAGACAGCTGGATTCTTGTACCTTCTTCAGCATTCAATCCTTTGTGATATGTTGTTTTGGTTGATGTATATGAATAAAATCCAGCTTCACACAGATTTGCAGTTTAAAGAGTGAGGAGTATTTTAATAGCCTTTTTTTTTTTGAGACAGGGTCACCCTCTGTCACCCAGGGTGGGGTGCGGTGGCACAATTTCAACCCACTGCAACCTCTGCTTCCCTGGGTCAAGCGATCCTCCCACCTCAGCCCCTCCAGTAGCTGGGACCACGGGCAGGCTCAACATGCCTGGCTAATTTTTGTATTTTTTGTAGAGATGGGGTCTCACCATGTTGCCCAGTCTGGTCTTGAACTCCTGGGCTTAAGCAATCCTCCCACCTCAGCCTGGGATTACAGGCAAGAGCTGCCACACCCAGAAGAAATAGAAATCTTAGAGGTTAGTTGCAATGTAGACTCTGAAACTGTATCAATGAACTTTTTGTACTCTGTAACATTAAAATCCGTTGTTCCTTCATTTTGTAGGAAACTTTTAGGGGGTGATGGACATGTTCACTGTTTTTATTGTGGTGTTAGTTTCATGGGTGTATACATATGTCAAAACTTGTCAAACTGTACACTCTAAATACATACAGTTTATTGTATATCATTATTACTCAATAAAGATTTTTTTTTTTTGAGATGGAGTCTCGCTTTGTCGCCCGGGCTGGGGGTGCAGTTGTGCGATCTTGGCTCACTGCAACCTCCGTCTCCTGGGTTCAAGCAATTCTCCTACCTCAGCCTCTGAGGATTATAGGCATCCACCAGCATACCCAGCTAATTTTTTGCATTTTTTAGTAGAGATAGGATTTCACCATGTTGGCCAGGCTGGTCTTGAACTCCTGACTTCAGGTGATCCGCCCACCTCTGCCTCCCAAAGAGCTGGGATTACAGGCATGAGCCACCGTGCCTGGCAGGATGTTTTTAAAAAACAATCCTAACAAACAGATTGTCCTGACCTATTCAGAGAAGCAGCATGGCATGAAGGAAAATATGTGAGTTTCAGAAAGCAACTTAGCTGGGTTTGCCTGGCACTTCTTAGCTGTGTAAGCTTGGGCAACGTTCATTAATTCACTCATTTCACATGTATCAAACCCCATGAGACTCTACAAGGTGGGCCTAAAGCAGTGAACGAGGCACAGTCCTCACAGTCGAGGAGCTTATGGTCTGACTGGGGAGACAGGCAACGGCAAGACAGAGTGGCGGAGAGCCCTGTGGAAATAGCTGGGAGGGGCAACCTATCAGGGGGCTGTGGTCAGGAAATGCTTCCTGGAAGAGGTGCCATCCCAGCAAAAACTTCTCTAGGCAAAGGATAGGAATTCGTCAGGCAAAGACAGGGAAAATGAGCTTTCCCAGCAAAAGGAATGTGATGACAAAGGTCCAGAGACACAGAGTGGTCCAGCAAGGCCACAGTGAGTGGAGATGGCAGGTGGGGTTGGCGAGGGATGATGCCAAGAGACCTGCAGTCAGACCCTGAAGGGCCCTGTCTAGGCCTATCCTGAGGAATCCTGAGGACAACGGAGAGGCATTGAAGGGTTTTAAGTAGGAGTGATGAGATCAGAGGTATGCTTCAGAAAGATGATTCTGCTGCAGTGTGAATAAACCAGAGGGGCTACAGAGACAGGAAAACCAGTTAGCAGGCTAGTACAGTACGCTGGGCAAGAAGTGTCAGTGGTCTGAATGAAAGTAGTAGTGCTGGGCCGGACACAGTGGCTCATGCCTGTAATCTCAGCACTTTGAGTTCGAGACCAGCCTGGACAACACAGTGAAACCCTGTCTCTACCAAAAATACACATATTAGGGGTTCCCTCTTTCGGCTTGGAGCCCCCTCCCTCTGTCTCTGTACAGGGGGAGTCTCTTCCTTCTATCTTGCCTATTAAATTCTACATTCCTTGGCCGGGCGCAGTGGCTCATGCCTGCAATCCCAGCACTTTAGGAGGCCAAGGCAGGCGGATCACAAGGTCAGGTGATCAAGACCACAGTGAAACCCCGTCTCTACTAAAAATACAAAAAATTGGCCGGGCATAGTGGCTGGTGCCTGTAGTTCCAGCTATTCAGGAGGCTGAGGCAGGAGAATGGTGTGAATCCGGGAGGCGGAGGTTGCAGTGAGCCAAGACAGCGAGACTCCATCTCAAAAAAAAAAAAACAAAAAACTCCACTCCTTAAAACCAAAAAAAACAAAAAGCAAAAACACATATTAGCTGGGTATGGTTGTGCGTGCCTGTAATCCCAGCTACTTGGAAGGCTGAGGCAGGAGAATCACTTGAACCCGTGAGGCGGAGTTTGCAGTGAGCTGAGATTGTGCCACTGCACTCCAGCCTGGGCAACAGAGCAAGACTCTGTCTCAAACAAACAAACACAGTAGTAGCACTGGTAGCAATGGATGGAGAAAGAGGTGGACAATGGGTGAAGATGCTTAAAATTAGTTTTAATTATAAAAATAGTGCTTGTTCTTAAAAGTAGAGCAATACAGAAGCATTAAGTAAAGAGTAAAAGCCATTTCCACTCCCAATGTGGCAGGAAAAGCTCCTAACAGACCCACATTAGCCAGCATGGGTTATGGCAGAGAGTACACGTGGTCCTGGGACAGAGGCAGCCTAATTCTGCGATGTGCTTTGGGGATTTTTTCCTGAAAGCTCAGCCTAGATTCTGTGAGTTGGACCTCCCCAACAATTCTGGGAACTATCTTTATCCCTTAAAAAAAAATTTCCCCTTTTGCTTAAAATAGAACGGATTCTGTGGTTTGCAATTAAGAACATTGACCTAAGCAAAGGGATAAGGGGCAAAGGGGCTGGAAAGCGGTTGAATGACAGTCTAAGTTGGATTAGGAGGGAACCAAGGCAGAAAGTGCCTGATAGATGGGGACAAAACAGAAGTACTGTGGGACTGGAGGTCTCAAACTTATGCATTAGAAATAAAGGACACACGCCGGGCGCGGTGGCTCACGCCTGTAATCCCAGCACTTTGGGAGGCTGAGGCAGGCGGATCACCTGAGGTCGGGAGCTTGAGACCAGCCTGACCAACATGGAGAAACCCCATCTCTACTAAAAATACAAAATTAGGCAGGCGTGGTGGTGCATGCCTGTAATCCCAGCAACTCGGGAGGCTGAGCCAGGAGAATCGCTTGAACCCGGGAGGTCGAGGTTGCAGTAAACTGGGATTGCGCCATTGCTTTCTAATCTGGGGGACAGAGCAAAACTACATCAAAAAAAGAAAAGAAAGAAAGAAGGAAGGAAGGAAGGAAGGAAGGAAGGAAGGAAGGAACGAAGGAAGGAACGAAGGAAGGAAGGAAGGAAGGAACGAAGGAAGGAAGGAAAGAAGGAAAGAAAGGAAAGAAAGGAAGAAAGGAAGGAAGGAAGGAAGGAAGGACACAGTCTGGGCAACATAGTGAGACCCCATCTCTACAAAAAAATACGAAAATTAGCTGACATAATGGTGCACACCTGTGGTCCCAGCTACTCAGGAGGCTGAGGCAGAAGGATTGCCTGAGCCCAGGAGGTTGAGGCTGTAGTAAGCAGAGATGGCACCACTGCACCCCAGCCTGGGTGACAGAGCAAGACCCTGTCTCAAAAAAGAAAGAAAGAGAAAGAAAGGTAGCTGTGGTGAGTGGGGAGGTCATGGAATATCTCAATTTAAGATTTAAGTGGTAGGGAAGTTCCTAGTGATGGTAACATAGAGGATGTGATCATGGAAAACTGACTAAGGAGAGTGGAGGTCAAGGAACAAGCAGGTTAAGGTGTTGGATGGTTATCTTCATGGACAATGAAGTCCCTCAGAATAATGGCAGGATGAGAAAAGAGACTCCTTTCAGGTCTCCAAATCCAGAAAGAATAATGGTGTGTCACCAGCAGGTGGTAGAGAAGAGTGGCAAAGAGATGGTCCAGATAGACAAAGAGGGGAGGGAAGGGGCCTTACAGGACCCTCTGGAAGTGATGCTAATAGCAGGACCCAAGATGCCTAGAGTGTGAGGAGAGTCAGCCTTGCTGCAGATATGCTGCTGGGAAGAGAAGTGAGTGTCTCATGTGACTAGTGACGGTTTGCGGCCAGTATCATGTAGGTGGTAAGGAGAATTTACTAAGACAGTTGTAGGTGAAGAAAGGCAGATTTGACTGGGTGCAGTGGCTCATGCCTGTAATCCCAGCCCTTTGAGAGGCTGAGGCGGGCAGATCACTTGAAACCAGGAGTTCGAGACCAGCCTGGCCAAGATGGCAAAACCCTGTCTCTACTAAAGATGCAAAAAGCTGGCCAGGTGCTGTGGTTCACGCCTGTAATCCCAGCACTTTGGGAGGCCGAGGTAGGTGGATCACTTGAGGTCAGGAGTTCAAAACCAACCTGACCAACATGGTGAAACCCCTTCTCTACCAAAAATATAAAAAATTAGCCGGGTGTGGTGATGCACACCTGTAATCCCAGCTACTTGGGAGGCTGAGGCAGGAGAATCGCTTGAACCCGGGAGGTGGACGTTGCAGTGAGCTGAGATCTTGCCACTGCACCCCAGTCTGGGTGCAGTGCGAGACTCCATCTCAAAAAAAAAAAAAAAAAAAAAAAAGCCTGGTGTGGTGGCACACGCCTGTAATCCCAGCTACTCAGGAGGCTGAGGTAGGAGAATCACTTGAACCAGGAAGGCAGAGATTGCAGTGAGCCAAGATCATGCCACTGCAATCCAGCCTGAGTGACTGGAGCAAGACTCTATCTCAAAAAAAAAAAAAAAGGCAGATTTATTGCAGGAGGGCTGTGTGTCCTAGACCATGAAAAAAGGCAGACTTACAGCTTATCTGCTGTCTCTTTTTGCTTTCCCTTGGTCCTGCCAGCCCAACTCCTTTTCCCTAATTAGGACTCCATAGTGAGGACTTCAGGGGAGCCAGGTTCCCTGCTGTGGGCAGAGGTGCTGGGAATAGTCTCTGAAGGGATGAGTTGAACATATAAGGAGTTTTCATGGATCACATATTATTATTATTATTATTTGAGACAGAGTCCTGTTCTGTTGTCCAGGCTGGAGTGCAGTGGCATGATCTCAGCTCACTGCAATCTCCACCTCCTGGGTTCAAGCAATTCTCCTGCGTCAGTCCCCTGAGTAGCTGGGATTACAGGTGCGCACCACCATGCCCAGCTAATTTTTGTATTTTTAGTAGAGACAGCGTTTCACCATGTTGGCCAGGCTAGTCTCAAACTTTTGACCTCAGGTGATCCCCGTCTCGGCCTCCCAAAGTACTGGGATTACAGGTGTAAGCCACTGTGCCTGGCACCCCAGCTAATTTTTAAACTTTTTTTTTTTTTTTTTTTTTTTTGAGACGGAGTCTCGGTGTGTCTCCCGGGCTGGAGTGCAGTGGCGTGATCTCGGCTCACTGCAAGCTCCGCCTCCCGGGTTCACGCCATTCTCCCGCCTCAGCCTCCCAAGTAGCTGAGACTACAGGCGCCCGCCACCACGCCCGGCTAGTTTTTTGTATTTTTAGTAGAGACGGGATTTCACCATGTTAGCCAGGATAGTAAACTTTTTTTTTTTTTTTAAGAGACAGAGTCTCACTATGTTGTCTCGGCTAGTCTGAAACTCCTGGGCTCAAGTCATCATTCTAACTTCGCCTCCCAAAGTGCTGGGATTATAGGTGTGAGCCACCTTGCCCGGCAAGGACTGATGGTCTTTAAAGGAATCCTAGACCACATGAGAAAGTTACTTGATCTCTCTGGGACTCAGTTTTCTTATTTTAAGATGGGTACCATAATACCTAACTTGTTAGGTTGTTGTAAATTTTATAAATGAAATTAAGGCTGAGGCAGGAGGACAGCTTGAGCCCACGAGTTCGAGACCAGCCTGGGCAACGCAGGGAGATCCCATCTCTACAAAAAACAACAAAATGAAACAACCAGCTGGGCATCATGGTGCATGCCTGCGGTTCCAGCTCCTTGGGAGTCCAAGGTGGGAAGATCATTTGAGCCCAGGAGTTCGAGTCTGCAATGAATTATGATGAGGCCACTGCAGTCCATCCTGGGCAACAAAGTGAGATCGTATCTCAAAAAACTAACTAAATAAAACTAAAAATAAATAAAAATAGAAATAAAGTTAAAATAAGGCACTTAACTGAGTATCTAGCCCAAAGTATGTTTTCAGTACAATGGCTGCTATGTTTGCTGTGGTTATAATTCAGTCCCTTTGGGAAGGCTGAGGCATCGATGAGAGATGACATGAAGGTCAGAACCTGGTGCTTGAGACACCTCAGGGTCCAGCCCAGGTCTCACTCTCCTCCCCTCCCTTCCCTTCCCCACAATTGACCTTCTCAAGAAATGTGGCTCTTGCCTTCTCATAGGGTCCAGGCATTCTATTTCTCTCCATTTAGGGAAAATAGAAAGTCCTCTGCCACCAGACAGAAAGTACTCTCCTGAGGAGAGCATCTTCTGAAGGGAGCATCTCTTGAATCAGATTGCTCAGAGCCCAGGGCACCCGTGTGGCCCTGTCCCACTGATTCCTCCCTCAGTATCTCTGACCCATTAAACTCCCTGCTTACCTCTGCCCTCATCTCTCAGCCTGCAGCAAAGTAAAATCCTGGCCAGATAACTTCCCATGGGCAGCAGAAGCTGGACGCAAAGTCTTTGGGCAGCCATCACCATGATGACGAGCTGAAGGGAGCTGGCCCAGAGGAGAAGGCAGATGTCTCAGCCTATCTCCACCACCCCTTCTGCCCCTCTGTCCTGTCTTCTTAGCTGCCTCTTTCCCTCTGCTGTGCTCTCCATGTCCCTCACTAGCCCTCTTAGGTCCCCTTTCACTTGTTGCCATCTCTTTCTGAAAACGGGCAATAGAAATGAACGTGACTTATCAAATTTGGAAAGCTGGTAATAGTTTTACACACACATGCACACACACACATATTCTTCATCTCCTCCCATCTTTTCCTCCCTGTCTCTGTCCCTGCCTATTTCTCTGGACTGACTGCCCTCTCTCTTCTTCATTTCTCACACTCTTCATTCTCTCTCCTCTTCCCAGATCTGTTTCAGGCTATTGCCTCCTCCCTTTGGCAAGACAGGAGTTATCTGAGCTCCTCTCTTGCCATTTGCAGGAATGAGATGCCTGAGTAGCCCAGGAGGAGGCTGCCAAGGGGCACAGCAGAGTTTGCCTTGAAGCCACAGACTGGACCTTTAATTCCATCCCATCTGTCTGATCAGTCACCGATGCTCCCCATGCCTTAGTTTATCAATAAAATGATAAAATGATGTGTTGTGATGACTAGTACATATGTAGATTTCAGCTCATATGAAATCATAGGGACGAGCCTGGCCAATAGGGTGAAACCCAGTCTCTACTAAAAAATACAGAAATTCCCCAGGCATGGTGGCGCGTGCTTGTAATCCCAGCTACTTGGGAGGCTGAGGCAGGAGAATCGCTTGAACGGGGGAGGTTGGGGGGGCGGAGGTTGCAGTGAGCTGAGATCGCACCACTGCACTCCAGCCCAGGAAAAAGTGCAAGACTCTGTCTCACAAAAAAAGAAAGAAATCATAGTTACACCATAAAGAGAACAACTGATGTCCCCCAAACTCAACTGTTCTCCCCTACTGCCTAGTCTGTCTGGGTCCTCAGTCTGAGCTCAAGAGGCCACTCATACACTCCTGATGGCCCCCAGCCCTGGACTCCACCAGTTGCCTCCCAGGGGAACCTCCCTCCCTCCCCCATACACACCCTCTGGCTCCCTCTGCCAGGGTAGCAGCCAGCCACAGCCGGCCTGAGCAGGACTGGGTTGGGAACATCTCCAGCCCCCTGCATGGCCCAGTGTCAGTTTCAAGCCCTTCTGGGGTGGGAGGAGGCTAGGGTGGGGCTGCCAAAGTCAACACAGCCTGTTTTCACGGGCAGGGACCGGTTTGGCACCTGCAGGCCTGGTTTCCAGCTCACATGCTTGAGTCTTGACCTCTCCTGGGGTCAGCTGGAGTTCCTCCCCCTCTAGTTCTCCAGTCTAACGTGTCTCTGCCTCTGCCCTGCAGTCTGGTCATTGCTCTTCAGGACTATAGACCCTCCTGCCATTCCCCGCCCCAAACTCCAGACCAGCCCCTAAAGAGCTTTTACCCTCACACCCTCTAAATTTACACCTAAAATGGAAACTACCTACCACAGACACAACTGAGGTTACATTAACATGACTTTGCTAGTCTGCTGTCTTCATTAGCATAACTTTATTATTCCAGTCAACTCCGCCCAGGTAAAAGACCTGATTGTTCACTACAGGAACTTCCCACAAAACCCATCAAGTCTTCAATGGAAGCATCTACTTTGAGCTTGCTTCCTAACATTCTCTTAATCCCTTGTCTCAAAAATCCTGGCCTTGATGTTTGCACCAATTCTTGACTGTTATATGGCGATCCTTACCCAGTCCTAATCAAAGCTGTCTTCAAGATCCATCTTAAACCAATCTTAAATCAAACTTCGAATAACCTTGCCTTTCCCACTTGGAGAGACTGCCAAATCTCTGTCTCCCTCACCAAGGTGAGCAATAAACTGCTTTGTGATATCAGTAGATTGTACTAGTGATTTTGAGGAGCCAGCATTTAACACTTTCTACTTATCTTCTCCCTAAAATGAGCCCTTCTGGTCTCCACAGGTGCAGCCCCGATAAGATCCCAAACCTGGCCTCATTCTCCTAAACAGATGTGTTTCTGGAGTTCCTCAGGGTCAAGCCAGCTCCCTGCACTACAGCTGCCTCTGACTGGGAGGCCAGTCTAGGGACCAGCCTGACACGTGGACAGAAGGAATGGGAGGCAGGAAAGGGGCTGGATGTAACTAACAGATGGGTGAGGGGTGCAGCTGGGATGGGCAGAAGCCTTCACCAGTCCAGACTTCTCTCCCATGCAGGAAAGGGGAGCAAAGCAAAGTCCTCACCCTCTCCAACAGCCGGATTTGTTTTGCAAACTCTGAGGTCATCCTATGTTCAGGCCCCAGGGAAACTGTGAGGCCTGGGGGGAGGAGGTGGAGGCAGCTCCACACGGTACACACACTGCTGCATCCAGACTCACCACCTCCTCCCCATCCCAACGCACCCGCTTCTTCATTCCTACTTCCAAATGCTCTCCAAGTTCTATCTCCCACTCTGCACAGCAAATCCTGCTCCCTACCCTGCTGCCTGTTGGATAGATGTGGAAACTGACTAATGAGGAGCCGGCCCTTCCCCAAATGTAGGGGGGCACTAGATACCCCAATGTCGGCCCCGACAAAGATAAAACTGCATGCATTTTCAGCATGAGGCTGGAGCAATTCAGAAAAAAACCCCTTTCACCCCTGTCTGAGGCCTGTGTGCCCCTTGGGCCAGCAGCGGGACATCATTAACGCCCTTTGCCCATCACGGGCAAGCTCAATGGGAGCCAGGCAGCTGCCTCACCCAGTACTGCCCTGCCCCTACCCCCTTCCCCACCCGGGGCGGGGCTGTCCTTCCTCTCCCCGAATGCCTCCTGGGGCTCGGGTCCCAGGGCTATACAAAGAGTCCTTTGTCTGTGCTGGAAACAATTGTTCTCCCCTTTATGGAAACATGGGCTGTGTCTCATAATCAAGCCTTCAGAGGCCGGATCAAAGTGCACTGCAGCTTGGGTGCTGGGGATTACGGAGTTGCCCTCGGAGCCACTGACAACCTGTCATCTGCTCCTAATCTTTACCTGTTCCAAACCCACTGAGAACACCATTTCTTCCCTGGGCTGGGCCTGTGTAAGCCCTTGGAGAGGGAAGGGAGCTGGGGGAGACAGGAGGAGGACAGGGTGGGTCTCCCCATCCTGGCACCCAGGGCTCAGGTTACAGCCCCTGACAACACAGCATTGGGTGTGAACGTGCAAAGAGGCACTACCTGGTGAGAAAGGGAGGTGCCTGGTTTGGCCCAGGGCCACTCCCCATCTCCGGGATCTTCAGTCAAGGGGGGAACCACCCCTCGGACTCACAGGGGCCTCTTCTCCTTATTTGCTTTGGCGTGGAGTGAGTCTCTGCCCAGAGACACATGGGACCAGGTCCCTGTTCTGCCCACAGCTCTCTAGCCCTCTGCCTGTCACCACCCAGCCCCTTCCCACCTCCCGATTCCTCCTCCTCTGTCCACCTTGCGGCCCTCCCCACTGTCCCCTGCATTGCCCACACGGGAAAGACTGGCTGGCGCCACTCCCACGTGGGCCTTCCCTTCTCCATCATACCCACGTAACTAGGCCTGGAGGCTCAAAACATGCAGACTCCAGACCACAAACTCCTTCTTTGCCTCCACAAACATATCCACACACCTTTTCCAGAATCCAACAAAAACAAGTCCTAAATCACTCACCTGGAGATTAAAACCAAGTCTGTCCTCCAAGGTCGGAGCCTCCCTGGGCTAGTGCCACAATCAGTGCACAAAAATCACATTATTAGAACTGGAGAAGCTCTTAGAGACAAATTTAGGGGCTTGTGAACCTTCTCCTCTCAGTCACACGCGAAGTTTTGTGCACCAACTCATTATTCTGGAGATATCTATAGATTCTGTTGATATTTCAAACATAATTTAAGAATCGGCCTTAGCCGGGCATGGTGGCTCACACCTGTAATCCCAGCATTCTGGGATTATAGCATTCCGCCAAGGCAGGCGGATCACCTGAGGCCAGGAGTTCGAGACCATCCTGGCCAACATGGTAAAACCCCTGTCTCCACTAAAAATACAAAAATTAGGGCCGGGCGCGGTGGCTCAAGCCTGTAATCCCAGCACTTTGGGAGGCCGAGACGGGCGGATCACGAGGTCAGGAGATCGAGACCATCCTGGCTAACACGGTGAAACCCCGTCTCTACTAAAAAATACAAAAAACTAGCCGGGCGCGGTGGCGGGCGCCTGTAGTCCCAACTACTCAGGAGGCTGAGGCAGGAGAATGGCGTGAACCCGGGAGGCGGAGCGTGCAGTGAGCTGAGATCCGGCCACTGCACTCCAGCCTGGGTGGCAGAGCGAGACTCCGTCTCAAAAAAAAAAAAAAAAAAAAAAAAATTAGCCAGGCGTGGTGGCAGGCACCTGTTATCCCGGCTACTCAGGAGGCTGAGGCAGGAGAATCGCTTGAACCTGGGAGGCGGAGATTGCAGTGAGCCAAGATCGCGCCATTGCACTCCAGCCTGGGGGACAAGAGTGAGACTTCGCCTCAAAAAAAAAAAAAAAAAAAAAGCCGGGCGCGGTGGCTCAAGCCTGTAATCCCAGCACTTTGGGAGGCCAAGACGGGCGGATCACGAGGTCAGGAGATCGGGACCATCCTGGCTAACACGGTGAAACCCCATCTCTACTAAAAATACAAAAAACTAGCCGGGCGAGGTGGCGGGCGCCTGTAGTCCCAGCTACTCGGGAGGCTGAGGCAGGAGAATGGCGTAAACCCAGGAGATTGGCCGGGCGCGGTGGCTCACGCCTGTAATCCCAGCACTTTGGGAGGCCGAGACGGGCGGATCACGAGGTCAGGAGATCGAGACCATCCTGGCTAACACGGTGAAACCCCGTCTCTACTAAAAAATACAAAAAACTAGCCGGGCGAGGTGGTGGGCGCCTGTAGTCCCAGCTACTCGGGAGGCTGAGGCAGGAGAATGGCGTGAACCCGGGAGGCGGAGCGTGCAGTGAGCTGAGATCCGGCCACCGCACTCCAGCCTGGGTGACAGAGCGAGACTCCGTCTCAAAAAAAAAAAAAAAAACAAAAAAAAACCCCAGGAGGTGGAGCTTGCAGTGAGCTGAGATCTGGCCACTGCACTCCAGCCTGGGCGACAGAGCGAGACTCCGCCTCAAAAAAAATAAATAAATTAAAAAAAAAAAAAAAAAAAAAAGAATCTTCCAAGTGCGGTGGCTTATGCCTGTAATTCCAGCACTTTGGGAGGCTGAGGTGGGTGGATCCCCTAAGGTCAGGAGTTCAAGACCAGCCTGGCCAATATGATGAAAACTCATCTGTACTAAAAATACAAAAATTCGCCGGGCATTGTGGCAGGTTCCTGTAATCCCAGCTACTGGGGAGATTGAAGCAGGAGAATCGCTTGAACCTGGGAGATTGAGGTTGCAGTGAGGCCAAGATCGCAACGTTGCACTCTAGCCTGGACGACACAAGCGAAACTCCATCTCAAAAAAAAAAAAAAAAAAATCATCTATGTAGTCCAATCCATATCCTTCTACAGATGGGGAGACTGAGCCTCCGAGTGAGGAAACTTTTATCAGGTCTCCTAACCCCCAGGCCACAGAGGGATCCCTGCTGTTTCCCGTGTAGCTTGTCTCCCTGCCAGCAATCACCCACAGGGGTTCCTGGCTTTTTGCAAAGATCACCATTAATTCAAATGTCTGGGAGACCCAGTCCTTCCCCGGAGGAAGCTTACAATCAAGCAGAAATGGAATAGATAAGAACTGACAGGCCGGTGAAGGCTGAAGGTGGCTGACCAGGCACAGTGGCTTACTCCTGTAATGCCAACACTTTGGGAGGCCGAGACCAGTGGATCACTTGAGTCAGGAGTTTGAGACCAGCCTGGCCAACATGGTGAAACACTGTCTCTACTAAAAACACAAAAATTAGCCAGGCGTGGTGGCATGCGCCTGTAATCCCAGCTGCTTGGGAGGCTGAGGCAGTAGAATCACTTGAACCCAGGAGGCAGAGGTTGCAGTGAACCGAGATCATGCCACTGCACTCCAGCCTGGGCAACAGAGCAAGACTCTGTCTCAAACAAACAAACAAACAAACAAAAAAGCTGATAGCCTGGGATATGAATAAATGCAGTGTTCAATGCAATGTACTGAGATAGCATCAAAAACATGCCTACTACAAATACACGTGAAAACTAGTCCTCCCAGGCTGGGCGAGGTGGCTCATTCCTATAATCCCAGCACTTCGGAAGGCTAAGGTGGGCAGATCACCTGAGGTCAGGAGTTCAAGACCAGCCTGGCCAACATGGTGAAACCCCGTCTCTACTAAAAATACACAAATTAGCCAGGTGTGGTGGCAAGCGCCTGTAGTGCCAGCTTCTAGGGAGGCTGAGACAGGAGAATCACTTGAACCTGGGAGGTAGAGGTTGCAATGAGCCGAGATCACACCACTGCACTCTAGTCTGGGGAACAGAGCAAGACTCCATCTCAAAAAAAAAAAAGAAAGAAAACTAGTCCTCCCAGGGACCTCTGTTCCACCTTCAGGTCTGGCTGGCTGTGGGACTGTGGGGTCAAGGCTGGCCCGCTGACCAGAACAGAGCCCCTGACTGGGCTTTGGTGTGCATCCTGCCCCTGAGGAAATTAGTATTCTGTTCAAGAGACAGGACACAAGGCCCCCCTACAGCAGCCAGAGAGTTCAAACCCTCCATGGCTCCACATCTTACCTGTAAAAGCCAAAGTCCTACAAAAGCCCTGTGCTATCTGCTCCCGCCCTAGACTTCATCTCCACCCCTGCGTCCTTGGCTCTGTTCCATCTGCACAGGCCCCCTTGGCTTTTCTCACAGGAGCCGCGCGTTCCAGCTGCTGGGCCTTATAAAGGCAGAAAGGTGTGATCCCTTTTCTCACCCGCCAGAAGGAGGTTAATAAGAGAAAACGTAACAGATTTATTTAATCAAAGTTGGATTTTTGTTTGTTTGTGTTTGTTTTTCCTCACTCTGTAGCCCAGGCTAGAGTGCATGGTGGGATCTCGGCTCACTGAAGTCTTGACCTCCTGGGTTCAGGCGATCCTCCTACCTCAACCTCCTGAGTAGCTGGGACTACAGGTGCACACCACCACACCTGGCTAATTTTTTAAATTTAATTTTCATAGAGACTGTGTCTCACAATGTTGCCTAGGCTGGTTCAAGCAGTCCTCCCACTCAGTCTCCCAAAGTGCTGGGATTACAAGCGTGACCCACTGGGCCCAGCCTATTTGATCAAAGTTTTATGTGTTCACAAACAGCCTGGGCAACATAGGGAGACCTCGTTTCAATAAAATTTTTAAAAAAGTTTTATGAGAGCCTTCAGAAGTGAAGACCTAAAGACGCAGGGAAAACTCTGTTTATGCTTAGGGTTGATGAGGAATGGCAGCTGTGTAGAAATATGATTGGATGAAGGGCTATGATCTAATGCTCAGTGAGAGGGGAAACAGCAAGGCCTGTCTGCTCGATTCTCCTTGGTTTCTCTGTGTAACCTTTCCTTCTTCCTTTCTTTCCTTCTTTTTTTTTGATACGAAGTCTCACTCTGTTGCCCAGGCTGGAGTGCAGTGGAATGATCTCGGCTCACTGCAACCTCCATCTCCCAGGTTCAAGCGATTCTACCACCTCAGCCTCCCGAGTAGCTGGGATTACAGGTGCATGCTACCACATCCGGCTAATTTTTGTATTTTTAGTAGAGACAGGGTTTCGCCATGTTGGCCAGGCTGGTCTCAAACTCCTGACCTCGAGTGATTTGACCGCCTTGGCCTCCCAAAGTGCTGGGATTACAGGTATGAGCCACTGCGCCCGGCCTATGTAGCATTTCTTCTTCCTAGGTATGAGGAAGGACCCCTCTGGGATGAGGGACTTTAAGGGAGAAGGGAGAGGGGGAAAATGACCTCTGTAGGTTTTGCTTTCTGGGAGAGGGATTCTAGTTTCTATGGCCGTGGGGAACAGGAATTCTGGTTTCTATGACTTGCCTCGAAAGAGAAAGAAAGGTGAGCAGCAGGGCAGGAGGTCAGAGAGACTCCGCTTCTGAGGCCTTCCCATCTCCTTTAGTTCAAAATACTCAGCATGCCTTACTTTGGGGAATTGTGTTCTGAGCCCTACCTGGAAGTCTCTTCTCTGAGATGATTCCACAGCTCCGTCCTCGGGCCAGTGCTGAAACCTTCTCTTAACCAAGACATCTGAGAGGAGCCCAGATGGAAGCCTACCCTCACCCCAGTTTCATCTCCATTCCTTTCTTTCTTTCTTCTGCTTTATTTTTCTTAAGGGAACATATCAGCACCTGACATAATTGTGTGTTTCATTATTGTTAATTGTATTTTTTTTTTCAGTTTGTTTTTTTTTTTTTGAGACAGAGTCTCGCCTCGTCATCAGGCTGGAGTGCAGTGGCGGGATCTGGGCTCACTGCAATCTCTGCCTCCCGGGTTAAAGCAATTCTCCTGCCTCAGCCTCCCGAGTAGGTGGGACTACAGGTGTGCATCACCACGCCCAGCTAATTTTTGTATTTTTAGTAGAGACAGGGTTTCACCATGTTGGCAGGATGGTCTCGGTCTATTGACCTCGTGATTTGCCCACCTCGGCCTCCCAAAGTGCTGGGATTACAGGCATGAGCCACCATGCCCAGTCTTTTTTTTTTTTTTTTAAAGTAGAGACAGGGTCTCCCTATGTTGCCCAAACTGTTCTCAAACTCCTGGGCTCAAGGTATCTTCCTACCTTGGCCTCCCAAAATGATAGGATTATAGGTATGAGCCACCATGCCCATAACAATAACCACAATAATTGTGAATTGTATTTTGATTATCAGTTGCTCCAAGTAGAATATTAGCCCCATGAGGACAGAATCTTTTTTTTGAGGCAGGTTTTCCCTCTGTCTCTCAGGCTGGAGTGCAGTGCCACGGTCTTGGGTCATTGCAGCGTCAACCTCCCAGGCTCAAGTGATCCTCCTGCCTCAGCCTCGTGAGTAGCTGGGACTGCAGGCAGGCACCACCACGCCTAGCTAACTTTTGTATCTTTTGTAGAGACAAGACTTTGCCATGTTTCCCAGGCTGGGAGGACAAGATTTTTGTTCTGTTTTCTGCTGTATCCTCAGTGCCTAAAACAGCACACAGTAGGAACTCAATGAGTTTTTCAATGACTATTGTTGAAAGAATACAGGAGGCCAGGCATGGTGGCTCACGCCTGTAATCCCAGCACTTTGGGAGGCTGAGGCAGGTGGATCATGAGGTCAGGAGTTCAAGACCAGCCTGGCCAAGATGGTGAAACCCCCTATCTACTAAAAATACAAAAAATTAGCCGAGCGTGGGGGCATGCGCCTGTAAATCCCAGCTACTCGGGAGGCTGAGGCAAAGAATTGCTTAAACCTGGCAGGCAGAGGTTGCAGTGAGCCGAGATCACGCCACTGCCCTTCAGCCTGGGTGACAGAGCAGGACAAGCAAGCTAGCAAGCAAGCAAGAAAGAAAGAAAATAGGAAAAGGTGGCCAGGCATGGTGGCTTATGCCTATAATCCCAACATTTTGGGATGCCAAGGCAGGCAGATCACATGAGGCCGGGAGTTTGAGACCAGCCTGGCCAATATGGTGAAACCTCATCTCTACTAAAAATACAAACATTAGCTGGGCGTGGTGGTGCACAACTGTAATCCCAGCTACTCGGGAGGCTGAGGCAGGAGAACTGGAAAGGCAGATGTTGCAGTGAGCTGAGATCGCACCCCTGCACTCCAGCCTGGGTGACAGAGCAGGACTCTGTCAAAAAAAAAAAAAAAAAGACTATAGGAAAAGGAATATTAGATAAATCACGTGGCTCCAGTTTCCCCATATGGAAAATGGGAAGGATTAAATTGGATCTAAGATTCCATCTGTCTCCAGGAGTCAAGTAGGCTGTGTTGGGGCGGCCTGGGTGGGCACGGAGGTGGGGCTGAGAGGGACAGTTTCCTCACAGGCTTCAGAACAAGCCTGTATGCGACTGGCAGGGTGGGGCAGGGCATGGGGGAAGGGGCGATGGAAGGACTTTGCTAAGGACCTATCCAGAAGATTTCAAAATTCCCTGAATGAGACAGAATCCAGATGAGGGCAGCTTCAGTTCAGGGCATGGGGCCCTTCAAATAAAAAGCAGCAGGCCAGGCGCGGTGGCTCACACCTGTAATCCCAGCACTTTGGGAGGCTGAGGCGGGTGAATCTCCTGAGGTCTGGAGTTCAAGACCAGCCTGGTCAACATGGTGAAACCCCATCTGTACTAAAAATACAAAAAATTAGCCAGGTGTAGTGGCGGGTGCCTGTAATCCCAGCTACTCAGGAGGCTGAGGCAGGAGAATCGTTTGAATCCAGGAGGTGGAGGTTGCAGTGAGCCGAGATCACGCCACTGCACTCCAGCCTAGGCAACAAGATCGAAACTCCATTTCAAAAAAAAAAAAAAAGGTAAACAGCAGTGCCTCAGCAAACAGCAACATCCTCCGTTTCCATACATACAACCAAAGACTTAGGAATCTGGACGCTCCCTTTTCCCTCAGTCTCTACATCTGATCAACTTTCAAACCTGCAATTCTTCCCACTTGCCTGCCACAGTCGTTATCTTTAGAAACACTGACATTTGGGCTGGCACAGTGACTCACGCCTGTAATCCCAGCACTTTGGGAGGCAGAGACAGGCAGATCACCTGAGGTCAGGAGTTTGAGATCAGCCTGACCAACATGGAGAAACCCCCTATCTACTAAAAACACAAAATTCGCCAGGCATGGTGGCACATGCCTATAATTCCAGCTACTCAGGAGGCTGAGGCAGGAGAATCGCTTGAACCCGGGGAGCGGAGGTTACAGTGAGCCGAGATCATGCCATGTTGCACTCCACGCTGGGCAACAAGAGTGAAAATCCATCTCAAAAAAACAAAAACAAAAAAACCCCAAACATTTGCAGAGCACTTCCCACAGGTCACAGCCTGTCTGACCCTTCCAGCCCAGTAAAGCAGGCCATCCCTCCAGCTCCTTTCCTCAAGGGCTCTTCCAGCATCATTCGGGTCTCAGGCTAAATGTCACTTCCTTGGAGTGGGCTTCTCTGATCACATCCTGTCACCCTCTAGCAATCATCCTATTTTAATTTCCCACATAGCACTTGGCACTCCCTGTGGATTCTCTGGTTTGAGATCTGACTCCTCCATTTGAGTGGAAATCCCACACGGGCAGGGTCTATCCCCTTCACCGCAGCCTCCCTCACCTGGGGCAGCACCTGGCGCAGCACCAGAAGACAGGTGAAGAGAAACCCTGTATTATAGCTATGAAAACAGAAGCACAGAGGCTAAGTGTCTGGCCCAAGGTCTAACACAGAGTCAGTGCCAGAGCCAGAATCCATCCTCCCACGCTGCCCCTCCTGCTCACCATGCCTGTCTCTCTGCCCCGGCTGCCACATGGCAGCCAAAGTGAGTTTTTCTTTTTTCTTTCTTTCTTTCTTTTTTTTTTTTCTAAGAAGGAGTCCTGCTCTGTCGCTAGGCTACAGTGCAGCGGCACGATCTCAGCTCACTGCAATCTCCACCTCCTGGGTTCTAGTAATTCTTCTGCCTCAGCCTCCCGAGTAGCTGGGATTACAAGCACATGCTACCATACCCGGCTGATTTTTGTATTTTTAATAGAGATGAGATTTCACCATGTTGGCCAGGATGGTCTTGATCTCCTGACCTTGTGACCCATCCACCTTGGCCTCCCAGAGTGCTGGGATTACATGCGTGAGCCACCACGCCCAGCCCAAAGTGAATTTTTCAAAACATAGACCAGATTCCTTCTGACTCACCTTCCTGTGGCTTTGTTTTCTGCATATCATCATCTCCAGACTTCTTATCTAGGCCTATCTGACTGTCCTCATCAGGCCTCTGCCCACTATCCTCTTCTCTCCAGCTTCTATTCGACACCCGGACAGATCATGCTCGCTCCTGCCCCAGGACCTTTGCGCTGGCTCTCTCCTCTCCAGGGAGGTTTTTGGCATGGCTCATTCTTATCCCCCAGGGTCTTTGTAAGAAGGCCATCCTGACCACTGTAAAGCCGCCCTGTGCTGTCCCCATAGTCTCTCCCCACCACAGCCCTCTTAGACTTTCCTCCATTGCACTCAGCACTCACTACACTTATTGATTTATCTTTTGTCTCCGGCTACCCAGAACACAGCCCAGTGAGAGTAGAGACCATGACTAGTGGCTTCCTCAGTGTATCTCCAGTGCCCAGAACGGTGCCTGGCACAAAGTGGGCACTCATAAAATATTTGTTAAATGAATGGATGCAGGAGTGAGTGAATGCATTTGGGAAAAAGGCCCAATGGGCAAGAAAGAAATGAGGTTGGAAAGGCAGGGCCGGCTGCTGAGGGTCATTTCATAGGACAAGCACAGAGGCCTGCAGGCCGAGGCACAGACCTCAGGAGACATGCACAGACTACTGTTAAGAGACAGTGACACTGAGGTTCCTCGCGGTGCTGGGAAGTCTGACTTGAGAGTACAGTGCTGGTTATGATTATAAACTGGCAAAAAGCAAACAGGCAAGACTGGTGAGCTTAACCCAGTGCATCTCACTCCTCTTATCAAATTTCTCTGAAACTGTTATCTCTCTGGACTTCAAACAGCTGCCTCTTATCTTCAGCCCAGCCCAAGCAGTTATCAGGTTCTAGAATAACAGCTTTCCAGGCTGCTAGGAGCAGAGCCCAGTGCCAGGTCTCCAGCCTGGTGTGGGGAAGGCCCGAGTGTGTCTTCCCTGCACTCAGCAGGGCCTATTGACTCCCAGTCCCCAGAATCCCTCATCACAGCACAGGAAGGGCGGGAGACAGGCTGAATCTCAATGAAGCCACTTTGGGTAGGGGCGGAGCGAAAAAAAATTTCTATTCACAGTTCCACCAACCTGTTAAGGGACTGGTCCTAAGTGTCCTCTTATCACCTGAGCTACGGGTTAAAGTCTTAAATGGGACCCCTGGGACCCCAGAACATGACCCGGATGTCAGGCCTCCTCTGAGAATATCCCAGTCCGCAGCACCCTTCAGTGCAGGGAGAGAAGTTTCCCAGAGAGAAGTAGCCCCTTCTATGTGCCTTGGTCTACTCTGACCTAAGAAATCACTCCTCAGCTACCCAGGACCAAGTCACCTTCAGAACTTTGAAGCCAGATGTGTGAGAGGGAGATTGAGTCACTGCAGGACAGACCAGGCCCTCAGGGTTCTGCCTCCTCACTATCCCAGCAGGACACAAAGCTCCAGCAAAGCCCAGGAGGCCACAGGCTAACATCCACCTGGCCTCACTTCATACCAGGTGGTGCACTGGCCCAGGCCCCATTGACAGGGGACAGCCAGGGCCCTCCCTACACCCTGGGGTAGGGGCAGGAGCCAGGGCAGGACAACAAGCACAGCATGACATGCCCTAAAGGACTTGTGCCAGCTGCCTCCCACCAATGCCCTCCCTCTGTTAGCTATAGAGATGTGTGTAAGTCTGAGCCATGGGAAGGCTTCCTAAAGCATCTTTAGAAACTGGCCAGACCTCTCATTTCCTCACTTCATTCCACCTTGAAGCAGGGGGTGTCGATAAGGAAAAAAAGCACATACAGAAGTGGCATTAGCAACAGCATGTCAACACCTATGCTGAGCAGTTTATCAGTCAATAAAGGCCAGAACACAGGGCAGAGAGGGGAGCCTGGACTTGACCCTGTGGACAAAGGGAAACTGTGGTGGAGCTTTAAGTAGGGGATGGACAGCACCAGATTTGCATATTTGAAAGACCCTCTGGCTATAATGAGTGGGGAGGAGCCACAGACAGGAGGGACAGGTTTGCAGGAGGAGCTGTTAGCAGTGCAGGAGAGAAATTGACCATTTGAAAGAGTCCACAGTATATATGTATTTTCTCAATATAAAGACACTGGTTCAGCCATGTGCAGTAGTTCATGCCTGTAGTCCCAGCAATTTGGGAGGCCAAGGCAGGCGGATTGCTTGAGCCAAGGAGTTTGAGACCAGCCTGGACAACATGGCAAAACCCTGTCTCTGCTAAAAATACAAAACTTAGGCAGGCGTGGTGGCGCACACCTGCAGTCCCAGCTATTCGGGAGGCTGAGGTGGTAGGATCGCTTGAGTCCAGGAGGCAGAGGTTGCAGTGAGCCAAGATTGTGCCACTGTACTTCTAGCCTGGGTGACAGAGTGAGACCGTCTCAAAAAAAAAAAAAAAAAAAAAAAAAAGACACTGGTTCGAGACCAGCCTGGGCAACATTGTGAGACCCTGTCTCTAAAAATAATTAAAAATTAGCTGGGCGTGGTGGTTCGTGCCTGTAGTCCCAACGACTTGGGAGGCTGGGGTAGGAGGATTGCTTGAGCCCAGGAGGTTGAGGCTGCAGTGAGCTGTCGTGCCACTGCACTCCAGCCTGAGCAGCTAAGACCCTGTCTCAAAAAAAAAAAAAAAAAAAAAAAAAGACACTAGGCTGGGCGCAGTGGCTCGGGCCTGTAATCCTAGCACTTTGGGAGGCCGAGGCAGGCATATCACGAGGTCAGGAGATTGAGACCATCCCAGCTAACATGGTGAAACCCTGTCTGTACTAAAAATACAAAAAATTAGCCGGGTGTGGTGGCTGGCGCCTGTAGTCCCAGCGACTTGGGAGGCTGAGGCAGGAGAATGGCGTGAACCAGGGAGGCAGAGCTTGCAGTGAGCTGAGATCGCACCACTGCACTCCAGCCTGGGTGACAGAGCAAGACTTTGTTTCAAAAAAAAGACACTAAAAGCCAAATGCCAAGCATGTGGAGGCTAATCAGAAATTTGTTTGTTTGTTTTTGAGACGGAGACTCACTATGTCGCCCAGGCTGGAGTGCAGTGGCGCAATCTCAGCCCACTGCAAGCTCTGTCTCCTGGGTTCACATCATTCTCTTGCCTCAGCCTCCTGAGTAGCTGGGACTACAGGTGTTTGCCACCACGCTTGGCTAAGTTTTTGTTATTTTTAGTAGAGACAGAGTTTCACCGTGTTAGCCAGGATAGTCTTGATCTCCTGACCTCGTGATCCGCCTGCCTCAGCCTCCCAAAGTGCTGGGATTACAGGCGTGAGCCACTGTGCCCTGCTTATCAGAAGATTTTAACTGTTTTTGAAAAAGTCTTCATCCTCCAAAAACCTGGGAAGACCTCCATGTATAGGTAACACCCAAGCCCCTTCCTCCGGCCTCCAAAGCCTTCCAAGATGGGGCCCAGCCTCATTCTCCAATACTGTGCCCTTGTTTGCACCCCAGTGTCCAGCATGAGGAATAGCCCCCTCTGCCCAAGTGACCACAGTGGCCCATGCCTCCATGCCACTGTGCAGGCTGTCACTGCTGCAAAGCATTCCCCACTCCCTCTTGTGTCTTGTTCAATGCTCAGCACGGCATCTGGCCCGTGGTAAAGCTCTCAATCAATATGTCTTTTACACACAGCAGAGGTAATCACTCCCTCTACCTCCATGCAGAGTACATACCTTTAAGGTTGCAATTAGGTTGCTTGGCAATAACCTATTTACTTGACATCACCCAGACTGCAAGCTCTTTGAGGGCTGGGACTCTTTCATTTTTGTGTCCTCACTGCCTGGCACACAGTAGGTGCTCAATAAATGCTTGTTGAATAACTGTGTAACACCCATCTGAACCTTCTCTAATCACTTCTGAGAAACCATAGTACATCTATGGCACCTTTTTTTTTGTTTTTTTTTTTTTGAGACAGAGTCTCGCTCCCCAGGCTGGAGTGCAGTGGTATGATCTCAGCTCACCGCAGCCCCCACCTCTCGGGTTCAAGTGATTCTCCTGCCTCAGCCTCCTGAGTAGCTGGGATTACAGGCGCCCACCACCACGCCCGGATAATTTTTGTATTTTTAGTAGAGATGGGGTTTCACTGTGTTGGCCAGGCTGGTCTCAAACTCCTGACCTCAGGTGATCCACCTACTTTGGCCCCCCGAACTGCTGGGATTACAGGCATGAGCCACCATGCCTGGCCAGGCGCCTCTTGTATCTCCCTCATGACATTGCTCTGTAGCCCAGCAGTTAATCCAGGTACCTCAGACAAATCCAAGTCCAAATCCTGGCTGCACCATTTGATGATGACCTAGCACACCCCTTAAGCCTCAGTTTCCATTTGGTGTCCATATTCCATTAAGGAAGTGGAAGAATGCAATCAGGTAATTCATGGCAAGAGTTTGGCAAATGTCAAACAAATGCCAACTTTGTTATTCTGGCCTCACCCACAGTTTTCTCACTCCCAGAATCCTAAAGCCAGCCGTTTAGTGCCTCAGAGACCTTGCTCTTAGAGAGATAAGATGCCCTAGGTGTGGCCAAAGAACAAGAAGGTCCAAAGCGAAGATAACATTTTTTAAAATGTGTAGAATAGAAGAATGAGTAATAAGAAAAGGAAGGCTGGCCAGGGTAGCGACAGAATCAGGAGGGACCTTGAGGCTGCCTGGGAGTGCCTGTGTGTATTGGCGTGGCACAGCCAACCGTCAAGGTCCAGCACCAACCCGCCCAGCATCTGGGTTCTGCTGTAGCTCTTCTGGCCCAGGCTGGGTGGCCGCTTCTCCCCATACCGTTCAAGGACTCTCCTTCCTCAGCTCCCTGGCTCTCCCCACAAACCTGCTGTGAATTTCCTGGGGTTGCTCTTCAGTTAGGGATTGAGAGGCCTTAGACATGAAGGACAAAACTGTCATCAGGAACCCAGACTGGCCGCCTAGTACATATGGCATTCCCTGGGCCTCATCATCATCATTATTATTATTATTTTTTTTTTTTGAGACGGAGTTTCACTCTTGTCACCCAGGCTGGAGTGCAATGGCGCGATCTCGGCTCACTGCATCCTCTGCCTTCCGGGTTCATGCGATTCTCCTGCCTCAGCCTCCCGAGTAGCTGGGACTACAGGCAGGGACCACCACGCCCAGCTAATTTTTTTGTATTTTTAGTAGAGATGGGGTTTCATCACGTTGGCGAGGCTGGTCTCAAACTCCTGACCTCAGGTGATCTGCCTGTCTCAGTCTCCCAAACTGCTGGGATTACAGGTGTGAGCCACTGCGCCTGGCCTTAATTTTTATATTTTTAGTACAGATGGGGTTTCACCATGTTGGCCAGGCTGGTCTCAAACTCCTGACCTCAGGTGATCCACCCACCTCGGCCTCCCAAAGTGCTGGGATTACAGGCATGAGCTACCACGCCTGGCCCACAATTCTTCATTTGTAAATTAGGATAGCAATTTCTATCTCTTTTTTTTTTTTTTTTGAGACAGAGTCTAGCTCTGTGGCCCAGGCTGGAGTGCAGTGGCCGGATCTCAGCTCACTGCAAGCTCCGCCTCCCGGGTTTACACCATTCTCTTGCCTCAGCCTCCCGAGTAGCTGGGACTACAGGCGCCCACCACCTCGCCCGGCTATTTTTTTGTATTTTTTTTTTTAGCAGAGACGGGGTTTCACCGTGTTAGCCAGGATGGTCTCGATCTCCTGACCTCGTGATCCACCCATCTCAGCCTCCCAAAGTGCTGGGATTACAGGCTTGAGCCACCGCACCCGGCCAGCAATTTATATCTCATATAATTTATTATTATTATTTTTTTTTTGAGACAGATTCTCTCACTCTGCCACCCAATCTGGAGTACAGTGGCGCGATCTCGGCTCACTGCAAACTCTGCCTCCCAGGTTCAAGTAATTCTCCTGCCTCAGCCTCCAGAGTAGCGGAGACTACAGGCAGGTGCAGCCACACTCAGCTAATTTTTGTATTTTTAGTGGAGACGGGGTTTCACCATGTTGGCCAGGCTGGTCTCAAACTCCTGACCTCAAGCAATCTGCCTACCTTGGCCTCTCAAAGTGCTGGGATTACAGACATGAGCCACTGCACCCAGCCTATGTCATAGAATTTTAATGTTAAATTACATCATGTTAGCCTGGCCATATAATTTATTATACAAACCAGGATACATTTGAGAGTGAAAGGAGGCCACTGTCCACATTTACGCTGGAACAATAGGCCTAAGCCAGGACTGTCCCTGGTGCACACGGAGGTAAGGTCACCTTGGGTTCTGCTTATAAGCACCTCACCTTAGTGGTAGCAACAACAGACACTCATTGGCTCTTACAACATATGGTGTATGGTTCTAAGTGCTTTGCCTCATTTGATCCTTACAAATAATACAAGTACCTATTTTACAGGTGGGTAGCCACCATTTTATAGGTGAATAAACCAAGGCATACAACGTTAAGTAATAGGTTTCTTGTTTGTTTGTTTTGTTTTTTTTTAAGGCCATTCAAGTGAAACAGTAGGAGTGAAGGAACAAAGAAATCTGTAACCGCTTGTGATCAATTAGTTGTAAACAACAAGTAATACGTCTTCGGTCACCCAGGTGGTAATAATAGTAGAGACGGAACCTAGAATCTATGTGCAGGATTACCAGACCATGTTGGCCTTGGTCACAGCTGTTGCTCTTCCTGAGTAAGTCATCCCACTTGGATTCCCAGGAGTCAGTCTCTCAGCCCCAGCTGAGCAGGCTTCTCCCTCAGGTGTGTCCATCATGGCATGGGCCCCTCCTCACTGTGTAGGCTCATTCCCTGGGTATTACCCATCCACACACCCTGAGCAACCAGCTGTGATCACCAACCTAGCATTTCAGCTCAGGTGTCTACTGATCTCCAGACTGGCATATTCAGGGCCTGCCTGGGCATCTCTGGGGTCCCTATGTGGAACCAAAGTACACTTAGAAGGGACCAAGGTGACCTCTCACAGGGTCCAGGGTGCTCCAGGGTGGATGATCTATAACAGAGGAATTGATAAACTGATATGCCCTAAATTTTAAAAAACCTCTTGGCTGAGCATCTGATAACTGGGCAGTATGAGGTGGAGACTGTTTTCTTTCTCTTTTGTTTTTGTTTTTGAGAGGGAGTCTTACTCTATCCCCCAGGCTGGAGTGCAATGGTGCAATCTCGGCTCACTGCAACCTCTGCCTCCCGGGTTCAAGTGATTCTCATGCCTCAGCCTCCTATTACAGCTGGGATTACCAGCCACCACACCCGGCTAATTTTTGCATTTTTAGTAGAGATGGGGTTTTGCCATGTTGGGCAGGCTGGTTTTGAACTCCCGACCTCAACTGATCTTCCCACCTTGGCCTCTCAAAGTGATGTGACTACAGGCGTGAGCCACTGCACCCAGACGGATTGTAACTTTTCTTTTTTTTTGAGGCGGAGTCTCACTCTGTTGCCCAGGCTGGAGTGCAGTGGCATGATCTCGGCTTACTGCAACCTCCGCCTCCCGGTTCAAGCAATCTTCCTGCCTCAGCCCCCCTAGTAGCTGGGATTACAGGCATGTGCCACCATGCCCGGCTAATTTTTTTGTATTTTTAGTAGAGATGGGGTTTCACCATGTTGGCCAGGCTGGTCTTGAACTCCTGACGTCTGGTGATCTACCTGCCTTGGCTCCCAAAGTGCTGGGGTTACAAGCGTGAGCCACTGTGCCCGGCCCAGATTGTAACTTTTTAACGGAGCAACCACCCTTAACCTTCTTGTCATCGTTGATGTCTTCTACAATACAAGCCTGTCTGCTGTGCATGCATTTTGCCCCTACAGACATCATGTTCTATTAGCCATCTGCAGGTCATGCTCCCTTGGCTGCCATTCTGACCTTGCCAGTGTTTACAGTGTCTGCTACAATCTGGCTTTTTGTCGCCAGGGCAGCCACCTGGTCTCCATTGTTTCAGAGTCCTCTTATTTCCACTGATATCAACAACAAGCCTCCCTACTGGGAGCCTCAGCTTACAGAGGAAAGCTGCCACTGAACTCCTGAGTGCTGCTGGTGTCCCTCTCAACACTGTATTCCCAGTGGTCTTAGTGTAAATGGTGCATCCTTGTGGGCTTCCCATGGAACCTAAACATCTGATGGGTTTTCTGGTAGCACCCAGCATATCATTTGAGCATGTCCCCTTCCCTGCACGTTTTTTTTTTGTTTTGTTTTGTTTTGTTTTGAGATGGAGTCTCACTTTGTTGCCCAGGCTGGAGTGCAGTGGCACAATCTCGGCTCACTGCAACCTCCGCCTCCCAGGTTCAAATGATTCTCCTGCCTCAGCCTCCTGGATAGCTGGGACTACAGGTGCCCGCCACCATGCCCAGCTAATTTTTTGTATTTTTAGTAGAGATGGGGTTTTACCGTGTTAGCCAGGATGGTCTCGATCTCCTGACCTCGTGATCCACCTGCCTTGGCCTCCCAAAGTGCTGGGATTACAGGCCTGAGCCACTGCACCCAGCCCCCTGCACTTTTTAATTCTTTCCTTCACCATCTGCTATGGTAATTCTGGTACTGCAACTTCATTCACTGTGGATACTTTTTCCAGCTTCTAGAAGCCATCATTATGGCAAGTTGATACCCTCTCCTGAGATCCTGAGATCCTCACTAAATCCAGTATCTCAGGAGAGCTCAATAAAGTCAATACATTTTCCTATCTCATATATATATATATATATATATTTGCATTATTTTAAATTTTAATTTAAAAAAATAGAGACAAGGTCTTGCTATGTTGCCCAGGCTGGTCTCAAACTTCTGAGCTCAAGCCATACTCCCGCCTTGGCTTCCCAAAGTGCTGGGATTACAGGTATGAGCCACCATGCCCAGTCTCCTATCCAATTTTATGTTCCAGCTCCTTAATCAAGCATCCTCGGAATCATCCACCCAAACTCCCCTGGGACTGATAGCACTGCTGATTCTTGCAGCTCATTTGAAACACAGTCTCCTTTTCTGTCATTAGGTCCAGTACCTCCCGAGCTGGCTGACTCCTCTAAGACTTAAAGGTTTTGTGTAGCCCAAAAAGGAGGTGGCCCTGAAGGGGCACACATTGTCTTGCTGGGGTGAGACTTCTGCATTGCCTTTGAGCAAGGGCTGGTGGGGAGGCAGTGCTAGCTCACAACATGGAGAAGTGGGTCACATCTGCAGATTCAGAGTAGTCTGGGATACCAGGATCTTCAGGAACCTTCACCCAGATGTCTCCACTCATAGATGTCTCCACGCATAGACATCTCCATCCCATGGGTTAGGGTCCCAGATTTTTCTAAATTTTTTATTTTATTTTATTTTATTTTATTTTATTTTTATTTTTTGACAAAGTGTCTGGCTCTATTGCCCAGGCTGGAGTGCAGTGGTACGAGCTCAGCTCACTGCAATCTCCACCTCCCGGGCTCATGATCCTCCCACCTCAGCCTCCGACCATAGGCACGTGCCGCCACCATGCCTGGCTAATTATTATTATTATTTTTTTGAGCCAGAGTCTAACTCTGTTGCCCAGGCAATAGTGGCTTGATCACAGCTCATTACAACCTCTGCCTCTTGGGCTCAAGCAATTCTCATGCCTCAGACTCCCTAGTAGCTGGGATTACAGGCATGAACCACCACGCCCACACACCCAGCTAATTTTTGTATTTTTTGTAGAGCCAGGGTTTCACCATGTTGCCTAGGCTGGTCTGGAACCCCTTACCCCAAGTGATGTGCCTGCCTCGGCCTCCCAAAGTGCTGGGATTACAGGCGTGAGCCACCGCACTCAGCCAAGACCTTCTGACTTTCACACCTGATTTTCAATTGCTTGTTAGTCCCTTCAGCTGTTTTTTATCTTTCTACAGAAGTAGGTGGTTTAGCAATCGCCATTCAGGAGCCCTCTCCTAATTGATACCAGTTCCTCCCCACCGGTCAGACTCCTGGGACCACACACCCTCCAGTGCATTCTCTCCCTCCGGTACGCCTTCTGGATTTACCACCAGTGAAAGTTTTAACGCTGCCACCTTGTGCCAATAGCCCTCTGTACCCCACTTCCCACCAGGGATGAGGTCGTCATGGCCAGCTAGGCAGTGAGGCATCCAGCTCCCGAAACCCATCTTATTACCTGCTTTCTTGGGCCATTCCTGACTGGGTTCTCTGGAAGCAGACACTGAGACAGAGCTGGGATAGAAGACATTTGTTAGGGATCAACACTTCTAAAAGTAAGACAGGAGCAGGACTGGGCCAAGGGAGAAGCTGAGCTGCCAAGCAGGCCTGTGAAGACTGGACCAACCAGCAGAGATCTCTGCGGTGAGTATTGCCTGTCAGGCCGTCCCACCGTGGGCTGTGATGGCCAGGTGTTTCTACTCTTATCTTAGTCACTAGATCCGGGCTGCCCTGGGGAGGGCATGACCTCAGGCTCTCTCAAACTGAGGCAGAATGTGACAGAGCTGACAGCTGGGAGCTATCTGGTGGCCTCACTCCCCACACCTGGGCAACAAGTCCTTCCTTGAGGGAGGCTCTACGCAGCACATATCTGAGTCCACAAAAAAGCAATTTAACATTCATTCAGTCAACAAATACTACTTCCTATTATTATCTGCTAAGCACTGTTCTAGGTGCGGCAGATGCAGCCACGTAGGAGACAAGCACGTGCTCTCATATGGTGCTGTATGACTTAACAGACTATTCATCTAGAGATCCGGTTGACATCACCTTATAAAACTTGAGGATTCTGGTCAGACACAGTGACTCACACTTGTAATCCCAGCACTTTGGGAGGTCGAGGCCGGTGGATAACCTGAGATCAGGAGTTTGAGACCAGCCTGGCCAACATGGTTAAAACCCCATCTCTACTAAAAATACAAAAATTAACCAGATGTAGTGGTGCATGCCTGTAGCCCCAGCTACTGGGGAGGCTGAGGCAAGAGAATCACTTGAACCCAGGAGGCAGAGGTTGCAGTGAACCAAGACCATGTCACTGCACTCCAACCTGGGCAACAGAGCGAGACCCATCTCAAAAACAAAAACAAACAAACAAAAAAACTTGAGGATTCTAATAACAATACCAGACAGAAGGCCATTCACTCAGAGGGGAAGAGAGGCAACATTATTCTAATATCATATCTTATGGGTCTGCTTTAATGTGTAAAAGAATAAAGAAATGGCTGGGCAAGGTGGCTCACGCCTGTAATCCCAGCGCTCCGGGAAGCCAAGTCAGGAGGATGTCTTGAGGCCAGGAGATCAAGACTAACCTGGGCAACGTAGGGGGACCCCATCTCTACAAAAAATTAGCTGAGCATGGTGGTATGCACCAATAGTCCCAGCTACTCGGGAGGCCAAGGTGGGAGGATTGCTTGGGCCTGGGAGGTCAAGGCAGCAGTGAGCCATGGTGGTACCACCACATTCTAGCCTGAGTGACAGACAGAAACCCTGTTTCAAAAGAAAAAGAAAAAAAAAAGGAATTGAAGCCCCAAAATTACTCTCCATGTAACATGGCTTTCATAATTATTTTTTAAAATGACTTTACTGAGACATCACTCACATACAATTTATCTATTTAAAGTTTACAGGCTGGGGACAGTGACTCACAACTATAATCCCAGCACTTTGAGAGGTCAAGGTGGGCAGATCACCTGAGGTCAGGAGTTCGAGACCAGCCTGGCCAACATGGTGAAACCTCGTGTCTACTAAAGATACAAAAATTAGCTGGGCGTGGTGGCGGGCGCCTGTAATCCCAGCTACTCGGGAGGCTGAGGCAGGAGAATCACTTGAACCCCGGAGGTGGAGGTTACGGTGAGCCCAGATGGTGCCTTTGTACTCCAGCCTGGGCAACAGAGCAAAAACTCCATCTCAAATAAATATATAAATAAATAATACAGTTTACAATTCAATTACTGTAATCATAGAGTTACACAACCATCACACAATTAATTTTGGGACATTTTCATCACTCCATAATGAAACGCATGCACATTTTTATCACTCCAAAAGGAAACCCTGTACCCATTGGCAGTCACTCCCCATTCTCCTCTCCTCCCAGCTTTATGCAGTCACTAATGTACTTTGTGTCTCTATAGATTTGCTATTCTGGACATCTTATATAAATGGAACCCTGTAACGTATGGTCTTTTGTGACTGGTTTCTTTCACTTAGCAATAATGCTTCCAAGGTTCATCCATACTTCCTTCTTTTTTTTTTTTTTTTTTTTTTGAGACTGAGTCTTGCTCTATTGCCCAGGCTGGAGTGCAGTGGTGTGATCTCGGCTCACTGCAACCTCTGCCTTCCAGGTTCAAGCGATTCTCCTGCCTCAGCCTCTGGAGTAGCTGGGATTACAGGCGCCCACCACCACGCCCAGCTAAATTTTGTATTTTTTAGTAGAGACAGGGTTTCACCATGTTGGCCAGGCTGGTCTCAAACTCCTGACCTCAAGTGATCCACCCACCTTGGCCTCCCAAAATGCTGGGATTACAGGCATGAGCCACGGTGCCTGGCCACTTCCTTCATTTTTATAGCTGAATTATCTCCTATTTTAGAGGTAAATGCATGTTCTTTATTTGTCAGTTGAAGGACTTTTGGGTTTTCATTTTTTGCCTGTGATGAATAATGCTGCTCTGAACATTTGTGTGTAAGTTTCTCTGTGGACATGTTTTGTCTTGGGAATACACCTAAGACTAGAAGTGCTGGGTCATGTAGTAACTCTATGTTTGACATTTTAAGGAACTGCCAGCCTTCCAAAGTGACTGTACCATTTTACATTCCTCCCAGCAATATATAGAGTTCCAATTTCTCCACATCCTTTTTTTTTGAGACAGAGTCTCGCTCTGTCACCCAGGCTGGAGTGCAGTGGCGTGATCTCGGCTCACTGCAAGCTCCGCCTCCTGCATTCCTGCCATTCTCCTGCCTCAGCCTCCCAAGTAGCTGGGAATACAGGCACCCACCACCATGCCCGGCTAATTTTTTTTTTTTTGTATTTTTAGTAGAGACGGGGTTTCACTGTGTTAGCCAGGATGGTCTCGATCTCCTGACCTCATGATCCGCCCACCTCAGCCTCCCAAAGTACTGGGATTACAGGCGTGAGCCACCACGCTCAGCCCTCTCCACATCCTTGACAATACTTGTTATTGTCTGTCTTTTTGATTATAGTCATCCTAACAGGTGTAAAGTGGTATTTCATTGTGGTTTTGATTTGCTTTTCCTTAGTGGCTAATGACATTAGTATCTTTTCATGTGTTTACTGGCAGCCTCAATAATTTTAGCCAGGAATTTCAAAAGATCCACTTCAGGAGTTTTCACACTTGTTGAGCCTTAGAATTCTTTCTCCTGATGCCAGTTTACAGGGAAGTCTAACAAACAAACCCAGAGTCAGGGAAAAGGGTGAGAAGGAAGCAAGGCTCAGGCCACTCTGCCCAGTGTCTTCCCCAGGGCCTACCCTTAACAGCAATAGCCTCTGAAACTCAAAGCTTTGTAAAGCACAGTTTGAAAACCACCAACTGGCCAGGCACAGTGGCTCATGCTGGTAATCCCAGCACTTTGGGAGGCCGAGGTGGGTGGATCACCACCAGCCTGCCCAACACGGTGAAACCCCAACTCTACTAAAAATACAAAAATTAATGGTGGCACATCTCTGTAATCCCAGCTACTTGGGAGGCTGAGGCAGGAGAATTGCTTGAACCCAGGAGGCGGAGGTTGCAGTGAGCCGAGACCACGCCACTGCACTCCAGCCTGGGCAACAGAGTAAAACTCTGTCTCAAAAAAAAAAAACAAGAAAAAAGGAAGAAAATCACCAACTGGGGCAACATCACAACATAATGAGAAGACAGAACAGTAAATAGGAGGGAAGAAATAACAAAAAACAGAGCTACAGATTCTGACAACAGAATATTTGAACCTGAAAGTTTTTCGAAAATCCTGTCTTTATTCTACATTTTTTTTTTTTTTTTTTTGAGACAGGGTCTCACACTATTGCCCAGGCTGCAGTGCAGTGGCATGATCTCAGCTCAACGCAACCTTTGCCTCCCAGGTTCAAGTGATTCTCCTGCCTCAGCCTCCTGAGTAGCTGGGACTACAGGTGCACACCACCACGCCTGGCTATTTTTTTTTGGTAATTTTAGTAGAGATGGGGTTTCACTGTGTTGGTCAGGCTGGTCTCAAACTCCTGACTTCAGGTGATCCACGCGCCTCCACCTCCCGAAGTGCTGGGATTACAGTTGTGAGCCACCGTGCACTGGGCTTCAGTCAACAAATATTAATTGAGAACTTTTCTTATGCCAGATTTTCCAGGTTCTAGGGATTAAAGCAGTAAACAAGGCATGCCCCACCCTGAGATTTACATTCCAATAAATGGAGGCAGACCACAGACAAATGAATAAACAAGAAAAACATCAGATGGTCAATAAGGCTTTGCAGTGACTCAGCTATTTCCATGGATCTGATGACTACTTCAGGAGGTCAGAGACCCTACCGGCTACCTCTGCCCCCTCCCCTCTGGAAAGTGACATTTTAACTAGAAAGCTGAAGAAACAGACAAAGCTCTAGGGTGAGACCCTGCATGACCTGCTCACACAGCTTCAAAGAGGTGGAGCAGAATGGCCCGGGAGGAGTCGGAATGAGACTGGAAAAGTTACTAATAGCCAGGTTTTGTTGGCCTCTCTGGGCCAGGCTAGAGGCTTTATATTTTATTCTGACTATGATGGAAAGTTATTGAGGTGTTAAGCAAGAAAGTGACATAACTGATTTATCTTTCTTTCTTTTATAATAAACATCTTTGATAATTTTATTCATTTATTAGAGACAGGGTCTTGCTATATTGCTCAGGCTGATCTGGAACTCCTAGGCTCAAGCAATCCTCCTGCCTTGGCCTCCCAAAGTGCTGGGACCACAGGTGTGACCACTGTGCTCAGCCTGTAATAATTTTAGATTTACAGCCAGGTGCTGTGGTTCACGCTATAATCCCAGCACTTTGGGAGGCCAAGGCCGGCAGATCACGAGGTCAGGTGATTGAGACCATCCTGGCTAACACAATGAAACCCAGTCCCTACTAAAAATACAAAAAATTAGCCAGGTGTGGTGGCGGGCGCCTGTAGTCCCAGCTACTCAGGAGGATGAGGCAGAAGAAGTGCTTGAACCCGGGAGGCAGAGGTTGCAATGAGCCGAGATGGCACCACTGCACTCCAGCCTGGAGACAGAGCAAGACTCCGTCTCAGAATAATAATAATAATAATTTTAGATTTACAGAAAAATTGAAAAAGGAATACCAACAGTTCCCATATACCCCATAACTAGTGTCTCCTATTATTAACATTCCACATTAGTATAGTACATTTGTCACAATCAGTGAGCCAATATTGATACATTACTATTAACTAAAGTCCATATTTTATTCAAATTTATTTATTTATTGAGACAGTCTTGCTATGTTACCCAGGTTGGATTTGAATTCTTGGGCTCAGGGGATCCTCCTGCCTCAGCCTCTCAAGTAGCTGGGACTACAGGTGTGTGCCACTGTGCCCAGCTATTCAGGTTTTCTGAGTTTTTCCTTAATGTGCATTTTTTTGTTCCAGTACTCCATCCAGGATACCACGTTACATCATTTAGTCATCACGTCTCCTCAGGCTCCTCTTGGCTGTGACAGTTTCTCATACTTTCCTTGATTTTTGTTTTGTTTGGTTATGTCTTTTTTTTTTTTTTGAGATGGAGTTTTACTCTTGTTGCCCAGGCTGGCGTGCAGTGGTGCGATCTCAGCTCACCACAACCTCCGCCTCCCGGGTTCGAGCGATTATTCTGCCTCGGCCTCCTGAGTAGCTGGGATTACAGGCATGTGTGACCACGCCCAGCTAATTTTTTTTGTATTTTTAGTAGAGACAGGGTTTCTCCATGTTAGTCAGGCTGGTCTCGAACTCCTGACCTCAGGTGATCTGCCCACCTCAGCCTCCCAAAGTGCTAGGATTATAGGCATGAGCCACCGCACCTGGTCTTTGTTTTGTTTTGTTTTGTTTTTCTGAGACAGAGTTTCACTCTTGTTGCCCAGGGTGGAGTGCAATGGCGTGATCTCAGCTCACTACAACCTCCACCTCCCAGGTTCAAGCGATTCTCCTACCTCAGCCTCCTGAATAGCTGGGATTACAAGCCTACACCACCCATGCCTGGTTAATTTTGTATTTTTAGTAGAGATGGGGTTTCACCATGTTGGTCAGGCTGGTCTCGAACTCCTGACCTCAGGTGATCTGCCCACCTTGGCCTCCCAAAGTGCTGGGATTACAAGCATGAGCCACCGTGCCCAGCAGACTTTCCTAGTTTTGGAGATACGTTTTGGAGAATGCCCCGGAGTTGGGATTTGTCTGCTCTTCCTCTGATGATTAGAAACGGGGTTGGAGAGGCAGGGCTAGGTGTGGGCATCATCCAGTAAGGCAGTCATTTACTTATATCAGTGTGGACGTGTGGATGTCTGTGTCATATTCTGCACTGTCATCCAACACTACTTGATTTTGTTGTTCAGATTGTTTTGGCTTTATTTAACCAGTGGGAGCTCTTTCAGTTGCTTCCTGTGTCCCTCTGACACACTACATCTTAAGACAGCATGGGAAAAGCCAGAAGCACCCCAATTTACAATAGAATGTGGGTAAAGTCACAACATGTGGCTTCCAAGGCTAAGTTGTAAAAGACATTGCCACTTTCAACTTGTACCCTCTGAGGCTGCTCACTTTGCGGGAAGCCAGTGGCCATGTCAGAAGGACGTTTAAGCAATCTCTGGAGAGGCCTCCACTGGGAGGAACTGTGGCCAAGAGTCACCATCAGCTCTCCAGATGTGTTTCTGGGCCTCCGTGGAAATGGATCCTCCAGCCCCAATCAAGCCTTCAGATGACTGCAGCCTTAGGAGGGACCCCCATGCCTAAGCCCACCGAAGTAGGCCCTGCCAGAATTCCTGACAAAAAGAAACGGTGGCTCACACCTGGAATCCCAGCACTTTGGGAAGCCGAGGTAGGTGGATCATTTGAGGTCAGTAAAAGATCTGCCTGGCCAACATAGTGAAACCCCATCTCTACTAAACGTACAAAATTAGCTGGGCGTGGTGGGGCATGCTGGTAATCCCAACTACTCAGGAGACTGAGACAGGAGAATCACTTGACCCCATGAAGCAGAGGTTGCAGTGAGCCAAGGTTGTGCCATTGCACTTCAGCCTGGGCGGCAGAGTGAGACTCCATCTCAAAAAAAAAAAAGACCGGGCATGATGGCTCACGCCTGTAATCCCAGCACTTTGGGAGGCCGAGGTGGGTGGATCATGAGGTCAGGAGTTCAAGACCAGCCTGGCCAAGAGGGTGAAACCCCATCTCTACTAAAAAATACAAAAATTAGCCAGGCGTGGTGGTGGGCGCCTGTAGTCCCAGCTACTTGGGAGGCTGAGGCAGGAGAATTGTTTGAACCCGGGAGGCAGAGTTTGCAGTGAGCCGAGATCGTGCCACTGCACTCTAGCCTGGGTGACAGAGTAAGACTCTGCCTCAAAAAAAAAAAAAAAAAAGGAAAGAAAAAAGAAAAGAAACTATAAAACAATGAATGTTCTTTTTTTTTTTTAAGCCTCTAAGTTTTGGAGTAATTTGTTATGCAACAATAGAAAACAAAGGCACAAGAGTAGAATGCTATAAAAAAATAACATGCATAGGACATGGTCCACCTGGCCAATAAAGTAAGACCCTGTCTCTAAAAAAAAACAAACAAAAATAATTAGCTGGACGTGATGGCATGACCCTGTAGTCCCAGCTACTTGGGCAGCTGAGGCAGGAGGATTGCCTGAGCCTGGGAGGTGGAGGATGCAGTCAGCTGTGATCGGGCCACTGCACTCCAGTCTGGGTGACAGGGTGAGACCCTGCCTCAAAAAAAAAAAAAACCCGGCCGGGCGCGGTGGCTCAAGCCTGTAATCCCAGCACTTTGGGAGGCCGAGGCGGGTGGATCACGAGGTCAGGAGATCGAGACTATCCTGGCTAACATGGTGAAACCCCGTCTCTACTAAAAATACAAAAAACTAGCCGGGCGTGGTGGCGGGCGCCTGTAGTCTCAGCTACTTGGGAGGCTGAGGCGGGAGAATGGCTTGAACCCGGGAGGCGGAGCTTGCAGTGAGCCGAGATCACACCACTGCACTCCAGCCTGGGAGACACAGCGAGACTCCGTCTCAAAAAAAAAAAAAACAAAACAAAACAAAAAAACAAAAAAACCCACAACAACCAAAAACATAAAAAGAGCTCCTGGAAATTAGATACCTGAAAACAGAAAATATAAACTCAATAAAGGGTTAGAAAAAAAGTTGAGGAAATCTTCCAGAAATTAGAGCTGAAAGACAACAAGATGCAAACAGGAAAGAAAAGAGAATTAGACAATTCGTTGTGAAGAGTCCAACTTCTGAAAAATAGGGGTTCTTGAGAGAGCAAAGAGTATACAAAAATTAGCTGTGTGTGGTGGCACATGCCTGTAATCCCAGCACTTTGCGGGGGCCGAGGTGGGCAGATCATAAGGTCGGGAGACTGAGACCATCCTGGCTCACATGGTGAAACCCTGTCTCTACTAAAAATACAAAAAATTAGCCGGGCATGGTGGCGGGCGCCTGTAGTCCCAGCTACTCAGGAGGCTGAGGCAGGAGAATGGCATGAACCCGGGAGGCAGAGCTTGCAGTGAGCCAAGATCGCGCCACTGCGCTCCAGCCTAGATGACAGTGTGAGACTCCATCTCAAAAAAAAAGAAAAAAAAAAAAAGTACTAGTGAAACAATCAAGCAAATTTCCAAAAACTGAACTGAAATATCCTTCAGTTTTCAGATTGAAAGGGCACAGTAAATGCCCAGAACGATGTTTGAAGATAGAAGTATACTAAGGCAGCCAGGTGTGGTGGCTTGCACCTGTAATCCCAGCACTTTGGGAGGCTGAGGCAGGCGGGTAACTTGAGGTCAGGAGTTCGAGATCAGCCTGGCCAACACGGTGAAACCCCATCTCTACTAAAAATACAAAAATTAGCTGGGCATGGTGGCACGCACCTGTCATCCCAGCTACTTGGGAGGCTGAGGCAGGAGAATCGCTTGAACCTGGGAGTTGGAGGTTATTGTGAGCTCTGATCGCGTCACTGCACTCCAGCCTGGGTGATAGAATGAGACTCCGTCTCAAAAAAAAAAAAAAAAGAGGAATGATTAATACAGAAGAATCAAGGATGACATCTTGATTTTTGGCTACAGCAACCTAGTAGATGGAAGTCCCAGTTACTGAGACAACAGGGAAGACAGTCGGCCTCACCTCTGGCCCCTGAAGGCATGACTGGATTTCACAGGTTACACAGGCTCCAGGGGAAGCAGCACCCTCAGGGCTGGGCTAAATTTAACTGAAGCCAGACAGTGAAGAGGGTTTGGTGGAGGGTGGGGAGACAGTGGGAGGGTAGATCAAGGGACAGGAAACCCCGTCACAGTAGGCTTGGGCTTGCAGGAGGGCAGAGATGACCAGAGGGACTGAGAGTCACAGCACTGTGGGTGTAACTGCAGCAGGCATGGTCCAAATTGGTAAGTGGCAATAAGACTAGTTGGTTCCCCAGACTTTGTTCCTTTGACATCCAGGCTTTGCATGAACACCCACGTCCCCTTCTCAGAAAATTGCCCATCCCCTTGTTGGAATTCTTCTACTAAGACAAAATCTCCCTTCCAGTGACCTATGCTCAGTGGTTCTTGTTTTTTGTTTGTTTTTTGAGACAGGGTGGGCCCAGCCTGGAGTGCAGTGGTGTGAGCATGACTCACTGCAACCTCAACTTCCCGGGCTCAAGTGATCGTCCCACCTCAGCCTCCTGAGTAGCTGGAATCACAGGCATGTACCACCACACCCAGCTGATTTTTTAATTTTTTTGTACAGACAGGGTTTCACTATATTGCCTAGGCTGGTCTCGAATTCCTGGGCTCAAGTGATCCTCCTGCCTCAGCCTCCCAAAGTGCAAGGGTTTCAGGCATGAGCCACAGCACCCAGCCATGCTCAGTGGTTCTTGATTTACCTTCTGGTCAACTACAATGCAGAGTACATGACTTCTGTGCTTCCTCACTTTGAGCATTGAAAGCTTTTTGCCTGGTCACACCAAACCTTGGCAAGAACAATTTCACCAGCCACCAATGAGAAGGGTCACTTCTGCAGTGGGTCTTTAAAAAAAACATGCCTGGGTTTTCTTTTTAATATGATGTTGTTTTGTTTGTTTGAGATGGAGTCTTGCTCTGTCGTCCAGGCTGGAGTGCAGTGGCTTGATCTCAGCTCACTGCAACCTCTGCCTCCCAGGTTCAAGAGATTCTCATGCCTCAGCCTCCTGAGTAGCTGGGATTACAGACGTGCATCACCATACCTGGCTACTTTTTGTATTTTTAGTAGAGATGGGGTTTCACCATGTTGGCCAGGCTGGCCTCGAGCTCCTGAACTCAGGTGATCTGCCTGCCTTGGCCTCCCAAATTGCTGGGATTATAGGCGTGAGCCACCGCGCCCGGCAATTTTTGTATTTTTAGTCAAGATGGGGTTTCGCCATGTTGGCCAGGTTGGTTTTAAACTCCTAACCCCAAGTGATCCACCCATCTTGGCCTCCCAAAGTGCTGGGATTACAGGTATGAGCCACCATGCCCGGCAACCCCTTCTTTTTTTTTTTTTTTTTTTTTTTTTTTTTGAGACAGAGTCTCGCTTAGTCGCCCAGGCTGGAGTGCAATGGCACGATCTCGGCTCACTGCAAGCTCCGCCTCCCGGGTTCACGCCATTCTCCTGCCTCAGCCTCCCGAGTAGCTGGGACTACAGGCGCCCGCCGCCTCGCCCGGCTAATTTTTTGCATTTTTAGTAGAGACGGGGTTTCACCGTGTTAGCCAGGATGGTCTCGATCTCCTGACCTCGTGATCCGCCCGCCTCGGCCTCCCAAAGTGCTGGGATTACAGGCGTGAGCCACCGCGCCCGGCCTAACCCCTTCTTAAATTAAGCCCTTGTAGTACTGTAGAGCTTGTCTCTCCAGATAAAGGGCTGTAGGGAAGGAAACCAGACGGGGCAGTTTTCCTAGCTCCCACCTACTTCATTCCCCCAGGATATGTTTCCAGTGAGCATCCCAGAGTCCCCCAGGCCACCCCAATTAATCTTGTTAATGGATCCTCCTGGGGAACCTGTCTCCTCTGATAACCCTGAACAGATCAAGGCAGGAGGCGCTGGGCAGCACCGTGCGGCCCCGCCCTCTGCAGTTACAGTCGTCAAGCTGAGCGCTTTGTTAGGTTCGTGACTCCAGTCTATCTGGTGACGAGAGTCTGTTTGCAGAGTGCTGGCACCCGGTGCGGCTCACAGAGCTGACATTCTGCTCCACTCTCTGGCGCCAGGTCCATGCCACCACGCCCGCCCATGCCCCAGCGAGGCTGGCTCAGGTTACCCCTGTACACCTGTGGTTCCCCAAAAGGCCCAGGGCTGGGTAGGAGGGTCCCGCCCCACCCCGCAGTGGCATGGGTGCTTGAGGAACACAGAAGGGCCTTACCTGAGGTCTCTGGGAGAGCCTTGAGGACGTGCAGCGGCCTTAGTTGTCATAGATACCAGAATCTGGGGGCAGCCCCACTTCCCATTTCCCAAGCTTCACTGCGTGGGGCTCACCAGGCCACTTGGGGCTTGTCCATACTTGCCCTGTGCACTGAAGTTTAGCGTCAGTGCCAGCCTCGGCCCATCCCTATCTTGACCACACTAAGCTGTGAAAAGCATTCCAGATCTAAATAGCAATTGCAGCTGGGCGCGGTGGCTCACGCATGTAATCCCAGCACTTTGAGAGGCCGAGGTGGGCGGATCATCTGAGGTCAAGAGTTTAAGACCAGCCTGGCCAATATGGTGAAACCCTGTCTCTACTAAAAATACCAAAATTAGCCAGGTGTGGTGGTGCACACCTGTAATCCTAGCTACTTGGGAGGCTGAGGCAGGAGAATCACTTGAATCCAGGAGGCAGAATTTGCAGTGAGCTGAGATTGCACCACTGCACTCCAGCCTGGGTGATGGAGTGAGACGCTGTCTCAAAAAAAAAAAAAAAAGCAACCTCAGTGACCACTGGTCTTCTGTGAGTGTGATGTTTGGGCCTCCTGTGCTCATTGCTGCATTACCATCCTCTCAGCAAACGCCTGGACTCTGTTGTTGCCACCTGTATTTCTTATGCCTCACAGCTCATTCATCAGCAAATCCTTTCAGCTCCGCCACCAAAATATAATCCTAGTCTGTCCATTTCTCACCATCTCCCCTGCTCCATCCTGGTCCAAGGCACCATTATCTCTACCCTGGAAGCCTGCAGTAGCCTCTTAAGGGCTGTCGCACCCCCACTCTTGCTCCCCTCTATCTTCACATCACCACCACAGTGAGCTTTTAAACATGGAAATTAGGCCAGGTGAGGTGGCTCACACTTGTAATCCCAGCACTTTGGGAGGCCAAGGCGGGAGGATCACTTGAGGTCAGTAGTTCAAGACCAGCCCGGCCAACATGGTAAGACCCTGACTATTAAAAATACAAAATTTAGCCGGGCATGGTGGCACACACCTGTAATCCCAGTTATTCGGGAGGCTGAGGCAGAAGAACAGCTTGAACCCAGGAGGTAGAGACTGCAGTGAGCCAAGATCATGTCACTACATTCCAGCCTGGGTGACAGAGTTAGAATCCATCTTAAAAAAAAAAAAAAAAGGCCTGACACAATGGCTCACTCCTGTAATCCCAGCACTTTGGGAAGCCGAAGCAGGCAGATCACCTGAGGTCAGGAGTTCAAGACAAGCCTGGCCAACATGGTGAAACCAATCTCTACTAATAATACAAAAAAAATTAGCCAGGCGTGGTGGCACACGCCTGTAATCCCAGCTACTCAGGAGGCTGAGGCAGGAGAATTGCTTGAACCCAGGAGGCGGAGGTTGCAGTGAGCCAATATCACACCATTGTGCTTCAGTCTGGGCGACAAGAGTGAAACTCCGTCTCAAAAAGAAAAAAGAAAAAGAAAATAGATTGGATGACTCCCTGATTTAAATCTGTGGCTTCTCATCTCCCATAGAATAACACCCCAACTCTTTGCTCTAGCCTGCAAGAGCCTATGCATTCTGGTCCCCTGTGGCTACCTCCTCAGTCTCGTCGGGTGCCACCATGTATTCACTGGCCTTGGCACACAGCTTCCCTGTTTCCCCAAAACACCCAGCTTTCTCCTGTCTCAAGGCCCACCTGCTGTTTCCTCTTTCCTCTGCTTCTCCCCAGACAGGTCTCAGTTCAAATCTCACCTATTCAGAAAGCCTCTGCCCAGCACCCTATCTAAAATAGATCCCCTTTCCAACCCCACCCCACCCTCCAGCACTTCACCCAGCCATCTTGTCTTCAGAGCCCTTATCCACCTGAGATTATCCAGTGTCTTTCTGTACTTGTTTACTATCTGTCCCTCACCAGCCCCAATGTAAGCTACTTTAGGCAGATCTTTTTTTTTTTCTTTTTTTTTGAGATGATGTCTTGCTGTGTTGCCCAGGCTGGAGTGCAGTGGTGCAATCTCGGCTCACTGCAACCTCTGACTTCCGGGTTCAAGCGATTCTCCTGCCTCAGCCTCCCTAGTAGCTGGGATTACAGGTATGTGCCACCACACCCAGTTGATTTTTAGTAGAGACGGGGTTTCACCATGTTGGCCTGGCTGATCTTGAACTCCTGACTTCAGGTGATCCACCCACCTTGGCCTCCCAAAGTGCTGGGGTCACAGGCATGAGCTACCTCATCTGGCCCAGAATTTTTTTTTTTTTTTTTTTGGAGATGGAGTCTTGCTCTGTAGCCCAGGCTGGAGTGCGGTGGAGCAATCTCAGCTCACTGCAAGCTCCGCCTCCCGGGTTCAAGCGATTCTCCTGCCTCAGCCTCCTGAGTAGCTGGGACTATAGGCGCCCGCCACCACATCTGGCTAATTTTTTTTTTTTTTTTTTGTATTTTTAGTAGAGACAGGGTTTCACTGTGTTAGCCTGGATGGTCTCGATCTCCTGACCTCATGATCCGCCCGCTTCGGCCTCCCAAAGTCCTGGGATTACAGGACTTTAAGTTATTTTTTAAAATAACTTTTATTTTAGGTTCAGGGGTGCATGTGCAGTTTGTTATTAGGTAAACTTCTGTCACAGGGGTTTGTTGTACAGATTATTTCATCACCCAGGTATTAAGTCTAGTACTCAATAGTGATTTTTTCTGATCCTCTCCCTCCTCCCAGTCTCCACCCTCAAGGAGGCCCCAGTATCTGTTATTCCCCTGTTTGTGTCCATGTGTTCCCATCATTTAGCTCCCACTTGTAAGTAAGAACATGTGGTATTTGGTTTTCTGTTCCTGCATTAGTTAGTTTAGGATAATGGCCTCCAGCTCCATCCATGTTCCTGCACAAGACATGATCTCATTCTTTTTTTTGGCTGCACAATATTCCATGGTGTATATGTACTACATTTTCTTTCTTTCTTTTTTTATTTTTATTTTTTTGAAACAGAGTTGCCCTGTGGCACCATCTCGGCTCACTGCAAGCTCCGCCTTCCTGGTTCACGCCATTCTCCTGCCTCAGCCTCCTGAGTAGCTGGGCCTACAGGCGCCCACCACCATGCCCGGCTAATTTTTTGTATTTTTAGTGAGATGGGGTTTCACCATGTTAGCCAGGATGGTCTCGATCTCCTGACCTTGTGATCCGCCCGCCTTGGCCTCCCAAAGTGCTAGGATTACAGGCGTGAGCCACCGTGCTGTGTTGCCCAGGCCCACATTTTCTTTTTTTGTTTTGAGACGGAGTTTCACTCTTGTTGCCCAGGCTGGGGTGCAGTGGCACGATCTCGGCTCACCACAACCTCCACCTCCTGGGTTCAAGCGATTCTCCTGCCTCAGCCTCCCAAGTAGCTGGGATTACAGGCATGTGCCACCAAGCCTGGCTAATTTTGTATTTTTAGTAGAGATGGGGTTTCTCCATGTTGGTCAGGCTGGTCTCGAACTCCTGACCTCAGGTGATCCACTCTCCTCGGCCTCCCAAAGTGCTGGGATTACAGGCCTGAGCCACCACCCCCGGCCCCAGGCCTGCATTTTCTTTATTCAGTCTACCATCAACGAGCATTTAGGTTGATTCCTCGTCTTTGCTATTGTCAATAGTGCTGCAATGAGCATACGCATGCATGTGTCTTTATGTATGTAGAATGCTTTCTATTCCTTTGGATATATACCCAGTAATGGGATTGCTGGGTCGAATGGTATTTCTGTTTCTAACTCTTTGAGGAATCCCCACACTGCTTTCTATAATGGTTGAACTAATTTACATTCCCACCAACAGTGTATCAGTGTTCCCCTTTATCTAGAAATGTTGCCAGCATCTGTTATTTTTTTACTTTTTGAGGCAGATCTGTTTTCTGTCACGTCCACATGTGTCCCCAGTAGCTCTTCCAAAAGCTGCTCAATAGAAACATTTTTGAATGATAATGATGCTAATAATTTAGATACATTCTCTACTCCTACATGAAACTCAAGGCCCACCAGCATTTTTTTTTTTTTTTCTGAGCCAGAGTCTCTCCCTGTCACCCAGGCTGAAGTGCAGAGGCGTGATCACAGCTCGTTGCAGCCTTGACCTCCCAGGCTCAAGCAATCTTCCTGCATTTTAAATTTTTTTTTTTTTTTTTTTTTTTTTTTTTTTGAGACAGAGTCTTGCTCTGTCTTCCAGGCTCAAGTGCAGTGGCATGATCTCAGCTCACTGCAACCTCCGCCTCCTGGGTTCAAGCAATTCTCCTACCTCAGCCTCCCAAGTAGCTGGGATTACAGGCATGTGCCACCATACCTGGCTAATTTTTGTATTTTTAGTAGAGCAGGGTTTTGCCTTGTTGGTCAGGCTGGTCTTGAACTCCTGACCTCGTGTGGTCCGCCTGCCTCGGCCTCCCAAAGTGCTGGGATTACAGGTGTGAGCCACCGCGCCCAGCCCATTTAAAAATTTTTTTGTAGAGAGGAGGTCTCACTATGTTGCCCAGGCTGGTCTCAAACTTCTGAGGTCAAGTCATCCTCCTGCCTTGGCCTCTCAAAATGCTGGGATTAGGCTGGGCGAGGTGGCTCACGCCTGTAATCCCAGCACTTTGGGAGGCCGAGGGGGGGTGGATCACCTGAGGTCAGGAGTTTGAGACCAGCCTGACCAATATGGAGAAACCCCGTCTATACTAAAAATACAAAAATTAGCCAGGCGTGGTGGTACATGCCTGTAATCCCAGATACTCAGGAGGCTGAGGCAAGAGAATTGCTTGAACCTGGGAGGCAGAGGTTGCAGTGAGCCAAGGTCACGCCATTGCACTCCAGCTTAGGCAACAAGAGAGGAACTCCGTCTCAAAAAAAATAAAATTAAATTAAAAAATGCTGGGATTACAGGCATGAAGCACCATGCCAGCCCCCACCAGCTTTTTAAAAAAATTATTTTATGGCCAGGCGCAGTGGCTCACGCCTGTAATCCCAGCACTTTGGGAAGCTGAGACAGGTGGATCACTTGAGGTCAGGAGTTCCAGACCAGCCTGACCAACATTTTTCTACTAAAAATACAAAAATTAGCCAGGCGTGGTGGTACATGTCTATAATCCCAGCTACTTAGGAGGCTGAGGCAAGAGAATCGCTTGAACCTGGGAGGTGGAGGTTGCATTGAGCCAAGATCGCACCACTGCACTCCAGCCTGGGCGACAGGGCAAGACTCTGTCTCAAAAAATAAATAAATAAATAAAATGAAAATAAAAGATAAAAAATATATTATTTAAAAAAATTTTTTGAGACAGTCTCCCTCTGTTGCCCAGGCTGGAGTGCAGTGGCCTGATCTCAGCTCACTGCAACCTCCACCTCCCAGGTTCAAGCCATTCTCTGCCTCAGCCTTCCAACTAGCTGGGATTATAGGTGTCTGCACCCACACCCAGCTAATTTTTGTATTTTTAGTAGAGATGGTATTTCACCCTGTTGGCCAGGCTGGTCTCGAACTCCTGACCTCAAGTGATCCTCTCTCCTTGACCTCCCAGAGTGCTGGGATTACAGGCGTGAGTCACCATGCCTGGCCCCCACCAGCTTTTTGCAAAATATTTGTAACAGTAGAACTTGGTTGGAATATTATTCAGCAATAAAAAGTAGTGAAGTACATCCAGCAACATGGTGGGACCTTGAAAAGGATATGCCAAATGCAAGAGCCAATCCCATAAGACCAGAAGTTGTATGATTCCATTTATGTGAAATGTCCAGAATATCCAAATCTATAGAGACAGAAAGTCGATTAGTGGGTGCCAGAGACTGAGGGAGAGAGAAATGGGGAGTGGCTGCTAATGGGCACAGGGTTTCTTTCTGGAGTGATAAAATGTTCTGAAATGAGCTAGTGGTGATGGCTGCACAATTCTGTGACTATATTAGAAACCACTGAAGGGTACACATTTAAAGGATGAATTTTATGGTATTGTGAATTAAATCTCAATGAAGCTGCTATTTTTAAAAAGTACATGGCTATTATATGATTCAATCAGCGCCCAATGGGTAGAAAGAAGAAATGAAAAATCATATTAAATTCTACCCCCAGAGATAGCAACTGAGAGCCTATTAGTGAGTGTCCTTCCAGACATTTTGCTGGCAATGTGCACTCTTATAGATAGAGAAAGTTACTCTCAATCTTTTCTAAGATCAAAAAACCTGAAGACCATGACATACTCCTCGGCAACCTGGGCCAACCTCAAGAGTGAGTCTCACCAGGTGCGGTGGCTCACGCCCGTAATCTCAGCACTCTGGAAGACCGAGGCAAGCGGATCACCTGAGGTCAGGAGTTCAAGACCAGCCTGACTAACATGGTGAAACCCTGTATCTACTAAAACTACAAAAAGGAGCCGGACACAGTGGCGGGCACCTGTAATCCCAGCTACATGGGAGGCTGAGGCAGGAGAATCACTTGAACTCAGGAGGTAGAGGTTGCAGTGAGCCAAGATCGTGTCATTGCACTCCAGCCCGGGCAACAGAGCAAGACTCCATCTCAAAATAAATAAATAAATACATTTTTTTTTTTTTTTTAAAAAGAGTGAGTCTCACCAGAGCATGAAGGAGTTCTATTAGGGTGCGGCTGTGGCGATGGCAGAGGGGCTTTGTGGTTTGTAGAGACCCAGCAGCTATCTGTAATATACCAAAGAATCACTGGGAATCATACATAAATAGCATCATATTATAGATGCTCTTCTGTTACCGGCATTTTTAAAATTTAATCTTGCATCGTAGGATATCTGTGTTAATATGCAGAGCTTTACACCAACCCTTCAACAACCTTGCAATAGTACACTGTGTGGACACTTCATGATTTATTTAACAGTCTCTTTTTCTTTTTTGTTTTTTTTTTTTAGAGACAGGGTCTGGCTATCACCCAGGCTGGAGTGTGTGGCACAATCACAGCTCACTGCAGCCTCCACCTCCTGTGCTCAGGTGATCCTCCCATCTCAGCCTCCTGAGTAGCTGGAACTAACTGAGTAGGGTGCCACTACATCCAGCTAATTTTTAAATTTTTTTTGTAGAGATGGGATCTTGCTATGTTGTCCAGGCTGGTATTAAACTCCTGAGCTCAAGTGATCCTCCCATCTTGGCCTCCCAAAGTGCAGGGATTACAGGTGTGAGCCACCTCGCCCAACCCTAACAGTCCCTTTTAATAAGCTGCCTCTTCTAGGAAGACTTTGGGACCACCCACACCAGTGTGGACTGCCTCCGCCAGCTCTTCAAACTCCCCATTGGTTTTCCCCAGCGTAGAGAATCCAATGATGACAAAGAGAACACTTGAAGGCGGGGTCTGTGTACTGCTGCCTTTGTTTCCTCACTGGAACCCCAGGACTTCAGCAGAGGGCATATACTATTAGAAACATATTTATGAAATTAATGAAACAATAGTGACTTAGTAAATAATCAGAGTAGATAAATTAAAGAGTAAAGCTGACCCTGGAGCAGCTCCCCAAAGAGTCTCTGAGGCTGTGAATAATAAAACATCTTCCCTGTAGATTGGGGTAATTTTAGAATATAAAAGCATTTTCCTGGGCATCACCTCCTTCTTTTTGATTTTTTAAACATCTATGGAAGGCATTACTCCCCATTTTGCATTGAATAAACTGAGACTCAGAGAAGTCAAAGTTCCTCCCTATATCCCTAAATCTTTAAATGTGAGCCCCTAGGTGGTGCGCGGTGGCTCAGGCCTGTAATCCCAGCACTTTGGGTGGCCTAAGTGGGCGGACCATGAGGTCAGGAGTTCGAGACCAGCCTGGCCAATATGGTGAAACCCCGTCTCTACTAAACATACAGAAATTAGCCGGGCGTGGTGGTGTGTGCCTGTGGTCCCAGCTACTCGGGAGGCTGAGGCAGAAGAATTGCTTGAACCTGGGAGGTGGAGGTTGCAGTGAACCAAGATTGTGCCACTACCCTCCAGCCTGGGCGATAGAGTGAGACTCTATCTCAAAAAAAAAAAAAAAAAAGTGAGCCCCTAAACTATCTCCATGACTGTTGTCACTCCAGGGACCTTAAAGAGCTCAGTGGGTCTTCCCTGACATGATGGGCCACAATTAGCAAAGCACAATACGTGTCTTGTAATATAAGTCTTGACTATCTAGGTTCTATCCATCATGCCCAAGAAATGGAAGAAGTGCATAGTTTAAAATCTTGATGTTACCAGTGTTTCATCCCTATCCTAAGCCCTGCTCTCACTCTGAACTCCTGTCCCCTGGCATTATGAAGTGGGACAGATGGTGCTGGCTGAGCTGGGAACCTCATCTCTCCTTCCTCTTACAAGGTCACTCTTAGGGGATGGCTGCTGTGAGTAAAGATCACCCGGAAAGATTATCTTTTTTTGTTTGTTTTTTGAGACAGGGTCTCGCTCTTTTGCCCAGGCTGGAGTGTAATGGTGTGATCTTGGCTCACTGCAGCCTCTGCCTCCCAGGCTCAAGTGATCCTCTCACCTCAGCCTCTCAAGTAGCTGGGACCACAGGCAGGCACCACCACACCTGGCTCATTTTTCTTTTTCTTTCTTTTCTTTCTCTTTCCTTTCTTTCCTTTCTTTCTTTCCTTTCTTTCCTTTCTTTCCTTTCTTTCCTATCTTTCCTTTCTTTCCCTCTTTCTTTCTTTCTTTCTTTCTTTCTTTCTTTCTTTCTTTCTTTCTTTCTTTCTTTTTTTTTTTTTTTTTTTTTTTTGAGACAGAGTCTCACCCTGTTGCCCAGGCTGGAGTGCAGTGGCATAATCTTGGCTCACTGCAACCTCCACTTCCCGGGTTCAAGCGATTCTCCTGTCTTAGCCTCCTGAGTAGCTGGGATTACAGTCACGTGCCACCATGCCCGGCTAATTTTTGTTTTTGTTTTTTTTTTGAGATGGAGTCTTGCTCTGACGCCCAGGCTGCAGTGCAGCGGCACTATCTCAGCTCACTGCAAGCTCCACCTCCCAGGTTCACGCCATTCTCCTGCCTCAGCCTCCTGAGTAGCTGGGACTACAGGTGCCTGCCACCACGACTGGCTAATTTTTTGTATTTTTAGTAGAGACGGGATTTCACCGTGTTAACCAGGATGGTCTCGATCTCCTGACCTCGTGATCCTCCCTCCTCAGCCTCCCAAAGTGCTGGACTTACAGGCGTGAGCCACTGCGCCCGGCCTTATTTTTGTATTTTTAGTAGAGACGGGGTTTCACCATGTTGGCCAGGCTGGTCTAGAACTCCTGACCTCAAGTGATCCGCCCATCTCAGCCTCCCAAAGTGATGGGATTCCAGGCATGAACCACACAGCCCATCCCCAGAGAGATTCTCTTCATGCAGCCTGTGATATGGTCTGCAGACTGGTTGGTGCCAGTCCATGCTTAGAAACTATTAAAGTAATTTAACAGAAAAATGTTACGTCTGTTCAACCCAATAACAACAACAACAGCAACAACAAAATGGGCTTATAATTTGTATATCCTTTCTGTCTTTTCGTTTTTCCAGCAATTCATTTTTATTATGCTTTGCAATAATTTTGGACTGGAAATTAAAAATAACCCAAATCAAAGCAAAAACAAAATTGGTCCTTCTTTTTTTCTTTTTTTTTTTTTTTCAAAATTGGTCCTTCACAAATAGTTTGAGAAGCTCTGGTCTATAAGACCTGGGCTGGTGTCCAGGCTCTACCACTGCAAGGTAACAACTTGGCCTTCAGTGAGCGGCCCAACCTGTATGACTCTTACATTTCCTTATAAGTAGAAAGGGATAATAATAGTACCTACTCCACAGGGTTGTTGAAAGACTTAGATAACATATGCAAAACACGTGCCTACGTAATAGGTGGTAGTTCTCCCCACCCTTTCCTGTTCGCTCCCATCCTTTCTAGTGACTCTGCAATGATATATTCTGAGAGATCAGGGGAAACCCAGCTTAAGAAAGAATGATGGAGCAATAAGTGCTGGAGACAGGCAGAGTCATGGCTCTAAAGAGTCAGGGAACAGCAAGGAGAGCTAGAAAATCTCTTCTAGAGGGAGCAAGAGCTGTACAGGGGACTTCAGCCTTCCATGGTGCCTGTGTTAGGAATAGGACTAACCTGTGAAGGAGAACAGACTATGCCACCTATAAAGGGCATCAGACTATGGCAAAAGAATTATTTTGGGCTGAAGGCAACTGAGACATAGCTGACACAGGAGAAGCTAGCTCTCTGCCCTCTCTCTCTCTGGCTAAAAGCAGAACATAAATTTCTCTTTGTAAAAGTGACATATTGGGGCCAGAAGTGGTGGCTCATGTCTGTAATCCCAGCACTTTGGGAGGCTAAGGTGGGTGGATCACCTGAGGTCGGGAGTTCGAGACCAGCCTGACCAACAAGGAGAGAAACCCCGTCTCTACTAATAATACAAAATTAGCTGGGTGTGGTGGTGCATGCCTGTAATCCCAGATACTCAGGAGGCTGAGGCAGGAGAATCTCTTGAACCCAGGAGGCGGAGGTTGCGGTGAGCCAAGATCGCGCCATTGCACTCCAGCCTGGGCAACAAGAGCAAAACTCCGTCTCAGAAAAAAAAAACCAAAAAATTAGTCGGTGTGGTGGTGGGAACCTGTAATCCCACCTACTCAGGAGGCTGAGGCACAAGAATCTCTTGAACCTGGGAGGTAGAGGTTACAGTGAGCCGAGATTGTACCACTATACTCTAGCCTGGGTGACAGCGAAACCCTGTTTCAAAATAAACCCCTAAATAATCCTTATCTATCATTGGTTTCCCCATATATTTACTCTACCATAATTTACCACCCTAAAAGCCCAAACCCCTTTTCCTTTGTCTACTAATTTTTCCACAATTTATCACCCTCTGTTAAAATGGTACATTAGTCCCAAGTCTAGCTGCTTCTTTGGGTTTTCATTTCTTTTCTGTGTAGGCCCCATGCATATAAAATTAAAAACATTGGCTGGGCGTGGTGGCTCATGCCTGTAATCCCAGCATTTTGGGAGGCTGAGGTCAGCGGTTCACCTGAGGTCAGAAGTTTGAGACCAGCCTGACCAATATGGTGAAACCCTGTCTCTACTAAAAATAGAAAAATTAGCCGGGCTGTGGTGGTACATACCTGTAATCCCAGCTACTCAGGAGGCTGAGGCGGAGAATCGCTTGAATCCCAGAGGCGGAAGCTGCAGTGAGCCGAGATTGTGCCACTACACTCCAGCCCGGGCGACAGAGGGAGGCCCTGTCTTAACAACAACAAAAAGGCCGGGCGTGGTGGCTCATGCCTGTAATCCCAGCACTTTGGGAGGCTGAGGCGGGCAGATCACCTGAGGTCAGGACCTGGAGACCAGCCTGACCAACATGGAGAAACCCCGTCTCTACTAAAAATACAAAATTAGCCAGGCGTGGTGGCGCACGCCTGTAATCCCAGCTACTTGGGAGGCTGAGGCAGAAGAATCACTTGAACCCAGGAGGCAGAGGTTGCGGTGAGCCAAGATGGCGCCATTGCACTCCAGCCTGGGCAACAAGAGTGAAATTCTGTCTCAAAAAAAAAAAATCAAAAACATTGATGAACTTAAATGTCTTTTCTTTTGTTAATGTGTCTTTTTTCAGTTTAATTCATAGTCCCCAGCAACAGAACCTAAGACAGTGGAGAAGTTTTACATTCCCTGCACTTGTCTTAGTCCCTGAGCTTCTTGAGAACAGATATCCCACCTCCATTAGCTTCTTGGCCTAGTCCCTTAACTGCCAGTTAGTATCCAGGGTCCCTTGTGGGAGACCTGCAGCTAACTCAGTTACAGGGGGTGGATTAGGCATGGGAGAGGGAGCCACAGCTGCTGGGCTGGGAGCTGTGGACTGTGAATTTAGCAGAGGTGGGACAAGTGGCCTGGAATCCAGCGGACTGTGGGGGTGGCAACAAGGCAGCTTTCCCAGCTCTAGTGAAATACTCCACTGGACTTTGGCACTACAGGCTGGTGGTAAGTGGCAGGAGGCAGTGAGCCATGGACCTGGAGGACCTTGAACAATTCCTTCTAGAGCTGAGAGACAGCCTGGGGGCTGAGAAAAATCACAGAGCTAACAGCCCATATGGATGACAGATGATATGACCTGGGGAGACAACCCTAACACTCCTTGGAGGTTGGGAACCCTTTCACCAGAGGAAAGGTGTAGAGGAAATGAGAGAGCCTTCCCCGTAAAGATCTGTTGAAGAAAACCACCGTCACCAGAATATGCATAGGTCTTTGGCAAAGGACAAGTAAAGATGAAATCCGTACACAATGTGCCTAATGTACCTCTGTCACTTTATCTTTGGTTTTCCTGATACATTCAATGTTGGAATAAACTGAATCCTAATTTTTGACTTGAACAACAACAACAAAAAGATGAAATCCAAGTCATTGTGTCCCAGGACATACAGAATCAGGTGTGGGGACTGCAAGGCCTGGTCACGGGCATCTCAGGCACAATGCAGGAAGCAGGCTAAGCCAGCAATTCTCCACTGCGGCCACCCTGAGCCTCCGCCTTGCTCAGCAGGACCCCGTAAAGCAGGCCCCCAGGTGGTCTTAGAGCTGAGCCTCTGTGTGCTAATCTCCCGTCCAGAGAAGCTGAGCAGGACTGGGACCCCCAGCACAGGGGCAGGGTTGACACCTCTTCTACTCCTCCGGAGGGAAGGTGGTACAGATTCAGCAGGGTGGGAAACTGAAGGATTTCCTGTTTGAGGTCGTGGCCTTCCGGTGAAGAAGACAGCAAGATCATCTGATGAGAGTCAAGAGATGCAGGAGCTGCAGGAGAGGGATGGAGGAGTGATGGAGGGAATGGGAGAAGGAGCTGACCAGGACAGTGACCCACCGAGATGGCTGCCATGGATTGGTAAAGTCACCAATGAACACAGCTGTGATCTAAGCACCCAGCAAAGGGCTGGGCACACAGTGAGTAGTTACTACATATTTGTTGACTGAGTACACAGTCATCATTGTTGTTGAAAGAGACAGAAGAGATCAGGTGGAAAACACATCTTAGGTGAACTTGGTCAGTTAATCCTCTGGTGGCAGAGGAAACTTCTCTGAGTTGAGGCACACCTACCCAAGGCCTCTGCCCCTACCCAAACTCCTGACTCTGACCTGCCTAAAATAAATCTGGGGGCTGCAAATGGCCTGGAGGCTGGACACTGGTGTTTCTCTTCCTCTGGGACACAGGCTCTGCCTCCTGACTCAGACTTGCCTCATCTGACACCTATGTCCCTTGCCCAAGTCTGCCTTTCCCCCTCACTCCTTCCAGAAACCCAAACTGCAGGTTCACTCTTGCTTCCTCAACTGACCTGACTGTGGAACAAAGTCCAGAGAGAGGCAGAGCCACCCAGGGTGCCCAGTACCGCCACCTCCTCATGGGCACCATGTCACAGTGGGGTCTCCCATCAAGGCAGCTAGCAGCTCAAGTGTGGATCTTATTGCCGATTCTACTCTGTCTCTCTCTAGACCTCAGATTTCTGCTGGGAAATGCCCACTAAAGATAAAGAGTCTTTGGTCCTCTTGCCTCTGAGGGCTTGAACACAACTTCCTGGCACTCCCTGGGCAAGGTAGCCCCCCCTAGAGCCATCCCATCCTTTTGGAGTTGGCCAAGAATTCCTGGCCCAAGGCAGTAAGAGCCTGGCAGCAGCACGGCCATGGAAAGGAACAGAGCTTGCTCCCCAAGGGCCTGAAACACCTGCCAGTACTGCCCCCCGCTCTCCACCCCCAAGAGCTCTGCCCAACCTGTCCTACAGGTGTGTCTGGATCAGGGCCAGTGGGGCCCAGCACCCAACTCATTTACGGGAAGGGAGGATGTAAACAGAGGACAAGGGGCAGACAGAGGGCAAAGGCAACCCGGGTTTCTTGTTTGTACCTCACTTAGCTCAGAGGCTGCCCACATCACACCCCGGGGGGCTGGTACCCTGGGATCTGGGACCTGCCCACCAAAGGGCAGCATGCAGTGCCATGAGTTGCCTTTATTTGCCCTCCAACTACCAGCCTTCAGGCCATTTGCAGACCCGGATTTATTTTAGGCAGGTCGAAGTCAGGAGTCTGGGTAGGGGCAGATGCCTCGGGTAGGTGTGCCTCAATTGGGAGAAGTTTCCTCTGCCTTTATTTTACCATCCCACCACCCCCTGGTCCCTGTTGCTGGCACTGCCCCGGCCCACCTGTCCTCCCTCACAGCATGGTCTCAGCCTCAGACAACTCCTACCCATTCAGCCTATGGCCAGGAAGCAACTAGAGAGTGGCAGGTGCTGAGACATTGGATAGAGTTCACCACGTGGCCCATTCAGGGGAGGGAGGCACTTTAGTTTTCGTTTCCCACTTCAAGGAGTCAAGAGAAGGCAGGGGCTAGAAGGCCAAAGGACATTTGAAAGGCCTCAGCAATTATCAGGTGGGAACCCAGGTAGAGTGAGAATACCACCTGCCTCTCAGGGTTAATCCATGCAGGATGCTTATGAGTACTTGGGCCATAGGAAATCTTAAAAACTCCATGCAGTTGGCCAGGCACAGTGGCTCATGCCTGTAATCCCAGCACTTTGGGAAGCTGAAGTCGGCACATCATGAGGTTCAAGAAATCGAGACCATCCTGGCCAACATGGTGAAACCCTGTCTCTACTGAAAATACAAAAATTAGCTGGGCATGGCTGCGTGTGCCTGTAATCTCAGCTACTCAGGAGGCTGAGGCAGGAGAATCGCTTGAACCCGGGAGGCGGAGGTTGCAGTGAGCCGAGATCACGCCACTGCACTCCAGCCTGGCAACAGGGCTGGCTAGACTCTCTCTCAAAACAAACAAACAAGCAAACAACCATAACAATAAAAAACTCCATGCAGTCAACAAATCTTTCTTTCTTTCTTTCTTTCTTTCTTTCTTTCTTTCTTTCTTTCTTTCTTTCTTTCTTTCTTTCTTTCTTTCTTTCTCTCTCTCTCTCTCTCTTTCTTTCTCTCTTTCTTTTCTTTCTTTTGGAACAAATATTTATTATTTATTTTGTCTCACTATGTTGCTCAAGCTGGTCTCAAATTCTTGGGCTCAAGAGATCCTTCTGTCTCAGCCTCCCAAATAGCTGGGATTGCAGGTGTGAGTCACCACTCCTGGCTAGCACATATTTCTTGACCATCCACCAGGTTCCAGGTACCCTTGTAAGGGCTGGGATACATCAGTGAACAATACAGGCCACTGCCTGCCTACATTAGCCTCCATTCTAGTGGGGGATAGACATGAAACAAGGTAAATACACAAATACCTCACACATTAGATAATGATGAATGCTGGGGAAAAAGAGGAAGCACAGGAGGTGTGTGGAGGGGTTGCCAGGGAGGTCTTCCTGCCAAGGGATTATTTGAATAAAGACCTGAAGCCATTGAGGAACAGATGCTGGTGAACGTGGAGGGGAGGATTGGGGCAAGCAAAGAGCAGTACAAGGCATTGAGGTGGGGCCGTGTGTGGCACATTAGGAGGACAGTGAAGAGGCCAGCGCTGCTGCAGGAAGGGAGGGAGAGGGCAGGGAGGAGGATGTCCAACACGGACCCTGGTACCAGTTCCCCCAGGACCATGTAGGGGCTCAGCGTATGCTCTAGTGAGAGGGGCGCCTTGGAGGGCTCTGAGCAGAGGAGAGTCATGGCTCACTCATGACTTAGCTGGATCACTCTGGCTGCTGGGTTAGATAATAATACATTCTTAGTAAATGTTGACTTTTTTTTTTTTTTTTTTGAGATGGAGTCTCGCTCTGTCACTCAGACTAGAGTGCAATAGTGCAATTTCGGCTCACTACAACCTCTGTCTCCTCAACTCAAGCAATCCTCCTGCCTCAGCCTTTCGAGTAGCTGGGACTACAGGCATGCGCCAACAAGCCCAGCTAATTATTTTGTATTTTTGGTAGAGACGGGGTTTCACCATGTTGCCCAGGCTGTTCTTGAACTCCTGACCTCAGGTTATCAGACTGCCTCGGCCTCCCAAAGTACTGAGATTGTAGGCATGAGCCACCACCCCTGGCTAAATGTTGGCTATCAGTTTTGAAATTTTTTTTTAAATTGTGGTAAAATATACATATCATAAAATTGATCATTTTAACCATTTTTTTCCCTCGAGACAGAGTCTTGCTCTGTCCCCCAGGCTGGAGTGCAGTGGTACGATCTCGGCTCACTGCAACCTCCGCCCCCTGGGTTCAAGCAATTCTCCTGCCTCAGCCTCCTGAGTAGCTGGGATTACAGGCGTGCACTACCACACCCAGCTAATTTTTGTATTTTTAGTAGAGATGGATTTTCACTATGTTGGCCAGGCTGGTCTTGAACTCCTGACCTCGTGATTCACTCACCTCAGCCTCCCAAAGTGCTGGGATTACAGGCATGAGCCCCCTGCCCAGCCATAACCTTTTTTTTCAGGGGGATGGGACGGAGTTTCACTCTTGTTGCCCAGGCTGGCGTGCAATGGCGCAATCTCAGCTCACCGCAACCTCTGCCTCCTGGGTTCAAGCGATTCTCCTGCCTCAGCCTCCCGAGTAGCTGGGATTACAGGCATGCACCACCAGGCCCGGCTAATTTTTTGTATTTTTAGTAGAGACGGGGTTTCTCCATGTTGGTCAGGCTCATCTTGAACTCCAGACCTCAGCCTCCCAAAGTGCTGGGAATACAGGCATGAGCCATCACGCCGGCTGGCTATAACCATTTTTAAATGTATAGTTCTGTGGCATTAAGTACAGTCACATTCTTGTGCAATCATCATCCCCATCCATCTCCAGAACTCTTTTCATCCTCCCAAACTGAAACTCTACCTGTTAAACAGTAACTCCCCATGCTCCCTCCCCACCATGCGGCAACCACCATTCACTTTCTGTTTCCATTAATGTGACTGCTATAGGCACCTCCAGTAAGTGGAATGATGCAGCCTTTGTCCTTTGGTGTCTGGCTTATTTCCCTTAGCTATTAGTTTTTTTTTTTTTTTTTTGAGATGGAGTCTCACTCTGTCACCCAGGCTGGAGTGCAATGGCGCAATCTCAGCTCACTGCAACCTCCACCACCTGGGTTCAAGCGATTCTCTTGCCTCAGCCTCCAGAGTAGTTGGGATTACAGGCACACACCACCATGCCTGGCTAATTTTGTATTTTTAGTAGAAACGGGGTTTCTCTATGTTGGTCAGGCTGGTCTGGAACTCCCAACCTCAGGTGACCCACCCACCTCGGCCTCCCAAAGTGCTGGGATTACAGCTGTGAGCCACCATGCCTGGCCTAGTTTTTTATTCTTTCATTATGAAGTAGGAAGAATGATAGTTGCTTTGACTACCTCAGAATTGTCATGCGAAGACCCAAGGAGGTGACGAACGTGAAAGTGTTTTATAACGGTGAAACCCAATCCAAATGTTAGGATGATTGCCATGGTCATTATTGTGCCCAGGTAGAGCTGCCCAGCTGGCGGTGAGGTACGGCATGCGGCATTGGGGGGATTTCTGAGCCTCCTTCCAGACATTAAAGGGACAGTGGTGGGTCACCAAGTGCCAGGCAAATGAATGACTGCTATCTCTGGGGCAACAGTTTGGGGCTTGTTGGAAAGGGCCTCCCTTGGCTGGGGCGGGGGCCTGGGGTGCTGACCCTAATGAGGGGCAGGGAAGCCAACTCCTCCTACAGCCACCTCATGCCAAGCGTCCCTCACCAGTTGAATCTGAGTTGCTCACCGTATACCCCTGCCACACTGCAGAGTGGCAGAGCTGCCCACTACACATTTCTCTAAAGCTACTGATCACCCTAGTGCCAACCCAGGGCAGACATCCCCGAGAGCAACTGTCACAGTCTTTGACCTCAATTCTATTGGATACGAATGTTATTTTAGAGATATTCCCTGGGATTGAGGAGGAGAGCGAGAACTGAACCCAGTCTGGGCCAGTGAAGGAGGGGCTCGGTGAAGGTTTCCTGGAGGAAGTCACCAAATATCGCTTTGCCCTCTTCTCAGCAATACCAATAGTAGAGCAGCGGAAGGAGAGATGGCATGTGCCGCACAGCAAGCTTTACGTGCATCACATCCGTTAATCTCACTAATCCCACAAGGCAGGGACTCAGCACCCCCACTTTACAGCTAAGGAAACTGAGGCTCAGAGAGGTTCAGCCACTTGCTCAAGGTCATACAGCTCTAGGTGGCAATGCCGGGATGAAGTCTGAGGTCTGCTGGCCTCCGCAGTCTGCACTCTGTTTTGCTTTCTTTCTTTCTTTCTTTTTTTTTTTTTCTTTTGAGACGAAGTCTCACTGTTGTCCCCCAGGCTGGAGTGCAATGGCACAATCTCAGCTCACTGCAACCTCCGCCTCCCAGGTTCAAATGATTCTCTTGCCTCAGCCTCCTGAGTAGCTGGAATTACAGGCGCCTGCCACCACACCCAGCTAATTTTTGTATTTTTAGTGGAGATGGGGTTTCACCATGTTGGCCAGGCTGGTCTCGAATGCCTGACCTCGGGGTATCTGCCTGCCTAGGCCTCCCAATGTGTTGGGACTACAGGCGTGAGCCACTGTGCCCGGCCTGCACTCTGTTAACACTGCAGGCTGCTTCTGAAAGGCGGGGCTGCCCAAGGTGTAGCCAAGGGCACTACTGGTGGTTCCTAAGATTAGCTTAGTTGGCACACGGCCAAACATTTCTAAACATTTAATAGGTGTTCATTGCCTTTAATGTATGTTAGGAAAGTGATAACTAGTACATCAAACCTTTGGTGAGACAGAGAGATATAAAGTTTCCTTTGGAATTACATTTCAGTAAAATATGCTGACTTTTTAAAAAGTTCTCAATTCGCTTCTAAATTCTTCCAGGCATCACAGCAAAATGTTTTGTTTATCAACTTGAAGGGTTGAATTGTGGTAAGAAAGACATAACAGTACCATTTTGACCATTTTGTCCATAGAAATCAGAAAAATAATTTATTCCAAAAGAGAGTTTGGTGTAATTCTGTTGGGACAGAGCTTCCCTCTGAGCGTGCTCTCCTGCTGATCCCCAGCTGGTATCTTGTCTGTCTTGCAGCCGTTTTTAAACCCTTGGTTGATTTCCACGTTGTGAGAAGGTAGGAGCCATCTTCAAAACCACAGATTCCAAGGAGGGACTAACATATTTATCAGAAGAACAGCATTTTCTACCTCAAAAGAGTGTGTTAACATTGTGCAGAGTCAGCACAGGTTAGGTTAAGTAGGCACATAATTCACCAAAGTGTAAAAAAAAGTGAAAGAAGGCTGGGCGCGGTGGCTCACGCGTGTAATCCCAGCTCTTTGGGAGGCCGAGGTGGGAGGATCACAAAGTCAGGAGTTTGAGACCAGCCTGGCCAACATAGTGAAACCTCGTCTCTACTAAAAATACAAAAGATTAGCCAGGCGTGGTGGTGGGTGCCTGTAGTCCCTGCTACTGGGAGGCTGAGGCAGGAGAATCACTTGAACCCGGGAGGCAGAGGTTGCAGTGAGCTGAGATCGCATCATTGCACACCTGCCTGGGTGACAGTGTGAGACTCCATCTCAAAAAAAAAAAAAAAAAAAGCGAAAGAAGAAATACGGCATTGTTGAATAAGATACTCAAATGCAGTGTGAATATTTAAGGTGACTGATACCCAAAATAGGCAAGTCAAGAAAGGTGATTTAGATTTGGAGGTGATTTTGCATGTGGAAGGAATTCTCTTCCCATGACCTTAGTGAGTACTGTGGAGCATATCTTCATCCTTACGGTCAGATGCTTCAGATACCAGATGGTTTCATTTCTCAACTGTGGTCCAAAGAGAGGGTCGAGTTGGGCCAGAGTTGCCAGAATTGCAATTGGCCAAGTTTACTGTATCCTGCTTATTATAAAGGATATTACAGCCGGGCGCGGTGGCTCACGCCTGTAATCCCAGCACTTTGGGAGGCCGAGGCGGGAGGATCACAAGGTCAGGAGATCGAGACCACGGTGAAACCCCGTCTCTACTAAAAATACAAAAAATTAGCCGGGCGCGGTTGTGGGCGCCTGTAGTCCCAGCTACTCGGGAAGCCGAGGCAGGAGAATGGCGTGAACCCGGGAGGCGGAGCTTGCAATGAGCCGAGATCGCGCCACTGCACTCCAGCCTGGGCGACAGAGCGAGACTCCGTCTCAAAAAAAAAAAAAAAAAAGGATATTACAAAGGATACAGACAGAGAGATGTGTAGGGCAAGGCATGTGGGAACAGGCGTGGAGCTTCCACACCCTCCCTGGGCACACCACCCTCCAGGAACCTCCACGTATTCAGCTGTCTGGAAGGTCCCATAATGCCACAGAACTGTACATTTAAATGTACAGTTATGTGGCATTAAAGTATAGTTACGTTATGGAGGCTGAGCATGGTGGCTCACGCCTGTAATCTCAGCACTTTGTGGGGCTGAGAATCACTTGAGCCCAGGAGTTTGAGACCATCTTGGGCAACATAGGGAGATCTCGTCATTATACAAAAGCTAAAAATTAACTGGATGTGGTGGTGCATGCCTGTAGTCCCAACTACTTGGGAAGCTGAGGACAAAGGATCACTTGAGCCCAGGAGGTCAAGGGCGAGGTGAGCCGCACCACTGCACTTCAGCCTGAGCAAGACACTGTATCTTTTTTTTTGAGACAGAGTCTTGCTCTGTCGCCCAGGCTGGAGTGCAGTGGCCAGATCTCAGCTCACTGCAAGCTCCGCCTCCCAGGTTCATGCCATGCTCCTGCCTCAGCCTCCCAAGTAGCTGGGACTACAGGTGCCCGCCACCTCGCCTGGCTAGTTTTTTGTTTTTTTTTTTGTATTTTTTAGTAAAGATGGGGTTTCACCATGTTAGCCAGGATGGTCTCAATCTCCTGACCTCGTGATCCACCCGTCTCGGCCTCCCAAAGTGCTGGGATTACAGGCTTGAGCCACCGCGCCCAGCCAAGACACTGTATCTTAATAATAATAATAATAATAATAATAATAATAATAATAATAATAATAAAAGGATAGCCACATTGTGGTGCAGCCATTACCACCACTTATCTTCAGAACATTTTCATCTTCCCTAACTGGAACTCTGTAATTCACTAAACACTAGCTCCCCATTCTTGCCTTGCCACATCCCCTCCTAACAGCTCCTCCAACCACTGTTCCACTTTCTGTCTCTGTGAATTTGCCTATTCTAGGTATCACATAGAATAATTGTTGTTTCATGTCTGACTTGTTTCACTTATGATGTAAAGGGGAGTCTATTTAAAGAGAAAACATCAGGCTGGGTGCAGTGGCTCATGCCTGTAATTCCAACACTTTGGGAGGCCAAGGTGGGCAGGTCACTTGGGGTCAGGAGTTCAAGACCAGCCTGGCCAACATGGCGAAACCCTGTCTCTACTAAAAATACAAAAACTAGCTAGGTGTGGTGGCATGCACCTGTAATCTCAGCTACTTGGGAGGCTGAGACAGAATTGCTTGAACCCAGGAGGAGGGGTTTGCAGTGAGCCGAGATTGTGCCACTGCACTCCAGCCTGGGCAACAGAGCAAGACTCCATCTCAAAAAATACAAATAAATAGAAAACATTAAAATATATTAGAATTTAGGATGTCTGCAGATGTGGCGATGGTACAGGGTGACTAAAGATGGAAATTCAACAGGCTGTGAGAACAGAGGACTTCTCCCTCATCTCTGTCTGTGAGCGTAACTAGATCTGCTAATCTGGGAAATTCAGGACACACATTGGGAACAGGAGAAAGAGGAGGTGGAAAGGGGTCAAACACAAGCTCCCCATCCAAAGAACCAAGCAGGTGCTACTGAGCTCTCCTGGGAGCCTTAGTGCTCCCAGGCCTTTGACACAGGGCTGGCCATCCACTCTGTACACACCTGACAAACAGATGATAGGTGGCCCATCTGTGGGCGCCATCCCAAGCCTGCTGGTGCCATTTTCTCACACTTGTCTGACTAGTGTGAGAAAATGGCACCAGTAGGCTTGGAATATGCCCAAACACAGCCATCCAAGGGACTTCATACTGTCGTGGATCCATATACATCCCAGAAACCAAGTAAAACCCAATGACTAGATGTCCCATATCTCAAGGTTCTGAGTCAACAGCAGAGCTAACACTTAGGGCAGGATCCGTGCAGTGAGAAGACTGAGATTGGGAAATCTCCAGGGACTTGCGCTGAAAACAAAGCCATTTCCAGAATGGAGAGGGAGCCAATCTCCCTGGAGGATTGGGGTCCTTGCAGAGAATCCTCACTCAAGGTTGCAATAGGCAGACTCCTTATATTAGTCCGTTTTCACACTGCTGATAAAGACGTACCTGAGACTGGGAAGAAAAAGAGGTTTAATTGGACTTACAGTTCCATATGGCTGCGGAGGCCTCAGAATCTTGGGGGGAGATGAAAGGCACTTCTTACATGGCAGCAGCAAGGGAATATGGGAAAGAAGCAAAAGCAGAAACCCCTGATAAACCCATCAGATCTCGTGAGACTTATTCACTATCCCGAAAATAGCACAGGAAAGACGGGCCCCATGATTCAATTACCCGCCCCCACCAGGTCCCTCCCACATGTGGGAATTCTGGGAGATACAATTCAAGTTCAGATTTAGGTGGGGACACAGCCAAACCATATCACTCCTGTCAACTATGGTCTCTAGGCACAATCATCCAGAAATACTGGGATGTGAGGTTTCTCTCCAAGGAGAATGTTCATTGCCAGGGATGGGCTCTCATGCTGAGTGGCCCTGTGTGCCCCAGGCCTGTGGAAGGTGCTACTGCTCCATCTGTGCCTTGGATACCTCCATGCAGCCCAGCCCTGCAAACCAATTGATTATACTTTCTGATTCACATGATCTCTAACTAGCTGCCAGGCCTCACTCAACGGTGCAGTTTACTGGATGTCATCAGCTAATCTCACACGCTATAAAGCCTTGAGAGAAGGGATCACTCTGTTCTCTTTGCCCTTCGTACCTTCAGTATCTAGCACAGTACTCCATGGATAACAGTAGCTCATTAAATATTTGTGAATAAATCAGTGTATACATGATCATCAATCCTGATGTGTTTTATTGAATGCCTTTCTTTTACAGTTTTGTTTTGTTTTGTTTTGTTTTGTTTGAGACAAGATCCCCTCTCTCACCCAGGTTACAGTATAGTGGCGCAATCATGGCTCCCTGCAGCTTCAACCTCCCAGGTTCAAGCAATCCTCGCACCTCAGCCTCCTGAGTAGCTGGGACAACAGGCACGCACCACTATGCCAGGCTTTTGTTTTGTTTTGTTTTAGAGACAGGATCTCACTATGTTGCCCAGGCTGGTCTCAAACTCCTGGGCTGAAGTAATCTGCTCACCTCAGCCTCCCAAAGTGTTGGGACTATAATTGTGAGCCACCATGCCTGGCCCCCCATTGTGTTCTTTCAAGTTTTATACCTATACATTTGTGTAATACACACCACACATCTTTACATACATATATGTATAATTTGTTAGCTTTATGATTTTAAAAATCCAGAATCTTGTGATGTTTCTGGAGAAAAAAAATTCATATTTTAATATATAATTTGCATTGCTAGCGGACTATTTATCAACTCCTAAAGTCAGTACATCTGAACACAGAATGTGTCATGGAAAATAATTCTCTTTTAAAAATTCACAGCAATCAGGACAAATCTTATTTTGAAAAAGGAAACATGCCAGGTTCACGCCTATAATCCCAGCACTTTGGGAGACCCAGACAGGTGGATCACTTGAGGTCAGCAGTTCAAAACCAGCCTTACCAACATGGCAAAACTCCATCTCTACTAAAAATGCGAAAATTAGCCAGGGATGGTGGTGCACGCCTGTAATCCCAGCTACTCTGGAGGCTGAGGCAGGAGAATCACTTAAACTCAAGAGGCAGAGTTGCAGTGAGCTGAGATCATGCCACTGCACTCCAGCCTGGGTGACAGGGCAAGACTCTGTCTCAAAAAAAAAAAAAAAAAAGAGAGAGAAAAAGAAAAGTAAAAGGAAACAATTCAAGTGTGAATGGAGTCATAATGGAAAAAAAGAGTTCCAGCCAAATTCTTTTCTATATAGCATTCCCTGAGGGCAAACATCTCTTTTTTTTTTTTTTTTTTTTTTTTGAGACGAGTCTTGCTCTGTTGCCCAGGCTGGAGTGCAGTGGCCCGATCTCGGCTCACTGCAAGCTCTGCCTCCTGGGTACACACCATTCTCCTGCCTCAGCCTCCTGAGTAGCTGGGACTATAGGTGCCTGCCACCACACCCGGCTAATTTTTTGTATTTTTACTAGAGATGGAGTTTCACCGTGTTAGCCAGGATGGTCTCAATTTCCCGACCTTGTGATCTGCCAGCCTTGGCCTCCCAAAGTGCTGGGATTACAGGCGTGAGCCACCGCGCCCGGCAAACATCTCTTAATGAGAGGAATTCCTACTTTCCCAAGTCAAGAATTTGCTGCTACAAGTTGCTAATATTATAGCAGTTCTATATTTTATATCAATTCCTGGGTCTATTTCTGGGTTGGAAAGTACTTTTGGTGTCATGGGTAATCTAAATACTAATGAATAGAGCAGGTAGAATGCTGAGATCTTCAGGGGTAAAAAGCAATTTTTAAATATACATCTAAATTTCGTTTTGTTTTTTTTTTTTTGCTTGTTTGTTTTTTTGTTTTTGTTTTTGAGACAGAATGTCACTCTGTCACCCCGGCTGGAGTGCAGCGGTGCAATCTCAGCTCACTGTAACCTCCGCCTCCCGGGTTCAAGTGGTTCTCCTGTCTCAGCCTCCCAAGCAGCTGGGATTACAGGCACCTGCCACCACGCCTGGCTAATTTTTGTATTTTTTAGTAGAGACAGGGTTTCATCATGTTGGCCAGGCTGGTCTTGAACAGCTGGCCTCAAATGATCCACCCGTCTCAACCCCCCAAAGGTACTGGGATTACAGGCGTGAGCCACCGTGGCCGGCCTAAACTTATATCTAAGTTTAGATGGAAATATGTACTTAAAACAACAATAGATGAATAAAAAGCCACCCAAGCTTATGCAAAATGGAAAATGTTATTTGCCATCAGGAAGCCTTCCATGTCATATGTATATTTATATATGCTATAGACAAATTTTTATGACACTTGTGAGCAGTGATGCAGATAAGAGGGCAGTGGCCAAGGATGGGGCGGTCACATACCCCAGCCCTGGCTAGGGTATGTGACCCCGCATACTAGGTATGTGACCACGCACACTAAGGGATGTGACCATGCAACCCCTTGCCCTGTAGGTCTGCACCTGAGGACGGGCCTTTGAGGCCCTCCAAGATGAGGCTGGTTAACCATTCACTGTGCTCCCAGGGTGAGGTAATCCAGTCTCCCCAGGGAGGGGCGAAACTTGCTGGTAAACCAGCCCAACCTGCACTGCAGGGCTGACGTCACCGTCACTGAGCTAGCGAGTTAGCAGCTAGCGGAGGTTGCTGCTGGCCAGGCCACGGGTGGGTGGGAAACCTGCGGTTGGGGGTGGGGATGGGGAGTGGAAGATGGGGGATGGATTCTCTTGAGCTAAGGGCACATTCCTGACTAAATTCACCCCTAGGCTGCTCTGGTGGAAACCACCAGCTGGTCCCAGGGCCCTGGTGCTGCAGAAAGAACCGCAGGCTAAAGGGAAGAGATCTGTGAGAGCCCCTCCACCTAGTTTGAGGGGCATTTGATGGAAGGGGGCAACAGGTGGAGGGGAGTGACTCTGTAGATGGTGAGAACATGGGAACTCCTGCAGAGAAAGCCCTGATTTAGGAGGCTACAGACCCTCGGTCCTGGCTCTGCCATACCACGCCCCATGCCTGCTGGGTGACTTCCACCTCCGTTCCCCAGATAAGGACAGACCATACGTTCCTTGGCGCCCTCTCTCTGCTTTTAAGTGCCAGCTGCTTACATAGATGATCTCATTTCATCCTCAGAACCACCCCAAGAGATGGTTGTGAGGATCAGTCGCATGTGGGAGGTGGGGAAGCTGAGGCAGGAGCAGTGGGTACTTACCATGGATTACCCAGCAGTCAAGGCTGACTGAGGACTTTAACCCAGGCAGACTGGCTCTGGCACCCGCAGCCACAATGCCATCCTGCCTGGGCCCCAGCTGACCTCTTCTGGGACCTGTCCCCCAGCCCTCTCCTGTCTGGCATCTCATATCCTCCTCCTTCCTCCCTGCCTTTTCATATCCAATTCCTTGGAAGCCCTAGTTCTCAGAGAGGAAGGCTTATGAAGCGTTGATTCACACAGCTTCCCTATCCAGCCCAAGGGTATAATGAAGAAGAAAAGCCAATCAGTAGCAAAGAGGTCAACCTTTTGCCCACTGATTAGAGCTAAAGGTCCTCAGCCTTGCCAGAGGTCACCAATCAGAGGTTCAAAGATGATAATTAATGGCCACCAATTTCTTGATGAAGTATCAGGTAGATGCATTCATTCATTTGATAAACTGTTTATTGAATGTCTTCAGTGGTTGGCACTGTGAGCAAAGCGGGCAAAATGCCATGCCCTCACGGAGTGTTCATTTTAGTCGGGGGGAGAAAGACAAATAAAAACAGCAAAAATAGATAAATATTTTGTGTTTCTGAGCGTGATAAATGCTATGGTGAAAAATAAAACCAAGAAAGAAGATAGGGAGGTGGGCAGGGCTGGGGTGGGCAATGGGTTACAATTATTTTTTAATTATTTTGTTTGTTTTTTAAATTATTATTATACTTTAAGTTCTATGGTACATGTGCACAACATGCAGGTTTGTTACACAGGTATACATGTGACACGTTGGTTTGCTGCACCCATCAACTCGTCATTACATTAGGTATTTCTCCTAATGCTATCCCACCCGTCTTTTGTTGTTGTTGTTGTTGTTGTTGTTGTTTTTAAGAGATTGGGTCTTGCTGGGCGAGGTGGCTCATGCCTGTAATCCCAGCACTTTGGGAGGCTGAGGCGGGCGGATCACGAGGTCAAGAGATCAAGACCATCCTGGCCAACATGGTGAAACCTCATCTCTACTAAAAATACAAAAATTAGCTGGGCATGGTGGTAGACACCTGTAATCCCAGCTACTTGGGAAGCTGAGACAGGAGAAGTGCTTGAAACTGGGAGGTGGAGGTTGCAGTGAGCTGAGATCGTGCCGTCTTGCACTCCAGCCTGGGCAACAAGAGTGAAACTCCATCTCAAAAAAAAAAAAGAAAAAAAGAGAGAGAGAGAGAGACTGGGTCTCACTGTGTTGTCCAGGCTGGAGTGCAGTGGTGCAATCATAGCATACTATAGCCTTTCACTTCTAGGCTCAAGCCATCCTCCTGCCTCAGCCTCTTGAGTAGCTAGGACTACAAGCATGTACCACCACGCTTGTTTGTTTTGTTTTGTTTTTTGAGATGGAGTCACACTCTGTTGCCCAGGCTGGAGTGCAGTGGCACAGTCTTGGTTCACTGCAGCCTCTGCCTCCCAGGTTCAAGTGATTCTCTTGCCTCAGCCTCCTGAGTAGCTGGGACTACAGGTGTGCACCACCACGCCCAGCTAATTTTTGTATTTTTAGTAGAGACAGGATTTCACCATGTTGGCTAGACTGGTCTTGAACTCCTGACCTCAAGTGATCTGCCTGCCTCAGCCTCCCAAAGTGCTGGGATTACAGTCATGAGCCACTGTGCCTGGCCCTTGCTAACTTTTAAAAATTGTTTGTAGAGGCCGGGTGCAGTGGCTTACGCCTGTAATCCCAGCACTTTGGGAGGCCGAGGCGGGTGGATCACCTGAGGTCAGGAGTTTGAGACCAGCCTGATCAACATGGAGAAACCCCGTCTCTACTAAAAATACAAAATTAGCTGGGCATGGTGGCACATGCCTGTAATCCCAGCTACTCGAGAGGCTGAGGCAGGAGAATCGCTTGAACCTGGGAGGCGGAGGTTGCAGTGAGCCGACATCGTGCCATTGCACTCCAGCCTGGGCAACAACAGCGAAACTCCATCTCAAAAAAAAAAAAAAAAAAATTTTGTAGAGACTGGAATCTCCCTATGTTGACCAGGCTGATCTCAAACTCTCAGCCTCAAGCGATCCTCCCTAGGCCTCCCAAAGTGCTAAGATTACAGGTGTGAGCCACTGTGCCCAGCCTGTTTTTAAGATGGGGGAAATTATAATACGTTTATATGCCAATGTAAATAATCAAGTAAAAAGGAACATTTTGAGAAGGGGGAGAGTTGCTGGAGCACTGTCCTTGGGTAGGCGAGATGGGAGGGGATTTAGTGCACAAGCAGAGGGGTTGACCTCAGCCAGGAGCTCAGCCGGTCATCTGCAGTAACAGGAGAGAAGGCAGAGGGTTTAGGTGTGAAGGTGGGTAGGCGGGTGGGTGCAGGGGTGAGACATTGGAGGGAGTCCTCCTCTGGTCACTTCCATTTTCTCAGTGAACTAGGAGGCAAGATCCTCCACCGAGTGAGAAGTGGAAAGGAGATGAAGGTTTGATAAGAGAGAAGGTATAAAGTATTCCTCTGAGAAAACAAGAGGGTGAGTCAACTTGGGAAATGTAGTATGATTGTCAGGTAACACTAGGGCCCACATAAAATTCATGATCAATAATTTAGAGAAGCATTTCTCAATCTCAGCATTATTGACATTTTAGACCAGTTAAGTCTTTGTTGTGGGGAGCTGGCCTGTGAGCTACAGGATGCTTAACATGGCTGGGCTCTCTACCCACTAAATACCTGTGGCACTTACCGTCAGGTGTGATCATAAAAATGTCTCCAAACACTGATGTCCCTGATGGGGGCAGGGGCTGGGTGTGCCAGGTACAAAGCTGCTTCCTATGGAGAACCACCGATTTAGACTGAGAACAGTCAATGTGTCTGTTGATCAGCACAGGTGCATACTTGGAATGGATGGAGGGTTGGATTTTATCAAGATTGCGGTTCTGCCAAGCGAGAAGCGCAAAGCAAAAGGGGCCAAGAGAGTTGAGAGTTTCTGAAAGAAAGTGATTGTAACGATAGATCATAAAATTTAATCTGGGTAAAGAGGGGAGGGAAAACATGAAGGGGTGAGGGACAGAGAAAAGATAGAATGGTCAATGGATTAGATATCCCTGTGAAACTGAAGGGGTGCTGGAGTTATAATTCCACAGAGGTGAGCGATAAAAATGAGAGGCAGTGGCCAGAGTGAAATTGAGAATATTAAGGTGTTCAGTGTCTGGTAATGACAAGGTTTAAGAGATGACCAAGGGAGTCTGTAGTTGAATTAATGTGGAGGACAAACCCCCTGAAGTCTTAACAAAGGGTTTTTCAGTCACATCCTTGATTTCATCTTTAGACAATATTTCCTGACAGTGCCCTGGATCTTCTCTTTGCCTGGAAATGATTTCTTTTGTTTTGTCTTAAGTCCATAGGGCTATTTTTTATTTTTTTATTTTTTTTTGAGACAGAGTCTCGCTCTGTCACCCAGGCTGGAGTGCAATGGCACAATCTCAGCTCACTGCAACCTCCGCCTCCCAGGTTCAAGCGATTCTCCTGCCTCAGCCTCCCAAGTAGCTAGGATTACAGGCACATGCCACCATGCCCAGCTAATTTTTTTTTTTTTTTTTTTAAGTAGAGATGGAGTTTCACCATGTTGGCAAGCCTGGTCTTGAACTCCTGACCTCAGGTGATCCACCCGCCTCAGCCTCCCAAAGTGCTGGGATTACAGGAGTGAGCCACTGCGCCCAGCAGGACTATATATATATATATATATATGTATGTATGTTTGTATGTTTTTTGTTTTTTTTTTTTTTTAGACAAGGTCTTGCTCTGTCACCCATGCTGGAGTGCAGTGGTGCAATCATGTCTCACTGCAGCCTTGACTTCCTGGGCCCAATTGATCCTCCTGCCTCAGTCTTCCAAAAGGCTGGGATTACAGGTGTGAGACAATATGCCCACCATAGTGTCTTTTTGTGTGCTGGGATTATAGGCATGAGCCACTGGGCCTGGCCTATGAGCATCTTTTGACATTTGATACTATTGACCACTTCTACCTTGAGGTTTCTACTTCTTAGGTCTCTCTGACACCATCCTCCCTCGTTTCTGTTTTCTTCCTACCTAGGTGATCTCACCTTCTCAATCTACCAGCCCTTCTTTCTCCATTTAGCCCCTAAACATACAGAAGTTCTATCCCTGGACTATTTTCCCCTGTATTTTTCTGCCCATTTTCCCTGATTTGTGTTCAAACCCTTAGCTTCAACTATCATTTAAATGCTTCAAGACCCTAAAAGCTACTTTTTGACCCAAGCCTCCCTCCTGAACATCTGCCTGCAGAACATCTCAGGCCCCTCAAAGCACAGTGATCAGATCCAGCACCCAGTCTGCTCTTCCCCGTGAAGACCAGAACCCAGCCTACCCAGCCACATGTCAGACTCTCTGTGTTATCTTGACTCTGCCCTCCCCTTCACCACTCACCAAGTCCTGCCCTTTAGACCTCTGTGATGTCTCCTGATCCCTTGCTCCACTCTAGTCATCATCTCTGCTGTCATCGCTGCCACTTAGGCCCTCATCCCCTTTTCATGGGAACTGTAACAGCTTTCTGGGTGGTGTCCTTTCTTCAGTACTATCCCATCATGCCACCCTCCACATTGCCATCAGTAAGACATTACCAAAAAGCTATTTTGACTCTGTTATCTTACATTTCATGATCTACGAATCTCTCAGCCTCATTTCTGGCCACTCCTTCCCGAAATGCTAGGCTCCTATCCTATTCAATTTCTTCCTGTCCTCTGTTTAAATCATACCATTTCATGCACCTTGACCTTTGCACGTGATGTTCTTTCTGCCTAGGTGACCCCCATCTCTGTGCCCTGGTGAGTTCCTACTTATCTTCCCAGAACCCCCATGCACCTGGTTCCAGAGTCTGTGCTGTTCTCTGTGGTTTCAGTGTCACTATAGATACTTTTGTCATACAATTATTCCCATTATGTGTTAAGCATCTGTTTACTCATATAACCTCAAGAGGGGAGAGTCCTTGTCCTCATCTTGGTTTCTTTTATATCATCAATGCCTGGCACAAAGCAGATTCTTCAATGACTCAACATTTTTAATGAAGGCATAGTATTCCATATTAGAAATAGATGAGTCATACTTTGGTTAACTCATTCCAAATATAGACACGTTGTTTATTTTACCTTTTTTGAATTACTAATGTTTATTTTTCAAAACGAAGGAAGCATTTTCTTTTTTTTTTTCCTGAGGAAACACCAATTTTAATTTAAAGAGAACAAAATCAGAAAAATATCTGTGAGAATAATGGAGCAAAACAAGTCCTGAAAAAGAGTCCTGCATCTTGGTCATGTTTATTGGAAGAGCTTGAGAAAAATGAAAATACCATTTAGCTTAAGAAGTTGTGAGTTAGGCTGGGTGCAGTAGCTCACGCCTGTAATCCCAGCACTTTGGGAGGCCGACGTGGGCCAATCACGAGGTCAGGAGATCGAGACCATTCTCACTAACATGGTGAAACCCGGTCTCTACTAAAAATATAAAAAATGAGGCGGGTGTGGTGGCGGGCGCCTGTAGTCCCAGCTACTAGGGAGGCTGAGGCAGGAGAATGGCGTGAACCCGGGAGGCGGAGCTTGCAGTGAGCCGAGATCGCACCACTGCACTCCAGCCTGGGTGATACAGTGAGACTCCGTCTCAAAAAAAGAAAAAAAAAGAAGTTGTGAGTTATCTGCAAATCAACTCATCTCAGGAGTGGAAGAATCCCTGTAATTATTTCTTAATATCAACATGTATGCAGGTTTCTCTTTTGAATGTCTTCTACATTTAGAGCGGCCACTGTGCAAAGTCTCCTGCTTTCCATACAGGACAAATTCTTTGTTTCAGCCAACTCTCAGTGGAGGGGCAACCAGGACAACACCATCTCCCCTGACAAAGACCATTAGAAGATTCCGTTTTGTTGACTTATGTATCTCTTCATATGTTTCTTCATCAATTTCTATAGTAGTCACAGTGTCTTCCACATCTCCCAAGGTCATATTTAAATGTTGATCATAAGCATGTGATCTGCCTGGAAGCTCTCAGTCATTTCTTATTTTCACATCAATTTGCTCATCTAGGCTGAGCCTGATAAGATCCAGGGGCTCCTCTACAGTGCTGGTAGTTTGATGCTGGTCTATGTCCTCCACCATGTTTCAAACCCTGCGCCCTTTCCCGCCTCATTTTCTTCTTCTTTTTTTTTTTTTTTTTTCCCTTCCAACTACATCCTACATGATGTCTTCCTTTTTGTTTTAACAGACATACAGGCTTTTTATAAAGGAAAATTCAGGCAATATGGAAAGGCATTAAGACAAAAGTAAAAATTATGCATCATATCGTTATCCAAAGATAGTTGTTGTTATTAAGCTGATATCATCCTCCCAGGCTATTTTCTTTTTTCTTTTTTCTTTTTCTTTTTTTTTTTTGAGACGAAGTCTCGCTCTTTTCCCCCAGGCTGGAGTGCAATGGCATGATCTCGGCTCACTGCAACCTCCCCTCCCAGGTTCAAGCAATTCTCCTACCTCAGCCTCCTGAGTAGCTGGGATTACAGGCGCCTGCCACCACGCCCGGCTAATTTTTGTATTTTTAGTAGAAACGTGGTTTCACCATGTTGGCCAGGTTTGTCTCGAACCCCTGACCTCAGGTGATCCGCCCACCTCAACCTCCCAAAGTGCAGGATTACAGGTGTGAGTCACTGCGCCCGGCTTCCCAGACCGTTTTCTTTTCCTTTTTTTTTTTTTTTTTAGAAGGAGTCGCACTCTGTTGTCCAGGCTGGAGTGCAGTGGCGCAATCTAGGCTCACTCCACCTCCCAGGTTCAAGCAATTCTCCTGCCTCAGCCTCCAGAGTAGCTGGGATTATAGGTGTGTGCCACCACGCCTGGCTCATTTTTGTGTTTTTAGCAGAGATGAGGTTTCACCTTGTTGGCCAGGCTGGTCTCAAACTCTTGATTGCTTTCCTTGCCCTCCCAAAGTGTTACAATTACAGGCATGAGCCACCTCGCCTAGCTCCAGACTGTTTTCTATGCATACATATACCCATAGTTATTTCTACATTTTAAAACCAAAATTGAGAAATATTATGCATGGTGTTTTGCGGTCAGCCTTTTTCACTTAACAGTATGTAATGAACAATATTCCATGTCATTAAATACAGATCATTGTTTATAATGATTGCATAGTGTTTCATTTTAGGGATATGACAATTTATTTAACAGATCACCTATCTTTGGGCTTTTTAAAAATAGAGATGGGGTCACACTATGTTGTCCATGCTGGTCTCAGACTCCTGGGCTCAAGTAATCCTTTCACCTTGGCCTCCCAAAGTACTGGGAGACATTGCACTCCAGCCTGGGCAACAAAAGCAATACTCTGTCTCAAAAAAAAAAAAAAAAAAAAAAAAACCTAAAAGCATTAAAAATAATTTTTGTTTTGTTTTTTCTGAGGTGGAGTCTCACTCTGTTGCCCAGGCTGGAGTACAGTGATTCAATCTCCACTCACTGAAACCTCCGCCTCCCAGGTTCATGCCATTCTCCTGCCTCACCCTCCCGAGTAACTGGGACTACAGGCGCCCGGCCCCGTGCCCAGCCAATTTTTTTTTTTTGTATTTTTAGCAGAGATGGGGTTTCACCGTGTTAGCCAGGATGGTCTCGATCTCCTGACCTAGTGATCCACCTGCCTCGGCCTCCCGAAGTGCTGGGATTACAGGCGTGAGCCACCGCACCCAGCCTAAAAATACTTTTCTATGGCAAAAAATTCAAATGGGGCCAGGCGCGGTGGCTCATGCCTGTAATCTCAGAACTTTGGGAGGCCGAGGAAGGTGAATCACCGGAGGTCAGGAGTTTGAGACCAGCCTGACCAACATGAAGAAACCCCATCTCTACTAAAGATACAAAAATTAGCAGGGCGTGGTGGCAGGTGCCTGTAATCCCAGCTATTCAGGAGTCTGAGGCAGGAGAATCACTTGAACCCAGGAGGCAGAGGTTGCAGTGAGCCGAGACCATGCCATTGAACTCCAGCCTGGGCAACAAGAGCAAAACTCAGTCTCAAAAAAAAAAAAAAGAAAAGAAAAATTCAAGTGGTCCCATAGGTTATATTATAAAGAGTCTCCTCACCTATTCTGACTTCCATTCCTATTCCAGAAGGAACGCAGTTTATCAGTTTCTTTTACGCCCTTCCAGAGATTCTCTCCTTTCTTTGTCACTCACACATACACACAGTAAACTATACACACTGTTCTACATCTGCTTTTTTCACTCAATCTGTTTTGGAGATTGGCCCACATAAATTCATGCAGAATCACCTCATTTTTTTTTTCAGTGCACTGTAATTTTTTTAACTACTTCTATATTAGTAGAGATTTAGGCATCATGCTTAAGATTCATGCATAAGCTCTGAAATCAGACTGCTTGAGTTTAAGTACTGGCTCCACAATTTACTAGTTGTAAAATCTTGAGCAATTGACTGACATTCTTAGTGCCTTAGTTTTCTCATCAATAAAATGGAAATGACATAGACTCACCTCAAAATGCGGTTGTGAGGATTCAGAGTTTGCATCTGTAAAACATTAACAAGATCTGGCACGTAGGACCACTTATAGAACGACTTTTTCTCTCTTTTTTTTTTTTTTTTTTTGAGACGGAGTCTCGCTCTGTCGCCCAGGCTGGAGTGCAGTGGCCAGATCTCAGCTCACTGCAAGCTCCGCCTCCCGGGTTCCCGCCATTCTCCTGCCTCAGCCTCCCGAGTAGCTGGGACCACAGGCGCCGCCACCTCGCCCGGCTAATTTTTTGTGTTTTTAGTAGAGACGGGGTTTCGCCGTGTTAGCCAGGATGGTCTCGATCTCCTGACCTTGTGATCCGCCTGTCTCGGCCTCCCAAAGTGCTGGGATTACAGGCTTGAGCCACCGCGCCCGGCCCTTTTTCTCTCTTTTTATTTTTGAAACAGGGTCTGGCTCTGTCACCCAAGCTGGAGTGCAGTAGTGTGATCTTGGCTCAAAGCAACTTCTGCCTCCTGGACTCAAGTGATCCTCCCAGTCAGCCTCCCCAGTAGCTGGGACTACAGGCTCATGCCACCACGCCCAGCTAATTTTTTGTATTTTTTGTAGAGGCAGAGTTTTGCCATGCTGGCCAGGCTGTCTCAAACTCCTGGGCTAGGCCGGGCGCGGTGGCTCAAGTCTGTAATCCCAGCACTTTGGGAGGCCGAGACGGGCGGATCACGAGGTCAGGAGATCGAGACCATCCTGGCTAACACCGTGAAACCCCGTCTCTACTAAAAAAAAATACAAAAAACTAGCCGGGCGAGGTGGCGGGCGCCTGTAGTCCCAGCTACTCCGGAGGCTGAGGCAGGAGAATGGCCTAAACCCGGGAGGCGGAGCTTGCAGTGAGCTGAGATCCGGCCACTGCACTCCAGCCCGGGCTACAGAGCAAGACTCCGTCTCAAAAAAAAGAAAAAAAAAAAACTCCTGGGCTCAAGTGATCCTCCCGCCTTGGCCTCCCAAAGTGCTGGGATTACAGGCATGAGCCCCACACCTGGGCAAATGACTTGTTTTTTATTTGTCTCCAAATACAAATAATTGTTTTCCAAAAAATACTGCAATGACTCTTCTTGTACCAATATGAAAGTATATCTGAAGAATAAGTCACTAGAAATTAAATAGTTTCTGTTCTACATAAGCTGTCCAGCATCTGGCCAGGCATGGTGACACATGACTGTAATCCCAGCACTTTGGTAAGCCAAGGCGAGGGGATTGCCTGAGTTCAGGAGTTTAAGACCAGCCTGGGCAACATGGCAAAACCCTATCTCTACCAAAAATACAATAAATTAGCTGGGCATGGTGGTGCATGCCTGTGATCTCCCCTGCTGAGGCTGAGGTGGAAGGATTCCTTGAACCTGGGAGGCAGAGGTTGCAGTGAGCCAAGATTGCATACTACTGCACTCCTGCCCAGGCAACAGAGTGAGACACTGTCTTAAAAAAAAAAAAAAAAGATATCTAACACTTTATAAAAAATTATGAGATGCACACAAAAATTCAAACATGGCTGGGTATGGTGGCTCATGCCTGTAATCCCAGCACTTCGGGAGGCCGAGGCAGGCAGATCACTTGAGGTCAGGAGTTCGAGACCAGCCTAGCCAACATGGTGAAACCCCATCTCCACTAAAAAATACAAAAATTAGCTGGTCATGGTGGTGCGTGCCTGTCGTCTCAGCTACTCGAGAGGCTGAGGCAGGAGAATTGCTTGAACCTGGGAGGTGGAGGTTGCAGTGAGCTGAGACTGTGCCACTGCATGCCAGCCTGGGCGAGACAGCGAGACTCTGTCTCAAAATAAAACAAAATAAATAAAAATACAAAAATTAGCCAGGTGCAGTGGTGCATGCCTGTAATCTCAGCTACTCAGGAAGCTGAGACATGAGAACTGTTTGAACCCGGGAGGCAGAGGTTGCAGTGAGCCAAGATGGTGCCACTGCACTCCAGCCTAGGCAACAGAGTGACACCCTGTCAAAAATTAAAAATAAAAAACAACAACAAAAAAAAGGAGATAGAGATAAAGGCTATCTTCTTTTTTTTTTTTTTTTTTTTTGAGACGGAGTCTCGCTGTGTCGCCCAGGCTGGAGTGCAGTGGCCGGATCTCAGCTCACTGCAAGCTCTGCCTCCCGGGTTTTTACGCCATTCTCCTGCCTCAGCCTCCCGAGTAGCCGGGACTACAGGCGCCCGCTACCTCGCCCGGCTAGTTTTTTGTATTTTTTAGTAGAGACGGGGTTTCACCGTGTTAGCCAGGATGGTCTCGAACTCCTGACCTTGTGATCCGCCCATCTCGGCCTCCCAAAGTGCTGGGATTACAGGCTTGAGCCACCGCGCCCGGCAAGGCTATCTTCAATGGGCTCATCAGTAGACTCAAAACAGCTGAGGAAAGAATGAATTTTTTTTTTTTTTTTGAGACAGAGTCTCGCTCTATCTCCCAGGCTGGAGTGCAGTGGCGTGATCTCTGCTCACTGCAACCTCTGCCTCCCGGGCTCAAGCAATTCTCCTGCCTCAGCCTCCTGAGTGGCTGGGATTACAGGCATGCACCACTACGCCCAGCTAATTTTTGTATTCTTAATAGAGACGGGGTTTCACCATGTTGGCCAGGCTGGTCCCAAACTCTTGACCTCGTGATCCATCCACCTCAGCCTCCCAAAGTTCTGGGATTACAGGCGTGGGCCACCACGCCCGGCCCAAAAGAATAAATTTTAAAAACACTACAGTTGGCTGTGAATCTTTGGACAAAGTTTTAATTTTTCAGAGTCAAATGTTTCTTGCCAAATTGAAAAGAACAATTCTTGTCTCTGAGTACCTAAGAGAAAGAAATGCCTCTGGAAACATTAATTTTTTTTTTTTTTTTTTTTGAGACGGAGTTTTGCTCTTGTTGCTCAGGCTGGAGTGCAATGGCTTGATCTCGGTTCACTGCAACCTCTGCCTCCTGTCTCAGTGTCCCGAGTAACTGGGATTACAAGTACATGCCACCAGATCCAGCTAATTTTTTTTTTTTTTGGAACCTCCGCCTCCTGGGTTCACGCGATCCTCTTGCCTCAGCCTCCCGAGTACCTGGGATTACAGACATGCGCCACCATGCCCGGCTAATTTTGTATTTTTAGTAGAAACGGGGTTTCTCCATGTTGGTCAGGCTGGTCTCGAACTCCTGACCTCAGGTGATCCGCTTGCCTTGGCCTCCCAAAGTGCTGAGATTATAGGCGTGAGCCACCGCGCCAAGCCTAAAATTATTTTGATTCTGCAGAGACGGGGTCTCACTTTGTTGCCCAGGCTGGACTTGAACTCCTGGCTCTCACCTTGGTCTCTCAAAGTGTTGAGATGACAGGTATGAACCATGAAGCCTGGCCCTAGAGACACTTTTTTTTTTTTTTTTTTTTAGAGAGGGAGTCTCGCTCTGTCGCCCAGGCGGGAGTGCAGTGGTCGGATCTCAGCTCACTGCAAGCTCCGCCTCCCGGGTTTACGCCATTCTCCTGCCTCAGTCTCCCAAGTAGCTGGGACTACAGGCGCCCACCACCATGCCCGGCTAATTTTTTGTATTTTTAGTAGAGACAGAGTTTCACCATGTTAGCCAGGATGGTCTCAAACTCCTGACCTTGTGATCTGCCCACCTCGGCCTCCCAAAGTGCTGGGATTACAGACGTGAGCCACTGCGCCCGACCTAGAGACACTTTTAAAGTGTTATGGAGATGTAAATAACAGTCTTTGGAAGCTTTTCTTCAGTCCCATTGATGCTTTTTTTTTTCTTTCCCAAAATGGAAAATAGCTTACTTTTTTGTGATAACATATGCTCTATTTAACTCTTTTCAGAAAATGTATGTTTGATACCACCCAGAGATAACCACTAACATTTTACAAAGTAGAATCATTCTATACAAAATGAGTACAAACCTACTTTTTTCCCACTTAATAATATATCATGGACAATGCTACATGTCAATAAATATAGTCCACAGCATCACTTTAATGACTGCCTAGTATTTGAATAAATACCTCTATTATAGTTTATTTCACCAATCCTCTCTTTAAAAATTTACTTACAAATTTTTATGTATTTGTATTTTTAGAAATGGTGTCTTGCTATATGCCCAGGATAGTCTGGAACTGGTCTCAAGTGATCCTCCTGCCTCAGCCTCCCAAAGAGCTTGAGCCACAGTGCCCAGCCCTATTTATAATTTTTTTTTTTTAAGCATGCCCTGAACCAGAATAGGTTCAGAGAGACTCTGTCACCAATCCTTTTTTTTTTTTTTTTAAGTGAAAGGAAGTTTATTAAGAAAGTAAAACAATATCCTGGCTAACACAGTGAAACCCTGTCTCTACTAAAAATACAAAAAATTAGCCAGATGTGGTGGCGGTCGCCTGTAGTCCCAGCTACTCAGGAGGCTGAGGCAGGAGAATGGAGTGAACCCAGGAGGCGGGGCTTGCAGTGAGAGGAGATCGCACTACTGTACTCCAGCCTGGGCTACAGAGCGAGACTCTGTCTCAAAAAAAAAAAAAAAAAAAAAGTGAAGAAATAAAAGAATGGCTACTTCATAGGCAGAGCAGCCACCAGTCCTCTTTTGGTTGACACTGGGTTGCTAGCTTTTGTCTTCAGTTATAACACCACCACAACAAGCATCCTTGTGTGCTTTTCCAATTATTTTTCTTGGAAAAATTCTTAGACATGAAATTGCTGTGTAATAGCATATGCATGTTTTTTAAGGCTTTTAAACACTCTGTGAAATCGTTCTTTAGAAAGTTTATCCTGCTCGCACCTGTTGTCTCCACACTTTGGGAGGCTGAGGCAGGATAACTTGAGTTCAGCAGTTCAAGACCAGCCTGGGCAACACAGTGAGACTCCTGTCTCTACAAAAATAAAATAAAATGAAAAAATTATCTGGGTGTGGTGGCACATGCCTGTGGTCCCAACTACTTGGGAGGCTGAGGTGGGAGGATCAGTTGGGCCCGGGGGAGTCGGGGATCAAGGCTACAATGAGCCATGATCATGCCACTGTACTCCAGCCTGGGTGCTAGAGTAAGACCCTATCTCAAAAAAAAAAAAAAAAAAAAAAAAAGTTAAAAAACATATAAAAATGGCCGGGCGCGGTGGCTGACGCCTGTAATCCCAGCTCTCAGGGAGGCAGAGGCGGGAGGATAGCTTGAGCCCAGGAGTTCGAGACCTGCCTGGGTAATATAGCGAGACCCCGTTCTCCACAAAAAGGAAAAAAAAAAAAAAAAGACAAAAAAAAAAAAAAAAAAAAACATTAAAAAATTAAAAAGAAAGAAAATGTCTCTCGGCCAGGCACGGTGGCTCACGCCTGTAATCCCAGCACTTTGGGAGGCCAAGGCAGGCGGATCACCTGGGGTCAGGAGTTCAAGACCAGTCTGGTCAACGTGGTGAAACTCCTGTCTCTACTAAAAATATAAAAATTAGCCAGGCGTGGTGATATACCTGTAATCCTAGCTACTCAGGAGGCTGAGGCAGGAGCGTTGCTTGAACCTGGAAGGCAGAGCTTGCAGTGAGCTGAGATCGCACCACTGCACTCCAGCCTGGGCAACAGAGCAAGACTCCATCTCAAAAAAAAAAAAAAAGTGTCTCTCAATTCACACCTTGACTCGTAGTTTGTGTCAAGTTTGAGTTTCTTCACATCCTCACCAGCTCTAGACATCATGGGCATTCTTTAATTCTTTGCCAGTTTGACATATGAAAAGTAATATCTCCCATGGCCTTAAGCTGTTCACGTTTCAAGCAATGATAGTGAAGAGGAGGTCCATCTGTCTGCGTTTGCCATAGAGAGTCTAGTTTTCCAAACCCCAGCATTTGCTCTGCCTGGAGCATTCTCTCCTGGCTAGAAATCAGCCTGGAATCAAGCCTGTGATACAAAGACTCTAAATCCCAGCTTGCCTTACAAACACATGGAGTAGATGAGGATTGACCAAAGGATGCTGGGACTTTCCCCTGGGCACTGTGGCCTGGGTCACTGAGGCTGGCAGGTGTGGAGGGGGCAGGTGAGGCTGAGTCATGCAGGACACTGGGTGTGGTTTCCTGGATCAGCTCCAGAGTTGACATGCAGGTTCCAGTAACGGGCGGCTGAGCTGGGCTAATTGCTGCTGCTGGTGCCCCAGCCCAGCCCTGCACGTAGCAGGAGGAGGAGGAGGAGGAGGAGCATAGGATAAGAATAGCAGAAGGAGAGGCCGGGCGCGGTGGCTCAAGCCTGTAATCCCAGCACTTTGGGAGGCCGAGACGGGCGGATCACAAGGTCAGGAGATCGAGACCATCCTGGCTAACATGGTGAAACCCCGTCTCTACTAAAAATACAAAAAACTAGCCGGGCGAGGTGGCGGACGCCTGTAGTCCCAGCTACTCGGGAGGCTGAGGCAGGAGAATGGCGTAAACCCGGGAGGCGGAGCTTGCAGCGAGCTGAGATCCGGCCACTGCACTCCAGCCTGGGCAACAGAGCGAGACTCCGTCTCAAAAAAAAAAAAAAAAAAAAAAAAGAATAGCAGAAGGAGAAGGAGGAGGAGCATAGGATAAGAATGAGAGGGCAGCGCTCCCAAGGGACGGCCACAGTGAGGTTCTCAAGAACTGAAAACTCACTTTCCATCCACCCTGCAGGATCCAAGGGTCCCTGGAAAGCAATGCTCATTGAATCCGCCCTCCACCCCAGGCATGGTTGTATATCCATAGGGCATTCCTCAAATTGCACATCTAATGGTGGGGTTTCAGGCACCAACGCAGCAGAGACATTTGGGTTGCTCAGCACCTCTCAAAGCAGAGGCAGCTGTGGAACTGAAGAAAGAAGCCAGGGTTCAAGTTCTGGTTTCCTAAACTTACTGCTATCTCTGAGCGCTTAAGCTGTTTCTTAACCTCTCTGAAGCCTCAGTTTGCTCATCTGTGAAATGAGGCACTCATCCTCTACCTCGCTGAGAGGTTTATATAGATGTCTTTGGAATTTCCTAGGCTGTAGCCTAGGCTTCCTTCCTTCCTTCCTTCCTTCCTTCCTTCCTTCCTTCCTTCCTTCCTTCCTTCCTTCCTTCCTTCCTTCCTCTCTCTCTCTCTCTCTCTCTCTCTTTCTTTCTTTCTTTCTTTCTTTCTTTCTTTCTTTCTTTCTTTCTTTCTTTCTTTTTGAGATAGAGTCTCGCTCTGTCGCTCAGTCTGGAGTACAGTGGCATGATCTCAGCTCACTGCAACCTCTGCCTCCCAGATTCAAGCAATTCTCTGCCTCAGCCTTCCAAGTAACTGGGATTACAGGCACCCGCCACCATGCCCGGCTACATTTTTTGTATTTTTAGTAGAGACGGGGTTTCATCATCTTGGCCAGGCTGATTTTGAACTCCTGACATCATAATTCACCCACCTCGGCCTCCCAAAGTGTTGGGATTACAGGCGTGAGCCACTGCTCCCGGACTTTTTTTTTTTTTTTTTTTTTTGAGATGGAATCTCGCTCTGTCGCCTGGCTGGAGTGCAGAGGCGTGATCTGTCGCCTGGCTGGAGTGCAGAGGCGTGATCTGTCGCCTGGCTGGAGTGCAGAGGCGTGATCTCGGCTCACCACAACCTCCTGCTGGGTTCAAGCGATTCTCCTGCCTCAGCCTCCCAAGTAGCTGGGATTACAGGCACCCGCCACCAATCTCGGCTTATTTTTGTATTTTACTAGAGACAGGGTTTCGCCATGTTGGCCAGGCTGGTCTCAAATTCCTGCCCTCAAGTGATTTACCCGCGTTAGCCTCCCAAAGTGCTGGGATTACTGGCATGATCCACCGCGCCCGGCCACAGTCTAGGCTTCCTACTCCCCCTGAGTGACCTCTTCCCTACTGGGTCTTCTGCACGCATCATGGAGTCATGCACACAGCAGACAGTTAATGAATACAGAGAGAATGAATGATGTATATAAAGCAATAACTTGACACATTGCCTGGCACCTAGTAGATACTCAGTAAGCAGTAACCTGTCAACATGAAGCTCAAGCTCCATTCGACAAGATTTGTGACTTTGAGCAAGTTACCTTTCTTTTCTAAGCTTCACTTTCCTCATCTACAAGGTGAAAAGTGTTCTACATTGAGTGCTCTGTCCTACAAATCACTGGTAGTTATGATGTAGGGACTAATTTTTTTTTTTTTTTTTGAGACGGAATTTCGCTCTTGTTGCCCAGGCTGGAGTGCAATGGCGCGATCTTGGCTCATCGCAACCTCCGCCTCCCAGGTTCAAGCGATTGTCCTGCCTCAGCCTCCCGAGTAGCTGGGATTACAGGCATGTGCCACCACAGCTGGCTAATTCTGTGTTTTTAGTAGAGTCGGGGTTTTTCCATGTTGGTCAGGCTGGTCTCAAACTCCCAACCTCAGGTGATCTGCCTGCTTCGGTCTCCCAAAGTGCTGGGATTACATGCGTGAGCCACTGCACCCAGCCGATGTAAGGACCAATTTAAGGTGCTTGTTCTTCCTGAGAAAAGATGGGTTGAGGGGGAAATACATGCAGAGCTATCACGGACAATGAAGTTCTGCCAACTCTCTTCCCTCAGCAGAGAGAGGAGATGGGACAAGACTGCTGGGCAGTGGTGGCATCTTTGGGCACTCTGGGTTAAGCAGCCATGCACAGTCCAGAAGACCGTGCAGAGATAGTCCAGTGTGCATGAGGGCCTATGCTATGCCATGCACTGAATTGGGTTAAAAGTCAATGGTCTTGGAGCTAAGAAAACTCACTATTTCCCAGTAAGTATCAGGGGCTCTGGTGTCCATCCCAGACCCTCATAATAGAAGGAGCTGGCTGGGCTTCCATACTCATGAGCATCCTCCCATTCCCTCAACCCACTTCATTCATTTACTTGTTAACATGCCCAACGAGACATCCTTTTGCCAAGTAGAGGGGGTACAAAATGTGCTCCTAGTCTGGGAGCAGTAGGTGGGAGAGGCTTAGATGTTTTTAAACAGTTGTTGAAATCTTAGCACTTATGGGGCCACACAGGTACTGCGTGGTGGGGATGGTGGGAAACTCAAGACTGTATGGAGCAGCCTGACTCCACTCTGACAGATTGTGGTACAGGGAGAGCTAACTCAGCTGGGCCAAATCTTCTGATTCTTTTTTTCACATTTATTTTTATTTTTAACTTGTTTTGAGACCAGGTCTCACTCTGGTGACTTGTAGGACAAAGCACTCGAAGTAGAACTATCTTCATTTTGTAGATGAGGAAACTGAGGCTCAGAAAAGGAAAGTAACTTGTTCAAAGTTATAAATCATGCCCCGGCTGGATTGTGCGATCAGAGTTACTGCAGCCTCAGCCTCCCAGGCTCAGGCGATCCTCCTGCCTCAGCCTCCTGAGTAGCTGGGACCACAGGTGCACACCACCACTCCTGGCTAATTTTTAAAAAATTATTTGTAGAGAGAGGGTCTCCCTATGTTGCCCAGGCTGGTCTTGAACTCTTGGGCTCAAGTGATCCTCCTGCCTCGGCCTCCCTGTGTTGGGATTTCAGGTGTGAGTCACTTCGCACAGCCAATTTTTTAAAAAGACAAGCCATAAATTTAGGGGTTTTTCCTGTGAAAATTTTCCTACTTTTAAAAACTTGACAACTTGGGCCAGGTATGGTGGCTCATGCCTGTAATCCCAACACTTTGGGAGGCCAAGGCAGGCAGATCATGAGGTCAACAGATCGAGACCATTCTGGCTAACATGGTGAAACACCGTCTCTACTAAAAATGCAAAAAAGTTAGCCGGTCATGGTGGCGGGCACCTATAGTCCCAGCTACTTAGGAGGCTGAGGCAAGAGAATGGCGTGAACCTGGGAGGCAGAGGTTGCAGTGAGCCGAGATGGTGCCACTGCACTCCAGCCTGGGCAACAGAGCATGACTCCGTCTCAAAAACAAAAAACTTGAACAATTGTTGATTTCTTTGTGACTGTGGCAAACATATCTGTAGTAGAAGTCATGGTGGGTAGTTAGTTCAGTGGAGCTCTTATGGGCCAGTGGCAAATGATGGCAGGGGTGGCTTCCTGAGTGCAACTTGTACAGTGGTCCCACAGGGCCCTGCACTTGGTGGAGGACTGCACCTCACGCATGGTTCATGCTCTGCTCTGCTGTTGCCATTTTGAAATTTTTAATTATTATTATTTATTTATTTATTTTTTGAGATGGAGTTTCGCTCTTGTTGCCCAGGCTAGAGTACAGTGGCTTGATCTCGGCTCACTGCAACCTCCGCCTCCCAGGTTCAAGTGATTCTTCTGCCTCAACCTCCAGCGTGGCTAGGATTACAGGTGCATGCCACCACACCCAGCTAATTTTGTTATTTTTAGTAGAGATGGGGTTTTGCCATGTTGATCAGGCTGGTCTCAAACTCCTGACCTCAGGTGATCCACTGGCCTCCCAAAGTGCTGGGATTACTGGTGTGAGCCACCACACCCGGCCTAATAATTCTTTAACAAGGGCCCAGGCTTTCACTTTGCACTGGGCTCTGCAAATTACCAAGCCTGTCCTGACTGGAGGCAAGGGCTGAACCCACCTGGTGGTGGAAAAGGGCCAAAGAGGAGGTCAGGAAATGCTTCATAGAAGGACCCTGAGGGAGGAGGTGAGTCCTGCAAGTAGGCCTGGGTGTGGCTATGTGACACTATGAGGTGGGAGTGTGTTGTGTGCACCGGTGTGTGCAAGTGTGAGGCTGTGCATATGGTCCATGCAAGTGTGTGAGAGCAGGCAGTGTCTGCAGGGGCATGTGAGTGAGGGCTTGTGGATATTTATCTTTGTGAGTGTGAGTGTGTGTGTGACTTTGGTTCCCATGAGTGTATATGAGTGTGTGTGGTTTGTGGGGGAGGTGGTGGCCAGGGCAGGGAGAGTCACGGGGCTATTTAACAAATATTTATTGAGCACCTCCTCTGTGCCAGGCGCTGTGCAAGGTGCTGAGGTGAGTAAGCCCCAGCACTTGCCCAGAGGTGCTCACAGCCAGGCGAGGGAGAGAGATGTGTAAACAGACAACTGCAGTGAGAGAGCAGATTGAAACCAGACTCCTCAGAAACGCAACCCCTTCACCCACTTCCCCCAGGAGAAGCCAGATTTCCCCAGAATTGGTGGGACAGGTGGGGCTGTGGGAGAAGCCGGGAACTGTCCCAGGAGGCCGACCCCAGCCCCTCCTCAGGCACACCCAACACCACGGGAGGGGTGACTTCCCTCTGACCTGCACAGCGACACACCCAATCCCACAGAAGCAGATAAGAGGTGACCAGCAGCTCCGGCAGGGCAGGATATAAACAGCCTGGCCCTGTGGCTTCCTCCCCACCCCCACTCCCCAGCCCAGAACACACCTGAGGGGATGCAGACTGGGGTGGGCGAGAGACAGGGCTGTCTCCTGCTAGGAGGGGTCCATTCGGAGGTCCCCGGGCTGGTGAGAGTTGGGGTAAGGGTGTCCGGCGACCGACAGAGAGGGCAGCACAGAGGCCAGCCCAGGGGTCTGTGCCAGGACTGTGCAGCGTCCTGAGGGGTGAGAGGGGAGAGAACTGTTGGGGAGAAAGACGTCCCTCCCAGAGCTGCCGTCTTCCCGGCTGTCCCAGGCGCTGCCCAGGTGGCCTCACTGAGCTGCAACGTGGGGGCAGGCATGCTGTCAGTTGGTCCCCACTCTCACCCAGCCAGTGACTTCGGCCCACCTTGTCAGTAAAATGGGGACGCCCGGTCTCCTCAGAGAGCTGTGGGGTGGATCAAATGAGATAATGGGATGAGGAAAGCACCTCATAAACTGCAAATGGCAGGACAAAGGTCAGTGTGCAGCGGGCAGCACCTGCCCCCAGCCCTCCAGAAGAGGGTGAAGGGGCTGAGCACCATATTCCCAGCCCTCCTCCCTGCTACGATTTCCTTTAGGAGTTGAAGACGCTGGGAGTCAAGGGAGGCCGAACAAGCATGTCCCAGGCTTCAGAGGCCCCTCCCCCACTTCTTGGCTAGGTGACTTCAGGCCACACTGGGTCACCTCTCTTCTTTTTTTCTGAGACGGGGTCTCACTCTGTCGCCAGGCTGGAGTGCAGTGGCGCTATCTCGGCTCACTGCAACCTCCACCTCCTGGGTTCAAGTGATTCTCCTGCCTCAGCCTCCTGAGTTGCTAGGACTACAGGCGCGTGCCAGCACGCCCAGCTCATTTTTGTATTTTTAGTAGAGACAGGGTTTCACCATGTTGGCCATGATGGCCTCGATCTTCTGACCTCGTGATCCTCCTGCCTCGGCCTCCCAAAGTACTAGGATTACAGGCATAAATCATCGTGCCCAGCTGGGCCACATCTCTTAAGGGTGCAAGGACCCCGAGATACTGTGGCTAGGGAAACTAGCCTAACCAGAGTCTAATGCATAATTTTCAAGAAATGGGGTCATTTTTAGACTGAGTAGCTGTGAAAGCTTCCCCAGCTTCTGAGGTTACACCTACGCCCTGGCCCACATCCCCTTTGTCTAACTGGCTCACACTTCAGAAGGGAAATGTAAATAAAAGTCTTTTTCCAAATGGCTCCAGGATTCTGGGTTCTCTTGTGATCTCACTTTTCTCTCCAATCAACTTCCCCACTCTCTTTTCTACCATTTCTTGCTTCTCCAGAGCAAGCTGCATTTCCAGAAATCCACACACAAGCTTTAGTTTTTCTAAGATCCCTTCTTTACCCACATCACTTCAGCCAATAATCTGGTTGGCATTTCCAAGACAACAGAGCAGTATTTGAAACTCATGAATGGGATTTTATTTTTTTATTTTATTTTATTTATTTATTTATTTATTTTTATTTTTTATTTATTTTTTTTTTTTTGAGACGGAGTCTCGCTCTGTCGCCCAGGCTGGAGTGCAGTGGCCGGATCTCAGCTCACTGCAAGCTCCGCCTCCCGGGTTCACGCCATTCTCCTGCCTCAGCCTCCCGAGTAGCTGGGACTATAGGCGCCCGCCACCTCGCCTGGCTAGTTTTTTGTATTTTTTAGTAGAGACGGGGTTTCACCGTGTTAGCCAGGATGGTCTCGATCTCCTGACCTCGTGATCCGCCTGTCTCGGCCTCCCAAAGTGCTGGGATTACAGGCGTGAGCCACCGCGCCCGGCCATGAATGGGATTTTAATGTGCTCTATGGAATGTGAAGCCTCAAACTTAAGGAACTTTTCACCTGGAAAGCATTCTTCATAAGTAACATCAATGAACTGTCCTCCCTAAAACCTAGATACATTATCGCTGTGGAAACAGAATAATAGTTCTGGAGTCGATTGAGGATTAGGTTAAGAGAGCCTACACCAGGAAAAGCTCCCAGGAAACGGTTTGAGGACAGAATCAAGGCACACCTGTGGAACCTCTTTCCGCATCTGTCAAATGGGGATACTGCATCTCCTCTCTTCTTGGGAGAGGATTAAATGAGCCAGAGTGGGCTAGCGCAGTGTCTGGCATAAGACTAGGCTTTCAATGGGTGCTATACTCGCTACCTGGGTGACAGGATCATTCGCATCCCAAGCTCAGCATCACACAATATACCCATGTAACAAACCTGCACACGTACCTCCTAAATCTAGAGTAATAGTTGCAATTATTAAATAAAGAGAAACAGACTATACTTTCAACAAATGCCAACTCCTTCCCTCATTCTTTCTCAGCAAGTACTCATCTCCATTTTGTTTGTGTTTTTTTTTTCCTTTACAAGATCCTAACTCTGATTTTGTCAGACTCAAAAGCTGGGATTTATATTACAGATAAACAGCTTACAGCCCACTTGGCTGGAATGCAAAACCATCTATTCCACAAGGCCGGCCATGCAATTCTAGACATCTTGAGAACATCAGGTCCAAACCCTAGCCTTATAGGAAGAATCAGTCCCAAACAGGGCAGACTTGGTCAAGGTCAAGGTCACCCAAGCGGTGTCGCGACAGCAGGATGTTTCTGACCTCAGCTTTCTGAGTTCATGTCCTTGCTTGCATGAAGTCTTGTAAGCATTCTCTGACAGTCTCACCGGCTTCCTTTGTTCGCCTCCCAGCCCAGTCCACGTGTCTGTAAGCCCAAACCTGCTACAGGAAATCTGTAACTCCCCTCTTCGTCAGCCTTTGCCCTCACCCCTCAGCCTGGTAGACCTGCATTCTCCTCCCCTCCAACCTCTTGACCATATTCGATCCAAAGGCCCAAATTTCAGTACACAGGTAGCTAAGACAAAGGTTAGAAAAAGCCCAGAAGGCACTTTATTGGAGGTCTCTGCCTCCATTCACAGGAGAAAGGAGCCGGGAGTCCCATCCTGAGGGTCCCAGCATCAGCCCACTGGAGAGCCTGGAACAGTCCAGCACTCTGTGGGAGAGGGGAATGTTTTAGAAAAAATAGATCTCTATGTACATCTGACATATTTATAGCACATAAATTAGGGAGTGCTCTGACCCCTGCCCGTGGAGCCCAAGCACTGAGCAGGGAGATGAACGCCAGTCCAGAAAGAAGGTGCTGGAGCCCCTGCTCTGTCCTCTCCATTACGGTGCTCCCCTAGGGCCTCCCCAGGCCTCCTTGGCTCAGTCCAGGTGTCTGCAGGAGGAAGGTGTTGTCTGTATTTAGTGTCTGAGACTGGGTTTGAGGAGGCACCAGATTAAAGGAGACACATTTGCAGCTATACAGTCAGCTTCAAACCCCAGGGCTTGTAATTCCAAGAGAAGGGTGGGGAGGCAAGGCCATAGTCTCCAAGTCCCAGGATGATGGCTGACAATACACCAAAACTTCAGCTTCTCTCCACAGCACAGCTGGGAGCATTCCCCAGTGGAGGGGCCATCCGGCCTGCCTGTCCTCCCAGGAAGGTTTGCAGGCCTCAAGTGGTTGTGAGTTTGGTCCCGGGTATAGTTCCAACCCTCAGTTCCGACTCTGGAGAACCTCTTCCTCCTTCCAGCCACTTGAGTTTTTGCCAAACTTGTAGACGAGTCGCCGGCCATCCACCCGTTCCAGGATCTCCCGTTTGTAGTAGTACCTGGGTGGGGAGAAGGATGGTCAGAGGTGCTTAGGCAGGAAACGGGCCCCGAGTCGCCAGCCCTCCCACCTAGCCCGCGTTACCCCCAGGTGACCCATGCCCACTGGTATCTGCCTAAGCCGAGCCTGACTCACACTTCCTGAACTCCTCTGTTCTTCCCACCCGTAAGCAGAAGCTCTGTCCCTATACTGGCCAGTAACTGTGCCCAGGACACATGGCTCTCTGCCCTTGCTTCTTTGTATCCTATGGCTATGACTGGGGTCTGATCATTAAAGTACATGATTTTTAAGGCCAGGCAGCTGGGCACGGTGGCTCATGCCTATAATTCCAGCATTTTGGGAGGCCGAGACGGGCGGATCACTTGAGGTCAGGAATTCAAGACCAGCCTGGCCAACAGGGTGAAACCCCCGTCTCTACTTAAAATACAAAAATTAGCCGGGCATGGTGGCAGGTGCCTGTAATCCCAGCTACTTGGGAGGCTGAGGCATAAGAATCACTTGAACTTGGGAGGCAGAGGTTGTAGCGAGCCAAGATTGTACCACTGCACTCCAGCCTGGTCAACACAGTGAGACCCTGTCTCAAAAAAAAAAAAAAAAAAAGAAGAAGAAGAAAGAAAAGGCCAGGCACAGTGGTTCACACCTGTAATCCCAGCACTTTGGGAGGCCAAGGCAGGGCAGTCATTTGAGACCAGGGGTTTGAGACTGGCCTGGCCAACACAGAGACCCTTGTCTCTATTTAAAAAAGAAAAAAAGGCCGGGCACGGTGGCTCAAGCCTGTAATCCCGGCACTTTGGGAGGCCGAGGCGGGCAGATCACAAGGTCAGGAGATCGAGACCATCCTGGCTAACACCGTGAAACCCCGTCTCTACTAAAAAAATACAAAAAACTAGCCGGGCGTGGTGGCAGGCGCCTGTAGTCCCAGCTACTCGGGAGGCTGAGGCAGGAGAATGGCGTGAACCCAGGGGGCGGAGCTTGCAGTGAGCCGAAATCGAGCCACTGCACTCCAGCCTGGGCCACAGAGCAAGACTCTGTCTCAAAAAAAAAAAAAAAAAAAAAAGAAAGTAAGTATATGATTTTAGGGCTGGATGGGACCTTAAGATGACCTAGTCTACCCCTGGACATAGGAGGAAACTGAGGCCCGGAGAAAAGCAAGCTAAGTGCTTCAATGAGGAGAAAGCCAGGCCCTGGGTGGGCACAGCTCCCGCCCACTTCCCGACTCTCCAGGTGCCTTCCTGAGGACGAGCCTCACAGGTGATACAAGAAATGTTGCTGTTAGCTCAAGCACACTGTGTCTGCCATCCGCCAGGCTGATACTTCCTCCCTGTTGTCGTTTAATCCACCAAGTAGGCCAACCCAGATGTTGTCCTCACTCTACAGGACTCAGCCTTGTTGCATGCAGCCAAGTGGCATCCAGGAGGGCAGTGGGAGTGTGAGCACTGTCCCCGTGTCTGGCTGCATGGTGAGGGTCCTGGCCGCCAGCTCACCTCATGGCCCGGCTCAGCTTCTCATAGGTCATGTTGCTGTTCTTTTTCTTTTGGCCCCACAGTTGGGCCACAGCCTCGGAGCGCAGGAACTTGAAGACGCCTTCATGCCGATTCTCCCACTTCATGAGGCCCTCATTGAGCTCTGGGTGGATGAGGATGTCCCGGATGAACTCCCACAGGTGGGTACCTCTGGGTGCTACAAGGCCAGCCTCCGTCAGTTTGCCATCCAGGTGTCCCCTCTCACTCAAGGCCAGCTGGCCCTGCCCGCCCCGGCGCACTGCTGACTCGGCCACAGCATGGAGCAAGCCCCTCCAGAGTGCCTCTGTGTGGGTACTGCAGTGACTGCTTTTCTCCTCAGCCCACGTAAGCACCCACCAGCTGCCTCCTTACACCAAGGGTGTCCCAGAAGGCAGGACAGTGGCCAAGTGCAGAGAGGGCTGGAGTCAGTGGACAGGACTCTAGTGCCATGAGCCTCCCACTGGGAGCCTTATTTCCTCCTCCTCTCCAGGACCACCAAGCAAGGCTCTGTAATTAGGTGGTGACCAATACCATAGAGCCCCCAGCTTGTGCACAGCCTTAACAAAGGCCGTTTGGAGGCCAGAAAGAACGGCAGGAGGGATACCCACAATGACCCGCAGTGCCCGGGGAAGCAGCTCAGCCTCGGTGCAGGGAGGACCCAGGGGCCCCTGAAGCTCACCGTGCTTGCTCTTCTTGCCCTCGAGACAGTCCCAGTACTCTTTGCTCAGCTTTCGGGGCCGACCTCGTTTCCGCTTCCCGTGCTTGGGATCCCCCTTCTTGCAGTCAGGAAAGCCATCTGTGGGGGCGGTGGTGGAAGATCAAGGAGGGCAAGGGGGGAGTTAGGGAGAGCAGCCCCTCTATAGGAAAAGGCTGCAGAAAGAGCCGGGCCCTCTGTACACTGCTAAATGGGACACCCTCTTGGGGACCTCCCTCGACTCACCTCTGGGGAAGAGCTTGCTGTCAGTGGGATCCAGGTCCACATCACTTCCACCGGAGTCTGAGGAGTGGGAGCTCCGAGAAGCACCAGTCCCTGGGGGGTGGGGTCAGAGTAAGTCCCCTGCCGGCCCACCCTCTGCTGAACCATGCTGCTGGCTCTCAGGACACACTTCCCAGCCTGTTCCTATTCCTGCCAGAAGGCCTGAGTTCTGGTGCTGGGAGCCGGAGGGAACCAGGGACACTTTGGGGAAGGGAGGTTGTGGCCCAGAGAAGACTCTCACCTGCGGTGGAGACGTCAGAGCTGCCGGGGGAGGGGGCTCCTGCGCCACAGCTGCCGGGGTGGTAGGGGCTGGCTTGCTGACTGTCGTCCAGCAGCTCCTGGGCAAAGGGGCTGCCCTGGTCTGGGAAGAGGAGGTGAGAACTCAGAGAGGGCTCAGGGGACCAGACCAGGACAGGTGAGGCTGCCCATGGGTCTGATGACCTGCTGCAATTTTTCTAATTGAGGGAGGAAGAAGTCTGGGGAGGGGGTCATCTCTAGCACTCTGTGGAGGGGCAGGGATGGGACAAGACACGCTGGGGAAGGAAGGAGAAAACGGGTTCTCACCGAAGGGCCCTGGGTCTAGGGCCTCCTGGAAGGCCATGCCATCCTTCTCCAGCAGCTCAATGATCCAACTGAGCTCATCAGAAGAGCTAGAAGCTGACAAGGAAGGAAGGAAGGGTCACACTCCCTTCATCCCTCCCTGAAGAGTTCTCTCTGGCTGTGCCGCTGGCCCAGAGCTCCAGGGCCTGCCCACTGTCACACTGAACTCAACTCAGCTCAACATATGGAGCTGCTCCCCCGCTTCCAGGGGCCTGGACTCACTGAGGTCTCGCAGCTGGGCATGGAGTTGGTCCCCCAGAGGCCCAAAGACCAGACGCAGCTCCTCAAGGGCACAATTGCAGAGGGTGGCCCCGTCCATGTCACACCGTGAGAAGTCAATGGCGCTTGCGTCGTACTTGTTCTTCTCCACTTGGTAGCTGATCCAGTCCAGAACCTGTGTCTTCGACCAGAACTGGGGCTGTTCTCCCGACCAGCTGGTCTTCTCTGCAAGGGCCAGGCATGGCAACAGGCTCAGTCCAGACCACCCAGCAGACCTTACAGCGCTGTTTTGTTTCTTTGTTTGTTTGTTTGTTTGTTTTTTGAGACGGAGTTTCGCTCCTGTCGCCCAGGCTGGGGTGCAATGGCGCCATCTCGCCTCACTGCAACCTCCACCTCCTGGGTTCAAGCAATTCTCCTGCGTCAGCCTCCCAAGTAGCTGGGCTTACAGGTGCCCACCACCAAGATGGGCTAAAATATTTTTGTATTTTTAGTAGAGATGGGGTTTCACCATGTTGGCCAGGCTGGTCTCCAACTCTTGACCTCAGGTGATCCACCCAGCTCAGCCTCCCAAAGTGCTGGGAATACAGGTGTGAGCCACCATTCCCAGCCCACACAGCCCCATTCCTAGAGCACACTGGGGATTCACACCTCAGCCCTTGGAGCCATCGCAAGAGTAGGGGCAGGAGGTAGCATTCACAACACCCTTGTCCTGGTATCTGACACCTCCCTCTGACTGTCACAGCCCCACAACCCCCAGCACCTCAGTCACTACGTCTCAGCCTCTAGCCCTGGAATTCGTCCAGAGACCCTCCTCCCTGCCCATTCTCCCATTTGTCTAACAGGCCCTTAGATGGATCTGTCTCCCACTCCGTGCCCCATCCCACCCCGCTGAGACCCACCTGTACCCTCCAATGACATCTGGGGGTTGCTCAGGGTCAGCACCAAGTCATCGGCCCCAAAGGCGGCAGCAGGGGGAACAGGGGCCAGGGCGGAGTCCTCTGAGCTGTACATCGCACTGACGTAGTTGCTAAAAATGTTGCTAATCTCACAGGTTGCAGCCATGAGGCTACCTGTGGGTAGGGGGAGAGGGGATGAGGTTGGTGAGGGGACAAGGGTCCTCTCCTTACACTCCCAGCTACTCTGCTTTGCCCAATGATGGGCAAGAGTAGCCCCCAGGGGCAGGAAGATCATCAACTCTGCAGACACCCTCTCTTCAAGAAGGGCTCCAAGATCTCAGACCAGGGCAGGACCACAGAAGCCTCCAGCTGGACTTCCCTCCTCAGATCTCTGGGGCCCTGGAGTCAGACTGGCAGCGTCATGGCCATTCTGCCCTCCCAGAGACGATCTCTGTCTGTTCTTCGACACTTAGAACACCTACGCTCTTGCTCGGAGATCCTAGACTGGAGTGCGCAGATTCAGAACCGCAAATCCTCTGGACCCCTCTGCAGTTTCCCAAGAGCTGTTCTAGGGAATGACAGGCAGGGAATCCTACCGGAGTGGTGGAGTCCGGCTGTGGCAGGCAGGCTGGCAGTCAGGCTTAAGCCGCAGGTGGGAGAGAAATCCAGTTCTGCCAGGTAGCGCTGAGGTGTCTGGCCGCTGCGTTCCCCTACCTGGCTCTAAATAGAGCCTGGAGGGAGCTCCTCCCTGAGCTCAGGCCTTTATAGTACATCCCCTGCAGTAACCTGAGCTGGTGGCTCATTGGACGGAGGGGATTTCCTGGCCTTTAGACTGGGCTCCTGGCCCCAGGTGATTTGCATATTCAGTGCCACTTGGCCCGGATCTTAGCAGGCGGTGCTGGGAAATCAGGCCCGGCTGGTTTAATGATTGTCAGAGTCTGTCATCCCGCACCCTCTGGGGTTGGGCACAGGGCACTAGCCTGGGCAGGTGGCGGGAACATTGCTGGGGTGGGCATCTGTGCTTTCTGCTGCCCTCTGGCCCAGGAAAATCCTCCCAGGGGCCAGGCCAGAGATGGGCCAGGCAGGGGGAGGGAAAGTGAGGGACTGTGAACCTCTGGCTGACCTGGATCAGAAAGCTGCTGGCCCCTAAATTCCAGCGATTCAGCGACAAAGAGGCCTAGTAGGGAGAGGAGTTACTAGGTTTAGGGGTTTTTCCCAGAACACCCAGGACTCTGGCCAGGGGCTGGCAGGTGCTCCAGGCTCAACGCTGGGCAATACTCATGGATTAATTGGTGGTGGCTGGGCCTGCCAGCCTAGCCTTGGCTCCAGGGTCCCCACTAAAGGGGTCCTTCTCCAGCACTCAATCTGTTGGCAAGGTCTTCACTACCATCACCTGCCTGAACTCCATCCAAGCATCAGGGTTGCTGCAGTCACTCCTGAAGAGACCCGGCTCTGCTTGAAAGTTCTTCCCTCAGCGTCTGCTGAAGCCCTCCCTGCCGGAGTTGCCAGAATCCACACGGATAAGTTCATCCCTGCTCTCTGGACTCCATCCAATCTCTGGTTCACTGGACCCAGTTTTCCGGTGCCTTCTGCTGCCCTCTAGTGGTCAGAAGCCTGACTATCTGGGTCACGTCATTCAACGAAGAGGGAACGCATAGTATTAATATATTTACCAAGCACTTTTCAACATATTCTCTCATTTAATCCTCACACCAAAAAAGTCCTGTAAGGAATGCATGGTTATTCCCATTTTATAGACAAGAAAGTTGCAGCGTGGAGGGTTCCCTTAGAATGGCTTGCCCAGGCCACACAGAGTTGGTGAAGGGGTGGGGCTGAGATTCACACCCAGGTATGCAGGTGTGTTGTACATGAAACCCTTGCTCTTTCCCTGCACAGGACTCAGAGTCTTCCCTCCCAGCTCCATGGTCAGAGCCCTTGCCTTCCCTGTGGGTAGAGTCCCCCATGTCTGTGGTTGTCTCTATGGACTCAGCCTGAAACACAATGGACAGGGTCTTATAGACCCTCCTTGAGATCCTGAATGGGGTAATACAGGTGGCTGAGGCAGGAGACTTGTAGCCAACATCTGCAACTGTGTCATCTTGGGTGAGACCCTTGGAGTCTGCGCTTGTTTCCTCATCTATAAAAAATGAGGTTGTCTGAATTCAATAATCCCTAAGATCGCTTCCAGATCTAGCATTTTGTTTGTTTATTTTGTTTTGAGGTGGAATCTCGTTCTGTCACCCAGGTTGGAGTGCAGTGGCGCGATCTCTGCTCACTGCAACCTCTGCCTCCTGGGTTCAAGCAATTCTCCTGCCTCAGCTTCCCGAGTAGCCAGGATTACAGACCACCGCCACACCCGGCTTTTTGTATTTTTAGTAGAGATGGGATTTCACCGTGTTAGTCAGGATGGACTCGATCTCCTGACCTTGTGATCTGCCTGCCTCGGCCTCCCAAAGTACTGGGATTACAAGCATGAGCCACCGTGCCTAGCCCAGATCTAGATTTTTATGCATCTAAAAATGTAGGATCCGGTGGCTCACACCTGTAATCACTCCATCTCAAAAAAAAAAAAATGTAGGATCTGTGTGACCCACCTCCATTAATGCATAACTTGCGGAGTTCCTGGCCACCCTCAGCCAGGGTGGGTGAAATGGTTACTCAAACAAAAGGTGACTCCACCTTCCACAGATACTCCTTTCTTTAACTCTATAGCCTGAGGACAAAGAAAGTCCTGCCCAGAGAATCTGCTTCTTACCTTCCTCCTCTCTGAAGCGCCTGGGTGCCTAGGAGAGAGTTAATGTCCAGGATTCCCCCCCCAACCCCACCCCCACCCCCCACCCCCGCACTGGGACAGTGCAGGCAGGAGAGCCTGGGGCTCAGTAGGATTTTCCCCAGCCCTTCAGGGGGCCTCCCCCAAGGAGCCTGAGGCAGGCACACCCTCCACCCAGTCCCTCACCCAGGAATGTGGGAGAACCGGCTTCTAGCCCCAGGGCTGCTCACGTGCTCCCTGCCCTGAAGAGTATCTGGCTGGGGCTCCCAGGATGGCGGGGTGAAGAGGAGGATGTATGAGAAAAATGAGAAGGCTCTCAGCTCCCTTGCCTTCTTGGAGCTTCCTCACCGGTGACATGGAGCTGAGATAAGGAATCCCTACAGACTAGCAGCTTGAGATAAGTGGGAAAGACTGGATTGAGGTCAGTGCCTTGGAAGCATGGGGATGGGGGTGGGGAGAAGATTCCAGGATAGTGGTCAAGAGAGCTACGGAGCAGGATGCCAGGGGCTTCCCAGTACTCTGTGATGGCAAAAACAGCCCACTGGCCTCCTCTCTCCCCACAGAGCTTGCCCACACGGCAGCACAGCCTCATCTGTGGGATGGGAGGATGCCCTACAAAAGGACAGCCACATCCAGTAGGCCTGTCGGGTACAAAGGTGGCGAGTGAGGCAGGCTACACAGCTCAGGATACCTGTGCTATGAAATGGGAACCCACAAAGTTAGTGGAGTCACAGAACGGCTGTTAGAAGAAGGACTTCCAGCCTTTCCTTCCAGTGACCTTTCATGATTACTGGGCCTGTGGGTGCTATAGATTTTTGTAAAGAGCAAGGAAAGATAGCTACTGATAAGCTAGACACCAGGTTGGGGAGAGGGGGAGGCAACTGGATAGCCCTAAAATAGTCCTTGTCAATAACATATTGCCAGGAACAGTCCTGAAAGAGCCACAGGAGTTTGCTGTCAAAATGCCAGTGCCTAGAGTGTCTCTTCCGATCCTGGGCCTCCAGATCCCTCTCCTGTGACCCACATCGCCCTCTCTGATGGTGAAGTTGAGTGTGCCATGCATGGGGCAGAGGCCTCTCCAGTCTACCACTTGGTCACTAGTCCCTTGCTCTTGCTGAGTGAAAGCAAATGGACTCATTCCCGACCCTTGTGCAGGGGAGGGAGAAAGCCTGTTTGATAACCTAAAGCCAAGGACAGAGCAGAGCTGCGAACAGAGGCTGGTTCAGGGGTGCCCTGTATTTAAAGAAAGGCAACTGAAACACACTAAATATTTCTTCCAACCCTCCCCTCATCCCACTCCCAAACCCAGATTGCTAACTGTTTAGGTCCCCATGTTGAGGCCAGGAAATCAGAATTTAATGCTAAGTTCTAAAAGACTACTGATTACCACACCATTCAAATAGTCATCCAGGAGCAAAGACAGGTGAGGCCCAGTGAAGCCTTGATGGGGAGAAGGGTAGAGAAAAAGTCGTAAGACAGTTTTTTATTTTTATTTTTGAGACAGGGTCTCACTCTGTCACTCAGGCTGGAGTTCAGTGGCACAGTCAAGACTCACTGTGGCCTTGACCTCTTGGGCTTAAGTGATCCTTCTGCCTCAGCCTCCTGAGTAGCTGAAACCACAGGCATGCACCACCACGCCCAGCTATCTTTGTGTTTTTTTTTTTTTTTTTATAGAAGTCTTGCTGTCACCCAGGCTGGAGTGCAGCGGCATGATCTCAGCTCACTGCAACCTCCACCTCCCAGGTTCAAGTGATTCTCCTGCCTCAACCTCCCAAGTAACTGGAACTACAGGTGTGCGCCACCATGCATGGCTAATTTTTGTACATATATAATTTTTGCAGTAGAGATGGGGCTTCACCATGTTGGCCACGCTGGTCTTGAACTTCTGACCTCAAGTGATCTGCCTGCCTTGGCCTCCCAAAGTGTTGAGATTACAGGCGTGAACCATCACGCCCGACCTTTTTTTTTTTTTTTTTTGGTAGAGATGAGATCCCACTATGTTGGGCAGGCTGGTCTCAAACTCCTGGGCTCAAGTGATCCTCTCACCTCAGCCTCCCAAAGTGCTGGGATTACAGGCATGAGCCACTGTGCCCAGCCCACTTTTGTTTTTTTCTTAGTGATGGAAATGATAATAGGAATGCTGCTGCAGGGAGAGAATTCAGCTGCTTCACGGAGAACTGGAATGCTATTCCTTTTTCATTTTCCTGTACCAGCTGTGCCATTTTGCCATATATTTTTTCATATGCATGGGTGGGACACCCACCTCCTTCACCCTGGCTGTTTGCTGAGGACAGGGAAACACTGTCATTCTCTGGGCTTCCCCCAGTGACCTTTCCTGAACAAACACAGTGGGGACCCCTGGTGGAAGAAATGTAATAGTCACTCAATCCATAACAATTTTTGCTTGAAAACTTTATTAAAATAAGGATTAAACCTGAAAAAAGAACAATCAGAATGCCAGCCCTTTGCATAAAATCAGCGAGAAAAAAGAAAAGAAAAAAAAAGAAAAGAAGAGAATCAGTCCTCTCCACTTCTTCCCAGAGACTTAGGCGGAGAGGCGGAGAGGCGGAGAGGTGGAGAGGCGGAGAAGGCCCGCTGCCCTGCAGAGCCCGCAGCCTGTAGCGGGGAGAGCTGTGGGCAGGTTCTCTGTCTCAGGGCTCAGTGGACTAGAGAAGTTCCCACCAGAGCACAGGCCCAAGAGTCACAGATACCTAAGCCTAGAGAACAGATTATCCTGAGGGAATATAAACTCCAGGAAGTTGATCAGAGAACAGGAATTTGGGAACAAACAATTATTCTGAAAGCCTGCAGAGCCTGAAGAGGCAGGGGCCATGCACACGAGCCTCTAACTGCCCTTGGGTGCCACGATCTGCTGGACATAGTTGACAACATTGCTGTGAAGCTGGGAGGCGGTGGACGCAAAGGTCTCCTTGGCGAGGGTCTGGGCCACCTCACTGCCACCCATCATTGCGTGGTACAGCGGAAGTGTATACTTCTGCTTCCCCTGCAAGAAACACACATACACATGCCTAAGAAGCTTGCCCGGTGGGTCTGTCCAGCCCTCCTGCCCCCAGTACCAGCCTAATAGCAGCCATGGCTAGGTGCTAAAAGGGATGTGGGTACCACAGTGGAATGAGGAGTTTCTTATCAGAAGTGCTCAAATTCTGGCATCTTCTTGGGGGCCAAAGATCCATGGAGATGGATCTCAATATGCATCCCAATCCATGCTAACTTGGGGATGTCTACACTCAACAAAACAAATGAGTTGGGTTGACACAGTGGGACTCCAGACTTTTGGAAAGGGGTAGGTGGTGAGCCATCAAGTGAATAGCAGATAGCAACGGCTGCAGCACATAAAGCTCACAGTCGCATACGGTCCAACTGCAGTCAAACAAAGGAAAACCCACAGGTCAAATTCACACAAATAAAAGCCAGCGACATCACAAGTTCCTAAAATCCAGAGCCTTGAGGAAGCCGTCAGAGGGCTCAGAACATCCCCAAACAGGCACGCAGCCCTGACTTTCTGCAGAGCACTGCTTCGTCTCCAGTCCAGCCCCTCCCTGCTCCGGAATCTGATGACATTCAGTTCATCCTGAGAGCCTGGGGCCCTTCCCCAACAGGGCAACTTCCACATGGTGACAGAGGGTCTGGCTGCTGTCCCAACCATGCCCAAGTCACAGGGCAGCAGGGACCTATCCTCCAAGCCTTTGCTCTTCTCGCTCGACCTCTGGCCCCTTTCCCTCTTGGCGTTTCCCGCATGATGCGATCACCCTCTTTCCCGCCTCTGGGTTGGCTCTGGCCAGCTTTTTTTCCTGGGGTCTCACCAGCTGAACTGCAGAAAGCTCCACAGGCCTGCAGGCTTCCTCTTGTCCCTAGGGCCATGCCTTCAAAGCCACACTAGTAAAGAGGCTGAGTGGTAGGGTCCTCAGGTCATTTGCCCCTCCCTCTGGGCCTCAGATGAGTCCTCGATGAGCCCTGTCCACACGATTACTTCACGTATGGCCGAGTGGGTCCCGGTGTGCTTTCGGGAAGAGCGAGGCAGAGGCCACCCACCTGGTTATGCAGGAACTCCTTCACTTTCCAGAAATCTTCCTGGTGGTCGTTCTTAAGGACGATTTGGCCCCATCGTAGCCGGAGCTCTGCATTCCGGGCATTTGAGATACTTGGGTATGTCTCTCCAAGTGTTTTCACATTCCCTGGAGAAGAGAAAGAAATGATTTGTGGCTAGGCACGGTGGCTCACGCCTGTAACCCTAGAACTTTGGGAGGCTGAAGTGGCCAGATCACTTGAGGTCAGGAGTGTGAGACCAGCCCGGTCAACACGGCGAAACCCTGTCTCTACTAAAAATACCCAAAAAAATTACAGGCGTGCGGTGGTGCACGCCTGTAATCCCAGCTACTTGGAGGCCAAGGTGCTAGAATCAAGAATCGCTTGAACTCAGAAGGCGGAGGTTGCCGTGAGCCAATAGCACCACTGCACTCCAGCCTGGTCGACAGAGCAAGATTAAAGCAGACATATTCCCCCAATATCCTGTTCCATTTGTATTCCTGCTACTCACCTGACTTTTAAGTCATCTTGGCTCTAACTTATTTTTTAACCTCTTGGTGAACATTATTTTGACTGAGCAGCCACAAAGCATTAGTGGTTGAGAGCTTTGGATGACTGGGTTCTGTGTGACCTGTTTGTACCTCAAGTTCATTCTCTGTCACCTGGGTATTTAAATCACACCACCAGTCCCAGCTACTCGGGAGGCTGAGCCAGGAGAATGGCTAAACCCGGGAGGCGGAGCTTGCAGTGAGCTGAGATCCGGCCACTGCACTCCAGCCTGGGTGACAGAGCGAGACTCCGTCTCAAAAAAAAAAAAAAAAATAAATAAATAAATCACACCACCTACTTCCCAGAGGAGCTGTGAGAATTAAATGACTTAATAGACACAAAGGCTTTACAAGAGTCACCTGCAGAAGCTTCGGACTTGAGCACTGCCAGGCTTTGTGACTTTGTCCTTATGGTGCTTGTAGGTAGAACCCATAACCTTCCGACGGCACATTCCTTGTGGAGGGTCAGCCTCCCTATTGTACGTGGCAGTCCCCTAGAGGCAGGCATCACTACTTTTTGTGAGTCTCTCTCTAGCCCCTGACATAAAGCTCTGCACACAAGGAGCCCTAGTTCACCATTTTTTCTTACCAGGAGGGAGAGGGGATTTCTGGAGGATCTTATCCAGGAAGTAGACCAGCTGGTAGGTCTTCCAGGGAGAGATGGCCACGGCTTCAATGGCCTTCACGTCCAGCTCCTCGGCTGCCCACAGCTGGGCTAGCTCTTCAGCAGGCTTCATGAGTGAGTCCCCGGGGGAGAGATCAGGGAGGTAAGGGGGCCAGCCAGGGGTATTCAGCCATCGATCAAACTCAAAACCTGTTTGGAAGAAGGAGAGAAGATACTATCAGAATTCTCTGGCCAGGTTACTGTCAGTTGGTTCAAGCAACTCAAGCAACTCCCAGAGACCTCAAGTTTCTCCTCACTCCATCCCAAACTCTTTCCCCAGCATTTAACATTACTTTCCCATGTAACCACTTGCTCCAGCAGAGTCCTAGTTATAATGATATCTAGAGACTGTGCCATTTCGACCGTGAAAGTGCTTTTTTTTTTTTTTTTTTGAGACGGAGTCTCGCTCTGTCGCCCAGGCTGGAGTGCAGTGGCCGGATCTCAGCTCACTGCAAGCTCCGCCTCCCGGTTCCCCCCATTCTCCTGCCTCAGCCTCCCGAGTAGCTGGGACTACAGGCGCCCGCCACCTCGCCCAGCTAGTTTTTTGTATTTTTTAGTAGAGACGGGGTTTCACCGTGTCAGCCAGGATGGTCTCGATCTCCTGACCTCGTGATCCGCCCGTCTCGGCCTCCCAAAGTGCTGGGATTACAGGCTTGAGCCACCGTGCCCGGCCTATCGCCCGGCTAATTTTTTGTGTTTTTAGTAGAGACGGGGTTTCGCCGTGTTAGCCAGGATGGTCTCGATCTCCTGACCTTGTGATCCGCCCGTCTCGGCCTCCCAAAGTGCTGGGATTACAGGCTTGAGCCACCGCGCCCGGCCGAAAGTGCTTTTCACTCCAAATTAGCACTGTGTTGTCAGAGCCAAGTTGGTGGATGCTCTATTCACGTGTACATTCTCCTACTGATCACCAGAACCACACTGTACTTAAGCACTGGGGCTCTAGGACCAGGCTGCCTCGGTTCCTACCCCTGCTCTGCCATTAACTAGCTGGGAGGCCTCGGGCATGTTACTTCACCTCTGCACCTCAGTTTTATCTATAAAGTGGGGGTGATAGGCCCTGCCTCAGTGACGGTTATGAGGATTACATGAGCAAATAAACGTTAAAAGCTTAGCGTACCACCTGATGCATAGTAAGTACTCTAGAATTATTAACTACCATTAGCTCCAGAGTCCCATGACATTAAAATGCAAGCCTCCAACCGAACAGTAGGTGCTGCTAAAGGCCTGACCAATCCTACTGTCAGAGGATGCAGACTTCATCAAACCAACAACAGAGTGACTCAGGGGGGTTCAGGCCACAGCAAAAAGTGGGGGTATGTCTAATGGACTGTGTCATCCATGACAGAACATTTTTCCTTTTTTCTTTGGAAGCAGTACCTCCCAGGCAGAAATTGGGGGCTGGGCGCAGTGGCTCATGCCTGTAATCCCAGCACTTTGGGAGGCTGAGGCAGGCAGATCACCTGAGGTCAGGAGTTTGAGACCAGCCTGACCAACATGGAGAAACTCTGTCTCTACTAAAAATACAAAATTAGCCTGGCGTGGTGGCGCATGCCTGTAATCCCAGCTACTCGGGAGGCTGAGGCAGGAGAATCGCTTGAACCCGGGAGGCAGAGGTTGCAGTGAGCCGAGATCGTGCCATTGCACTCCAGCCTGGGCAACAAGAGTGAAACTCCGTCTCAAAAAAAAAAAAAAGGAAAGAAAGAAATTAGGACAGCTACTGGGATTGCCTTCACTCAGAAGGCCGTAGGAGGGGGTGCTGCCTTCGCTCCTGCCCTGTGAGTTTTAGCTCAGAGCAACGGCGCAGCAGCAGCAGCAGCAGTGGCAGCTCTCTGGGCAAGTTAAGGGTCTGACTATGTGTGTCCAGGTGTGAGGAAAACAAGAGGAGAGGAGAGAGTAAGGAAACAGACTGGGAGAAAATGAGGCAGAGAGGAGTCAAAAGAAGTCATTTGTCTGGAATAAATCCCAGGATTCTGGGTTTGCTCAAAATGCCCCTACCTAGCTGACTCTGACCCAGTGTTTTCCCACCCACCACCATCTTTCCGAGTGTAAATGAGGTATCATTCTCTACTATTTTTTTAGAAGCCTGTAGGCCAGTTCCTCTGTTTACCTGGAATGATATCCACTCTCTTCTTCTTAAGCTCAGGGAAATATTCCAAGTAGAAGTCCAGAAAGTCATCGGCTAAGATGCTTTGGAATTTGAATTCATGCACATAGGCCTGTGAGGAGGGAAGGCTCTTCAGACCCTCTCTGGCCCCGTGGGGAGTGGAGTCCTTCTGTGTCTTGGGTCCTCCTCCAACCCCTTACCTCTTTCGCCCCCTGCCTCTACCCTTGCTCAGGCCCAGTGGCTTTATCCGCTCCTCTTCCTTCTCCCCTCATGTGACTATACCTTGAGAAAATTGTCAAACTGATCCTGATCACCCACCAAGTGGGCCAGGTATGACACAAAGCAGAAACCTTTCTCGTAGGGGGTCTCGTTATAGGTGTCGTCCGGGTCAACACCTGGCAGAGGAGAAAGCAGACAAGATTTAAGCTTTTGTAGCCTGTCACCCGTAACGTTCTTCTCTAGCTCTAGAGTCAAAAGACTAGCAATGGAAGAGATCAGAATTCAGCTTCCCCAGGGACAGCAAGGCCAAGGAGTCCAGATCCTGGGCTCTCTCCAGATCTTGGCCTCTCTCAAGGTGCTTCCAAGGAGATCTCAGAGGGTCATTTACTGTGGATCTAATATGAAGACAAAGAAACCAGCCTTCCAGAGGAGCGGACACATTTCCTTAGTCCCAGGATATACTTTGTGTGGGTAGGTTCCATCAGCTCTTCCCACTGAGCACCAGGCTGTGTCTTTTCCATCCCTATTGGTCACCTAAATACTCAACCTCCCCTCCCAGATCAGTGTTTTTTTTTTTTCTTTTTCTTTTTTTGAGACAGAGTCTTGCTCTATCACCCAGGCTGGAGTACAGTGGTACAATCTCGGCTCACCGCAACCTTTGCCTCCCAGGGTCGAGCGATTCTCCTGCCTCAGCCTCCCCAGTAGCTGGGATTACAGGCATGCACCACCACGCCCAGCTAAATTTTGTATTTTCAGTAGAGACAGCGTTTCTCCATATTGGCTAGGCTGGTCTTGAACTCTTGACCTCATGATCCACCCGCCTCAACCTGGGATTACAGGCATGAGCCACCATGCCCAGCCAATGTGCTGTTTTCACAGCTGTTCCAGGCTAAAACTAAATTACCAGTCTCCAAGAAATTCATTTGCACACTTAACAGCATCAAGGAACATGAGCTTCGACTGCATAAAAAGGTTTCAGATTAGTCACACATGGAATGAAGGAAAATGTTAGGAAGTAAAAAGCTCTGAATTTGGAGAGAGGACCCAACTGAGGATCTCAGTTGCAGTCATGCACTGATTAGGTATATGACCTGGAGAAGACACTTAACTTGTCTGGCACTCAGTCCCATCCTCTGTAAAATAAGGCTAATGCTTTTACTCTACAGAATCCACAGATCTGCCCTGATGATCATGAAGGAATGGGAAAGAGCCTGGTAAAATAATACAGACTTGTGCAAATGCAAAGCAATGGTGAAGTCATCACAAACTGTACAGACTGGACAGAACTCCTATCTGGCTGCAGTGGCTTGGGTTCAGTTAGCCTAGTGGCCAGAGAATTGGCCAGAAAGAGCTCTGGAGTGCCTCTCCCTCCGAATAAAGTATTCTAAGTGTGCACTGATCAACATGAAGTTTGCATTAACTTGGGGCTCCAAGCTCAGTTGAGGGGAGTGGGTGTCAGACAGAGGAGCCTCCTGGACCTGGTTCAATCTTCACGCGGAGCTTGTTGAGTGGGTTTTCCTCTCCAGTGATGTCCATGTGCTGACGCAGCAGAGCTCGCCCCGTTGCAGCCTCCAAGCAGGTGTACGCAGCGCCTGGTGCAGAATCAAACATAAGCCCCCAGGAAAAAGTCTGTCACCACATCCAACTGTATTTTCCTGACAAAGACACTGTGCTGCCTCTTTGTGGCCTCAAGAAGAACAGCAACAGATACCTGAAGCTTAATAACATTCCCCTCCTGGGGACCCAGGGCAAATAGGGACAGTTACAAAGAGCCTGATTCAGTACCTAGCTCCCTGTTGCTGTGGGCTACAAAGGACTTGGTTAACTCAGGCTGTTAGTCTCTCTCTTAAATGAGGACTGGGAGAATCACACCTTTCTGACAGTTACCTTTCCTTATCAAAGTACTATATTTTTATTTTATCTTATTTTATTTATTATTTTAATTGTTTGAGGTACAGCCTCGCTCTGTCGCCCAGGCTGGAGTGCAATGGCACGATCTCGGCTCACTGCAACCTCCGCCTCCTCCCAGGTTCAAGCCATTCTCCTGCATCAGCCTCCCGAGTAGCCGGGATTACAGATGTGCACCATCACGCCCACTAATGTTTGTATTTTTAGTAGAGAGGGGGCTTCGCCACATTGGCCAGGCTGGTCTCAAACTCCTGACCTCAGGTGATCTGTCTGCCTTGGCCTCCCAAAGTGCTGGGATTAAAGTGCTGGGATTACAAGTGTGAGCCACCACGCCCGGCCCCCGGCCTTATTTTTAGAAAATGATTTGATCTTCTTTTTTTTTGAGACAGAGTCTTGCTCTGTTGCCCAGGTTGGAGTGCAGTGGCACGATCTCAGCTCACTGCAACCTCCGCCTCCTGGATTCAAGCAATTCTCCTATCTCAGTTTCCCAAGCAGCTGGGACTACAGGCACACACCACGATGCCTGGCTACTTTTTTTATTTTTAGTAGAGACGGAGTTTCACCATATTGGTCAGGCTGGTCTCAAACTCCTGACCTCAGGTGATCCACCCGCCTCAGGCGTGAGCCACCGTGCTTGGTAATGGTTTGATCTTCTGTGAAAACTTAGAATTATTTTCATCTGACTGTTTCTGTCAGACAAAAGAAATTATCAACCCCAAAATTTTAAGGATCTCTAAGTCTCCTTCTGCATTACAAACAATGACTGAGGGAATAGTGGAGGGGAGGGGGACAGGGTTTTGGAACCAGCCAGCTCTGCCCTTTCCTAGATGTTTTGACTCTGAGTAAGTGACTCAGCCTCTCTCAGTCTGTTTCTTCAACTGTACAATGGGATAAAAATATTTGCTTGCAGGATTCCTAATGGCTGATTCAGATATTCACAAATAGGCTCTTGCTATCTATATTCTGAATGAAAGTATAGATTTGTACAAACTTTCTGGAAGATAATGGACAATATGTACTAAAAAAGACTCTGTAATTTAAAATGTTCAGGGCCGGGCGCGGTGGCTCACACCTGTTGTCTCAGCACTTTGGGAGGCTTAGGCAGGCAGGTCACTTGAGGCCAGGAGTTCAAGACCAGTCTGGCCGATATGCCGAAATCCCGTCTCTACTAAAAACATAAAAATGTGGCCAGGCGCGGTGGCTCAAGCCTGTAATCCCAGCACTTTGGGAGGCCGAGACGGGCGGATCACAAGGTCAGGAGATCGAGACCATCCTGGCTAACACCGTGAAACCCCGTCTCTACTAAAAAATACAAAAAACTAGCCGGGCGAGGTGGCGGGCGCCTGTAGTCCCAGCTACTCGGGAGGCTGAGGCAGGAGGATGGTGTAAACCCGGGAGGCAGCGCTTGTAGTGAGCCGAGATCCGGCCACTGCACTCCAGCCTGGGAGACACAGCGAGACTCCGTCTCAAAAAAAAAAAAAACAAAAAACATTAAAATTATCTAGGCGTGGTGGTGCATGCCTGTAATCCCAGCTACAGGGGGTGGGATGTGGGGGAGCTGAGGGAGAAGAATTGCTTGAACCACGGAGGCGGAGGTTGCAATGAGCTGAGTGCAACACTGCGCTCCAGCCTGGGCAAAAGAACAAGACTCTGTCTCAAAAAAAAAAAAAAAAAGTTCAGACCCAGAAATTGTGTTTCTAAGAATTTATCCTTATTGAAATCATCTGATATGAATAGACATTTATATGTAAGGAAGTTTGTCAACATATTTCAACAGAAAATTAGAAACAAACAGTAAATTAAAAAACATCCATATATGCAGCTATAGAAGAAAATCTAATGAGCCGGGCACGGTGGCTCATGCCTGTAATCCCAGCAATTTGGGAGGCCAAGGCAGGTGGATCACCTGAGGTCGGGAGTTCGAGACCAGCCTGACCTAAATGGAGAAACCCCGTCTCTACTAAAAATACAAAATTAGCCAGGTATGGTGGCACGTGCCTGTAATCCCAGCTACTCAGGAGGCTGAGGCAGGAGAATCGCTGAACCCAGGAGGCGGATGTTGCAGTGAGCCAAGATCATGCCATTGCACTCCAGCCTGGGCAACAAGAGTGAAACTGTGTCTCAAGAAAAAAAAAAAAAAAAACACTTAATGACCTGGGGAAATGTTTTTTAAAAAAAAGTCAGTTGTCGGCCTGGCGCGGTGGCTCATGCCTGTAATCCCAGTACTTTGGGAGGCCAAGGCGGGCGGATCATGAGGTCAGGAGATCGAGACCATCCTAGCTAACATGGTGAAACCCCGTCTCTACTAAAAATATAAAAAAAATTAGCCGGGCATGGTGGCGGGCGCCTGTAGTCCCAGCTACTCAGGAGGCTGAGGCAGGAGAATGGCATGAACCTGGAAGGCGGAGCTTGCAGTGAGCCGAGATCGGGCCACTGCACTCCAGCCTAGGCGATAGAGTAAGACTCTGCTTCAAAAAAAAAAGAAAGAAGGAAAAAGTCAGTTGTTAAACCATGTATGTGGTTTGTATTCTGAAACCCCATAAGGAGATCACACTGGCCCCACAGGTTAAGAATGGGAGGCAGAGTCCTTAGGAGAGGGGTGGACACTTTACCAAAGAGGATGGTGGAGATCCTCCTCTGGGCGTACATGGTGAAACCTTCATTGAGCCAGAATTCACCCCAGTTGGCGTTGGTGACCAGGTTCCCAAACCAACTGTGGGAGATCTCATGGATGATGACATCTGCCAAGGAGCGGTCCCCAGCTAGCAGGCAGGGTGTGACAAAGGTCAGACAAGGGTTCTCCATTCCTCCAAATGGAAAGGACGGTGGCATGAAGAGCAAGTCGTACCTGCCGAGAAGCAGGGAGGTCACCGAGAGGCCCTGGCTTCCTGGAGCAGACCCTACCTCGCTTCCCTTTCCAGCCTATTTCCAAGCCCTAAGATATGCAGTCGCTAAACAGGCAGAGTATGATTTCGGGCCCAGTGTGGAAAATAAAGCCCAGGGTCCTCAGTGCTTCTCCCAGGTGGCTCCCCTGCCTTGCCGGGACTTCCCTCATCCAGGTGGTGTCTGCTCTCCTGGAGTTCACTCTCCAGGCATTTGTTTCCCTCTCTCCTTCCAAGCAGGTGTGGAGGTGGTAAGTATATTATCAGCTCCATCACATGGAGTCCCCTGGAGGCCAACTTGGGGTCATAAAGACCAACGTGCACCCTTTTATCTAAGGAGCCTAAGTGTGAAGATGTCAAAGTTAAAAACAGAGTGTGGGGAAACTTGCAGCAATGGGAAAACACAGGTCAACAAATGATCTTGACGGTGCTGCCCCATCTCAAACTTGGCAACTGCAGGTCACATTTTCATCACCTCAAGAACCTCTTCTCGGCTGGGCCTGGTGGCTCATACCTGTAATCCCAGCAGTTTGGGAGCCAAGGTAGACAGATCACCTGAGGTCAGGAGTTCGAGACCAGCTTGGCCAACAGGGTGAAACCCTGTCTCTACTAAAAATACAAAGATTAGCTGGGCGTGGTGGGGGGCGTCTGTAATCCCAGCTACTCTGGAGGCTGAGGCAGGAGAATCGCTTGAACCTGGGAGGTGAGGTAGAGGTTGCAATGAGATGAGATCATGCCACTGCACTCCAGCCTGGGCGACGGAGCAAGAAGACTCCATCTCAAAAAAAAAAAAAAAAAAAAAGAAAGAACCTCGTCTCCTAGGTCCTCTCCTCAGCAACAGTGAGGAGCCTGGCTCATGTCCTCCTCTTTTCCTCCTCTCCTTCACTTCTAGGATCAGGGAAACTTTGCTCTGGGAGGCAGGAGGTGGAGAAGCCACACGGAGAGGGAGAATGGAAACCAGGGACTCAGTTTAACAGGAGACACTAGAGTCAATGTGATTATCACACCTTCCCCAAACATAAGGTCCAAAAAGCTTCTCGCCTGTTGCCAAAAATTCTTCTATCACCCCGTTGTACTCCTCCTTGGCAGCATCAATCAAGCAGGGCTCAGCCCACACCCGGCTCCTAAAGACAAGAGAGCAGAGAAAGCAGAATGGTGCTTAGAGACCATCCCAGTGACCCGATCCTGAAAGCACCTGTAGAAAATTGGCCTCAGACAAGAGAATGTGACAGTGCAGTCAGCCACAGTGACGGGGTGCAAGATCAGATCACCACACAGATCCAAGAGACCGCTCCCCACACCTGAGAAACAAGGACCCCAGACAGCTGCATGGAGGTGGAACCGTGCTACACGGTTATGGTTTCACTACTGAATGCAATCTTGCAAAAGTGATTTAACCTTTCTGAGCCTCAGTTTCCTCATCGGTAAAATGAGTGAAGATTAAATAAGACAACACACAAAAGCCCTTCAAACAGCGGTTTATACAGTAAATGTTAGTTTTCTTCTCTCTACTTATAGGAGGGATAAGAAAGGGTTCTAAGGCTGGGTGCGGTGGCTCATGCCTGTAATCCCAGCACGTTGGGAGGTCGAGGCGGCTGGATCATGAGGTCAGGAGATTGAGACCATCCTGGCTAACACGGTGAAACCCCATCTCTACTAAAAGTACAAAAAATTAGCCAGGTGTGGTGGCGGGCGCCTGTAGTCCCAGCTACTCGGGAGGCTGAGGCAGGAGAATGGCGTGAACCCGGGAGGCGGGGCTTGCAGTGAGCCCAGATGGCGCCACTGCACTCCAGCCTGGGCGACAGAGGGAGACTCCACCTCAAAAAAAAAAAAAAAAAAAAAAGAAGAAGAAGAAAGGGTTCTAATAATAGAATCTGGAATTGAATAAAACCTTAAGAGACAAACCTTTTTTTTTTTTTAAAGACAGGTTCTTGTTCTGTTGCCCAGGCTGGAGTACAGTGATGTGATCCAACCTCCGCCTCCTGGGGCTCAAGTGATCCTTCCACCTCAGCTCCCCAACGCCAGTAGCTAGGACTATAGGTACATGCCATTATGCCTGGCTAATTTTTTTATTTTTTGTACAGGCAGGATTTCGCTATGTTGCCCTGGTTGGTCTCGAACTCCTGGGTTCAAATGATTCACCTGCCTCAGCCTCTCAAAGTGCTGGGATTATAGGCATGAGCCACTGTGTCCGATCCAAACCTACTAATGTTAATAGAAATTTGTTAACTGCCTTAGGTACAATAATGGGATTGTGGTTATAAGGGAGAATGCCTTTATTCTTCAGAGAGGCACACAGATTTACTTGCTTTTAAACAGTCTAGCAAAAACAAAAACAAATCCACTCATATAACTAGTATAACAAAGTAGATGGTTCTATAGGTGTTCAATGCATCATCCTTTCAATTTTCTAGATATTTGAAATTTACATAATAAAAAGATAGGGAAACAAAGGTGGCTTGGAGGAAACAAAAACAAAACAAGAAGATCCAGTCTAATGGAAAGATGCAATGGACTCGGCTCCTGCAGCCAAAGGCTCTGCTTGACCAAGAGCCCCCAGCTGCACTGTAGAACTGCTTTTCCATACGGACATATGAATGAGAGACTAGCTGGGCTGGTAGCTCACGTCTGTAATCACCGTACTTTGGGAGGCCGAGGTCAAGAGTTCAAGACCAGCCTGGCCAACATGGTGAAACCCTGTTTCTATTAAAAAAAAATACAAAAAATAATTAGCAGGGCATGGTGATGCGTGCCTGTAATCCCAGCTACTTGAGAGGCTGAAGCAGGAGAATCGCTTGAACCCAGGCGGCGGAGGTTGCAGAGAGCCAAGATCGCACCATGGCACTCCAACCTGGGCAACAGAGTTAAGACTCTGTTTAAAAAAAAAAAGACTGATGGCAAAGTGGGATGGGTCCAGGCCAGGATGAGGGAAAACTTCCTCTCTGCCTTTGCTGAAGGATAGGAACTATTCTAACAGGAAGAAAAGATATTGGAAAACCAGTATTAGGTACTTCCCAAATATCAAAAGCAAAGACCTAGCCATGGAACGCTGCATATGCATGTGAGGAAGCACCGAGGGTCTGGGATTACTCGAGGACAGGATCAGACTGCAATGGGGGAGGCAGTGGCAGGAGACGGGACATGAGAGGCCCAAGAGGGTCGGGGTCACAAAGAGCCTCAGATACCCTGTTACAGAACTGGACCTTCAGAGCCATGGGAGCATTTTAAGGCAACAAGTGACATTATCAGATTGAGTTTTAAGAGATCATTCTGGCTGCAGGACACAGAAAATATGTTAAACTACAAGAATGAGTGAGTTTCTCCATGGAAAGCATGTAGGAGAAAAGAACAGGTCAAGGACAGAGCCTTGGGCAACACCGACACACAAGGAGCTGGGCAAAGGGTCAGGGAAGGAGATGAGAAAGGACTAACCAGGAGGCCCGACGACCAGCATGGGTGGTGGCACAGAAGCTAGAGGAGGGTCAATGGGGCCTGAAGGAAAAACAGCAGAACATGAAGGCGAGGGCTAAAAGCATCACATGTGTTACCTGTATTGAGGCAAATAACCTCTCTTACTACAGAGTTTCAACGGCATGGCAAGGGTGGGGGGCTGGATTCCATTGTAGATTGTAGCAATAAATGATAGTGGGGTGGGGGGGTTTCAAGAAGTGCAGCCAGTGAGTATACATGCTACTCAAGTCACCTGGCTACAGAGGGAAGGACAGTGTGTTGTGCCAGAAAAGAATATGGAGTTAAGGGTTTTTTTAGTTGGTTGGTTGTTTGTTGAGACGGAGTCTTGCTCTTTCACCCAGGCTGGAGTGTAGTAGCGCGACCCAGGCTCACTGCAAGCTCCTCCTCCTGGGTTCACACCATTCTCCCACTTCAGCCTCCTGAGTAGCTGGGACTACAGGCGCCCGCCACCACACCTGGCTAATTTTTGTTTTTGTAGTTTTAGTAGAGACAGGGCTTCACCATGTTAACCAGGATGGTCTAGATCTCCTGACCTCATGATCCACCTGCCTCAGCCTCCCAAAGTGCTGGGATTACAGCCATGAGCCACTGCACCCAGCCGAGTTTGTTTGTTTGTTTGTTTTTGGCTTTTTTTTTGAGGTGGAGTCTCACTTTGTCGCCCAGGCTGGAGTGCAGTAGTGCAATCTCGGCTCAACCTCCACCTCCCATGCTCAAGTGATTCTCCTGCCTCAGCCTCCTGAGTAGCGGGGGTTATAGGCATGCACCACCATGTCCGGATGATTTTTGTGTTTTTAGGAGAGATGGGGTTTCACCACGTTGGCCAGGCTAGTCTCGAACTCCTGACCTCAGGTGATCCACCCACCTTGGCCTCCCAAAGAGGTGGGATTACAAGCGTGAACCACCATGCCCAGCCTTGAGTTTGTTTTTTGCTTTGCTATAGATCTAAAAGAAACTGGTGCTTGTCTAGAGGGGGAGGCTGCAGATCTGAAGACAGAGACATAAATGATGAGGCAAAGTCCCAGAGGACATGTGAGGGAAGAGATTTGGCTTTAAACAGAAGGAAGGACCCTCATCGCAGTCTGGAAGGATAGAAGCAGATGAAGATAACTTTTTAAGTGGAGGACAGGAAGCTGACATAATCTTATCTGATGAATTTAATATTCTCAGTAAAACAGGAGACAAGACCTTTTGCTTAAGTGAGGGGATGGGATTGGACAGTAAATTTGAAGAGTATAGTCTTAGAACAGTGTAAAGGGAGTGAGATGGAAAGATAAACAAAATGACTATTGAACAACCTTGAAAGCACACCTGCTGTTGAAGACTGTACATCTGTTACGTTTCTCTGGAAAACCTCACAAATGACTATTTCGACTTTCCTTTAATTCCAACTTTTCACAAAGAATTGAGAAAGTTATAGTGGTAGCCGGGTATGGTGGCTCATGCCTATAATCCCAGCACTTTGGGAGGCTGAGGCGGGCGGATCACGAGGTCAGGAGATCAAGCCCATCCTGGCTAACACGATGAAACTCTGTCTCTACTAAAAATACAAAAAAATTAGCTGGGTGTGGTGGCGGGCGCCTGTAGTCCCAGCTACTGAGAAGGCTGAGGCAGGAGAATGGCGTGAACCCGGGAGGCAGAGGTTGCAGTGAGCTGAGATCGCGCCACTGCACTCCAGCCTGGGTGACAGATCGAGACTCCATCTCAAAAAAAAAAAAGAAAGTTATAGTGGTATTACTGTGTAGTTTCACTATTTTCTATATCTCCCAAATACCCACTCATAGAAGTAGAGAAAAGGAATTGTATAACAAGGGACTGGGACATTACAGCAGCGGAATAGTGGGCAAGGAGGTTTGGGGTGTTGGTAAGAGGTAACCAACCACACACTTGGGCCAGGGAGGGAAGCCCAGTCAGGAGGGTCTTGACTGCCCAGGAGAAATGAGTGGCTTGCCGGAAGGGAGGCTGCCATGAGCTCAAGGAGGAGATGTGGTGGAATACAGTGGGAGGGAGGCTGTCAGAGAGCTGGAAGGTTAGCAGAGTCAGGATGAATGAGGACAAGTGGCTTAAAAGTTCAGATATGGTACAGTTCATGACAATGACGATGTCTAGGCTCTAGATTTCAGAGCATGGCTGTGAATATGGGTGGCTGACAGAGTGAAGAAGGCTCTCTGAGTAGAGGTCAAGAAACCCTGAAGGTTGGTGCGGTGGCTCATGCCTACAATCCCAACACTTTGGGAGGCCGAGCTGGGAGGATCTCTTGAGCACAGGAGATCAAGATCAGCCTAGACAACATAGCAAGACTCTGCTTCTGCAAAAAATAAACAAAATTAGCTGGGCATGGTGACAGAGTAGCTGTGGTTCCAGCTACTCTGGAGACTGAAGTGGGAGGATTGCTTGAGCCTGGTAGCCTGAGGTTCAGTGGGCTCTTGTGCCACTGCATTCCAGCCTGGACAAGAGAGCGAGACAAGAAAAGAAAGCAAGAGAGAAAGAGAGAGGAAGGGAGAGAGGGGAAAACAAGAAGGGCAGGGCACAGCACAAGAAACCCTGCAGCCACCCTCAACCCTGGGTGTTAGGAGACAAAAGTTGCCAAAGATGATGTGACAGGACACCAGACAGAAAAAGACCATGGGACGGCAGTCAGTGTCTTCAAGGAATTACTTTGTGAACTGTTCTACCACCACCTTGAATATCAAAATTACCATAGTCCTTCAGCCCAGTGGACTTCAGCTTGCTACAACTAGAAGGTTTAAGACAGTCATCCAAGATACCTCCACCAGGACACACATTTCTGTCAAAATAAATGAGGACGCTCTCAGTCAAGCTGCAATCTCATCACCCGTAGTATAGTGCAAAGAGCACTGGATTTGCAATGGAAATACCTGCATTTTAATTCCAGTTTTGCCAACTAGTGGTCCTGCACAAGCCACTCACCACAGCCTTGGTTTGCTTATTTTTAAAATGTAGAGAGTATCATCCTCATGGAGTCTGTGTAAGGATTAGAAGAGATTATAAATAAAAGGACCTACTGGGATATATCCATAATTCCCCTCTGCCCAGGATTTTCCTCTTGCAGTAACAGGGACTGGGATAGGTGACATACCTTGCCAGAAAACCCTCCCATTTGATAAACCCCCACGGCCGGGTGTGGTGGCTCACGCCTGTAATCTCAGAACGTTGGGAGGCTGAGGTGGGTGGATCACGAGGTCAGGAGTTCAAGACCAGTCTGGCCAATATACTGAAGCCCCATCTCTACTAAAAATATAAAAACTAGCCAGAAATGGTGGCACGCACCTGTAGGCCCAGCTACTCGGGAGGCTGAGGCTGGAGAATCGCTTGAACCTGGGAAGCGGAGGTTGTGGGGAGCCAAGATCGCACCACTGCGCTCCAGCCTCAGCAACAGAGCAAGACTCCGTCTCAAAAACAATAAATAAACCCCCCACAAGACCCTACAATGTGACCCAGGAGGCAAGGACTGTCCATCTAATCAGGGAAGGAATAAGTCATTACCACCAGTTAAGTGGATCCTGTCACCTAGTTCAATATACCATGTTGTCATTTTATTATAGGCAGTATAAAAATAAATCATTATCATTCAGTATCTTTAGAATCTATTGTTCTCTCATTTCCCATTAATAGTTCATACTCTCACAAATAGAACCTTAGTAAGGGTATTCTTGGAAACGACATTCCTTTACTTATCTACTTGCTTGTCTGTTGCAAAGATGACATCCTTTTGGTTATTTCCTACCCTGCCTATTAGGAAGACAGCCCTTCGTAAGAGGAGGGCACTTTGTCTTTCCAGACTGGTATTGTTTTGAGTGTGTGCACTGGGAGCAGATGCCAGTGGAATCCCATCTATTATTCCATCTGATAACCAGAAACTAAGACTCATGATACCAGCAGTGCCACTGAGCCCAATTATGAAGTCTGAGGCTTGTAACTAATCTTGTCAAGGACACCACTGCCTCTAGGAACTGGGAGCAGGGCTAGAGATAAAGAACAGCAACAGCACCAGGAAAAGGTCACCGTTTCACTGTCCAGCCTTTGATGCTCCCACATTGGGACCAAGCTATAGTGGCAGGTAATATGAGAGCCAGGAAAAACCTAGACTCCTGGTCAAACCTCTTTTCTCAGGAAACCTTACAAAATCACTTTTTATCTTCACAAGATCCATCTAACCTCACGGAGGCATTGCTGCCACCGCAGGCTTAGACTCACGCATCCGCTGCAGACACGAAGAGTCCACTTCCCTCTTAGAAGGAAATAATGATACCAAAGTTGTGTATTTCCAGTAACTAAGCGCAAAAGAAAATGGGGAAGATTTGGTACGAAGATAGGAAAGTAGACATAGCTGCTAGAAGGGCATTAAAACTTAAAGATATTAATAAAGATCCATTTCCCAGGCCGGGCATGATGGCTCATGCCTGTAATCCCAGCACTTTGGGAGGCCGAGGCAGGTGAATCACCCGAGGTCAGGAGTTTGAAAGCAGCCTGGCCAACATGGTGAAACCCCGTCTCTACTGAAAATACAAAAATTAGCTGAGCATGGTGGGGCATGCCTGCAGTCCCAGTTACTTGTGAGGCTGAGGCAGGAGAATCGCTTGAACCCAGGAGGCAGAGGTTGCAGTGAGCCGAGATCATGCCATTGCACTCCAGTCCAGCCTGGGCAACACAGCGAGACTCCATCTCAAAAAAAAAAAAAATCAGTTTCCCAAAATTGCAGCCTAAATTCCAACATCCCTCTGTAAGGCAGCCCAGGACAACACTACTGCTAGCAGGGCTGATGATGTTATTCCAGGCAGCAGGATTAGAACTGGAAAGAGGGAGTGGGAAAGGTGGGGAGAAAACGAGCACTTCCTCCAGCTGTGCTCATGCTGCATGAGCTGCAGAAAGGCTCTGGATTCAGACAGAGGATCCAAGACTCCCCAAGAACCACCCCAGCAGGTCCACTGGTCAGAGTCCTCCTTGCCTCTGAGGCCAATCCAACCTTGCCTGTGGGGTCTTTGTCTCCTACCTGGGTCCAACTTCAGCCGAAACCAGATCTCCGATGGCCAAAGCTATCAGATAGGAGGGGATGGGCTGACACATCTGGAAGAAGAACTTATTTGGACCTCTCTTCTCCCAGGTGCTAGCACTCATCACAGCTGTGAAGCCATCTGGGACCTGACAACAGAGAAAGCTTAGGAGATTTTACCTGGAGAGAGTCTCCTTTTGATTAGTTCGAATAAAGCATGACCAGCCACCTGTGTGTGATGATAATGGCCCGGAGTCTATCTTGGAGAACACAAAGGTTTCAAGAAACTAAATCTGTGCTCAACTGATGGGATTTAGAGGAAGGCTACATACAACTTCAGTGGGTGGAAGAATTTAAAAGTAAGCAATTTTTCAGAAGTACTACTGAATGGATATAATAATTTACCACTGAAATGTGACCTGTTTGATAGATCTGAAATTATTTCTTAATCCCAAGGGCAGGTGCACCTAATCTTAGTCTCCTTACCTCAATAAGAGCTGAATATTTGTATTTAACAGCAGGCGTGTCGAAGCAAGGGAAGAAGGCCCGGTTTAGGACAGCCTGGCCCTGGGTGTACACAAAGGGCTTCCTCTTTCCTGCTGTCTGCTCAGGAGCCAACCAGCAAACCTAAGCGAAAAGAAGAACATTTCAGAACTGACATCTCTCCCACACGAGCTCAGTCTGGCCAGAGAAGTGAGCTGGCTGGAATGAGAGAATTTTAGGTAATCCTTAAAACCTTTCTGCCAGCCAGTCTGGTTCGAACTAGAAAGCTCTCTCCTCTTGTGTATTTAGTTCATCCTGGAATCCAAGCCAAAGTATGACACCCACTTCACATGGCAGAGCCACCAGAAAGGGTCCTTTCCTCACGGCATCCCATGCGTCATCTCAGGGACCCTGGACCTAGCCTCTGACCCTTTCATCTGTACCCTGTCTGTGTCCTTCTCTCTACAGTAGTTTCTCATCAAACAAAAAACTACTGAAGCAACTGCATTTTGACTTGTGATAAGACTCAGAAAAGCAGAACTCAACTGGGAGTCAGTGATTAATACGTATTCTCATTTCTTTTTTGAGACAGAGTATTGCTCTGTCGCCCAGGCTGGAGTATAGTGGTGCAATCTTGGCTCACTGCAACCTCCACCTCACAGGTTCAAGTGATTCTCATGCCTCAGCCTCCCAAGTAGCTGGGACCACAGGCGTGTGCACCACCAAGCTCAGCTAATTTTTGTATTGTAGAGATAGGGTTTCACCATGTTGGCCAGGCTGGTCTCCAACTCCTGGCCTCAAGCAACCCGCCCACCTCAGTCTCCCAAAGTGCTGGGATTACAGGAATAAGCCATCATGCTCAGCCTAATATATGTTTTCTTTTTTCTTTCTTTTTTTTTTTTTTTTTTTTGAGACAGAGTTTCACTCTTGTCGCCCAGGCTGGAGTGCAATGGTGCGATCTTGGCTCACTGCAATCTCCGCCGCCCGGGTTTCAAGTGAGTCTCCTGCCTCAGCCTCCCAAGTAGCTGGGATTACAGGCATGTGCCGCCACACCCGGCTAATTTTGTATTTTTAATAGAGACGGGGTTTCATCATGTTGGTCAGGCTGGTCTTGAGTTCCTGACCTCAGGTGATCTGCCCACCTCAGTCTCTCAAAGTGCTGGGATTACAGGCATGAGCCACTGTGCCTGGTTTAATATTTGTTTTCTATTCCTAAAACTTACCTTTTCAGAAGAAATGTATTCTATATCATAGGCACTGGTTATATGATTCTTTATCTGCATTCTGTTAGCTCTTAAACAAAGGGCAAATCTGGGTTGGGTGCAGTGGCTCACTCCTGTAATCCCAGCACTTTGGGAGTCCGATGCAGGTGGCTCACTTGAGGTCAGGGGTTCATGACCAACCTGGCTAACATGGTAAAACCCTGTTGCTATTAAAAATACAAAAATTAGCTGGGCGTGATGGCATGCACCTGTAATTCCAGCTACTCAGGAGGCTGAGGCAGGAGAATTGCTTGAACCCGGGAGGCAGAGGTTGCAGTGAGCTGAGATCATGCCAATGCACTCCAGCCTGGGTGACAGAGCGAGACTCTGCCTCAGAAAAAAAAAAAAAAAAAGGCAAATCTGAATGATTATAACAAAACCCAGTTTTTGCCTACAGCAAACAGGCTTTCATTTACCTGGAAGCAGAGCAGGGTGGAGTATATGTCAGTAACAAATACCATTTAGAATTTAGAAATGGATTTGATTATTCCAGGATGATTTCACAGAGGAAGAAAGAAAAGTTTCTGGCTGGACCTTCAAAGACAAGCAGGATTGAGATGGCTGGAAAGGCAGGGAGGAGACATTGACAAGGAGACAAGCAGCAACATGAGCAGAGGCATAAACAGATGCAGGCTCCAGATGCAGAGTGGGAGAGGCAGGCCTGGGCAAGTCTAATGAAGGGCTCTGAACACAGCGGTGTCTGAGACCTATTTTAAGAGGCATAAGGAAGCTACATTGGGATGCTGGGTTTTTCTTTGAGTTTTTGTGTGTGAAAAAATTAATTAGTGTCCTTATAACAGGTACAGTGCAGTATAGAAAGGGATGAGAGAGAGTGGAGAAAGCTGATAAACACTGCTTCAGCCAGGGGACCGAGATCAACGCTGACAGTTATAAATCACGTGGATACTATGTGCCCTCAATACCCAATGAAAATGGCACTTTGGCTGGGCGCGGTGGCTCACACCTGTTAATCCCAGCACTTTAGGAGGCCGACGCGGGTAGATCACCTGAGGTCAGGAGTTCAAGACGAGCCTGGCCAACATAGGGAAACCCTGTCTCTACTAAAAATACAAAAATTAGCCTGGCGTGGTGGCACGTGCCTGTAGTCCCAGCTACTTCAGAGGCTGAGGGAGGAGAATCTCTTGAACCAGGGAGGCGGAGGTTGCAGTGAGCCGAGATCACGCCAATGTACTCCAGCCTGGGCAACAGGAGCGAAACTCCATTTCAAGAAAAAAAAAAAGGCACTTTACCTCTGTGAATTGCCCCTCAAAACTCATAATCCCAGTCTAATCATGAGAAAACATCAGATAAGTTTCAATACAGGGGTATCCTACACTATACCTGGCCAACACTCCTCAAAACTGTCAAGGTTGGCTGGGTTCAGTGGCTCACACCTGTAATGCCAGCACTTTGGGAGGTCAAGACAGGAGGATCGCTTGAGGCCAGGAGTTTGAGATCAGCCTGGGCAACACAGGGGGACTCTGTCTCCATAGAAAAAATAAAAATTAAAAAATTAAAAACTGGCTGGGAGCAGTGGCTCATGCCTGTAATTCTAGCACTTTCTTTGGGAGGCCAAGGTGAGAGGATTGTTTGAGCCCAAGCGTTTGAGACCAGCCTGGACAACACAGTGAGACCTCATCTCTACAAATAATAAATTCAAAAAATTAGCTGGGTGCAGTTGTATGCACCTGTAGTCCCAGCTACTTGGTGGGGAGGCTGAAGCAGGAGGATCACTTGAACCAGGGGGATCAAGGCCGCAGTGAGCCATGATTGTGTCGCTCACTGCACTACAGCCTGGGTGACAGAGCAAGACCCTGTCTCAAAAAACAAACTGTCAGAGTCCCAAGAGGATACATGACAGCTAAATATAACATGGAATTCTGGATGGCTTCCTGGAACGGAAAAAGATACAAAGTAAAAACTAAGGGACTCTGAAAAACCTATGGACTCCAGTATCAGTACTGGTTTATTAATTATAACAAATATATTATTATACTAATGTAAAATGATTTAGTCTTGGTTAATAATATATCAGCATTGGGGCCGGGCGCGGTGGCTCAAGCCTGTAATCCCAGCACTTTGGGAGGCCGAGACGGGCGGATCACGAGGTCAGGAGATCGAGACCATCCTGGCTAACACGGTGAAACCCCGTCTCTACTAAAAAAAATACAAAAAACTAGCCGGGCGAGGTGGCGGGCGCCTGTAGTCCCAGCTACTCGGGAGGCTGAGGCAGGAGAATGGCGTGAACCCAGGAGGCGGAGCTTGCAGTGAGCTGAGATCCGGCCACTGCACTCCAGCCTGGGCGACAGAGCGAGACTCCGTCTCAAAAACAAACAAACAAACAAACAAACAAACAAAAAATAATATATCAGCATTGGTTAACTGTAACAAATGTGTCATACTAATGTAAAATGGTAGCAAGAGGGGAATCTGTGTGTATATGAGTATGTAGGGAGTACTGGACTGTATATGGGAACTAGCTGCTTAATTCTTCTGTTAATGTTTTAAAATATAAAGTCTATTAAAAAAAAATTAGGCCAGGTATGTTGGCTCACACTTGTAGTCCCAGCACTTTGGGACGCCAAAGCGGGCAGATGACTTGAACCCAGGAGTTCAAGACCAGCCTGGGCAACATGGCGAAACCCCATCTCTATAAAAAATAACAAAAATTAGCCAGGTGTGGAGGTGGCAGGTCTGTGGTTGGTCCCAGGTACTCAGGAGGCTAAGGTGGGAGGATCACTTGAGCCAGGGAAGTCAAGGCTGCAGCGGGCTGAGATGGTGCCACTCTACCAGTCAATGATGATTGATCAATTGACTGATCATTGAACGCCATCAATCAGTGATGTTTTTACTGATCAGCTAGGAAATGAGATTTTTTTTTTTTTTTTTTAAGATGTAGTCTTGCTCTGTCATCCAGGCTGGAATGCAATGGCATGATCTTGGCTCACTGCAACCCTCCGTGTCCCAGATTCAAGCAATTATCCTGCCTCAGCCTCCCAAGTAGCTGGGATTACAAGTGTGAGCCACCACACCCAGCTAATTTTTGTATTTTTAGTGGAGATGGGGTTTCACCATGTTGGCCAGGCTGGTCTCAAACTCCTGACCTCAGGTGACCTGCCAGCCCTGGCCTCCCAAAGTGCTGGGATTACAGATGTAAGCTACGGCACCCAGCCTGGAAATGAGATTTTGAAAAAGAACAATGTAGGGAGCTTTTTGACCCTGTCTCAAAAAATAAATAAATAAATACAAAAGTTAGCAGTAAAAGTTAACACAGCTCACCCACCATGTACCATATTAGCCACTTATGGAAAGACAACTCATTTAACATATGTCCCACACTTAAGACTAGTGCCTGGTTCATCTTATTAAATATTAGCCATAATCCCCACCTCCACCAAAATTGCTTACTCATCATCTTTGCTTTTTTTTTGTTAAAACAGGGTTGCACTCTGTTGCTCAGGATGGAGTGCGGTGGTGTTATCTGCCTGTGAAAGGAAAATCTCTGGGGCCCCAAAATCACTAAGGAAAACTCCAGCTGGGAACCGCTTAGGGCACACCTGCCTCCCATTCTATTCAAAGCCACTCCTCTGCTCACTGAGATGGATGCATATCTGATTTGCTTCCTTTGGAAAGGCTCATCAGAAACTCAAAAGAAGGTAACCATTTGTGTATCACCTATCTGTGACCCGGAAGCTCCTTCCTGCTTCCAGTCTTCCTGCCTTTGCTTCAAGTTGTCCCGCCTTTTCAGACCGAACCAATGTACTTCTTACATATACTGATTGATGTATCATGTCTCCCTAACGTACAAAACCAAGCTGTGGGCCCGGCGCGGGTCTCGAGGTCAGGAGTTCTCAGGAGTTCGAGATCAGCCTGACCAACATGGTGAAATTTTGTCTCTACTAAACAATACAAAAATTCGCCGGGTGTGGTGGCGCACGCCTGCAGTCCCAGCTACCAGAGAAGCTGAGGTCCGAGAATGGCTTGAACCTCTGCCCAGGAGGCAGAGGTTGCAGTGAGCCGAGATCTTGCCACTGCACTCCAGCCTGGACGACAGAGTGAGACTCTGCCTCAAATACATAAATAAAAGAAAAATTAAACTGTAAGCAAGCTGTTTACTGTGAAACTTGCAACTCACTCTACCTGAGAGATAACTGGCAGCCACAGCCTAAGGATTTTCTGACTCTTACAGACATAAGCCACCTAACTCCATCTCTTATTTCCAGTATTTGCCCCCAACTCCGAAAAAAATTAAAGAGCTAACTAACAGTGAGAAGGCCAAATTATTACTTATAGCACCCTAATTCCGGTTCTCACTTTTACTCAAATTCTTTTGTTAATCAAATCCAGGACTTCACAGGAGGAAACAAAAACAAAGATATAAGCTTTAACCGTGGAACTAGAAGACCACACAGAACAAAGACCTAGATCAGCATCTGGCTAATTCCCGAGCCACCATAAAGCAGAGATAAGGTGGCTGACAATCAGGGACCTCGGTCCAAAAGTCCAAGACAGCACTAAGTGAAATGCATGAATAGGTCATCCAGGAAGCCACGGAAGATGTCAGAAACGGCAGTGTGCGATGAGCGGGAACGCGGCGCAATGTAGACAAGCCACCAAGGCCAGGGAGGAGACGCGGAAGGATGGAAAAGGCGAAGGGTGCACCGCTAAATGACCGGAGCAAGTTCAGAAGAAGGAAACCAGGCAACCCGGGAGGAAAACAGGAAGCAAGGGGAGGAGGCCGAGAGGCGGCGCGCAGGGAGCTCGGCCCCTCCAGGGACGCGCTGGAAGGGCCCTCCCGGTCCCTCCTCCCGGGTGGGGTAGGTGCGGGCGTAGGGCGGCTCGGGGCCGGAAGGGCGGGCAGGCAGCCGCGGGCGCAGTCCGGGGCTCACTCACCCCGGGTCCCTCCCCGACGCGGTAGGTGAGCAGCACCTGGAGGCGCTCGGCGGCGCTGCAGGGCTGCGGGAAGGACACGCACAGGGCCTGGCCGTAGTGCGAGAAGGGCTGCGTGTAGAAGCTCACGGGCTCCGCGGGCGGCTCCTCCGAGCCGGGCCGCTCCCGCCGCAGGGCCGCTGCCGTCACCTCCAGGCACGGGTGCGAGTCCAGCCGCAGCTCGACGGCGCCCTCGGGCTCCAGGCAGCGCAGGTCCAGGACCGCGGTGCCGCTCAGCCCCCGGCTCCCTACGCCGGGCCCTGGAGGCCCAAACTCAGCCCGCAGGTCCAGGTGCAAGTGCAGCAGCTCAAAGGCCCGGAAGTTGGAGGCCGAGGCCACGTCCACCGCCTGCGCCGAGTGCAGCGGTCGCCGGGCCGCGCCGCCGCCGGGGGAAGGCTCTCCGCTAGCCATGGTCCGCAGCGCCGTTGCTCACCCGCCGGGCCACGAACCCGAGGGGAGCCCCGCCCCGAGCGCCGCGGGCCCACCCCCGCCGCGCGGGCCCCGCCCCCGAAATCTGCGCCCGATCGCATCCCCTCCCTGCACTCTACCGCCCACTCTTCTAGCTGCACCAGTGCCTCGGCGCTTAGGACGAAAGAGGCCGGTGGGATCGTGTGGCCCACATTTGCCCACCTGTATCCTACTGAGGTGTTCCAGTCGTCCCGGTGGGGCACCCTTCTCTGCTGACCCTTCCTGCTGCCTCATCTTCTAGGCAGCGGCGAGGACTGAGCCCCGGCTGGGAAGGTCTGAGTTCGAGATCACACACCCTGCGGTAGGCCGGTTCTTAGGACTGTGTATCACCTTGGGCAAGTCGCACAAGAAACATGACTCTTCCCTAGCCTCTTTCTGCATCAGTAAAATAGAGTCATAATATCTGTGTATCTCACGAAGTAATGTGAGAACTCTACCAGGTAACGTGTCTAACACACTTGGCAAACAGTAAAACCCTGCACAAGTCCACGGAATTCACACTGGATCGAGGCTTGCCCCCCAGCAACTCCAGGCACGCCTATCTTTCTACTGTTGGGTTAAGGGACAGCAATCAGCACCGCGCAATTTTAGACCTGGCTGTCCATCCCATGTCACTTCTATTTCCCTTACTGTATTGTACCGCTTATTGTGCTAGGGACATCTCCACTGAATACTTTGTTTCTCTTCTGTACCAGTGGGTTGCAGTGGGTCTTCTATGAACAGGAGCTAATCAGTGATGACGTTTTTACTGTTCAGCTAGGAAATGAGATTTTTAAAAAGAACAATGTAGTGTTTTTCATTAAGGGAAATAGTATTCTATTCTGTGCTTCCTAGTTTTATAGAGTTGAAATTATTTTATTTCATGAAATAATGCTTATGGTAGATATGCTTGGTACATATTAGACATTGAATACTCCTATCTTGAAATTATTCAGTCTTTGATGCAATGCACTTTTGCTGAGTATCTACTAGACCCCAGTTGTTCAGCTAAGTGCCTGGGGTACAGTTGGAATAAGTCTGGCACAATTCCTCTCCCTGTGGTGTTCATAGCCTAACTCACATTTTAGCACACGCACAAGAAAACAGGTCATGACACTTCCACGTGCTGTGCTTGATATGGGAAGAAAAGGAGGCCGGGGAGCACAACAAAGAGATGCCTAGCCTGATCCTTCTAGTTAAATATTGACAGAGGAAGAGGATGTCATCCTTGGCTAAAGGGTAAAAGATTTTAGGCCAGGTGTGGTGGCTCACGTCTGTAATCCCAACACTTTGGGAGGCTGAGGCGGGAGGACTGCTTGAGCCCAGGAGTTCAAGACGAGGCTAGGCAACAGAGGGAGATCCCCTCTCTACAAAAATATTTTTAAAAATTAGCTGGGTGTGGTGATGCACACCTGTGGTCCTGGCTACTCAGATGATGTAGGGGTATTGCTTTGGCCTGGGAGGTCAAGGCTGCAGTGAGCCGTGATCATACCATTGCACTCCAGCTGGGGCAACAGAGCAAGACCCTGTATCAAAAAAAAAAAAAAAAAAAAAGATTTTAGGAATTATATTATTTCCCCGTATAGCCTTACTTCTTCCTAGGAATACCAGGAACCTCATTTCCACTTCTGCTTCCCTGCATGGCTCCTACAGTGTCTAGTTTGCCTCAGAACTGGCCTGTAGAAGGTACTGTAATAACTTACAGCAGAGAGATTCAGGAATTCAGAGAATTCAGGATTGTAGAAAGGGGACACTGTGGGCACAACCCACCTCTCCCCCAATGCATTTTATTTGTAAATGATTACAATGTAACATATGATGGACATTTCAAAATAATAGCCACAAATTTTCCATTCTATAGAAAGGCATAAATCTATAGATTTAAAAGTTACAGGGCCGAGCGCAGTGGGTTACGCCTGTAATCCCAGCACTTTGGGAGGCTGAGGCTGGTGAATCATTTGAACTCAGGAGTTCAAAACCAGCCTAGCCAACATGGTGAAACCCCATCTCTACTAAAAATACGAAAAATTGGCCGGGCAGTAGTGGCACACATCTGTAATCTCAGCTACTTGGGAGGCTGAGGCAGGAGAATTGCTTGAGCCTGGGAGGCAGAGGTTGCAGTGAGCCAACATTGCGCCACTGTACTCCAGCCTGGGTGACAGAGTGAGACCCTGTCTCAAAAAAAAAAAAAATAAATAAATAAAAATAAAAAGTTACAATAAATTATAAGCAAAAATAAAAATAAAGCTATCTATAGACATGTTTTAGTTAAATTGAAGAAAACCAAGACATAAAGATCTTACAGCAGTGAAAGAAAAGAGACAGATTATCTACAAAAGAATGGCAATTAGAAATTGGACCAAGGGGCCAGGCGTGGTGGTTCACACCTATAATCCCAGCACTTTGGGAGGCCGAAGTGGGTGGATCACCTGAGGCTGGGAGTTCAAGACCAGCTTGACCAACATGGAGAAACCCTGTCTCTACTAAAAATATAAAATTAGCCGGCCATGGTGGCACATGCCTATAATCCCAGGTACTCTGGAGGCCGAGGCAGGAGAATCACTTGAACCAGGGAGGCGGAGGTTGTGGTGAGCCAAGATCACACCATTACACTCCAGCCTGAGCAACAAGAGCAAACCTCCGTCTCAGAATAAGAAATTGGACCAAGGGCAGATCTCTCATTAATAACATACAAGCCAGAGACATTATCTTCAAAATACTGAGAAAAAAAAAGCCAACTGTCAAATTGGAATTGTATACCCAACTAAACTATTATTTGGTCACATGCAGTGGCTCAAGCCTGTAATCCCAGCACTTTAGGAGGCTGAAGCAGGAAGATCTCTTTAGCCAAGGATTTCCAGACCAGCCTGGGCAACATAGGGAGACCCTGTCTTTATAAAAATAACAAATAAAATTAAAAATGAACTATTAAAAAGGGAAAACACAGATTTTTAGATAAAAATTTAGAGTATTTACCATCCATAGACTCCTAAAGAAATTCTAAAGGAATTTTTTTTTTTTGAGATGAAGTCTAGTTCTTGTCCCCCAGGCTGGAGTGCAGTGGCACGATCTCGGCTCACTGCAACCTCTGCCTCCTGAGTTCAAGCAATTCTACCTTAGCCTCCCGAGTAGCTGGGATTACAGGCTCCTGCCACCACGCCCAGCTAATTTTTGTATTTTAAGTAGAGACGGGGTTTCACCATGTTGGCCAGGCTGGTCTCAAACTCCTGACCTCAGGTGATCCGCCCCCCCCACCCCCTCGGCCTCCCAAAGTGCTGGGATTACAGGTGTGAGCCACTGCGCCAGGCCAGGAATTATTTCAAGAAGGAAAGGAATCACTGAAGGAAGGAATGAGATGCAAAAAGGAACAGTCAGCAAAAAAAGTAGATAAATTTAAACAACTGTATAGAAACAACACTAATAATATACTAATAATGTTTTTTGAGGGAATCAGGATAAAACTAAAATAACAGACCTAAAGTATGTAAGAAAGAGGGGTAATTGAAGTGAAAGCATTTTTTTTTTTTTTTTAGGTGGACAGGAAGTAGAATTTATTGGTGAATATTAAGAGGGGGCAGCACAGTGGAAGCCCTCATGAGTGCAGGGCCTGCCACTTGTCCAGAGCGCCATGATTGGGAACGTACCTGACCCATCTGGGATGAGCCGCTTCCCAGCCACCATGTCTTCAAATTCATTGGCATTGAACTTGGTGAAGCCCCACTTCTTTGAGATGTGGATCTTCTGGCAGCTGGGGAGCTTGAACTTGGCCCTGCACAGGGCCTCAATCACATGCTCCTTGTTCTGCAGCTTGGTGCGGATGGACATAACTTGGCCAATGTGAACCCTGGTCACAGTACCTTGGGGCTTTCCAATGGCACCTCACATGCCTGTTTGGAGCCTACACTGGGGTAGTGCAAGGTCAGAAACATGAACATCCATCTGAAAGGACTGTCTCCAAGATCCTTTAGAGCAACCCATACAACAAACAGGCTGCATCACTACCAGGGAAGCTGCTGTTTGCAGCCATTGCACACTGGGCCCCCATGAGGAAAGGAACTCAGTCGGCTTAATTGGCTGCAGGAAGTTAAGGCATTCTAAGCTCCTTGTATTATTAGATGGAGAGTAGGAATAAATGTGAGATCTTAAGTATCTGCATTAAAGTTTTAAAGGAAACCACTTAATATAAATTGAAGACAGTATATAACTCACAAACCAATAAATGGGGAGATACGTAGTTTAAAATTTAAAAAAACAACAAAAAACTCGGCCACGCACAGCGGCTCACACCTGTAATCCCAGCACTTCGGGAAGCTGAGGTAGCCAGATCAGGACTTTGAGACCAGCCTGGCCAACATGGTGAAACCCCATGTTTATTAAAAATATAAAAATTAGCCCGGTGTGGCGGCACATGTCTGTTATCCCAGCTACTCAGGAGGCTGAGGCAGGAGAATCACATGAACCTGGAGGCGAAGGTTGCAGTGAGCTGAGATTGTGCCACTGTACTCCAGCCTAGGCGACAGAGTAAGACTTTACCTAAAAAACAAAACAAAACAAAACAAAACACTCAAGGAAAAGAAATAAGAAGACAGGATGGTATTACTTCAAGTTGAGGAGGCAGAAACCTGGGATGGTAAGGAGTTCACAAATACCTAGGTATAAATTGCTTGTTAGTGTTCTAACTCACATGTTAGAGTATTATCTATCTAATAATACAGTATCAAAACAAACAAAATAGAAATTGGCTGAGCACAATGGCTCATGCTGGTAATCCCAGCACTTTGAGAGGCCAAGGCAGGTGGACTGCTTAAACTCAGGATTTTGAGACCAGTCTGGCCAACATGGTGAAACCCTGTCTCTAAGAAAAATACAAAAATTAGCTGGGCACGGTGGTCAACACATGTAGTCCCAGTTACTTGGAAGGCCGAGGTGGGAGGATCACTTGAGCCTAGGACGTCAAGGCTGCAGTGAGCCGAGATCATGCCACTGCACTCCAGCCTGGGCAACAGAGCAAGACCCTGTATCAAAAAATAAAAAAATTAACAGAATACAAGAGAAAACGGACAAATTCACCAAGAGTAAGAAACGTTACACACCTCTCCCAGTAATTAACAGATCATACTTTTGTTGTTGTTGAGATGGAATCTTGCTCTGTCACCCAAGATGGAGTGCAGTTGCACGATCTGGGCTCACTGCAACCTCCACCTCCTAGGTTCAAGCCATTCTCCTGCCTCAACCTCCCAAGTAGCTGGGATTACAGGTGCATGCCACCACGCCTGGCTAATTTTTGTATTTTTAGTAGAGATGGGGTTTTGCCACATTGGCCAGGCTGGTCTCGAACTCCTGACCTCAGGTGATCCAACTGCCTTGACCTCCCAAAGTGCTGGGATTACAGGTGTGTGAACGACTGCACCTGGCCCTTTTTTTTTTCCTTTATTTTTGAGACAGGGTCTTGCTCTGTTGTCCAGGCTGGATTGCAGTGGCACGATCTTGGCTCACTGCAATCTACACCTCCAGGGTTCAAGCAATTCCTGTGACTCAACCTTCAGAGTAGCTGGGACTACAGGCGTGCGCCACCATGCCTGGCTAATTTTTGTATTTTTTGTAAAGACGGGGTTTCACCATGTTGGCCAGGCTGGTGCCTATCTAACTCCTGGCCTCAAGTGATCCACCCATCTCAGCCTCCCAAAGTGCTAGGATTACAGGCGTGAGCCATGCACCCTTGTGTCCTTGTGTTATAAAACACAGTATCTATCCAAATAGCTTTGGAACATGTTTTGAATAGATACTGAAGACTGAAAACAACTGTGTACAAACACTATTATAGCTGGCAAATCCATTTCTCAGAGCTATGGTTTACTAACTCCAAAATATATGTAACCAGGATTGAACAAATGAGTAAATTATTATAATGAGAAGCCAGGTTTCTTGCTATTACAACTAAGAGAGACAGCTAGAATGAATCCCGTGGTGCTAGATTGGAGTTGGAGGGACTTAGTTTTTGTTTTATAACATAAGGACACATACAGAAATAAACAGAAGTTTCTGTGCATGGATTATATACTACGTATTTCCTAGCTTTATGCACTGAAAAGGACTAGAATATGTAAAACATGGGGAAAAGGAAGGAAAATATCCAATAATTATTTGTCTTATTAGCTAAAGATGTTAGCCATTGTCAATTTTCTTGTTTTTGAGACAGGGTCTTGCTCTGTTGCCCAGGCTGGAGTGCAGTGGTGTGCTGGAGTGCAGTGGTGTGATCTCGGCTTACTGCTCCCTCCATTTCTCAGGATCAAGGAATCCTGCTGCCTCAGCCCCTTTGAGCAGCTGGGGTTACAAATATATGCCACCATGCCCAGCTAAATTTTTTGAATTTTAGTAGAGACAAGGTCTCACCCATGATCTAGCAGATTGAATTGATTATCTTATTATTATTACTATTATTATTAGAGGCCAGATGCAGTGGCTCATGCCTATAATCCCAGCACTTTGAGAGGCTGAGGCGGGCAGATCACCTGAGGTTAGGCGTTCAAGATCAGCCTGACCAACATGGTGAAACCTCAAGTCTCAGCCTCAAGTGATCCACCCACCTCAGCCTCCCAAAGTGCTGGGATTACAGGCATGAGCCACTGGGCCTGGCGTGAATAGAATTTGGACAATGAATTTTAACTAAAAGTAACATGCCACAGGGTGGAGCTATGACCATGCTTTCATAATTTGCAGACATTTCCTATGTGAAAACAGATGCACTTTCAACAGCAGGTGCAGCTGTACCCATGTCTTCCAAATCCTGATTCAGAAATCCACTATTTCGACCAGGCACAGTGGCTCATGCCTGTAATGCCAGCACTTTGGGAGGTCAAGGTGGGAGGATTGTTTGAGTCCAGGAGTTCAAGACCAGCCAGGGCAATGTGGCAAAACCCTGTCTCTATTTAAAGAAGAAAGTGCTGGGCACAGTGGCTCACGCCTGTAATCCCAGCACTTTGGGAGGCCGAGGCGGGTGAATCACGAGATCAAGAGTTCGAGACCAGCCTGGCCAACATGGTGAAACCCGGTTGGTATTAAAAATACAAAAAAATTAGCTGGACATGGTGCTGGGCACCTGTAATCCCAGCTACTTGGGAGGCTGAGGCAGAATCGCTTGAACCTGGGAGGCAGAGGTTGCAGTGAGCTGGAATCACGCCACTACACTCCAGCCTGGGCAACAGTGCAAGACTCTGTCTCGAAAAAAAAAAAAGAAAGAAAAGTAATCCACTATTGTATGCCAATTTGGCACAAGGTGTCAGATACAAAGAAAAACAGATGGGGTATTTCTGATGGGCATTTCAACCTTAAAAGTGAGAAACTAATTTCACTATTCTAGTAAAGACCTAGGGAAAACCTCCTTCCTAATCTGCTTGTTTCTCCAGTTATTTATTTTAGTAATTAAAACAATTTAGTTTTTTTACTTTTTATCTTGAGCTCTACTCTAGTATACCAAATTTAGTTTTAGAATATTTATTAAACAATTCGGCTGGGGATGGTGGCTCATACTCATAACCCCAGCATTTTGGGAGGCTAAAGCAGGAAGATCACTTGAGGCCAGGAGCTGGAGACTAGCCTGGACAACATAGTGAGACGTTATCTCTATAAAATGTAAACTTAGCCAGAGCTGGGGTGCACACTTGTAGTAAGTGGCTGCTTGGGAGGCTGAGGCGGGAGGATCCCTTGAGTCTAGGTGGTCAAGGCTGCAGTGACCTATGATTATGCCACTGTACTCCAGCCTGGGCAACAGAACAAGACTCTATGTCTTTTTTGGTTTGTTTTTTTTTTTGAAACGGAGTTTCACTCTGTCACCCAGGCTGGAGTGCAGTGGCGCAATCTCTGTTCACTGCAACCTCCACCTCACAGGTTCCAGCGATTCTCCTGCCTCAGGCTCCCAAGTAGCTAGGACTACAGGCACCCGCCACCATGCCTGGCTAATTTTTGTATTTTTAGTTGAGACGGGGTTTCACCATATTGGCCAGGCTGGTCTCGAACTCCTGACCTTGTGATCTGCCTGCCTCGGCCTCCCAGTGCTGGGATTACAGATGTAAGCCACTGCACCCAGTCAGACTCTGTTTACAAAAAAAAAAAAAAAAAAGTTAAACCTAGAACTACCACATGACTCAGTAATCCCACTCTTTTGTGTATATCCAAAAGAACCAAAAATGAGTTGAAAACAGATAGCTGCACACCAATGTTCATAGCACCATAAATCATAATAGCCAAAAGGTAGAAAAAACCTAACTGATCATCAAATAAAATGTGGTATATGCACACTATGGAGTATTATTCAGCCATAAAAATTAATTTTGCTACATACTACAACATGGATGGACCTTAAAACATGCTAAGTGCATTAAGACGGACACACAAAAACAAGTATTTTATGATTTCACTTATATAAAGTACCCAGAAAAGCAAATTCACAGACAGAAAGCAGAATTGTGGTTACTAGCGGTTGCAGTGAGGAAAGAATGGGAAGTTATTATTCAACAGGTACAGAGTTTATGTTGGTGAAGGCTGGACATGGTGGCTCATGCCTGTAATCCCAGCATGGTGTGTGGGAGGCTGAGGCAGAAGGATGGTTCGAGGCCAGGAGTTCAAGGCTGCAGTAAGCTATGACTGCGCCACTGCATTCCAGCCTGGGTGACAGAGTAAGACCCTATCTCTAAAAATAAAACACAGTTTATGTTTATGATAATGAGAACATTTTGGGTATACATAGTGATGGCTGTTATACAACCTTGTGACTGTATTTCAATGCCACTGAATTATACACTTACAAACAGTTAATAAGTATTATTTTATGTATATTTTACCACAGTAAAAAATTCCCAAATTATCCAAACACAATCAGTAATTAAATGCCTACCATATGTATGGCACTGGGCCAAAAGATAAACGTGTATTTACAGTACCCACATGGCTTCGTTCTCCATTTCCCACAGATGTAGGCAAATGTGGAATTAACTAACATCATGCCTCCTATAAGGCCACATGTCACTTCCAATATTATCAAGAAAATGATCTGTTCTGAAGTCCTCATCCATTTTCTAGGCCCAACCAGACCCCAAAATACATCCTTTATGAAGATCAGCTTCAGAGGACTTGGAACACATTCAACACAGTACATATTTTATTTTCAAGCATACATGAAACACTAAACTCTTCCAGTGCCAGTACACTCTCCATGAATTCTTCATATAGAATTGGGTATATTGGAAGCAAGTTGTTTCTGGTGAAATTTCTGATGATCAGGAATCAAGACTCAGCAGCCCTAAAGGAAGAGAGTTTTGTATCCAATATCCTCAAAACCAAGACATAGTATATTTTACTTTCAAAGTAAAGTATAAATATTTTACCATATCCTTCAATCCATAAAGCATCTCACTGTGAAATGATCCATGTTGGCTCTGCATAATTCTCATAAGTCACTTCAAGTGATAAGGGACTAACTACAAAACATGCATTATTTGAAGTACATGAGCATGAAACGTCGAAGTCTACAACTTATCTTAAAAGAAAGAGTAAGTTCCACCAGCTTTTTATTGTCTGAATAGCAGAACACACAAAACCAGGCAGAGAAGTCCCCAAGGAGATGATGATCATATTTTACTGTTTTTTGGCCCTTTGGTCCTTCATCTTTCAAGCACTTATTGTATTTTCCTTTAGCGATTTAAACATTTATTTTGATCACAAATGTAATTCAAGTGTGAATAAATAAATGTATTATCTTTTAGCACCCCTCCCGCCTTGTTCCTTTAAATAGAAAAAAGTGCTAAATGTCTCTTTATAGCCTATTGGCCATAGCTGTCCCACCTATGGTTTTAAAAACAGACTGTACAACTTGATCTTCTGAAATCCTTCTCGAACTACAACTCGTTCTGTTAAAGAAATCCTAGGAAAGAAGTCCTACTGATATTGTCGATAGTCTCCAAAAGGTGAGGAAGGTAACTGAGTTGAAGACAACTGGGAGGGGTCTTCTGCAAATTGAGGACCTGCAAGTGAGAAATAAAAAGGATTTAAAAATCACCTGAATATTATATAATTAAAAGGAATGAGTCTCTATAGAGAGTAAATCAATCAACAAAAAAATAATATGCTAAATTACAGCTATAACCCTAATTTCTTTATAGATCTAACTAATTCCCATAAGAGTACTGGAGAACCTTCGAATTTAGTATAACATATGACAGACTGGCTTGCTATGCTCCAGAATGAACAGTTCTCAAACACTATGCTAGCAAAGTCAGACAGATTAATTATAGCAAGAAGCAAACTTCAAGTTTTTAAAGCAATTGCTGTAACAAGCTGCCATATATCAAGATTAGAAGAGTTTCTCCCACTTCTTGTCATATTTTTCAGTAGCTATTTAAAATTATTTTCACAAAGTATAAGTATCTTAGTCATGTTTTAAGAGAACTTGGTAATCCAATTTATGTAACCAATTAAGTAGGGAATGAGTTCTGAAATGGGAAGACACCACATAGCTTGCTGTTGAACAAAGTCTTGCAGTTTTCATTTTCAAGGGATAGGAGAGCCTGTGAACTAAGAAAAACAAAGTGCTTTAAAAAAAAAAGACTTTTAGGGGATGAATCAATCTTTTCTCCTTTAAGAAAAACTGAAATAGACTAAAAAATATCTGGAAGAGAGAAAGAGGGCAGTGGTAGAATTCTCTGAAGCTTTCAAAGTGTTTCACTCATATATTTTTACTTCATTATAAATGCAATTATCTGTTAATTACAGAAAACTTAAGAAGAAACTGGGTAAAAAAGATAAGCCAGAGCCGGGCACGGTGGCTCTCACCTGTAATCTCAGCACTATGGGAGGCTGAGGTGGGCGGATCACCTGAGGTCAGGAGTTTGAGACCAGCCTGGGCAACATGGAGAAACCCCATCTCTACTGAAAATATGAAAATTAGCGGGGCATGGTGGTGGGTGCCTGTGATCCCCACTACTCAGGAGCTGAGGCAGGAGGATCACTTGAACCCGGGAAGCGGGGGTTGCAGTGAGCCAAGACTGCGCCACTGCACACCAGCCTGGGCGAGAGAGCAAGACTCTTCTAAAAACAAAAAAACCAAAAACAAAAACAACAAAAAAAGATAAGCCAAAGAAAATCACTGTTGCCATTTAAATACAGTTCTATCTACTCTTTTCCCACTGTTTTAAAAACTTTTCGCTGGGCGTGATGGCTCACATTCCTGGCACTTTGGGAGGCCAAGGCGGGCGGATCACGAGGTCAGGAGTTCGAGATCAGCCTGGCCAATATGGTGAAACCGTGTCTCTACTAAAAATACAAAAAAAAATTAGCCAGGCATGATGGCGCGCACCTGTAGTCCCAGCTACTGAGGAGGCTGAGGCAGAAGAATCACTTGCGCCCCCGAGGCGGAGGTTGCAGTAAGCTGAGATTGCGCCACTGCAATCCAGCCTAGGCGACACAGCGAGACTCTGTCTCAAAAAAAAATCCAAAAAACAAAAAACAAACATTTTCATGTAAGTTCACTGGAAAAATATAATTAACTCTTCAAAGATTCCCCCCTACACAGCTTTTCAGAAACACATCTCCTGTCTAAAAATAAATTCACCTCTTTTAGGCTGCTTCTATATAAATGCTGAGTTTTAATTACTCAAAAGGAGATTCCAGCTGGGCACGGTGGCTCACCCCTCTAATCCCAGAACTTTGGGAGGCTGAGGCGGGAGGATCACTTGAGCCCAGGGGTTCAGGATCAGGGGCAGAGACCTCATCTCTACAAAAAATATAAAAATTAGCTGGGTGTGGCGGTGCACACCTATAGTCCCAGCTGCTCAAGAGGCTGAGGTGGGAGGATCGCCTGAGCCCAGGAGGTTAAGGCTGCAGTGAGCCAAGATTGCATCACTGCACTCCAGCCTGGGTCACAGAGACTCTGTTTCAAAAAAAATTAAAATAAATAAATAAAATAAAAAGGAGATTCCCTCCCAGGAAAAAAGCCTAAAACAAAGTACTCAAGGCTAATTTCTATGAGACAATGTAACTATTTAAGTTTTTGCTATATACATTTCTGAATTTCTACAAATATGGAACTTTTTTGATGTTTTATGTGAAGTCTTTCACACTGAGGCGGTCAAAACAAAATTGGAAAGTGACCATCCCAACAGAGTGTTAACTCAGAAGTAAGGAATGAAAAACAAACAGAAGGTGAGAGGGTCTGCAGGGTCATCCAGATTACCTCATTGGCATTTACCAAGCAGTGCACTTGAAAATTGTGCCAAAAAGATACTGAATCTCTTGCTAGGTGCCTCAGGGAAATCAAAGCAAATTGGGATGTATGATCTATTCCTAACTTCATGCTGAATGTTTTCCAAGCTCCAAAAATAATTTTCAACATGTCTCACTATTCTGCATGTTTCTTTCCCAAATGCCAGGTCAAATTTTCACCACTATTATTCTCTCTCTCTCTCTCTATATATATATATACACACACACATGTATATATACGTGTGTATATATACATACATACATGTATATATACACATATATATATATATTTTTTTTTTGAGATGAAGTCTTGCTCTGTTACCCAGGCTAGAGTACAATGGCGTGATCTTAGCTCACTGCAACCTCCGCCTCCCAGGTTCAAGTGATTCTTGTGCCTCAGCCTCCCGAGGAGCTGGGATTACAGGCGTGTGCCACCACGCCCGGCTAATTTTTGTATTTTTAGTAGAGATGCGGTTTCACCATGTTGGTCAGGCTGCTCTCAAACTCCTGACCTCAAGTGATCTGCCTGCCTCAGCCTCCCAAAATGCTAGGATTACAGGTGTGAGCCACTGTGCCTGGCCACCTCACAATATCTTTCTGCATCCTTCCACTGTCAAGGGATATTTTCATTTAGACACTGAAAATTTTTTTAAGAGATGGGGTCTTGCTGTGTTGCCCAGGCTGGCCTTGAACTCCTGGGTTCAAGTGAGTAGCCTCCTGAGTAGCTGAACTACACGAATGGACCATCTACAGGAATGGACCATCTTGACAGAAGTTTTTTGTTTTGTTTCATTTTGAGACAGAGTCTCGCGCCGTCGACCAGGTTAGAGTGCAGTGGTGTGATCTCGGCTCACTGCAACCTCCATCTCCCAGGTTCAACTGATTCTCGTGCCTCCTGTGTAGCTAGGACTACAGGTGTGAGCCATTATGCCTGGCTAATCAGCTGAGAGCACATTCTATAACCATGTAATGATCATTCAGCCCACAATTTAATTATTACCCTATGCATCAGATAGGAAGAAAAACAGACAACGAATTAAACGAATATAAAATTAGCCAGGCTAACAAATTTTCTAAGATTCTAAATTTTCTCCTGTTAACCTTAAAGTGACCTTCCCAAATATAAGTCACTTTTCACTACTCTCTTCTTCAAAACAAGCAACACTATCTAAAATAAGCTAATTTATCTGTTAATGTGTTAGTCTGTCTCCCCCTACCAGAATGTAAGTCCTTGAGGGCAGGGACTGTCCTGTTCACTACGTAAAACAGTGTCTGGCATGTAGCTATACAATACTAAATTGTCAATTGACCATCATCATTGCTACACATCTGCAGATCCATTCTTCAAGTCCCTTTAAAATGATCAGACATTTATTGCAATACATGAGCACTGATAAACCCTAAGTACTATAAAGAAAGATCAACAGCAAATTTATACAAAAAATTTTTGTTATTGTGACTAAATGTAACATGTTCATTTTTTACCTATTATCACAGTCCTCATGAACCACAGCATATTAATACATACCACACATTTTAGCAGGCAAAGTATGTTCTTTCTTAACATCAGAAAACCATTCCAAAACGTCTGAGCTATAGTTTTAAGCAAAAAGAAGACTCACCATTGGGAAACTGTGCAGAGGCAAATCTTGTCAACAAGATACCAGCTCCTTCAATTAAAGCTAGGAGAATGCCACCCATTGCAGCTGACCCAACCATGGCCACTGGTCCATCTGAAGACATTAATAACAAAGAGATTATTTTTTACAGAAATCTAGTTTACTGTAAGAGATAGTAAAGAAGAGAACTGTCCATATGGCTACAGGCTCCTCCAATTCCCAAACTCTTACTGCCTAAGACCCAAAATCAGTAAACTACGGCCGCCCACAGGCCACCCGCTGCCTGTTTTTGTAAATAAAGTTTTACTGAAAGGCCGGGTGTGGTGGCTCATGCCTGTAATCCCAGCACTTTGGGAGGCCAAGGCGGGCAGATCATGAGGTCAGGAGTTTGAGACTAGCCTGGCCAACATGGTGAAACCCCGTCTCTACTAAAAATACAAAAATTAGCCGGAAGTGGTGGTGGGCACCTGTAGTCCCAGCTTCTCAGGAGGCTGAGGCAGGAGAATTGCCTGAACCCGGGAGGCGGATGTTGCAGTGAGCCAAGGTTGTGCCACTGAACTCCAGCCTGGGTGAAAGTGAGACTCCGTCTCAAGAAAAAAAATAAAGTTTTACTGAAACACAGCCAAACTGTTTCGTTTATGTATTATCCATGGCTGCTTTCATGCTATGACAGCAGAGTTAGGTAGCTATGACAAAGACCACATAACCCGCAAAGCCTAAAATATTCACTATCTGGCCTTTTACAGAAATAGTTCGCAAACCCCTTGGTCTAAACCACTAAGCTCAAAGGAATTCTGGTTTGCTCTCTGTCCTGAGGATCCAGAAGATGGTTCTAACTTCCTTATTCATAACAATTCTATATGGCAGGTATAATTATTAACTAACTCCAGATTACTGGTGAAGAAATTATAGCATAAAGTTTGGTAAACTGACCAGTCATACAGCTAATTAATGGCAGAACTGGGACCTGAAGTGCTCTCAACCACTGTAATATATGGGTTAGAATTCCATGCTCTCTCATTCTTAAATATTCCAAATAAAGAGATCCCCTTACTTTTTTTTTCAAATCACCATATACTGTATATTTATGCTATGCCAAATTAAGCAATGCTCGTTTTTTATAATTATTATTATTTTTGAAGCAGGGTCTCGCTCTGTTGCCCAGGATAGAGTGTGGTGGCTCAAGGGATCCTCCTGCCTCAGCCTCATGAGTAGCTGGGACTATAGGCATGCACCAACACACCCAGCTAATTACATTTTTTTTTTGTAGAGACCAGGTCTTCCTATATTGCCCAGGCTGATCTCAAGCTCTTGGGCTCATGCAATCTACCTGCCTCAGCCTCCCAAAGCGATGGAATTACAGTCATGAGCCAATGTGCCTGGTCAATAATCAGTTTTATATATTACAGATGTCATTCAATTAAGGCAGATGAGGTTTTCCAAAAAGTGTGACTTCTATAATGACTACTTACTTCTTGCTGCCAGTATGGCTCCCGTTAAGGCACCACTTGTGATGGAGTTCCAGGGATCTTCCTTTCCTCTGACTTGAACCATGCTACAGTCAATCATGGAAAACAGGCCTCCCCAAACTGCAAAGCTACCTATTGTATTGTAAAAAGAAACAAGCAAATACTAATTTAAATTTCATCTTCCATTTAAAGTATGAAGTCAAAAACAACACTCACTATATTCTCAAAACTCTTATAGTCCAATACATGCAAACACAAGTTTGAATGAACACTGAACAAGAGTCAGAATACTTATCTTTTGAATAAAGCTGGATTGTATTGTATCAGCTGGAAAATTAGCAATGGCCCAAAGCCTAAAAGAAATAAGCCAGCCAGGCGCCATGGCTCACATCTGTAATTCCAGCACTTTGGGAAGCTGAAGTGGGTGGATCATCTTAGGCCAGGAGTTCAAGACCAGCCTGGCTAACATGGCAAAACCCCGTCTCTACTAAAAATATAAAAATTAGCCGGGTGTGGTGGCGGGCACCTGTAATCCCAGCTACTGGGGAGGCTGAGGCAGGAGAATCGCTTGAACCCGGGAGGCAGAGGTTGCAGTGAGCCAAGATCATGCCACTGCACTCCAGCTTGGGCAACAAGAGCGACACTCCATCTCAAACAAACAAAAAAGAAATAAGCCAAGTTCTATGCCCTGGGAGACAGCTATGATGTCTAGGTATATTAGAAAATATACCTAAAAGAGTCAGGTTGCGTATGTGTAAAAACAAGCAAATCACCTTTCCAGAACAACCTATCTCTCTGGTTTAAGTAGCAATAAACAAAATCAAACTACTCTGCTTCCTCTTTCCTTCTCCTTTTCTTTCATAGCTTCACTTACCTCTATTTTTGGCCTTTCTTCATTATATGTCATCGAGCATCTACTCTATGAAAATTATCGATGGGAAAACAAAAGAAATCCAGCTATTCTGGAATGTATTACAGGTTTAAGCCAATACATGCTGAAGGGGCAAATGAATGATATAAATAGCTAGAATTATGGAACATCAAAGGGATGGAAATTGCCTTTCTATCCTTTATTCCTCAGATATGAATTTAAAACAACCTTAAATCAGCAGATTACTTTGCACTTAAACTCTATCTAAATACAAAAACAGTATCGCAAAATAAACAAAGACCCACACACATACATACATATACAAGTACAAACAAAATCTAAAAAGACAACACTAAGGTTTTAATTGTCAGCATTTCTGGATGACGTGACATGATTTCATTCCTTTGTGTTTTTCTATATTTTCCAAGTCTTCTAAAATGAATACGTAAGACTTGCATCATATAAAGTTATTATATTTAATAGGATTAAAGAAAAAAGTGGCTGGCCCTTTCTTTGTTGTCTCCATTTTCACTGCTCCACTTGATTAGCCAAAAAAAGAAAAGAAAGAAAGAAGAAAAGCTGCACAAAGCAGTCACTTTAATCTTTACCCTTTGAAATCTTAGGGTAGGAGGTAACTTGTGTTAACAAGAGCAATAAATGGAGTTCCACCAAATGTCTGAACCAGAGCATCTCCAGGATCTTTTTCCAATTCTCACATTATCAATTAAATCTAGTGGATAGTACCAGTGGAGTACAGCATAAGCGTCCTCATTTTTAGTCCAATATTAGATATCACATCCTATGTAAAAATAAACCAGTTATTTCTTCTCAGTAGTTCTATGCCCTGGGAGACAGCTATGATGTCTAGGTGTATTAGAATTACCTCACTAAAATTTTCTGGCAAGACCCTCCCATTTCCTCACGAGAGCCTAAAATCTCAGGAGAGCCTTCCCCTGAAAATCATTGCCAGAATAAGTTTTGGCTACTGATGAGAATGGAGAGTTTGAGTCTAAGCAGGATGAGGAGAAGATCCAGAAAGGGTAGTCTGGTGTGAGGATCCAGAGCCAGATGAGGCGAATGTGTACACACCTGGACAGCCTAGAACAAGGTTTTAGAGCCCAAGCAAGAGAGAGATTCTCAAGGAAGGCAGCCTAGCATGGAGTGTGAGAGTATACCCTGACAAAGGGCAGCCTGTTGTGGGGTACCATAGCCCAAGCAGGTTAAGAAGGCAGGTATACATATGAAAAGGAAGAAAATAATGAATCCTGTGGGGCTGAATTAGAAATACAAGATATCAAAGTAAACTTGTGATTTTCAATATGTAGAGATATACAGAAATATAGATTGTATACCATTCTTGATTTTTCCTTTCTTTAACAAAATTTTTTTTGTAGAGAGGCATTCTCTCTAAGTTGTCAAGGGTGTTGAACTCCTGGGCTCAAGCCATCCTCCTGCTTTGGCCTCCCAAAGTGCTGGGATTATAGGTGTGAACCACCACTCCTGGCCCTAAATACCATTCGCAACTAAAAGGAACCAGGGCTCTTTGGAGAAATGGCTACGACAGGAAAAGCTGCCCTGCCCACAGCTAGGGCATGAAAAGTACAAGATGAGCCTAAATGTCTTATTCCAAAAATGAAAGAAAGTGCTCAAAGAATAACAGGGACATGTCGAAATCCTATCTTACTTTCTCTATGAAAATGTAAGACCTAGGCCAGGCAGGATGGCTCATGTCTGTAATCCTAGCACTTTGGGAGGCCCAGGCGGGTGGACTGCCCGAGCTCAGGAGTTCGAGACCAGCCTGGGCAACACAGTGAAACCCCATCTCTACTAAAATACAAGAAACTTAGCCAGGAGTGGCCGCGTGCACCTATAATCTCAGTTGCTTGGGAGGCTGAGGATGGAGAATTGCTTGAACCAGAGAGGCGGAAGTTGACGTGAGCCGAGATCGCGTCACTGCACCCTAGCCTGGGCAACAAGAGTGAAACTCCGTTTCAAAAAAAGAAAGAAAATATAAGACCTAAGGCCAGGAGTGGTGGCTCATGCCTGTAATCTCAGCACTTTGGGAGGCTGAGATAGGCGGATCACCTGAGATAGGGAGTTTGCGACCTGCCTAACCAATATGGTGAAACCTCGTTTCTACTAAAAATACAAAAATTATCCAGGTTGTGGTGGCGCGTGCCTATAATTCCAGCTACTCTGGAAGTTGAGGCGGGAGAATCACTTGAACCTGGGAGGCAGAGGTTGCAGTGAGCCAAGATTGTGCCACTGCACTCCAGCCTGAGTGACCCCCATCTAAAAAAAAAAAAAAAAAAGAAAATATAATACCTTTCAGAACACAACTATGATTTTCCCATACTGCCTGTCCCTGCACCTTGATCTGAATGCCTTAGTAAATGCTCACCAAATTAATAAAAAAACCATTGTAGTATTTTTAAAATACCATAAAAACTTCTCAATAGCTAACCTCAAGGATTTGAAATGGATAATTCCAATTCACTCACACCACCACTCACCCTTCCTCTATTTCACCTGCTTTGTAAGAAAACACAAACTTTTCCAGTTTTCCCTATTACCAACATCAACATTAGCATGGAGCATTTGTCACAACTAATAACCCACAGGTGCCTGCCACCACAACCGGCTAATTTTTGTATTTTTAGTAGAGATGAGGTTTCACCATGTTGGCCAGGATGGTCTCGAACTCCCAACCTTAGGTAATCCACTGCCTCAGCCTCCCAAAGTACTGGGATTACAGGTGTGAGCCACTGTGCCTGGTTGACTCATTACTATTAACTCAAGTCCATACTTAATTCAGATTTCCTTAGTTTGTTAACGTCCTTTTTCTGTTCCACAGTACCACATTACATTTAGTTTTATTTATTTATTTTTTGAAACAGAGTCTCACTGTCACCCCAGCTGGAGTACAGTGGCGGGATCTGGGCTCACTGCAAGCTTCGCCTCCCAGGTTCACGCCATTCTCCTGCCGCAGCTTCCCGACTACAGGTGCCCGCGACCACGCCTGGATAATTTTTTTGTATTTTTAGTAGAGACAGGGTTTCACCACGTTAGCCAGGATGGTCTCAGATCTTCTGACCTTGTGATTCGCCCGCCTCGGCCTCCCAAAGTGCTGGGATTACAGGCGTGAGCCACCGCGCCCAGCAACAATTTAGTTGTTATGTCTTCACAGGTTTCTTTTGGCAGTGACAATTATCTGATGGTATTTTAACTTACTGAAAATGCATAAGGTGATAGAAGCAGCCTCTCAAAAAACAAGCAAAAACCTATATGGCTTCTGCATATACTAGAGATTCAGGGTTTGGTGTGAACTTTAATACCACTTATCATTCTTGAACAACACAATAACCACCAACACCAAAACAGAAATTAGTTACTAATTACTTTCCAGGGTAGATAATTATTACAGAGGAAAAAAAGGAAAAAGATACAACATTACCTCAACCCTCAAGGCCTAAATTTCCTCATCTGGAAAATGGGAGATAATAATAGTACTAACTTCTTCATTACTGTGAGAGTTAAGAAAAGCAAAGAGAAGATTATTTTGATACCCAAAACTTCTAAGGAACGCCTGAAGTATTAAGTCTTTTTCATGTCTTATATACGGTCTCTCCAATCTAACTATACCCTTGTGTTGTCTGTTTGTTTTTGTTGCTGTTTGAGACAGGGTCTCACTCTGTCACCCAGGCTGCAGTGCAGTGGCGCAATCTCACTGCAGCCTCAACCTCCCAGGTTCAACTGATCTGTCCCTGTCAGCCTCCCTAGTAGCTGGGACCACAGGCACATGCTGCAACGCCTGGCTAATTTTTGCATTTTTCTGGGGAAATGGGCAGCCATGCTGCCCAGGCTGGTCTCCAACTCTTGAGCTCAAGCTATCAGATCAACTCAGCCTCCCAAAGTGCTGGGATTACTGGCATGAGCCATTGCACCCAGCCCTGACTATACCTTTGTAAGTGAATATAATCTACGAACATTTTTTGTCACCTCCCTTTTCCCAGCTTCTGAATAACCAAGTTTACAAAGTACAATGAATAGAATCTTTTCAAATTTTGCAATGACCTCTGCACAATGTCCCAAAACTAACCTTGGAGAACAGCCCAGTCAGCTTGATTGGTTTTCTCCTGCATGAAACCCCAATCCTTCAGATCAAATTCTCTTCAGCTTTATGTTACCTCAGAAGCTATCGTTCCTGACTCACAAACCTGAGGTTTTTTTGTTTTTTGGTTTTTTTTTTGAGACGGAGTCTCGCTCTGTCGCCCAGGCTGGAGTACAGTGGCCGGATCTCGGCTCACTGCAAGCTCCGCCTCCTAGGTTTACGCCATTCTCCTGCCTCAGCCTCCGGAGTAGCTGGGACTACAGGCGCCCGCCACCTCGCCCGGCTAATTTTTTGTATTTTTTAGTAGAGACAGGGTTTCACCGTGTTAGCCAGGATGGAGCTTTTTTTTTGAGACGGTTTCGCTCTTGTTGCCCAGGCTGGAGTGCAATGGCGTGATCTTGGCTCACTGCATCCTCTGCCTCCCGGGTTCAAGTGATTCTCCTGCCTCAGTCTCCTGAGTAGCTGGGATTACAGGTATGCGCCACCATGCCCAGCTAATTTTGTATTTTTAGTAGAGATGGGGTTTCTCCATGTTGGTCAAGCTGGTCTCGAACTCCCGACCTCGGTGATCTGCCTACCTTGGCCTCCCAAAGTGCTGGGATTACGACCCATGCCCAGCCTCAAACCTGAGCTTTAAACACACTTTCCTCTGGAGAAGGGTGAAAAAAAATCACAGAGTATCTGAAGGATGGAGACAAGATTTTCAAATGGCTATCATAATTCAGGTTAATTTTTCAAACAAACTAAAAATCAAGAAGAAACTATAGGGATATATGTTTGTGACAAACTGTTAGACCAAACTAAAATCATTAATTGTTATAATCTAAAAATAAAAATAGCTCCATCTTCAAATAAACAGAAAAAAACAGTTCACTTAAAATGAAAATTCTGCTCACCTCCTAACTGTGGAGCCCTGGTTTTAATAGCTGTCAAACTCCCTCGTAGTCTGTGGTTTACTCCCTATAACAAAAAAAAAGAAGCAACAAAAAATATATTAGAAGTACATTTCTTTTTTTTTTTTTTTTTTTTTGAGACGGAGTCTCACTCTGTCCCCCTTGCTGGAGTGCAGTGGCCGGATCTCAGCTCACTGCAAGCTCCGCCTCCCGGGTTCAGGCCATTCTCCTGCCTCAGCCTCCCGAGTAGCTGGGACTACAGGCGCCCGCCACCTCGCCCGGCTAGTTTTTTTGTATTTTTTAGTAGAGACGGGGTTTCACTGTGTTAGCCAGGATGGTCTCGATCTCCTGACCTCGTGATCCACCCGTCTCGGCCTCCCAAAGTGCTGGGATTACAGGCTTGAGCCACCGCGCCTGGCCTAGAAGTACATTTCTAAGCCACTGATGGGACCACCAGTAATATCAAACCCACACTTCAAGTGATGATAAAATAAGACCATTCACCCACTTACCACTGGAGAATTGCGAAAACCTTTGATTGCCTGAAAGATACCACCACCAATGGTACCCATCGTAAAGGCCCCACCACAGTCATCCACAATTCGCCATGGGCTAAGAACAGAGGGGGAAAAAAAAGACCACATTTCTCATTCACAAACCATAAAATCTTTGCTAATACAGTAAGGATTATAATGGAACAGATTATATTGCAGGACCCACTGCAACCAATAAATATTTGGCCTATAAAATGACTTGAGGAAGTGCTATGACCAAACAGGGCAGTCAAAAAATCAAAGCAGTTTTGACTACAAAGCTAACCAGGTAACTGATTATATTGTTTCAGGACATACGTACTGAATGTTAAGGGGTTACCTAATGATTTACTAAATGAAAACCCAGTATTTTTCTAAGAATTTTTTTTTTTTTTTGAGATGGAGTCTCACTCTATCACCCAGGCTGCAGTGCAATAGCGCGATCTTGGCTCACTGAAACCTGTCTCCCGGGTTCAAGCGATTCTCCTGCCTCAGCCTCCCGAGTAGCTGGGACTACAGGTGTGTGCCACGACGCCCGGCAAATAATTGTATTTTTAGTACAGACGGGGTTTCACCATATAGGCCAGGCTGGTCTCAAACTCCTGACCTCGTGATCCACCTCGGCCTTCCAAAGTGCTGGGATTACAGGTGTAATCCACCACGCCTGGCCTTATTTTTCTAAGATCTCTAACTCAACATAGTTAAATATTTTAATCCTCTGCTAACCTGTGTCATTATACTACATCAAACAGCTATTTACAGTGTGCTGAGTCCTACATATCTGAGCACAATCCAGAATGGAGGATAACTGCTTTGAAGAAGATAAGTTTGAAGAGCCAGGAGACCCTAAAACTTACATTTTGTATGCCATTTAGGAGAGAAGGGAACACGAAACAGGCAACAAGGCTAGGAAAGCAGAGTAATAATTCAAGGCTAGGATAACAGAGTAATAACTCAAGGTCCTGGGCACTTTCACAAATTGAGGACATCTTGGTTGCTGCTCTCACACAATAAAACAAATGATTAATCGAAATATCAAGATTTGATTTTTTACTTATGACCCCAGAAACTTTAAACTCTCGCAACCTGAGACTTCTGACAGCAATTACATCGTTTTATAATTATCTATGTGTCTGGTTTATTCACATTCAATAAACGCTGGATGAAAGAATGAATTTCTGTCCATGGCTTTTCGGAGAACACATGCTATTACCTCTTCCTATTTCCCAGGTAATTTTTGTCCCCCTCTACCCACAAGAAAGGATTCCAAGGAGAAAAAACATGCCCCCACTGTCTAAAGCAGCTTATCCAGACCCCTTGGCTAAAATCTATGTTCCATTCACTTAAAATGCTTTGCTCTGCGGACACCTATCATGATACAAGTAAAACCTCAAGAATGACACTCCCTCAAATGCTTGTTCTTCAGTTCCTCAACGCAGGAACTGAGCAAGGCGAGACGGAGGGACGCGCCCAAGGTCACCTCGGCGAACAGAGGGGATTATAACTGGCCCCGCATAAGGTCGATTATGCCCTGCGTTGGGAGGAGGTTCCGAGGTTCTATCAAACTCAAGTCTGGACCTCTCTACCATCCACCACAGGATCACACGGGTGCTGGGTTGGGAGAGCGAGGCTCACGAGGCCGGGAAGGTAGTGGGTACAGGGCTAAGCCGACTGGCCGTGAAAGACTGCACTGCCCACAGTTACCAGGCCCAAGTCGACAAGGCTGCGGTTGAGTCTGGCTTGCACCTTGGGAGCATGGACAGGGGAGAAGGAGGGCAGTGGGCAGGCGGGCAAGAGAAATGCAAAGACAGCGGTGAGGCTCACCAAGGCTCTCGCGCGTACTCCTCCATGTTGACTCCAACGCCGCGAGTGATGCCGGGCAAGCTGGGCGGAGCCTGACCCCAGAGGCGGAAGTGACCCCGAGAGGAGGGCGTTAAGGCCTATGAGGATTGGTTCACCGTTTCCCGCTGCAGCCAATGGGACCCAGGACTCCTGTGGACTGCGTGTGGTTGGGGCATTGGCCGCGACGGGGCAAGACTGGCACAGTCCATGTCCTCGAAGGCCGCGGGTCCCGGCTGTGTGGGCGGGGAGCTACCAATGACGGAGTTACACTACCCGGTCACCAGAGGTTCCGTGGCCTGACATCAACGCGATACTTCCTAAATACGCTTCTTTCCTTCCCTTCCCTTCCCTTCCGCCTTCCCTTCCGCCTTCCCTTCCCTTCCCTTTCCTTTTCTTCTCTCCTTCGCGCCTTGCCTCCCTCCCTGCCTCCCTCCCTCCCTTCCTTCTTTCCTTTCTTCCTTTTTCTTTTTCCTTTTCTTTTTCTTTCTTTTTCTTTTTCTTTTTGAGACGGAGTCTGGCTCTATCGCCCAGGCTGGAGTGCAGCGGCGCGATATCCGCTCACTGCAACCTCCGCCTCCCGGGTTCAAGCGATTCTCCTGCCTCAACCTCCTGAGTAGCTGGGATTACAGGCGCGCGCCCCCAGGTCCCGCTAAATTTTGTATATTTTTAGTAGAAACGGGGTTTCGCCATGTTGATCAGGCTGGATCGAACTGCTGACCTCGTGATCCGCCCACCTCGGCCTCCCAGAGTGCTAGGATTACACCACCGCATCCGCCCTCTTTCACCTCTTTTCTTTTCTTTCTCTCTCTTCTTTTTCTTTCTTTCTTTTTTGGTACTTTTGCTGTCAAATGTGGATTAGTGCTATCTTATTCGTCACATATTGTGAAGCTGTTATTAAATACACGTAGCTCCTTTAGGGCAAACAATGTCTCAGTGATTTATAATAACCACAGTGCCTGGAATGTAGTAGATGCTCAATAAATGTTTGTGAAATGAAACAAGCTGTTTGGGCCATCTGAAGAAAGCCATGACCAATTTGGAGCCCTCGATTTCAGGGACATTGACCTCTCACAGGCCTCTCCACTAATGATCACCGGAAGGTGTGAAGATGTTTGGCTCGGAGAAGAGGGGACTTATGGGGACCAGGCCAGGCATAGTGGCACGCACTTGTAGCCCTAGCTATTCAGGAAACCGAGGCGGGAAGATGGCTTGAGCCTAGGAGGTCTAGCCCGTAGGGAGCTGTGATCATGCCACTGCACTCTAGTGACAGAGTGAGACACTATCAAAAAAAAAGCTTTTAGTTTACTGTCAACAAAATCCCAATCATGTGATGGCTGTTAAAGTGCTCCTCTCCATTCTGTACGTTTGTAATTGATTTTAAAATATGTGTATATTTATTTTACAGAAAAGTCAATGTCATAAATAATGGAAGAGGCTGGGCGCAGTGGCACATGCCTGTAATCCCAGCACTTTGGGAGGCTGAGGCGGGCAGATCACGAGGTCAGGAGTTTGAGACCAGCCTGACTACCATGTTGAAACAAAGTTTCTACTAAAAATACAAAATTTAGCCCTGCGTGGTGCCTGTAATCCCAGCTACTCAGGAGGCGGGAGAATTGCTTGAACCTGGGAGGTGGAGGTTGCAGTGAGCCGAGATTGTGCCTGAGCGACAGAGTGAGACTCCATCTCAAATAAATAAATGAATAAATAAAGGAAGACTGCAAAGAGGAGTGAGGGTCCCTCCAAAAGCTTGGAAATAAAGTAAGCAGATGAATCGAACCTTCCATGGAACTAAAGATTATCAATAAATGTGTCTTGCATGTGAGAATGGTTCATACTAGTCATCTGATTTGGGTGTGTAAGTTGGAGAAGACGTGCTCGGAATGTGACTGTAATTAAGAATGGTTAACTCTTTAATTGTACAGGCTGAAGAGAGAATATGGGAGAGGGGACATGGAGGAATTCAGAGGGCAAGAATCTGATGTATAGTCAGCACTGAAGACCTGGTGGGTATAAATATTTTAGTAACTAGAGGTTTGTACTCTCATGGGGCAAGGATATTTTTTCTGGTCTCATCAGGACACAGATAAAATATCCCTTAGCTCTAGCTACCTCCCTTTGTTCTTATTCCGTATTTATTATGCAATCTTCTTTTTATTTGGCTTCTGAATAGATTTCGATATAGGAGAGAATTCCCTGGCCTGTGTTTATAACTATTCTTCTCCACTTGGTAGTTAATACTGGCTTATGTATCTGCCTCTTATGAGGTCAGTTATTTTGACTAAATCACCAGGAATAGTCAGGGTTCTCCAGAGAAACAGAACCAAGAGGATATATATACACACACATATATATATCCTATTGTGTGCAAATATATATATACACTTCTGGTTCTGTTTCTTTGTCTCTCTCTCTATATATATATGTATGTGTGTATATATATGCCAATATATATAATTATTTATTTATTTATTTTTGAGTTGGAGTCTCACTCTGTTGCCCAGGCTGGAGTGCAGTGACGCGATTTTGGCTCACTGCAACCTCCACCTCCCAGGTTCAAGTGATTCTTCTGCTTCAGCCTTCTGAGTAGCTGGGACTACAGGTGCGCACCACCACGCCTGGCTAATTTTTGTATTTTTAGTAGAGACGGTTTCACCATATTGGCCAGGCTGGTCTCGAACTCCTGACCTCATGATCCGCCTGCCTCGGCCTCCCAAAGTGCTGGGATTACAGGCGTGAGCCACTGCACCCAGCCTACTTATTTATTTATTATGAGTAGTTAGCTCACATGATTATGGAGGTTGAGAAGTCGAATAATCTGTGTCTGCAAGGTGGAGATGGAGGAAAGTCAGTGATGCAGTTCGGTCCAAGTCCAAAGGCCTGAGAACCAGGGGAGCTGATGATGTAAATCTCAGTTTGAGGGCAGGAGAAGGTGAAATGAGATATCCCAGCTCAAGAGTGAGGCAGGAAAAGGGGCAAATTCTTTCCTCTGCCTTTTCAATGCCCAACCACACTGAGGAGGTCAATCTACATTGCTGAGTCTACCAATTCAAATGCTATTCTCATCTGGAAACATCCTCATGGACACACCCAGAACAACATTTAATTTGGGCACCTATGGCCCACTCAAGTTAACACATCAAATTAACTATCACAGTGATAATGAGTTTCCCAGTTTGCAAAGCTGAAGTCCAGTTTCCAGATTGTAGTTCTCCAGCTCATTTAATTCCAACAGTCCCTATCCTAAAGGCGTTTACTGCTCTGGGAAGCCCTGCTCCAGTGGCCAAAGAAACTTTGAGCAAAGAGACTTCTCACTCTGCTGTCTTCTAATTGCAACAGATAACAACATTTTTGGCTAGGCAAGGCCCAGGAGGAAGATGTCACATCTCAAAAATAATCACTTCCATTTGGTTCCAGGGTGCTAAGTGAAGAAACCTTTTGAAAAGGGTTCAAAAGAAACCTTTTGAAAGGATTAGAAGGATTGCTACTCTAATCTCCCCCTAGTGAGTCTTAAATAATTCTGAGGGACTGTGGTGGCCCTCACTGATGGAATGGTCAATGATACAAAGGCATAATAGAAGAAAGCAGTGGAAGTCCTTGACAGAAAACTCACCATAAAGGTGAGGGGAGTTTGAACTTCTGATTCAACATACCAGTGTATATTCTATTGAAAGTTACTGTTCTGGGCTCAAGATAGGACTGCTGCTAGAGCCCCATGTGGTCCAGGTACTCAGTAGATTGAGCTCCCTTGAGCCAGAGGCTGCCGTGGTCTAAGGCACTCCATCCACCAAGTCGTAGGTCATGTACATGATACCAAACCCACAGTCCCACCTGGTCCATGTTATGGAGAAATTCAGATTGGCATGGATAAGTAAGCCTCCTGTTGGGTTTGGGGTTTTAGTTTGTGACCAGGGCTGATTTGGTAGACAGAGGGGTTTTAGCCTAAGTAACATTGGTGGAGGTGAAGGAGGCAATCTCTTGTTTCTTTGCTGCCCCCTTTTTCCTCCCACTGCTTTCCTCTCAGGAAGACATTAGTCTGGCCTGTGTTCTGTCTCGAGCTCTCCTCTGCCCGTTTCTGCTCGTCTCAAGAGTGTTGGGCCAGACCAGTGGCTTGCTCCCAGAGGCAAAGTCTGCTGCCTTCTAGGGAAACTGTCAGCATCTCCCAAAAGGAAAGAACCAGTGTGAAAACTTCTGTCTTTCGTGATCTCTTTCAGGACCCTGCCATAGTCATTCTATGTCAGCATATCTATTGATCTTTGTGTGTATATACACATACATATAGCTATATAATTTATATAGCAAGCATTAGTGAGTGCTTAAAATATGTCTGATGCTGTTAAGTACTTTGTGTGCATTATCTTATTTAATATGTTTAATAATTCCATAACTCTGTGAATTAGGGTTTTTTTAATTTTTAGATTATTTTATTCTTGTTATTATTATTTTTTTGAGACAGTCTTGCTGTGTCACAGGCTGGAATGCAGTGGCATGATCTTGGTTCACTGCAACCTTTGCCTCCCAGGTTCAGGTGATTCTTGTGCCTCAGCCTCCCGAGTAGCTGGAATTACAGGTGTGTGCCACCAAGCCCAGCTAATTTTTGTTTTTTTGGTTTTTTTGAGATGGAGTCACGCTCTGTCGCCCAGGCTGGAGTGCAGTGGCCAGATCTCAGCTCACTGTAAGCTCCGCCTCCCAGGTTTACACCATTCTCCTGCCTCAGCCTCCTGAGTAGCTGGGACTACAGGTGCCCGCCACCACGCCCGGCTAGTTTTTTGTATTTTTTTTAGTAGAGACGGGGTTTCACCATGTTAGCCAGGATGGTCTTGATCTCCTGACCTCGTGATCCGCCCGTCTCAGCTTCCCAAAGTGCTGGGATTACAGGCTTGAGCCACCGCGCCCGGCCTAATTTTTGTATCTTTACAAAAGAGACGGGGTTTTGCCATATTGGCCAGGCTGGTTTCAAATTCCTGGCCTCAAGTGATCAGCCCACCTCGGCCTCCCAAAGTATTGGGATTACAGACGTGAGCCACTGTGCCTGGACAAGGTTTTTTTTTTTTTTAAGGGATGGGGTCTCTCTCTGTTGCCTGGGCTCGTCTTGAACTCCTGGCCTCAAACATTCCTCCTATCTCCTCAGCCTCCCAAAATGTGGGGATCACAAGCATAAGCCATCATGCCCCATCCAGGTTTTTTTGTTTTTGTTTTTGTTTTTGTTTAAGAGATGAGTCTCACTATTTTCCCTAGGCTGGACTCAAACTCCTGGGCTTAAGCAATCCTTCCGCCTCAGCACCCCTAGTTGAGACTACAGGCACACACCACTACACCCAGCTTGTAGATGCTCTTAATTTCGTCATTTTCCATTGCCTAAGGCTCAGAGAGGTTAAATAACTTACTTAAGGTCACACATCTCAGATCTGAGCCCCTGTCATTTGACCCAAGAGCCTGTAGTCTTATCTGCTATACTATACTGCCACCCTATATTCCTGAAAATGTGACTTTCCTGGGGTCATTCAGCCCAACTGAGAGCCACCTAAGCATTGATTAAATTGGTTCTGGATCCTCATTCTTCCCCCCTACCCTGCACCACGTATTTTGACTGAAGCTTTGAGTCTCTTTTCCTTCTTTTCTCTCCCCATCCCTCTAGCCACAACAGTGCTTGTTTTCCTCTGGGGAATAGACCACGCCAGGGTCCCCTGATATCCGGGATGGATTTGTTTGAGGTGGAATTGGATTCTGAGCTGGAATGACCAGTGCTCCCTACAGATTGGTTCGGGCAGTGGCCTCTCATTGTAGGGGCTGGAGGTGGCTGTACTCCCTGGCCTCTGGGTTCCCAAATCCTCCAGCTCCAGCCGTGATGCCTCTCAAGGGAAGACTTTTGGAGTCTGTGAGCAGTCTCAGGGAGCCCTTGGGGCTCCAGGGAGTAAAAAGCTTCTGACTGAGTCATGTCAGAGGAACCAGCGATTTGGAATTGGGAGGCCTGACACAGAGAAGATACTGGGGTTAATGTGTAGAAACCTTTGGTTAGGAGGCATGAGTCCTGCCCTTTACATTTGAAAGCTATGGATTTATTTTTTTGAGTGTCTTCCTGGACCAGAGACCACTGGGCCCAAAAAAGAAAACCACTGAAACCAGATGGTACAGGGCTAACCCTGGGGCTGAAGGTAATGATTTGCTTTTAGGCCCTGACTCCTCCTCAGGGAGCAGTGAATATTTTTGGCAAAAAGCCTGAGAAAGAGTTCTTGGAAACTAGAAAGAGAATTGCTTTCAGCTGACTGGGAGACTAGAGGTTGGCTGAGGTCCCAGAGCCAGGGACCCCAGAAGATGATGCTTTTTTCTGGGCAACACTGAGGGTGAAGGCCAGCTGACCCAAAGGGGGCACCGGGGGAGGGGGTGGGCATAGGGAGTGCCATGTCCACTCAACGTACCTAACTAAAAGCCCACTCCAGCACGGCTCAAACCCTTTGTTATGCCCTCTGAGATGACCACCCTGACTCCTCCCCGTAAAATCAGTGTGTCTTCCACTGGGTTTTTAACAGTTGTACCTCTCTACAAGACTCCTTGTACCTCTCTAGCTTGCTTCACTTTGCCTTACAGTGTAGTTTTTTTTTTTTTCTTTACTCCATTGAATTTTACATGTTTAAGAGAATAACAATGTTGTAATGACAATGTTATAGTGCCTGGCAGGATGCTATATATAAATAGTAGTATCTGAATAAATGTTTGAATGAATGAATGAATGAATGAGAACCAGGTGAGAAAGTGTGTGTGTGTGTGTGTGTGTGTGTGTGTGTGTGTGTGTGTGTTTAGAGGGTGTTTACTGTTGAGAGAAAGAAAAAGATGAGAGAAAAGGTGGGATGGAAAGAAAAGAACCCAGGATAAGAGTAAATAAATAATTATAGTCAGGTGTGGTGGCTCATGCCTGTAATCCCAGCACTTTGGGAGGCCGAGGCCGGCAGATCACCTGAGGTTGGGAGTTCGATACCAGCCTGACTAACATGGTGAAACCCCATCTCTACTAAAAATACAAAAATTAGCTGGGTGTGGTGGCGCATGCCTGTAATCCTAGCTACTTGAGAGGCTGAGCCAGGAGAATTGTTTGAACCTGGGAGGCAGAGATTGCAGTGAGCCAAGATCGCGCCATTGTACTCCATCCTGGGCAATAACAGTGAAACTCCATTTCAAAATAAATAAATAAATAATTATAATAATTACTAGTAAATATGGTGTTTACGATGTACTAGGTATATCAATGAATGTTTTCATGTGTAGGACCTAATTTAATATTCACAACAATTATACAAGGTTGGTATAACAGTTGTCCTTATTTTACAGATGATGAACTCAAGTCTCAGAAAAGAAGGTAGCTTGCCCAAGTCACATGGCCTGTAAGTAGCAATATGAGGACCAAATGCTGGTCTATTGGCTTCAAAGGCCCGAGCTCTTCACTGTTAAATTATACTTCTATCCAGTCTCCTCTTGTTGTGTTTTCCCATAGCCCCTGTGCTTGCCTCCCACCCTCCCACCCTCCCTCCTTCCCTCTCTCCTTCCTTCCTTCTTTCCTTTCTTTCCTTTCTTTCTTTCTTTCCTTCTGTCTTTCTTTCCTTCTTTCTTTCCTTCCTTCTTTCTTTCCTTCCTTCTTTCTTTCCTTCCTTCTTTCTTTCCTTCCTTCTTTCTTTCCTTCTTTCCTTCTTTCTTTCTTTCCTTCTTTCCTTCTTTCTTTCTTCCTTTCTTCCTTTCTTTTCTTCCTTTTCTTTCTTTTCTTTCTTTTCTTCCTTTTCTTTCTTTTCTTTCTTTTCTTTCTTGTTTTTGCTCTGTTGTCCAGGCTGGGGTACAGTAGCATGATCACAGCTCACTGCAGCCTCAACCTTCTGGCCTCAGGCAATCCTCCCACCTCAGCCCCCTGAGTAGCTGGGACAACAGATGCTCACCACCACATCAGGCTAATTTTTTTTTTTTTTTGAGAGATGGGGGTCTCATTATGTTGCCCAGCCTGTTCTTGAACTCCTGGACTCAAGCAATCCTCCTACCTTGGCCTCCCAATGTGCTGGGATTACAGGCATGAGCCACTGCACCTGGCCTTATTTTGTATCTTTAGTTATATCTCTTGCTCTTAGAGCAATGCCTGAATAATAGGCACTCAATAAATCACTCAATAAATATATACTTATGGACTGACCAATAAACTGGCTATTGACTCTTAAAGTGACAACCCCCAGGTTTCCCTAAAGTCTTCTTCCACTTTTCCCATCAAGTCTGCCTGCCTTCCCTCTGTCCTTCAGTCCCTGCAGTGGGCACCATTCCCTTCTTCAGCCTTAACCTAAAGTTGGACTAGTGGACATTAAATGGCACAGCCAAGTTTTAGTCCCAGACGATCCCTGGCCTCAGCAAATGCTGATCAAGTGACTGTCTCTCTCTGGCTTAGGATGGAAAGACGCCAGGAAAGATCGAAGCATCTACCCTGATGGGTTACACCAGAGCTTCTAGAAGGGATTTTGTGGCAGGAGGGAGGGGGGCAGGGGATTGAATGTCTCTGTGACTTGTGCAGGGCAGCGTGATGGATGAGCAGTGGAAAGCCCTTCTATGAAACATGCCAGACCTGTTGCAATCGTATCTCTCCCGATGGCCCAGAATTCTGCTTCCCTGAAGACATACTAAATTGTGCTCTGGATTTATACGTGGGTGGTGACCTGCCTCTGTGCTCCCAAAGGAGGTCTGTCTGCAGATGCCCAGCAGAGGAAGAAACAGATGACAACAGGGGGAGGTTTGAACCCTCTTCTCAAGAGCCTTGGAACTTCATGGAAAGTGACAGCCCTTTAAGAGTTTCCCAACTTCTGCAGATCCTCCTCTCTTTCCCAAACAACCTGCCAGTTTTCAGTTTTGGTACACAGTGAGGATTTATTCTCTCTCTCTCTCTCTCTCTCTCTCTCTCTCTCTCTCTCTCTCTCTCTCCCTCCTGCCTAGCTATCTCTATCTCTAACTTTGTCTTTCTGTCTCTCTCTTAAGAAGTGGCCAAAGGAGCCTGGAGCCTCTGATGCTCAGCCTTCAGGTCCTCCTTGGCAGAACCTGGGTAGAAAGAAAATGGGTAGGCAGGGGGTTAGGAGTAACAGCTCCTCATCTTGAATCTAGCCTTTCCTGGAGCTGTATACACCTGGGAGTCCCCCAGCACATTACCAAATACTGTAGAAGGAAGTCCATGAAGCACACATTGACCACAGCGATATGTCCACACGGTGATGGAGTAGTAAAATACGCTCTTGAACGTGTCTGGGTCCAGCAGTTCACCGGCCCTCATGGCCTCATCCCTGCTTGTCTGGCTCTCCATGGCTGTGATCTGCTTCTGCCAGCCTACGCATTTTTGTATCTTTTTCTCATTGCATGGCCCCTTGTCTTTAAAAGGCTAAACTGCTCTGTACTAAATTTGGTCACGCAGCGCTCCAAGATTCCCTGGAATGTCCTCAAGTTTCAAACAGCTCTGACAGCGAGGTAGGACCGCCCCCAGCTTAGGGATTGGCTTCTCCTCTCTGGGCCCGGCAGTTGTTGGGTCTTATTGGCCGCTGATTAGTCCAGCCGGGGTCCACTAGCCCTGGGCTGCAGGGAGGCTGCTGCTTCCAGTGAATACTTTAGCACCTGTAGCACAGAAGGGCCAAGGAGCTGCCGTCCTCAACCAGCGGGGGTTTGCTCCTCAGCCCACTCCCTGCATCCAGATCAGCTCATCCCCTCCCTTCCCTGCCCACCAGGACTCTGATAGCCCCTGGCAGCCACAGCCCATTTTGCCAAGATGTCTAGGGTAGCCAAATATCGCCGGCAGGTGAGTGAAGACCCCGACATCGACAGCCTGCTGGAGACCCTGTCTCCCGAGGAGATGGAGGAGTTGGAGAAGGAGCTGGACGTGGTGGACCCTGATGGGAGTGTTCCCGTGGGGCTGCGGCAGAGAAACCAGACAGAGAAACAGTCCACGGGTGTGTACAACCGGGAGGCCATGCTCAACTTCTGTGAAAAGGAGACCAAGAAACTTATGCAGAGGGAGATGTCCATGGATGTGAGTGAGCACAGCCCTGGAGGGGAGGAGGGAGACAGGGGAGGGCTGGAGACCCTGGCTTCATGATTAGGATGCTTCCTTCCTTAGAAGAAATGTTCTTGTTGGCAAAGGATTTTAATGCTTCAGAACTGATTATTATCCACTGAACTAGCAGTACAAATCTCTTACTCCTAATTTCTGTTTCATAAGCAGAAGTTGGATATGTTGGAGGAACACAACATCCCACAAAATCAAATAGAGCTACTAGTAGAATGGGAGCTGGAAGGTGTCCTTGAAGAGTCCATTGTCAAGTTGACTCCATCCTGGTCCCACAATACCTTTGTTTTTCTCCACTCATTCCATCCTATTGTGAGGAGGCGTAAAAAGATAGAGTGATACTTTATGTCTCCTGTCAGCCACCCAAAAAGACAAAGCTAAGCCTTTTTTTTGTGGGAGAAAAACTCATTTTCAAGTCCCCACCCCTATGGGCATCTCACGGCACATGGATCATTTCAGGAGGCTTGGGAGTAAATGAGTTTCCCAAAGCAAAGGGAGACAGGGACCAGGAAGGAGTCTGTGCCTGGGAAATGTGGCTTAAAGACCTGATAGCTTCAAATTTATTCCCAGGGAAGATGTTTTTTGTTGTGGTTAGTTGGTTTTTGGTTTTGTTTTGTTTTTGCACTCTCCAGAGAAGCCTCTGGAGGGAGCATGCTCTCTTTTTGGTAATTAACTCTTTTACCAGCTAAAGAGGCCACTTTGCTGGGGGATGAAGATATTCATAGAGGAAGGAAAAGGGGTGATGGTTTTGGAAGCATCTGCTCACACCTACGATGGGCTTAAGCACAACTTGCTTTCTGTTTTCCTGAGTTGGCTGGAGGAATTTTTTTTTTTTTTGGTCACTTTTGCATTTATATGTGAGTTTTCCTTGGACAAACTACCCTCCAATGGAGTATGACTTTGTGGGATCCCTTTGTCCATGGGAAAGAGTGTTGCATAGGAAAATTGTTCAAGTCTTTGTTCTAATTCTCTTACTCAGCCACATCTCTTGTACATTATCCGTTACATGTGAATTCTTGCAAGAAAAAGATCAGTCTCAATTCTTGCTTTTTGTTTTACTTCTATGGAAACTGAGGCAGAGAGCTTCAAATGACACGCACATTCTCACAGAGGAACTGAGAATGGGAACATTATCATCTAAAATGCGTGTGGCATGTGTGGCTGGGTATGAAATTGTGTTGACTGCTAGTCACAGAGCATATTGGTGGACACAGCCCTGACTCCTTTAGTGTAGCAATGGGAAAGAAGGGAGGAGGAGGGAAGGGGGTGAGGCAAAGAGGAGCTGGAACTCTGTCTCTGTCCCTGCCGCCCCTCCTCCACCACCTATGTTTAAGCCTTGGCCAAGAAGAGGGAGAAGGAGGGAGGAGGGAGAGAAGCCAGGAGGCTCAGGAATTTATTGTCCTGTATACACAGTGGTTGCCCCGGGTGCAGCTATGATAATGATGAATAAAACCAAAACATTTACAGAAAAAGTGGTAGCACTTACTGTGAGGGCCCCATACCTCAACACAGCTATGAGGAATCATACAGAAAGAAATGAAATGCAGCCAGAGGCTTTGGCACCCCTGGAAATCATTGGCTCTGCTCTTCCCTACTCCCAGTCACAGGCTCTGGGCCCATGACTACCATGTATCCATAGCTTCCGGTGCTCAGAAAGGTACTCCCGAGGCTGAAGTCAAACAAAGCAGTCTAATCACAAGCAGGAGTGTGAAGGATTCTCATGTTCCTGGAAATTTCACGATCATAGACTTTTTCTTCAGTCAGTTAATACCATGACAAGCGTCTCCTACCCTGCCTCACCTCCCTCACCCCTGCCAGGCCCACACTTGGCTCTGCGGACAGAGCCTGAGTCAAGGAATAGAAGTGTGTGTTTGTGTGCACATCCTTGATGTAAGGAGATGCCTTTAGGTCCGGTTTTCCCTTGTGGGTGTAGGCTGTTCTGATCCCCTCACTCTTTCTCACCCTGTCCAAGGATGTACATTGGCATAATGGCTGGCTGGAGTTTAGGGTGCATGCTGAGCCTGGGCAGAAGTCATCTCTATAAATCTGGGTGAGAATGAACCCTAGAAGGTGGCTTCTTTAGCACCATTAGCAAAATAGTGAGTGTGTGGCCAAGAACTTGGATTTAAGTATTAGAAAATCCTGGTTTGAGTAACAGTGTCTCTGTGTAAGTCACAAGTTACCTAATTTAAGTCTCAGTTTCATCACCTACAAAGTACGGATAGTAGTACCCATCTCACAGGGTTGTGAATACTAAAAGGTGTACTGCGGTAGAGCACTTAGCACAGAGCTTGGCGTGTCATACACACTCAATAAAGGCCAGCTACGAAATTATTATTTCATTTGAGTCAAGGAACCCAGAAACTGGTGAAGTGGGCCAAAAGCAAATCTCTACTCCTGCCCAGCTCCTCTCTTCCCTCAGTCTCCTGAGGACTGCGCAAGCCTCACCTGTCAGTTTAATGAGTGGCCCAAGTAAACAAGCAACCCCTGGGTGCTCAGAGTGGGGACCACCAACACTACAGACACAGCACAGAGCTGGGGGCAGGTGGACTCCAGGCTGATGGCCTGGCTGCAGCCCTCACTGATGGTGGCCTTCACTCCATGTGAAGAACTGAAAGGTGGTTGAAACAGAGTAAAGCAAGATGAGCATTCACTAAGAACCTTCTACATGCCGAGCATGTTCACCTTTTCTTTAAACCTCACAGTTCTTGGGAGATGGGTATTTTTATTCCTATTTTTTCTTAGAGAGGTTGAATAACCTTCCCAAAGTCACACAGCTAATTAGTTGAGATCGGTGCTTCTTCCTCTCTGCCATACTAAGGTGCAAAAAAGACAGTAATGTCAGTCCCTGCCCTGAAAAAAATGTAATCTACTTAGAATCTGTTCGAAACACACACGTATAGAACCATCAGTGTTACAGAGTGGAGACCACAAATTCTTATATTGGCTGAAATAATAGTCTTCTGTCAAATGTTCACCTCCCCACCCCCACAAGTAGGAACATAATTATTAAAACTAAGTGTGGATTAGGGAAAGTAAATCCTGACTAGATACTGGATGCTGTTAAGGAATTTCTGTTAATTTCTGTTAATTTCTTTTAAGTGTGATAATGGTGTTGCAGATATACTTTGTAAAGGATTCTTCTCTTTTAGACATAAATACATAAATATTTATGGGAAAAATTTATTGGCTTTGGGAATTAGCCTTAAAATAATCTGGATGGGGGTATAGATAGAACAAGATTGGCCACCAGTTGACAATTGTTGAAGCCGGGTGATGGGTCTACATGGGTGTTCATTATATTATTCTTTCTACTTTTGTATGTATGTTCGAAAATTTTCGTAATAAAATTAAAAGAAAGAAAGAAAGGAAGGAAGGAAGGAAGGAAGGAAGGAAGGAAGGAAGGAAGGAAGGAAGGAAGGAAGGAAGGAAGAAAGAAAGAAAGAAAGAAAGAAAGAAAGAAAGAAAGAAAGAAAGAAAGAAAGAAAGAAAGAAAGGAAGGAAGGAAGGAAGAAAGAAAAGAAAGAAAGAAACCAATAGTGGGAGGTCGGCCTTAAGACAGTCTTAAGGTCTGTCTTTTCCCTAGAAGGGGAGCCCCAAGATGCATACTCTGGCTATTGCACAAAGTGAGTCTAGGCTGCGGGAGGGCCCTTGGCCTGCTTCTCCTTCCAGGGGCTCCCTCCATGGGATGGGATACTCCAGAGATCCCTGATCCTCCTGATTGTTTAACTATCTTTTTCATGAATATTCCACCCATGCCTCTTCCAGGTCAACTCCTGTTTGTCCTGCCTATCTCAGGCACCACTTCCTTCAGGTAGTCTTCCAGTCAGGCACCTGGTCTGAGCATTCCAATACCAGTCTGTACCAAAGCCCTTGGGACATCACTTTTGTATCTTGTGTGACTTGGAGGGCAAAATGCAAATTCAGGGCCCAGCACACAGCAAGCCTTCAGCCTCTGTTTTGAGTGAATGTTAGCAGGGGATTGGGGAGGGTAGAGGTGGGACTTGGAAGAATTGACCCTAGCTTCTCTCCCTCCCTTTAAAGGGCCAGACCTGTCAGCCAGTGTAGCTCCACCTGATCATCCGGGAACTCTCCTTCAGCCCAGGTAGAAGACAAAGCCCCTGGGCAAGCGTATAGCCTGCGGTTCAGTGAACCTCTTGTCCTTGCCTCAGGTTTCAGGAACCGGATCCCAACCGGTCAACTTGTGTGTCCTCTTTCCTTCCCAAGTGGGAAAGAAAATCTCCAGCCTGCCTCCCCCTCCCTTCTCCCTGGTGTTACCAGGGGCTGGGGATTAGCACCTGTACCCAGCCAGGGGCAGGGGCAGCTGAGCTGGCGGGGGTGGAGGAGAGCTCTCCCTAGAGGTAAACTTGAGAAGCAAACCCGAAGCACCCCACTAATAGCGGCTGCTGGGCCTGACCTTCCCCTCCCACTGCCTGCACAGCCTCTGCAGCCCCCTCCCCCGTCGGTTCTAGTTCACAGTTCAATGTCCAGGATATCTCTCTACAGGGCTGGGAAGGCCGAGGCCGGTGGCCTAAACCTCAGAATGCCCTTTGCAGAGGGCTGGGACTTATCAGGAGTGCACTGAGCAGCACGGCTCAACGCTTAAGGAGATTAACCCCAACTGGTACACACCCAAAATAGCCCTGGAGGCTAGGGTGGAGAGGGCAGAAGAGGTGATGGGGGCCTGTTGACCCAGGGAGGGAAAAGCAGGCACCGGAGAGGGCTAGACTCTGTTAAAATCTCTCCCTGAAACTTGAAACTGCCTCCATCCAGAGTTTGAAAAAGCAACTGATTGTTTCTTAAACTAGGTGGTACAATCCACAGGTGTTTGTTTTAAATATTGTTCTTACTCATACGTTTTCTTCTGTATGTGTATAATATTTAAAGAATTTTGAGGGCAGGTGTGGTAGCTAATGCCTGTAATCTTAGCACTTTGAGAGGCTGAGACAGGAGGATCACTTGAGCTTTGGAGCTCGAGACCAGCCTGGGCAACATAGCAAGACCCCATCTCTAAAAAGTTAAAAATTAAATTAAAAAAAAAAAAATTTTACCAGCCTAGCCAACATGGTGAAACCCCATCTCTACTAATAATACAAAAAAAAATGGCCGGGCATGGTGGCTCACACCTGTAATCCCAGCACTTTGGGAGACTGAATCAAGCAGATCACCTGAGGCCGGGAGTTCAAGACCAGCCTGACCAACATGGAGAACCTATTCTACTAAAAATACAAAATTAGCCAGGCATGGCGGCGCATGTCTGTAATCCCAGCTACTCAGGAGGCTGAGGTAAGAGAATTGCTTGAACTCGGGAGGCAGAGGTTACAGTGAGCCGAGATCGCACCATTGCACTCCAGCCTGGGCAACAAGAGCAAAACTCTATCTCAAAAAAAAAAAAAAAAAATGCCAAGCGTGGTGGCGCATGCCTGTAGTCCAGCTACTTGGGAGGTTGAGGCAGGAGGCTGAGGCAGGAGAATCACTTGAACCCAGGAGGCAGAGGTTGCAGTGAGCTGAGATTGAGCCACTGCTCTCCAGCCTGGCTGACAGGGTCAAAAAAAAAAGTCCATCTCAAAAAAAAAAGAATTTTGAGCAAGTGAGGCATTAGTGCCTGCTCTCCCCCTCAGTGCTGCCCTCTGGGTGCCTGCCTTCTCCTTACTGGGACAGTAGGTATAAGAGCTTGGCTGGGCTGGGTGCGATGGCTCACGTCTGTAATCCCAGTGCTTTGGGAGGCCGAGGCGGGCAGATCAAGAGATCAAGTGATCGAGACCAGCCTGGCCAACATGGTAAAACCCCGTCTCTACTAAAAATACAAAAATTAGCTGGATGTGTTGGCACATGCCTGTAGTCCCAGCTACTCAAGAGGCTGAGGCAGAAGAATCCCTTGAACCCAGGAGGTGGAGGTTGCAGTGAGCCGAGATCGTGCCACTGTACTCCAGCCTAGCAACAGAGCAAGACTCTGTGTCAAAAAAAAAAAAAAAAAAAAAAAAAAAAAAAAAAAAAAAGAGCTCGGGTGGATGGAAACTGCAAGAGGGAGGCAGGACAGATAGACAGGACCAAGGAGCACTTGTAAAATAAGATGACTCACCAGTGAGAGCAGGATATAGATGGTTAAGAGGTGGGGTCTGCGTCCCACTAACCAAGTGGAGGTTGCTCCTAGCATCAGAGAAGGCTGTTGGCTTCAGGGATTCCGGGAGCTTCATGGTCCCCAGGCTGGGACAAGAACGTGAGGTCAAAGCCCTGGTCTTATCTGTCTATCCTCCTTCAGTCTCTCTTTCTCCCCTCCAGGAGACTTTAGAGTATCCTTGTCAGACCGTGTCAGCATATCTACAGCTGGTCCCACAGCGTGCAGAGCCTGCATGAATCTCACCGAGAGATAGGCAGTCTATACACATGTGTATAAACACACACACACACACACACACACACAGAGCAGGAACAGAGGAACAATACACAGCACCATGCATGGGGGACAGGAGAGGCGACACTGATATTTACATGCCTGCCAAGTTGGATAAACAGGAATATCCTGAGCCATAGAATGCAGGCCTTTCCAGATCAAGCCCTTCCTTATTTATTGGACCACTTTTGTATAACCAGCAAAAGAGCAGTGGTCTCCATTCGGTTCATCAGTTCCCCCAACGGCTTGTTAGTGTTTGGGTGGTATGGTGAGACAGAAAGTCCATGGGTGTCTGGAATCAGATAGGTCCAGGTTTGAATTCTGCTCCTGCCCCTTACTGATCCAGTGACCTGGAATACGTTACCCAAGGAAGATAGAACATTAACTTGATTGAGTGCCTTCTGGTGCCAAAGGCTTTATCAATGCTATCTCATTAACATAGCTTCTTGAGGCCCAATTACTTTACCTGTCAAGTGGGCATGATACAATCACCCTTGAAGGGTTATAGTGAAGATTAAATAGGATGAGGCATTGAAAGTGTTTGGCACATCATGAGAGACCTTCATTCCTCACTCTTCAGAGTTTGTACCCATGTATCTGCTAAATCGACATTATTTTATCTCTCATAAAGTTAAAAAAAAAAAAAAACCAATGAGAGTGAAGGAATGACAAAGAGAGAGGGGAAGGGGAGGAAGGAAAGCAGGGAGACAGAGCTTATGTAATTACTCGCTGCCTGGCCCCAGCCACCTGATTTCTATGAGCCTCTGCCGAATTTATTTGATATCCCAGGCTCAGGGGCCCAAACTGAGTTTCTGGGTTGGAAAAAGGCAGAGTGAAAGGAGATTAGGAGAAGCTTTCGAGGTGGATTCTCCTTGTCTGCAGGCTTCCACCCCAGCACAAGCTGAGAAAAGCCAAGGCTGCTTTGGGAGAACTTGGTTTCAGCTGTCCCTGGGGCCCACTGCAGAAAGGACAAGCCGCGTTGTCGGGATGCTGTTTACAAACAGCTAGGAATAGAAGCACCTCCTGTTCCCACACCCCTCCACCACCCTCTCCTGGACGGCCCTCAGGCTCCTTCCGATTGTTACTTCACTCGGCCTTCCTTCCAGATCAAGCCAGCAGGGCTGGCAGGACCCCTGCCCCCGAGCCTGTCAAGTGAAAGGTGCTGCATCCTCAGGCAGAAATTCCCAGCTAAGCTGTGAGTGCAGAATATATGAGTCTAGTGGTTAGAATACTCTCTTCGGGCCAGCTAGACCTGGGTGCAGATCCTGCTCTGCTGGTTGCTGGCTGTATGACCCAAACAAGCGACTTCACCTCTTGGAGCCTGAGTTTCCTCCCCTATAAAACGGAAATTACGGTCGGGCGCGGTGTCTCATGCCTGTAATCCCAGCACTTTGGGAGGCCGAGGCAGCCGGATCACCTGAGGTTGGGAGTTCAAGATCAGCCTGACCGCCATGGAGAAACCCCATCTCTACTAAAAATACAAAATTAGCCAGGCGTGGTGGCACGCACCTGTAATCCCAGCTACTTGGGAGGCTGAGGCAGGAGAATCTCTTGAACCCGGGAAGGAGAGGCTGTGGTGAGATTAGATGGCGCCACTGCACTCCAGCCTGGGGGACAAGAGCAAAACTCTGTCTCAAAAAAAAAAAAAAAAAAAAAAAAAGGAAATTACAATGGTTTTTCGTAGGATGAGGTTTCAGCAAAATAATCCACATAAAGCACTAAGCAGAGTGCTGGCTTGGAAACCTAGTAGTAAAGGCCCATGAACATTAGTTTCCTCCCTTCCCTTCACTCCTATCTGCCCCTCCCGTTCCCATTCTCTTCATTCTTTTTATACACAGAATTCATGAATCATGCTTTATGTTTACAAGGAGGGAGGAGGACTCCATTAAATCATTATTTCACCAGCTCTTTAATGAGTTCCTATTATGTACTTTCTAAACACCAGGATAGAGTAGTGAACAAGATAAACAAGGTTCTTGCCCTCATAGAGGTTACATTCTGTTTGTTTGTTTTTGAGACAGGGTGTCACTCTGTTCCCCAGCATGGAGTGCAGTGGCATGATCTTGGCTCACAGCAGCTTCTATCTCCTGGGCTCCAGCGATCCTCTTGCCTCAGCCTCCCGAGTAGCTGGGACTACAGTTGTGCACCACCATGTCCAGATAATTTTTTTGTATTTTTAGTAGAGACAGGGTTTCACCATGTCGCCCAGGCTGGTGTTGAACTCCTGGGCTCAGATGATCTGCCCACCTTGATCTCCCAAAGTGCTGAGATTACGGGCATGAACCACTGTTTTGTTTTTGTTTTTGTTTGTTGTTTGTTTGTTTTGAGACACAGTCTTACTCTGTTGCCCAGGCTGGAGTGCAATGGTGCAATCTCAGCTCACTGCAGCTTCCACCTCCTGAGCTCAAGGGATCCTCTTGCCTCAGCCTCCCAAGTAGTTAGGACTACAGGTGTGTGCCGTCACGTCCAGATAATTTTTAAATTATTTGTAGATACTGGGGTCTCCCTGTGTTGCCAAGGCTAGTCTTGAACTCCTGGGTTCAAGTGATCCTCCTGTCTTGGCCTCCCAAAATGCTGGGATACAGGCATGAGCCACCCTACCTGGCCAAGGTTACATTCTAATGGGTGAGACAGACAATATATGTATTTCCATATGCAGATCATATATAGCATGTGTACATATAACATATAACATATATCTTCTAAAAAGAGTAATGCCATTTAAGGGAAGAGTTTATGACCAACTATATCAGTGGGGGACCACTTCTGACAAAATAGTCAGGTTCTTCACCACCAAAAGAGGTGACATTTGAGCAGATTCTTTTTTTTTTTTTTGAGACGGAGTCTCACTCTGTTGCCCAGTCTGGAATGCAGTGGTGCGATCTTGGCTCACTGCAACCTCTGCCTCCCAGATTCAAGCAATTCTCCTGCCTCAGCCTCCTGAGTCGCTGCGATTACAGGTGCCTGCCGCCACTCCCAGCTAATTTTTTTTTTTTTTTGTATTTTTTAGTAGACACGGGGTTTCACCATGTTGGCCAGGCTGGTCTCGAACTCTTGACCTCAGGTGATCCACCTGCTTCAGCCTCCCAAAGTGTTGGGATTACAGGTGTGAGCCACTGCACCTGGCCCATTTGATCAGATTCTAAATGGACCGAAGGAGCTAGCCTTGGGAAGGTGTGGGGAAAAGCCTTCCAAGCAGAGGGAACATCAAAGACACACGCCCTGGAGTGGGAGCAGGGTTAGGGTATCAGAGGAAAAGCCAGGCCCCATAACTAGAGCAAGAGGAGTGGGGAAGGAGGCTGGAGGAGACGAGGCCTTGGAAGTAAGCAGGGTTCCGATCACGTGGGGCTTTTAGGGTAGCAGAGTTTGACTTTTTATTCTAAACACATGAGAAGTCATTGGAGTGCTTTGAGTAGGGGAGACATGTGATCTAACTTATGCCTTTAAACGGCTCATTCTGCCAGCTTTCAGATAGACTATAGGAGGGCAAGAGTGCAGAAATGAGCAGTTAGAAGGGTGTTTCTGTTGCTCAGGTGAGAGCTCAAAGATGGTTTGATGAGAAATGGAAACTGGCTGATGCTTTGGGGGAAAGAGAAGAGTTGGGGTGATCAGTACTGCCTACGCTATTTGGTGAATTTGATGTCCTTTTTTTTTTTTTGAGACAAGGTCTGGAGTGCAATGGCATGATCTTGGCTCACTGCAACCTCCGCCTTCTGGGTTCAAGTGATTATCCTGCCTAAGCCTCCTGAGTAACTGGGATTACAGGCGCCCACCACCACGCCCGGATAAGTTTTGTATTTTTAGTAAAGACAGGGTTTCGCCATGTTGGCCAGGCTGGTCTTGAACTCCCAACCTCAGGTGATCTGCCCACCTCAGCCTCCCAAAGTGCTGGGATTACAGGCATGAGCCACCGCACCTGGCCAATCCCAGGACTTTGGGAGGCCGAGGCGGGCAGATCGCCTGAGGTCAGGAGTTCGAGACCATCCTGGCCAACATGGTGAAACCCTGTCTCTACTAAAAATACAAAAATTATCTGGGCGTGGTAGCGGGCACCTGTAATCCCAGGTACTCAGGAGGCTGAGGCAGGAGAATCGCTTGAACCCAGGAGGTGGAGGTTGCAGTGAGCTGAGATCATGCCACTGCACTCCAGCCTGGGTGACAGAGCGAGACTGTCGGAAAAAATAATAACATTTTAAAAACCCCGAAATGCTGGTATCACAGGCGTGAACCACCACGACCGGCCGAATTTGATGTCCTTTACTGCCATGGGAACCAGCAGGGAAGGAGTGGTTTTGGGAGGTGAAGAATTCTGATTTGAACAAGTTAAGTTTGTTGTGCTTAGTAGACCCCCCCCAAGGGGAAATGTTGGGTTGACAGGGGTTGTGTAAGTCTGGGGCTCAGTGGGAAGAGGGGACAGGAGATTAAATGTGGGAGTCATCAGTCTGTGGATGATACTGAAAGCCCTGAGCCTGGAAGAGATCACTTAGGGAATAAATGTGAGTGGAGGAGAGCAGAGGGCCGAGGCCCCAGCCCTTTGTGATACCCACATTTAGGTGTTGGCAGAGGAGAAGGAGCCAGTGAAGGGACTGAGAGGTAGGAGGACATTCAGAGTGGTTTCACCAAATCAGGTGAGAAAGGACGTCCAGAAGGAGAGCGTGTACTCCACCGTATCCATTCTTGCTGAGAGGTTTAATAAGGTGAGACAGATAATCAATCCCAGTAACTGGTAAGATGGAAGCCATTGGAACCTTGGCAAGAATGATTTCACTGTGGTGAATAGTGGACTAAAAAGAGAGAATATGGATAAGGATTGGAGATGGAGCATCTAGACAAGTCTCTTTTTTCCTCAGTTTTGTTCTAATGGGAAGCAGAATAGTAGGGTGGCAGCTGAAGATAAATGTGAAATCAGGGAGGATATTTTTGAAAGACAGGGAATATTCTAGTATGGCTGATGGGGATAATTCAGTAGACAGGGAGACTTTTATAACACCAGGAAAGGGGGCAAAAAGGGGTGGAGTTCAGTTGAGGGGTCACGAGTCAGCAGCAGGTGGTCATGTCTTGTATTAGGAGAGAAGGCAGCAGAGATGGACCAAGATGCAGCCAGGTTGATAAGTGTGGTGATGGGAAGATGAGATTTGCCTCATACATGCAACGTGCTGCTCTGGAAGGACAGCACTGGCGGCCATAAGTTGATCTGAAGGGAGGAGAAACCAAGGAGACTGACAATAGTCAGAGGTCAAGCCTCAGGTCACAAGAAAAATGCTCAGTGCTCCCTGGATAAGGGCAGAGAAAACATGAAAGTACTTCCGGATATGAAATCTGGCATGAGAATAGTCAACAGACAACAGCCAGCTGCCAGAGCTGCTTGAAAATCCAGTAGATTTTCACCTCCAGTGCATCGATCTTCTGTCCCTAAAGCCACCCATGCCTAAGGAGAAGGAGGGAGCACACTGGTCCCTTCGCAGCATATGACTGACAGCTGGTGTGGTGGGACATGCGCTGGACTTGCAAGCCAAACCAGGGGGACCTGGGGCTAATTCCCAAATTGACTGTTTATCAGCTGGGTGGCCTCAGACAAGCATTTAGTATTTCTAAGCTTCACTTTATTTTATTTTATTCTTTAATGCCTTGTCTATATTTCATTTTAGTTGACAATAATGTTTTATATTTTATTGGAATATAAAAGATTTACAGAAATGTGCACAAAACATAAGTATAGAGTTTCATGAATTATCACAAATGAACAAGAAATTGAATGTTGTCAGCACCACAGTACTGTCCCCACCCAAACTTCCTCTCCAAAGATAGCCCCATCCTGATTTCTAATCCCCTAGGTTAGTCTTGCTTTTATATATATATATAAAATATATATATATATTATATATATATATATATAGTGAGAGAGAGAGCGTCATGCAGCGTGTATTTTTTTGTGTCTGGCTTCTTTCACTCAACTTTTTGCATGTTTGTGACATGCAACCATGTTGTTGTCTGTAGCATTTTTTTTTTTTTTTGAGACGGAGTCTCGCTCTGTCGCCCAGGCTGGAGTGCAGTGGCGCTATCTCGGTTCACTGCAAGCTCCGCCTCCCGGGTTTACGCCATTCTCCTGCCTCAGACTCCCGAGTAGCTGGGACTACAGGCGCCCGCCACCTCGCCCGGCTAATTTTTTTGTATTTTTAGTAGAGACGGGGTTTCATTGTGTTAGCCAGGATGGTCTCGATCTCCTGACCTCGTGATCCGCCCGTCTCGGCCTCCCAAAGTGCTGGGATTACAGGCTTGAGCCACCGCGCCCGGCCAGCATTTTTTTTTTAAATTTTTATTTTTTTGAGACAGAGTTTCACTCCTGTTGCCCAGGCTGGTATGCAATGGCACAATCTTGGCTCACTGCAACCTCTGCCTCCCGGGTTCAAGCAATTCTCCTGCCTCAGCCCCCAAAGTAGCTGTGATTACAGGTGCCCACCACCACGCCCGGCTAATTTTTGTATTTTTAGTAGAGATGGGGTTTCACCAGGTTGGCCAGGCTGGTCTTGAACTCCTGACCTCAGATGATCCGCCCACCTTGGCCTCCCAAAGTGCTGGAATTACAGGCCTGAGCCACCACACCATCTGTAGCATTTTTTTTTTTTTTTTTTTATTGAGACTGAGTCTTGCTCTGTTGCCCAGGCTGGAGTGCAGTGGCACGATCTCAGCTCACTGCTAGCTCCACCTCCCAGGTTCACGCCATTCTCCTGCCTCAGCCTCCCGAGTAGCTGGAATCACAGGCACCCGCCACCATGCCTGGCCAATTTCCCTGCATTTTTTTTTTAGTAGAGACGGGGTTTCACCACGCTAGCCAGGATGGTCTCAATCTCCTGACCTCGTGATCCACCCACCTTGGCCTCCCAAAGTGCTGGGACTACAGGAGCGAGCCACCGCACCCGGCTGGATCAGTAGCATTTTTAAACCTTCATTGCTATGCAGCATTTTCCTATGTGAATATACCACAATTTATTTATTCATTTCACTGTTAATGGACATTGGGTTGTTTCCAGTTTGGAGCTATTATAAACAATGCTGTTATGAACTTTTTCAGACATTTTTAGTGCACTTTTGACTTCATTTCTGTTGGGTATGTAACTGAGAGTGGAATTTCTGGGTCATGGAGAATGCATAGTGAACTTTAATTTCTTCTTCTGTCAATAAGGATGATACCACCTAATTTGAAGGTCTCCATGAGGAAAAGATACAAAAGTTTGAAGAAGGTCTAACATAGTGCTTTGCAAACAGTAGGCACTAAGTTAAGTGATAGTCATCAACATCATTTCTTTCTTTTTGTTTTTTCTTTTTGAGACAAGGTCTTTTCGTCCAGGCCAGAGTGCAGTGGTGCAATCTTGGCTCACTGCAACCTCTGCCTCCTGGGCTCAAGTGGTCCTCCCACTTCAGCCTCCCGACTACAGGTATGCACCACCATACCTGGCTAATTTTTTTATTTTGGGTAGAGACAGGGTTTTGCCATGTTGCCCAGGCTGGTCTTGAACTCCTGGGCTCAAACAATCCACCAGCCTCAACCTCCCAAAGTGCTGGGATTACAGGCCTGAACCACCCCTCCCAGCCATCATTTTTAATGGAGTCCATCTCTGAGAGCAACTAGGTGCTGTATATCCTTTTCAGCATGTTCTGCCTCCTGTCCTCCTGACCCTCTCTATTGAGATTTGGACACTTCACTAAAGCCCAGGTCAGATTCCTCTACCTCAGGACTCATCTCTTCCAAAGATGATGACTTAGAGGCATATCCCACCTCATGGCTTCTTCTCATTCCTAGTCTTACCTACTCCCAATATGGACTGACTGCTTTTCCACTCAATTTTCAGGTTTTACTTGTAATTTTCCTCTTTAGCTTATATGTTACTATGGTTATTCTGAACATTATCCTCAATTCTCATGCTTAGTCCTCCCCAACCTTCCATCACCCCTACCCTGGATGAAAGTAACCATTTAGCAGTTCTATTGTACATCTAAGCTATTGAACATACCCAGAGAAAATAGCAGCCTCAAATAGCACTGTATTGGTGCCTCTGTGGATTAAAACCCTATAACCTCAGCCAAGCCCTCAAAGCTGCCCAGAAAACATCTACACTCCTTCTTCTCACTCCTCTGGGACATTATCCTAAAAGTTAGCTTTTTTTTCTTTTTTCTTTTTTTTTTTTTTTTTTGATACAGGGTCTTGCCCTGTCACCCAGGTTGGAGTGCAGTGGCATGATTATGGCTCACTGCAGCCTTGCCTCCTGAGCTCAAGTGATCGTCCCACCTTAGCCTCCCAAAGTGCTGGGATTACAGGCGTGTCCCACTGTGCCCAGTCAGGCTTTCTTTACAAACTCTCTTGTCACATGTCTCTTTTCACCCTCAACAGATGATCTAGCCTTATATTTCATGGAGACATTTGAAGCCATCAGATGAAAATGTCTTCAAATTCCCCTTCTGTCACTTGAAAACTTGCAAGCATACATATATGCAAGCTTTTGCCCACCTTTCTCTCCCTGTTTTTTTTTTTTTTTTTTGGAGACGGAGTCTCACTGCGTCACCCAGGCTGGAGTGCAGTGGCACAATCTCAGCTCACTGCAACCTCCTCTGCTTCCCGAGGTCAAGCGATTCTCATACCTCAGCCTCCTGAGTAGCTGGGATTACAGGCATGCACCCCCATGCCCAGCTAATTTTTGTATTTTTAATAGAGGTGAGGTTTTGCCAAGTTGGCCAGGCTGGTCTTGAACTCCTGCCCTCAAGTGATCCATCTGTCTTGGCCTCCCCAAGTGTTGGGATTACAGGCGTGAGCCACCGAACCTGGCTTTCCCTTTCTCTTTTATCCCACGGAAAGGATATCCCTCTTCTGTCCCAGACTATTACCCAAACCCACTTTTTAGAATCTCTTATCTCCTGCCTCCACAGGGACCTTTGCTCCTTTAAACATCTCTCTCTCTCTCTTCAACGTTCCCTTTTACTGGGTCTTTCTCCCCAATTCCCACATTCTCTCCTTTCCTTCTTAGCTAAGAGGTAGGAAATGGCATCTATGCTCACTATCACCCTGGACGTCTCTGCCCCCACCCACCACTGCACAGATGAGGTATCTGGAGACCTCCTTGTTGCCTTTATCTGAGCACACTTTTTAGTCTTTAACTATTTGTTTACTTTGTGGTATTTAACCACTCTGTCATTCTTTAAAACACTCATTTCCCTCGGTGCCAATACAGCACATTCTCCTTGTTTTCCTTTCATCTCTTTAGCTGTTCCTTCTTAATCTCCTCTGTGTGCAGCTCATACTCTATTGCCTAAATATTACTGTTTAGGGCTCTGCCCTTCCTGTGCAGTCTTCATGGCTACCTTCATCCAACCCCATGGATTCAGCTATCCCCATATGCTCTCTTTCTATCTCTGGCCTAGATCTCTATTTTGAGTTCTAGATCATTCAGTTGCCTCTTGGACTCCTCAAGTGTCTCAAATTCAGCTGGTCTACAAATAAATTAATCATTGTCACCCCACCCGACCCCTACACCTGCTTTTCCTCCTGTGTTCCGCACTTTGGTGAATAGAAGTACCATCTAATCAGACACCTACGTCCTAACCCTGGGCTATTGTCCTGCTCCAATTCCTCTCCCAGTGTCTCCAGACTTTCCTGGTGTTAGGATCCTGTTGTTTCTGCCTCTGTGATCTCTCTGGACTCTGCCCCTCCTCGCAATTCAACTTCTATTGCTCCCACGCATATCACTTATCAACTAGAAGAACGTTACAGCCTCCTAACTCATCTCCCAGCCTCTCTTCTCATGCCATTGGAATCCATCCTCCCCACAGTTGACCTTCCCTCTGTAAAAGCCTTCAACTGCTCAATGTAGCTTCCATCATCAAATTCACACTTCTTAGCCTGGCTTAGAAGGCCACTGATGATCCAGTGCCTTCCTGTTTCTCAAGCTACGAATGCTCTTCACCTTGACTCTCACCCTACAGTTATACTTGACCATTGGTTCTCCAGAGTGCCAGGCTTTATCTTGCTTCCTCTGTGCCTTTGAACATATTGTCGCCTCCAACTGGAATGCCAGGCCTAGCCAACCCTCATTCCTCTTTCAAGGCTTAACTTAGCTGACACTTTGTCTAGAAGCTTTCCGGACCCCTCCAGCCTGAGTTGTTGTGCTCCACCTCTGTGTTCACAAAGCACCACCTGCAAGTTCTGGCACTTCCTGTTCCATTGGCATGTAACACATCATTTCAGCATTGTCTGTTTCTGTGCTTTTCCCAAACTTCTTAAGAATGAGAGCTGACTCTTATTCATCTTCATGTCCCCAGCAGTGAACACAATACCTGGCTTAATAGATGCCTGTTGAATGAATGAAGGATGAGGAATTTGCAAAGGCAGTTCTATCACACTTGATTGAATCTACAAAATTTATAATTCATCTATACCCTTCTGAGACTATTTGAAAATATGATTTTGTATCCAACTTGTCAAATAAAGGAAGATTTGGCAGTGATCCTTTTTTATCCAGGTCTTAAAAATAACCAATTAAATCAGTCTAAAATTTACACTCTGAGGTCTGAATTGTTGGGATAGATCACTGCCATATTTCCCCTTCAGTTTAAACTTGTTCCATTTTTTTCTTCATTTCCTTGCAATTCTGTCTTCCAGCTCTATAGTAATCTGAGATTACAAACTAACATATTAAGTTCACTTCCCAGGTATGGTGGCTCACGCCTGTAATCCCAGCACTTTGGGACGCCAAGGCGGGTGAATCACCTGCGGTCAGAAGTTCGAGACCAGCCTGATCTACTAGAAATACAAAAATTAGCTGGGCGTGGTGGTGGATGCCTGTAATCCCAGTTACTTGGGAGGCTGAGGCAGGAGAATCACTTGAACCCAGAGGGTGCAGTGAGCCAAGATCATGCCATTGCACTCCAGCCTGGGCAACTAGCCAGACTCTGTCTCAAAATAAATAAATAAATAAATAAATAAATTCCACCTGTGATCCCTAGGGCGACAGATAGACCTTAAAGAAAATATTAATAATATTTTTGCAGGTCGGGTGTGGTGGCTCATGCGTGTAATCCCAGCATTTTGGGAGGCCGAGGTGGGCTGATCACTTGAGGTCAGGAGTTCAAGACAAGCTTCGACAGCATGGCAAAACCCCGTCTCTACTAAAAATACAAAAAATTTAGCCAGGCATACTGGCCCACATCTGTAGTCCCAGCTATTTGGGAGGTTGAGGCATGAGAATTGTTTGAACCTGGGAGGTACAGGTAGCAGTGAGCTGAGATCACGCCACTGCACTCCAGCCTGGGCAACAGAGGGAGACTCTGTCTCAGTAATAATAATAAGAATAATAAATAACATTTTTGCTAATAATTTGCTCTATATGCACTCAGATAAGGCCTTTAGCTCCCATCATCTGGATTCTTCCCTAAAGTATCTATCTGGAGAAGTTCAGCAGCATTGCCTCTAGATCTAGAAAAAGTAATACAGCTCTCCTAGAGAACTTGCTACAAGCAGATTTCCCTTTGGATCACACACATAGGAGCAGCAGAGGGAGCTGCCCTCTTCAGAGCACTCACGGAGCCCACCCCTTTGGGAGGCCCAGTGCTTGGGTATGTGGCTATGATAACCTGGAAGGTATCTGGATATACCTGTTGTGCAGCAGGGTAGACACAGACTTGCCTTTCTGAAGCCCGAGTTGTGAGGCTGGAGCAAAGGAGGAGCAGAACTGGGTTAGGTCCTTGTAGGCAACTGATCAGCTTTTCTCAGCCAGGCTTCTATAAGATAATTAAGCCCTGGAGAAAATGAACTGAGAGACTATATCCTCAGTTCCCCCTGTCTTAGTCCATTTTGTGCTGCTATAATAAAATACTACAGACTGTGTGATTTATAATGAACAGAAGTACATTTTGCTCATGGTTTTGAAGGCTGGGAAGTCCAAGATCAAGGGCCTGTATCTGGCAAGGGCCTCACTGCTGCATTGTCCTATCCATGGCAGCAGGCAGAAGGACAAGTGAGGGCCAAAGAGAGCCAGGAAGTTGAACTTGTCCTTTTATGACAAACCCACTTCCATGATAATGGCATTAATCCATTCATGAAAGCAGTGCCCCCATGACCCAAACCCCTCCCACTAGGCCCCACCTCCCAACACCACTGCGCTGGGGATTGAGTTTCCAATGCATGAATTTTGGAGGACACATTCCAAACCCAGCACTCCCAAAGATGCTAGCTGGTCCCATTCTCAATTCATAGGAAAGAAATTAACTCTATATAATGGATGCCTTAGGGCAGTAAGGGCTTAAATTTTCTTCTGAAATTCCAGTTGTCAAGGGTTGACGTTGCACCATTTTGTTTACACTGAGTTTCCTCAAGGTAGATCATCTCACCTACCCCAATGGCAGCATCTCTTCCACTTGCTACTTAGTGATAACCCACTTGTCCCATTTGTCCCATGTCCTCAACTTCACTGAAAAGTATAGCAATTTCTTCTCTTCTTTTTTTTTTTTTGAGATGGAGTCTAGCTCTGTCACCAGGCTGGAGTGCAGTGGCGTGATCTTGGCTCACTGCAATCTCCGCCTCCAGGGTTCAAGTGATTCTCCTGTCTCAGCCTCCTGAGTAGCTGGGGTTACAGGCACGCACCACCACACCCAGCTAATTTTTGTATTTTTAGTAGAGACAGGGTTTCATCATGTTGGTCAGGATGGTCTCAATATCCTGACTCGTGATCCTCCCACCTTGGCCTCCCAAAGTGCTGGGATTACAGGGGTGAGCCACCATGCCCAACGAAGTATAATAATTTTTAAATCACCAAGAAAATGTCTAATAATGATCCCAGAGTACTAAAGACTCAAGTGTTCCAATGGTCAAAGTTCTTTCAGGTTGGGAGGCTTTTGGTTTTACTTCCGGTCTCTGTCATCTTTGCCTTAAAAGCATATGGGGGTGATATAAAGAACATAGACACGATACTTCTAAATTTATTTTATTTGAAGAAAAATATGCTTATAATGTAATAAGGCTCATTATAGACAATATCCTAAACATGGGAAAAAAAAGGAAAATAGCCAATAATTCTTTGTCTTATTGGCTAAATATATCAGCCATTGTCAATTTTCTTGCTTGTTTGTTTTTGAAACAAGGTCTCGCTCTATTGCTTAGGCTGGGGTGCAGTGATGCAATCTCAGCTTACTGCTCCCACACTCCACCACTCCCAGCTTTTTTTTTTTTTTTTTTTTGTATTTTTTGTAGAGACAGGGTTTTGCCATGATGTCCAGGCTAGTCTCAAACTCCTGGACTCGAACAGTCCACTCTCCTCAGCCTCCCCAAGTGCTGGGATTACAGGTATGAGCTACGGCTCCCAGCTTCAATTTTTTTGAGTGTATAATTATATATTTTCTTTTTGTAGTTGAGATCATTTAATGCACAGCCACATATTCACTAAATTGTGTTCCCTACCTTATTTATTTATATTTTTGCTTATCATATTATAATCGCTTTTCCCATGTCACTAAAAATTCTTCCTAAACATTGTTTTCAGTGGATGTCATCAGAGTCTATTGTATGGCTGTGTTGAACCATTTGCCTATATTTGGACATTTACATGGCTCTCAATAAATACACTTTCCAAGGCCCTAAACAGATCCCCGGAGCCTCAGCACAGGCTCCTTCTCTTGGCCTTTGGCGCCCATCCCCAGAGAGATGGAGTCAGCCAAACAAGATGATAAACAGAACAGTTAACACACTGCTTCCCCAGCTGAGCCTTATGGGTTGGTGGGTGAAACAAAGCCCCCAAAAGAGAAAAAAGACTCACTGGGCACTGGCAACAGAGACTTATGGTCAGTTCACAGCACAGACACTCCATAGCCCAGAGAAACATGAGGCCACACATATTATTCTTTTAGAGGATCAAGTTCCTGATGTTGGACTATCTGCCAAGCAGAGCAAACCTCCACCTCCCTCTCACTTTGACTCCCTGAGGGGAAATGTGTCAGTTTGTATGCAGTATAGATAGAGCAGATATGCCTGGTTTTCCTTTGTTTGGGGAAGAAAAAAAAAATGTTACCACCTAAAAGGAAAATTGGCTGGGTGTGGTGGCTCACACTTGTAATTCCAACACTTTGGGAGGCTGAGATGGGAGGACTGCTTGAGCCCAGGAGTTCGAGACCAGCCTGGGCAACATAGGGAGACCCCACCCCCCAATCTCTCCAAAAAGAATGTAAAAATTAGCCAGGTGTGGTGGTGCCCGCCTGTGGTTGCAGCTACTTGGGAGGCTGAGGTGGGAGGATCGCTTGAGCCTGGGAGGTCGAGGCTGCAGTAAGCCATGATCACACCACTGAACCCCAGCCTGGGCACAAAGAAAGACCCTGTCTCAAAAAAATTAAAAAATAAAAAAGAGAAAGAGATAAAGTGCGCACGTGCGCGCGTGCACACACACACACACACACACACACACACACACACACCCCTCAAGGCTCCAGCCTTGAAAATTTTCAGGTCTTGGGAGGATGTCAAGAAGAGAAGGTCAACTAGTTCATCCTCCTGCTTCTACAGGGCCCTAGCCTAAAAACATTCCACAGCAATACCAAACCATAACCAAATGGTCATACAAAGTAATTTTCCCGAGAAAAATGGAAAGTGTCTTACTCCCAGAAGCTTATAGGTAAGTATTTAGTTGCTGTCTTGGAACATCACACAATATGCCCCAGCTCATCCATGTGCAATAAAAGCAGAGCCTAATGCCTTGGGTCTGAAGATTTATGGGCTTCCACATACATTATCTCATTTGATCCTTGCTTCAGCCTTATAAGGTAGACAGGGGAGGTAAATTTTAATCTACTTGACAGGTGAAGAATCTGAGGCTTAGAGAGGCCACCAGCTGGTGGCCAAGGAAGATTTTTTTTTTTTTTTTTTTTTTGAGATGGAGTTTTGCTCTTGTAGCCCAGGCTGGAGTACAGTGGCACAACCTCAGCTCACTGCAACCTCCGCCTCCTGGGTTCAAGAGATTCTCCTGCCTCAGCCTCACGAGCTGGGCTTACAGGCGGGTGCCACCATGCCTGGCTAATTTTTGTATTTTTAGCGGAGACAGGGTTTCACTGTGTTGGCCATGGCTGGCCTTGAACTCCTGACCTTAAGTGATCTGCCCACCTCGGCCTCCCAAGTGCTGGGATTACAGGTATGAGCCACCACACCCGGCCAGAGGATCTTGAGCTCTTTTCTTTGTCTCTCTCTCTGTTTTTTGTTTTTTGTTTTTTCCAGAGATGGAGTCTTGCTCTGTCACACACGCTAGAGTGCCATGGCGCAGTCATAATTCACTGCAGCCTTGAACTCCTGGGTTCATCCTCCCACCTCAGCCTCCTGAGTAGCTGGGACTGCAGGCACATGCCACTGTTAAAAATTACGGCTAATTTTTTTTTCCTTTCTTTCTTTCTCTCTTTCTTTCTTTCTTTCTTTCTTTCTTTCTTTCTTTCTTTCTTTCTTTCTTTCTCTTTCTTTCTTTCTTTCCTTTCTTTTTCTCCTTCCTTCCTTCCTTCCTTCCTTCCTTCCTTCCTTCCTTCCTTCCTTCCTCCCTCCCTCCCTTCCTTCCTTCCCTCTCTCCCTCCCTCCCTTTCTTTTTCTTCTTCCTTTCCTTTCCTTTCTTTTCTTTTGTTGAGGCAGCATGGCACTCCCAGTCACCCAGGCTAGAGTACAGTGGCACGATCACAGCTCATGGCAACCTCGACTTCTGGGCCTCCTAAGATTCTCCCACTTTAGCCTCCTGAGTAGCTGGGACTACAGGTGTGCATCACCACATTCAGCTAACATTTTTTATTTTTAGTAGAGATGGGGTTTTGCCATGTTTCCCAGGCTAGTCTTGAACTCCTGAACTCAAGCAATCTGCCCCCTCCTTGGCCTCTCAAAGTGCTGGGATTACAGGCATGAGCCATCACACGTGGCTACAACTGGCTAATTAAAAACAATTTTTTTTTTTTTTTAAATAGACAGGGTCTCACTATGTTGCCCAGGCTGATCTCAAACTCCTGGTCTCAAGGGATCCTCCTGCCTCAGCCTCCTGAGCAGCTAGGATTACAGCTAGGATTACAGCCACCATGCTGGCTCTGAATGCTTTCTTTTGACCTCAAGTTGCGACAAACTGTGCATAACTTAATAGAAAAAATAATCTGTCCTTCCAGACTTCTTTTTGGGCCTCCACCTGAATGGGAGATGCATCTCTTTGTTCAGCAGTTATGAAGCATCCACTGTGTGTCCAGTTCCAGGATGGGCGCTGCTCAGTCCTGGTGGCCATTTCAACAGCAGCTTTCCTGTCACTGTGCTGCACTCTGAGATGGGCACTGGCCATGCTCCAGCGCTGCCCTCTGGGAGACCCTGGGGAAGGGCTGTCAAGAGTCACTCCTGGCCTGGCTCAGTGGCTTACGCCTGTAATCCCAGCACTTTGGGATGCCGAGGCAGGCAGATCATTTGAATTCAGGTTTTAGAGACCAGCCTGACCAATATGGTGAAACCCCGTCTCTACTAAAAATACAAAAATTAGCCGGGTGTGGTGGTGCTGACTTGTAATCCCAGCTACTCAGGAGGCTGAGGCAGGAAAATTGCTTGAACCCGGGAGGCAGAGGTTGCAGTGAGCTGAGATCGTGCCACCGCATTCCAGCCTGGGTGACAGAGTGAAACTCTGTTTCAAATAAATAAACAAATAAATAAAATGTGGCTACTGGAACATTTAAAGTTGCATATGTAGCTCACATTTTTTCCATTGGTCTACAATTTATCTTTTACAACCACTGTAAATTGCAAACAGTTCCTCGCTCAGAAATAGTTTGGGTGTTTGTTTTTGTTTTTAATTTTTCATTTACTTAGTCTTTATCCTTTAGATGTTAAAGCAAGAGAAGATAAGCACAACATGTGAAATAAGATTTTGTTTAATATAACCCTTCTATAATTTTAATGTAATTAAGACCATGATCTTGTCTAGGCAAAGTGGCTCATGCCTATAATCCCAGAACTTTGGGAGGTGGAAATGGGAGAATTGCTTAAACCCAGGAGTTCAAGATCAGCCTGGGAAACATGGCAAAATCCCATCTCTATAAAAAATACAAAAATTTGCCTGGAGTGGTGGTGGGCACCTGTAGCCCCAGCTACTTGGGAGACTGAGGCAGGAGGATTGCTTGAGCCTGGGAAGCCGAAGCTACAGTGAGCCGTGACTGCACCACTGCACTCCAGACAACAGAATAAGACTGTCTCAAGGGAAAAAAAACAAAAAACAAAAAAACAAGATCTCTTTTAAAGTTTTAAATTTAAACTAAAAAAATTAGGCTAGGCGTGGTGGCTCACGCCTGTAATCCCAGCATTTTGGGAGGCCAAGGCAGGCAGATCACCTGAGGTCAGGAGTTTGAGACCAGCCTGGCCAACATGGTGCTACCCTGTCTCTACTAAAAATACAAAAAATTAGCCAGGCATGGTGGCGGGTGCCTGTAATCCCTGCTACTCGGGAGCCTGAGGCAGGAGAATCGCTTGAACCCAAGAGGCAGAGGTTGTAGTGAACGGAGACTGTGCCACTGCACTCCAGCCTGGACCACACAGCAATACACCATCTCAAAAAATAAATAAATAAAAATAAGTAAATAGTTTAAAAAATTGTATAGAGACGTAATTCACATACCATAAAATTCACTCTCAGGCCAGGCGCGGTGGCTCACTCCTGTAATCCCAGCACTTTGGGAAGCTGAGGCGGGTGGATCACCTGAGGTCAGGAGTTTGAGACCAGCCTGGCTAACATGGTGAAACCCTGTCTCTACTAAAAATACAAACATTAGCCGGGCATGGGGGTGCGCATCTGTAATCCCAGCTACTCGTGTGGCTGAGGCAGGAGAATTACTTGAACCCAGGAGATGGAGGTTGCATGAGCTAAGATCATGCCACTGCACTCCAGCCTGGGTGACAGAGTGAGACTCCATCTCAAAAAAAAAAAAAAAAAAAAATCACTCCTTTTAAATATCAGTGTTTTTAGGAAAAAAACAGTATTCAGTATATTCAATGAATATAGTGTATTATATATACTACATTATATATAACAATATTATATTCAGTATATTCAGTGTGAAAATATATTCAGTATATTCACGAAGTTGTATAATACCACTATCTAATTCCAGAATATTTTCATCAGTCCCAAAATAAACCCCACACCTATCATCAGTGATCCTTCATTTCTCCTCCCACCAGCCACTAGCAACCACTAATCTATTTTCTGTCTCTACAGATTTGCCTATTCTGGACATTTTGTGTACATGGAATCGTATAACATGTGGTTTTTCAGATCTGGCTTCTTTCAGTTATCATATTTTCAAGGTTCATCCATGATAGAGCAGGGTACTTTATTCCTTTTAATGGCTGAATATTATTCCATTTTAATGATGTACCACATTTTGCTGAGTCATTATTCAGTTAATAGACTTTGGGTGCTTTCCATTTTGGGGCTAATATGAGTAATGCTGCTGTGAACATTTGTGTAGAAGTTTTTTATGGACATATATTTTCAATTCTCTTGGGTCTGTATTGAGGCATGGGATTGCTGGGTCATATGGCAACTCTATGTTTAACTTTTTGAGGAACTGCCAGACTGTTTTTCAAAGTGGCTGCACTATTTATAGCTTACCAGCAACATACAAGGATTCCAATTTCTCCACATCCTTGTCCACACTTATTATTGTCTGTCTTTTTTATTATAGACACCCAGTAGGTGTGAAGTATATCTCATCGTGGTTTTGCCAATCTCAAAGGGCATGGATTTTGTTTCATTAAATAATGTGGTGATTTTCTTGCTCCCATTGTGTAAGTCCCTTTCCTCTTCCTGATAACTCACTTTTCAGAGTCACCATATTTACTCTGGTTTTCATTGCTACGTATACACCAATGACTCCCAAACCTACCTGTCAAGCCTAGATCTCCTTCCTGAGCCCCGATCTTTATTTGTTTTATTTTTTATTTATTTATTTATTTTTGAGATGGAGTCTCGCTCTGTCTCCCAGGCTGGAGTGCAGTAGCACAATCTTGGCTCACTGCAACCTCCACTTCCTGGGGTCAAGCAATTCTCCAGCCTCAGCCTCATGTGTAGCTGGGATTACAGGCACGCACCACCATGCGCAGCTAATTTTTGTATTTTTAGTACAGATGGGGTTTCACCATGCTGGCCAGGCTGGTCTCAAACTCCTTACCTCATGATCTGCCTGCCTCAGCCTCCCAAAGTGCTGGGATTACAGGCGTGAGCCACCGTGCCCAGCCCAGATCTTTATTAATGCCAAACTGTTAGGCATTTAAATTTTGTCATGGCCAAAACAGCTGATCATCTCAAGTGCCATCTTCATCTCCCCTCCATATTCCCTGCCATGGTTATAAGCATCACTCTCTAACCAGGCAACCAAACTGGAAATCGTGGAGTCATCCTCCACTTCTCGTCATTGTCCACTTCACTGAATGTTATTAACTGTACCCTAGAAATGTCTGTGGAATGCATCTCCACTCCTCTGTGCTCACTGCTCAGCCTGGTCCAAGATCTTATCATTTCCTTTCTTTTTTTCTTTTCTTTCTTACTTTTTAAAAAAAATTTTGGCGGCCGGGCGCGGTGGCTCAAGCCTGTAATCCCAGCACTTTGGGAGGCCGAGACGGGCGGATCACGAGGTCAGGAGATCGAGACCATCCTGGCTAACACGGTGAAACCCCGTCTCTACTAAAAAATACAAAAAACTAGCCGGGCGAGGTGGCAGGCGCCTGTAGTCCCAGCTACTCGGGAGTCTGAGGCAGGAGAATGGCGTGAACCCGGGAGGCGGAGCTTGCAGTGAGCTGAGATCTGGCCACTGCACTCCAGCCTGGGCGACAGAGCGACACTCTGTCTCAAAAAAAAAAAAAAAATTTAAATTTTTTATTTTTAGAAGCAGGGTCTCACTGTGTTGCCCAGGCTGGTCTCAAACTCCTGGGCTCAAGCAAGCCCCCTGCCTCGGCCTACCAAAGTGCTGAGATTACAGGCGTGAGCCACCACGCCCGAACTCCCACCTCCTATTCTATATTCACTGGGTCCTGCACTGTGTAGAGGCCACTTGGCCTCCTTGATTTAATGGCTTGACATCCTTGTTTGCTCCTTCTCTTCCCACTAGGTCTTGGCTTTTCTTTCTCCCTTCCAGTAGAATATCCAGACCCACCTCCCAGTTGTCCTTGAGCTTAAAAACTCAGCTTAATCCTCAGCTGTTTCTCAACTATGATTGACTCCCTTAGCAAGCAAGTGGAATTCTGGTCTCTGTGGCCTTGGCGTAGGAAAAACCGGTGTTTCCAAGGACCTCAGCTGCTGAAAGGGAGCTGCATTTAGGAGTTGTATTGACCCTGTAGCATGATGTCTTTCCAGAACAATTCACAAGGCCTGGAGAAAGTTTGTCATTTTACTGGGGTAAGAATCCCCAGTAAGAGTCAGTGGTGGGTGGGAGGCCGAGGTGGGCGGATCATCTGAGGTCAGGAGTTCAAGACCAGCCTGGCCAACATGACGAAATCCTGTCTTTGCTAAAAGTACAAAAATTAACCGGGCGCGGTGATGGGTGCCTGTAATCCCAGCTACTCGGGAGGCTGAAGCAGGAGAATCACTTGAACCCAGGAGGTTGAGGTTGCAGTGAGCCAAGACTGTGCCATTGCATCCCAGCTGCCTGGGTGACAGGAACAAAACTCAGTCTCAAAAAAAAAAAAAAAAAGCCAGTGGTGGGTGGAAATGGCATCGAAGCCAATATATTCCCTCTACTCTTTGAAGTCCTGGGCTCTTCTGGAGACTTTGGGAAGACATTGAAGAAGGCTGTTCATGATGGTTTAGTGGCCAGGATGGAGAGATGTGGACTGGGGGGTGGTGCAGGTGGATGCTGATTGGTGGCTCCCTGGAGGCCTGTAGTAGGCTACCAGAGAGTTCTGCCCTGGAGTCTGCCCTGGTTAGTGGAGATCTAGAAGGCATATGTACCACATTGGCAGATTATCTGAAGCTGAGAGTCACAGTGAGCTTTTAAACAGCAGAACCAGGATCTAGAAAATTCTAGTCAGGCTGGAATGACAGACTTAGTCTAACAGAGGAACTTTCCTAGCCCACAGAAAAGCAACCTCAGGGAGAGGACCCAATACATCTGAAATACATACAGAGCACTCACATAGAAGAGAAGGGGTCACCTTGTTTTATACAGCCCCTGGGAATAACAGGACCAGAAGGGCTTTCTGACACACAGTCAGGTTAAAACAGAAGAAAAGGGGCCAGGCGTGTTGCTTGTGCCTGTAATCCCAGCACTTTGGGAGGCCAAGGCGGGCAGATCACCTGAGGTCAGGAGTTTGGGATCAGCCTGGCCAACATGGTGAAACCCCGTCTCTACTAAAAATACAAAATCAGCTGGGTGTGGTGGTGGGCACCTGTAATCCCAGTTACTTGGGAGTCTGAGGCAGGAAAATTGCTTGAACCCAGGAGGCAGAGGTTGTAGTGAGTGCCACTGCAGTCCAGCCTGGGTGAAGGACTGAGACTCTGACCAAAAAAAAAAAAAAAGTTTCTGTCTTTTAGAGATACTCACTGAGGCCAGGCATGGTGTCTCACACCTGTAACCCCAGCACATGTGAGGTCAAGGCAGAAGGATTGCTTGAGGCCAGGAGTTTGAGACCAGCCTTGGCAACATAGCAAGACCCCATCTCTACAAAAATAAAATTTAGCCAGGCATAGTGGCACATGCCTGTAGTCCTAGCTACTTGGGAAGCTGAGGCAGGAGATTCACTTGAGCCCAGGAGTTTGAGGTTATAGTGAGCTATGATCATACCACTACACTCCAGCCTGGATGACAGAGAGAGATCCTGTCCCTAAAAAAGAAATAGAGTACACACTGAACTATGTATGCATGAAAGGATACACCTGGAATTTGCTTTTAAATAATCTGAGGATGTGACAAAAATGCGTGGGCATCAGTTGAAACAAGATTGGCCATATGTGGAGAATCACTAAAGCTGGGCAATGGGTACCTTGAGGTTCATTGTGCTGTTCTCTCTAGTTTGTTGTACGATTGAGCTTTTCCATATATAAAGTTTAAAAAAAGGAGGAGGAACAAAAGAAGAAGTGTTAGCCAGGCAGAGAAGAAGGCGAGAGGACCTCCTGTGTGGCAGGAGCAGCATGCATAGGCAGCAAGATCCAAGAGAGTCCAGCATGGGGCAGGGCAGCAAGACCCAAGAAAGCCCAGCGTGGCTGTTCCTGACTGCAACCAGAGTGCAGGCATGAAGGGGAGGGCGCTCAGAGGCAGGCGCAGGCCAGGTCATGGAGGGCTTTGTTGCCATGCTACGAAGTCTGCACTTCATCCTGAAAGCAGGGGAGCCATGGATCAGAATCACATTTTGAAAGGTCTTTCTGGCTACACAGTGTACTCAAAGAGAAGGAAGACAGGAGGCAGGGGGTTCAGTTAGGAGGCAAGAGATGATGGAGGCCCCAACCACAGCAATGGTGAGGGGATGTGAGGAAGCTAATCTGAGCTATATTAGGAAGGTGGGATGAAGGGAACGTGGCAAGGGAACAGGAAGAGTCAAGGTTGATGTCCCAGTGTCTGTGGGGTGGGAGTGCCATTCCTGAAGATGGAGAAGGCAGGAAGGCAGAGAGCTGCACCACCCCTGACCCCTGACCTATTAGGCCTAGGACTGGCTACAGAATTTGTAGGACCTAGTGCAAAATGAAAATGTGTTCAAGAATTACTAAGACTTTCAAGACGATGACAGCAGAGAATTAAACCAAGCGTAGGGTCCTTCTGAGCCTAGGGCCCTGTAGGACTGCAGAGGTCAGAAATCATAAAGCTGCTCCTGCTTCAGCCAGTATACCCTTTTCTGTTTAGAAGGAACAGGAGGGGGGCTGTACAAAAGCCAGGCCTCCCGCTCACAGCCCCAGGCAGCGAAAGAACAGCATGTTCCTTCTGCCACCCTCCGGGACCTCTGTGGGACCCAGAAGCCTGGGACAAATAGCTTGCATTTGTGTAGATCTTTACAACATTTCCCAGACTTGGTTGGGTTTTCCTTGGTGCTGGGATAAAATGAAGAAGCAGAAAGTACTAGCCAGGCACTCCAGAGAGCAGAGTGCTGCAGTGACTTGTTTATCTCCCCAAAGAGATTTCCTGGTTTCTCCAAAAATGGGTTTTGCTACAAGCTTCCCAGTATGAGTCACCAGACCAGTTGGCAAAGCATTTAGGTCTGCTGAAAGCAATGGAGTTGACCCTTCATTGGCTGAGAAGATCTGCCACAAGAACCTTCAGTCCCCTAGAGATGGGTTCTTCAAGACCCCCAAACAGAAGCCGGAATGGTGCTGCCTGTGCAGTCTTGCGACTGCAGGCTGTGATGCATGCCCTCACCTCAAAACGCCTTTCTCTACTTGCAGTCAATGTAGAAGCCTTGCTGGTAGGAGGAAAGGCCGAGGTGAAATGCAGACACTGCTCACCCTGCCTTCCTTTCTGGTGCCTCTTGATAGCTCTTGGCAGGCTTTTGAGGTCAGGCCACCTTCCCCCATTTACCATCCCTTTCACTAGAAACCCTGGTCCTTAAAGACTCAAGGCAGGTGACACTTGCAGTGCGAGTGCCCAACCATCCACCTCTGCACATTATCTTTGTCTTTTCCAGAAGGTTTCTTTGCTGCCCTTCCCTACAAAGACAGAGCAGGCCCTGAGATGGTGGCACTCGCTCCTCTTGTAAAGCCTGGTCTCCCGCAGGACTGCATCAGAAAATGCCCTCTTTCCCCAGGTTCACAAACCACTGCCCTTTTCTTGGCTGCCATTGCACCACTCCGACCCCTGGAGATCATCTTGGGAGGTAAAAAGGAATCATGGCGTTTCTGTTTATGCTGGAGCTGAAGGCAGTGCCTGAGACCCTTTGGCCCTCTGCTCAGCACTGATGTTTATCATTGGGGCTGATTTGCAATTGCTGGAACAGAGCTAGGCAAAGGCCATGCCGCGAGGCAGGTCCAGGGCACGGCACAGCCGGGCTGAAGACTGAGTACGGTGACAGGGAATCTCCTCCCACCTCTGGCCCCATCCATCCCTCCTTCCCACACCACAGCCTGATACCTCTTGGTTTTTAATTTTGTTTTGTTTTTTGCTGTGGAACCCAGTTATTTAAAGACAAAATTTTTTGTTTCTTTTTCATAAAACAGTCTTTGTTTGTTTTTGTTTCGTTTTGTTTTTTGAGACAGGGTCTCTCTCTTGCTGCTCAGGCTGGAGTGCAGTGGCATGATCACAGCTCACTGCAACCTCAACTCAGGGGATCCTCTCACCTCAGCCTCCCAGGTAGCTAGGACTACAGGCACATGCCACCACGCCTGGCTAATGTTTATATTTTTTTGTAGAGACGGAGTTTCGCCATGTTGCCCGGGATGGTCTTGAACTCCTGGGCTCCAGCAGTCCCCTCACCCTGATCTTCCAAAGTGCTGGAATAGATGTGCCTTTGTGGTATTTTTCTGATCATAAAAGTATTTCAAGCCAGGTCTGGTGGCTCACACTGTAATCCCAGCACTCTGAGAGGCCAAGGTGTGTGGATCGCTTGAGCACAGAAGTTTAAGACCAGCCTGGGCAACATGGCGAAACCCTGTCTCTACAAAAAATACAAAAATCCGCTGGGTGTGGTGGTGCATGCCTGTAGTAGCAGCTACCTAGGGGGCTGAGGTGGGAGGACCACAAGCCAGAGGAGGTCAAGGCTGCAGTGAGCCGTGATCGCACCACTGCACTCCAGCCCAGAGGAGAGAGTGAGACCTTGTATCAAAAAAAAAAAAAAAAAAAGTTCAGACATTAGGTACCTGTTTGGGAAAAAAAGTAAAATTGTCACCTTGCATCATATTCCAGGGTAAAATCCAGAAGAATTAAAGATCTAAGCTAACACTTCTCTAGATACAGGGTAAGAGTTTATCAGGATAAGAGGAAGTAGAGCTTTCCAAGTGGTGAGACCATCACTGCAAGGGCCCAGAGGCCGGCTCCTTCTAGCACCTGAGAGAGGAGGGCAGCTGCATGGAGACTGTAGGGAGGAAGGCCAAGAGAAGGCACTGACAGAGGGAGGCCAGCGGCCAGGTCATGAAGGGCCTGTGAGTCTGGACTTCATGCTGAGGCTACTGGAGAGCCACTGAAAGGCTTCATGGATGGGTCTGCCCTTCAGCAAGGTCCCTGGGGCTGCAGTGCAAGGATCGCCCTGGAGGAGGTCAGGGAGAAGGTTGTTGCCATAACCCCATGAGAGGTGATAGTGGCCTGGACCAAGGGAACATCAGTGAGGATGGAGGAGAGGGATTGATTTGAGTGGTGTTCAGGCTGTAGTATCTGTGTGCAGGTAATGAGGGAGTATAGAATGGGTCGATTTCTCAGCCTTCCTCCAAAATCCCTTGGGCTACTGGTAGGGAAGGGTGAGTGAGTACAGAGCGGTCCATGTTGCCTCCCCACAGATTCCTCCTTTAAGGTACTTTGGGGCACATAAACCAAGATATTCATTAGACAGTACTACCGTCCCAGTAGTGTCTGGCCCAGAGATCCAGCTTTGAGAGACATCAGTACGTAGAATGCAGCAGATGCCATCAGAATGGATGAGATAATCCAGGGAGAGGGTCTAAAGGTGAAAACAAAGGAGGCCTCAAACAAGACCTTGCCAACACCCACATTTCTCAAGGAAGAGGGACCTTGAAGGAGGCCTAAAGGAGCTGTCAGAAAGCTAGAAGGAAAGCCATGAAGACTGTGGTGGAGACCAGTGGGGAAGCGTTTTGAAGGGAGGGCCTGGCCAACAGCGCCAGATGCTTCCCATGCAGTTTGAGCAACATAAGAAATAAAATATAAATGCGACTTAGCAACAGGAGGGTCAGAAGTGATTTGGATGAAACTAATTTCCATGGAATGTTGGGGGTGAGGCAAGAGTGTGTGGGATTGAGGAATGAACAGGGATCAAAAAGTAGATCTCTTTGGGGAAGTTTGGGTATACGGGAAGGCTAACGCTACAGCTAGAAGGGACCGTGGGCAGAAAGAGTATCTGATTAACCGGGAGAGATGGGCAGGTTTAAAGGGTGGTGGGAAGGGGCCAGGAAAGAGGGAGAGGCTAAGGCTGTGGGAGAGGGCGTGGGAGTGTAATGTGGGGAGGAGGGGTGAGCCTGGGCAGGAGGAGAGGGAAGCGTGACAGCTGAGCCTGGAGGTGAGTGTGTAGGAGAGCTGGCAGGAAGTTGGAGAATTGCCATGGGTTGTTTCCTCTCTCTGCCTGGGAAGAAATGAGAGAAGACTGTTTGCCAAGAATAGGGGTGGAGTGGGACAAGAGATACTAAGAGAAGGGAGAAGAATTCGGATAGATGCTGTGAAGAACCAGGAGAGAGTTAGACCCATAAAGACAGTTACCTTTTATTGAAAGCTTCCTGTGCATTTGGCACTATTGTAAATGTGTTATCCACTCACCTCACTGAAGCCTTACTACCACCCCGTACCAGATGTGATCCCCATTTTACAGATGAGGAAGGCAAATTAACCTGTCCATGTTGACACAAGAGCAAAGCGTGGAACCCTGGCCTTCTGACTCTCAAGCCGGTCCTCAGCATTGGCGCCATTTGTGAGCATGAGGGTTCACAGGGGCTGTAGACAATGGACGGCACCACATGGGCTGTGAGCTACTTTCCCCAGACAGCCCAGCACCTGGGAGGAGGAGCCACACAGACCTGCGGTCGGTGCTTTGGCTGTAGGCTTGGGGCTTTGGCTGGCGCTTGTGACCGGGGTTGAGGATACTGGCAAGATGGTGACTGACGTGCTGAATAGAACAAGAGGTGAAGCAGTCAAGGTGGGTAGTGTAGAGAAGTCAGAATTTGGGTCTTATTCTAGCAGCTCCACTTTTGGGTCCATCTACACTCCCAAAGAGTTGAAAGCAATGACCTACACAGATACGGGTACACCCATGTTCATAGCAACATTATTCACAATCCCAAAAACAACCCACGTGTCTATCAATGGATGAATAGATAAACAAGGTGTGTATGTACATAAAATGGTAAAATTATCAAGGTACATACATACAATGGAATACTATTCAGCTTTAAAAAGGAAGGAAACTCTGAATTCAAATGTTGGAGGTGTCCCCATTTCACAGTAGCAGCCTCCATTTGGCAGGGCTTAAGTCTCACTCTTGCCCACATACCTTCCTCAGCAGCAAAAGGGCTGGCAATGATCTAGATGAGAATTGAGGATTAAGGAGACAAGCCTTGTCCTGAAACAGCATGGTTTTGTTTTGTTTTGTTTTGTTTTGTTTTGTTTTGTTTCTCTTGAGACAGAGTCTGGCTGTCACTCAGGCTGGAGTGCAGTCATGCAATCTCAGCTCACTGCAACCTCTGCCTCCCGGCTTCAGGTGATTCTCCTGCTTCAGCCTCCTGAGTAGCTGAGATTACAGGCACTGACCACCGCGCCCGGCTAATTTTTTGTATTTTTGGTAGAGATGGGGTTTCACCATGTTGCCCAGGCTGGTCTCGAGCCTCAAGTGATCCGCCTGCCTCGGCCTCCCAAAGTGCTGGGATTACATGCATAAGCCACTGTGCCCAGCCTGAAACATCACTTTTTGAGTGGTGGTCCAAGGAAAAGCCACTAAAGAAAGTAGATAACAGAGGACAGATCTGGGAGTTGTGTCTTAGCTTCACGCTAACAAGTCTCTTGTTTGCTAAAACAAACTCGACTTCTTCCCAGCTGCTCAGTCCTTTGGGAGAAAGAGTGAAGATGGAGAATAAAATGGCTATCATTCCCCCGCCCTGGTCCCAGCTTCCCACCTCTGGCCCAGTGGGGCTGGGCTTCTCCTTGTTTATCACATTCCTTTCAGGAACGTCAGTGGTGGGCAGGCTCCGGGAGCTGGCCTGCCTTGCCTCACTGCCTCTCAGCTCCCACCTCCTTCCTCACAGCTCTGGACATCCTCAAGGTTGCAGGCCTTAGAAGGTGGCCAAAGACCCTGGTGTACTTCTCAATGTGGACTCCGGGAAGTTTGTTTTTGTTTTTATTTTTTCTGAGATGGAGTCTCACTCTGTCACGCACACAGCCATCTCAGCTCACTGCAACCTCCGCCTCCCGGGTTCAAGTGATTCTCCCGCCTCAGCCTCCCGAGTAGCTGGGATTACAAGCGCCTACCACCACGCCGGCTAATTTTTGTGTTTTTAGCAGAGATGGGGTTTCACCATGTTGGTCAGGCTGGTCTCAATCTCCTGACCTCAGGTGATCCGCCCCCATTGGCCTCCCCAAAGTGCAGGGATTACAGGCATGAGCCACCGTACCTGGCCGGAAGTTTAATATATATATGGATGTGCCCTGCAGTCAAACCTGGTGTGGGACCACCCTGGTCTGGACCCAGCTCCCGGAGGGAGAGGAAAGAGAGTCTGGAGAGCCACTAGCAGAGGGCACAAACTAGACAGGTGCACATGTGACCTTGGACCCTTCAGGGAGGCTGTCTCAGGCTTGGCCTCCTTGGGAAAGGATGTGGGCTGCTTTGCAATGCTCTGCTGCGGGTCTTGCTGAAAGGCAGAGCCCTGGGTTCTCTTTCCAGAGATGGGATGGAGTCACAGGCATCCATTCGCCTTGCATCCCTGGCCCCTGACACCAAATGCCCACTCATCTTACCCCTGTCTTGGCCTGCCCTGGGCCTTGGCACCAGGCTGTCTTCACCAGCTCTGCTCACCCAGCCCCTGCTGGCCTAAATGATCTAGGGTGAGGGGTCAGGAGTATGACTCTGGGGGCTGCGGAAGAAACCTGGCCCAGGCTGAGAAAGCTGAGGTCCAGGGTTCTCATATCTCCGGCCACACTGAGCCCGCTGGCATTTCAGCCTCAGGATGGGTCTCTGACAGTGGTGAATAGCATGGGAGAGCACTCCTCTGATCCCCAACATCAACAGTCTCAAATCATGTGGTTTCTATTCATCAGTCATTTATTTGTGCCCAGTTCCTTATTCTACAAACTTTCTTGACCTTCATCATTCCAAACTAGTATTTGGTTTTATTTGGTGGACACCATTTTCCTTTTTCCTTTTTTTTTTTTGAAACGGAGTCTCACTCTCTTGCCCAGGCTGGAGTGCAGTGGTGGGATCTCAGCTCACTGAAAGCTCCGCCTCCTGGGTTCATGCCATTCTCCTGCCTCAGCCTCCCGAGTAGCTGGGACTACAGGCGCCCACCACCATGCCCAGCTAATTTTTAGTTTTAGTAGAGATGGGGTTTCACCATGTTGACCAGGCTGGTCTCAAACTCCTGACCTCAGGTGATCCGCCCGCCTCGGCCTCCCAAAGTGCTGGGATTACAAGCGTGAGCCACAGCGCCTGGCTGACACCATTTTCTTATTCATTCATTCAGCAACTCTCAGCATCTACTATGTGCCAAGGCATCATACTGTGTGCTAGGCATCAAGTCAGTAATAAACCATATTTCATGACTCTGATCCTGCAGGGGAGATGGACAAAGAAACAGAGTGATAGGGGCCAAGACAAGGGAGGGAGTGAAGGGAGCTGTGGCGGAGGGGGAGGAGAAGGGCTCAGGGGTCAGGGGTCACTTCCCAAAGCACACCGTGCTTGATGCTGATGTTGATCCTGGACCATGAGTAGAGTGAGGCTGGGTGAAAATGGGGTGGAGCAATGCCTGTGCGAAGGCACAACGTTGTAGGATGAGGCTTGGGAATAAGAAAGTAGATGAGGCTGCAGAGGAAAGCCTCTTCCTCTACACACTCTGCTTTCCATTTACCAAACTCCCACTCCTTCTTCAGGAACCAGCTCAAATGTCTCTGCCTTCATGGAACCTTCCTCCACTCCTTCCAGGTGCAACCTTCCGGCTCTGTGCTCCACATACATTAAGCAGCCTTTCTCAGGCTTACTGTTTGCTTCTGTGGATCTTGTTAGCGCTCAGCCAGGCCTCCTCCACAGGCCCTGCTCTGTGCCCCAAGCTCCCTGTAGTTAGTGCCATTCATGTATTCTTTGGGTTGCCTCTTCCCAGCCTTATTATGGTGTGGGGCATAGTTTTCTTACTTCCATTTATTTCCTTTTTGGCCTCAAAGTTAAGCACAGGCCTTTTCATTTGAGTCTCATTGCCAAGCACTGGCAAAAGCAACACAGGGAAGTGACAGAGTAAGGTGGCATACAGTGGAGGTCCCTGGGCCATAGACCCTGACTCCTGATGGTGTGAAAATTAGAAGCCCAATAGGTTTGTTTTTTTTCAAGACAGGGTGATCTCACTCTGTCGCCCAGTCTGGAGTGCAATGGCATGATCTTGGCTAACTGCAACTTCCACCTCCCGGATTCAAGCGATTCTCCTGCCTCGGCCTCCTGAGTAGCTGGGATTACAGACACCCACCACCACACCCGGCTAATTTTTGTATTTTTAGTAGAGGTGGGGTTTCACCGTGTTGGCCAGGCTGGTCTCAAACTCCTGACCTCAAGTGATCTGCCCACCTTGGCCTCCCAAAGTGCTGGGATTACAGGCGTGAGCCACTGCACCCAGCCCCCAGTGGGTTTCTGACCTTGGGTTTTAGTCTTTTGAGGCTGCCTTCTCCCTAACTCTGCCTTAGCAAAAGCCATGGGACCCTTTCCTTCAGGTGGTCCCTCCTCTCAGTCTGGCATGAAATCCAAGAGAATGCTGGATGTCCCTTTGAGAACCTTTGGGGGTGACATTCAATTTACCATCTCTCTACAGAGATTATATCCATCCCTGTGTCCCCAGAGCTAAGCCCAGTGCTTAGCACTTGTGTGCATCTGGCCAAACGATCACACGCCCAGATGGCTCTCTCTGGGTTTGTGGTGTGTGCTTTGCAGGAGCTCCTGCCAGGGGTGTGGCATTTATTCCTTAGTGAATCACTGTGACCGTGGGGAGCACAGCATAGTAGTTAAGAGTATATCTGCTAGAACCCAAGAGATGTGAGTGTGAACTCCAGTCCTCCCACTTACTACTGATATAGTTTAAGAATGACACCATCAGCCATGCAAGGTGGCGGGCACCTGTAATCCCAGCTACTCGGGAGGCTGAGGCAGGAGGATCGCTTGAACCCTGGAGGCGGAGGTTACAGTGAGCTGAGATCGTGCCACTGCACTCCAGCCTGGGTGACACAGCAAGACTGTCTCAAAAAAAAAAAAAAAAAAAAAAAGTATGACACCATCTGCAAAAGGGGAACATATTAACACTGACTCCCAGGACTCCAGAAGCTGTAACTGCCCCTGAGCACACTGTTCAGAGGTAGTGAATTTGCAGCAGTTAATTTCTTAGGCACCACAGTAATGTGATGGTTGTTAAGACCATAATGAAAAAAGCATATAGGCTGGGCATGGTGTCTCACACCTGTAATCCCAGCACTTTGGGAGGCTGAGGCAGGCGGATCTCTTGAGCACAGGAGTTCAAGACCAGACTGGGCAACATGGTGAAATGCATCTCTGAAAAACAAAACAAAAATTAGCCAAGTGTTGTTATGCACGCTTGTAGTCCCAGCTACTCAGAGCCTGAAGTGGGAGGATCGCTTGAGCCTGGGAGACAGAGGCTGCAGTGAACCATGATTGCGCCACTGTACTCCAACCTAGGCGACAGGGTGAGACCCTGTCTCAAAAAAAAAAAAAAAAAAAAAAAACCGGCTGGGCACAGTGGCTCACGCCTGTAATCCCAGAACTTTGTGAGGCTGAGGCGGGCGGATCACGAGGTCAGGAGATCGAGACCATCCTGGCTAACACAGTGAAACCTCGTCTCTACTAAAATTACAAAAAATTAGCTGGGCGTGGCGGCGGGCGCCTGTAGTCCCAGCTAGTCAGGAGGCTGAGGCAGGAGAATGGCGTGAACCCGGGAGGCAGAGCTTGCAGTGAGCCGAGATCCCACCACTGCACTCCAGCCTGGGCAACAGAGCAAGACTCCATCTCAAAAAAAAAAAAAAAAAAAAAAAAAGCAAATAGGAAACAGTGGGAAAGGAAGACCTCAAGGTAGAAGGTGAAGGTGGGCATATGTGAAAGGCTCCGGCTCCCAGCAGCCCAAAAGGTCTCGTCCCTCAAGCCTCCTCTTGCTGAGACTGGAGCCTCACCAAGCTCTGTCCACTTCAGATGGCAGTGCTGAGGAGTCAATTACATTGATGACTTAAGTAAAGCACTTATTAGCACGGTATCTTGCACCTTGTAAACACTAAATGGTGGCTGTGGATGTTGTGATTAACATTCTTATTTCAGTGTTGGGTGGCTGGGGGTGAAGGGCTGTGTCTGGACCAGGCATTCAGGTGAAAGAGCGGCTTAGCACATAGCCCCACTAATGCGAAGAGCATAATATAGAGGTTGAAAGTTCAGACTCTAGAGCCTGAGAACCTGAACTTGAATCCTTGCTTTATCATGTAATAGCTGCATAATCTTGGGCTTCACTTTCTTCTTCTGTAAAATGGGGATGTGTTGTAGAGTCATCTGAGGACTGCATGAGTGCATAACTGGATGAGAGGCACCTGGGGCAGCATGGCAGCCAGCACTCACCACAGTTAGCTACTGTTACACTGGAGAAGTGAGCTGTTAGGAAGCTCTTTGGTACTCCCTGGACTAAGGATTTGGGGAAAAGGATTGAACTCAGGTTGTGGAACTTGACTTCTCAGGTGGACTGGCAACCAGGGGCGGGGACCATGCCCTTCAGAACTATGGGCTCAAGGCCAGGCTCACACCTGTAATCCCGGCACTTTGAGAGGTCAAGGCGGTAGGAGTGCTTGAGGCCAGGAGTTCGAGACCAGCCTACAACATAAGACTCCATCTCTTCCCCGCAAAAAAAGAAAAAGAAAGAAAGAAATATGGGCTCAAAGCAATGAAATGAGCTCCTCCAGTGTTAGAATTTCTCTAGTTTCTTCACTGGATGGAAGGGGGGGCCATTTTCACACCTGAGGCCCCACCATCTGCAGACATTTTGCCAGGGGGCTGCAGGCTGTGCCCTACCCCCACGAGTTTCTTCACACACTCACAAGTGGGTTGGCTCCTGGAGTGCGGTGAGAATCCACCGAGAGGTCAGGCAGGGTGGGAATGGAGCAGTAGGGGCGTCTGGGATGCCTGCAGAAGCACAGCTTTTCTTAGCTTCGTGACTGCATGGGCCTTGGCTTCTCAGCCCACATTTTACCAGGTACACATGTTCCCCTGGGGGGTGCCCTTGATGACCCTTCTGAAGCCCTGAGCATGTGGGAGGCTGTGCTCACATGGCCAGCATTCTTCTGGGGAATGAGAGCACAAGCCTCCAGCATTGCTTGTCAGGTTTATTGGGTGCGGATTGGGCCGCATGCTGTCTATCAACAGGGCTTAAGGTTGGTAGCAGGGGATGGCTGAGAGCTCTGTGGGCTCTGGTGTTGAGGAGCCCTGCTGGGGCCATGCTGGAAGAGCCTGACTCCCTTCCATTTCTGACAGTTTCCATGTGGGTTATTTGGGGATGGTGCACTTTGCTGTCATCACCAAGCATTTCCAGAGCACCTGTGCTGTGTCAACCCCCTTGCTGAGCGTTCTTACTCTCTCCTGCCTTGGTCAGGGGCTGGGAGCTCCAGCTCTGCAGCGCTATCAGTAGTCTCGGAAAGTACACAGGAAGGCTGTCCTGTAGCACCCCCCATCATACACCAAAGCCCCCAACCCCAAATTAGGAATTCTATGTTGAGCCCCTGTTTTGCAGGGGATTAACTGTGCTCCAGTATGGGCAGAAGCTGAGTGTCTGTGCGGGTTTTTTTGTATAAGCCCTTGAACATTCCCAAAAGTATGTTTCCAGAGATGTTAACCTAAGGAGGTGAGGTTCTACTTGCACTCCATCCGCACTTGTCATTTTCTTCTCCCTTCTCCAACCCCATTTCTGGGTCACAGTTTCCCCAGAGGCCTCTTATAACTAGGAAGAGTGAATGGAAGGGTCCCTCAGAACTCATCCCGTAAAGGCCTGTGGAGACAGCCAATGTTTCCCCAGAGTGGGGGCTTTGAAGTTGCGGAAGCAGGTATGGGATGGGTTGGGAAGGGTCACAGCTGGGATAACCAAAAAAGAGGGTTGCTGGCAGATGCTGAGACCTAGTCCCCGAGCCACTGCCAGAACAGGAGTTGAAGAACTTCAGTCTGAGAGTGGCTAAGAAAGGGGCTGCTGGCCTTTTGGGGGAGGCTACAGTGATTCTGTGGCTGGCCTGAAGGAATGCTGTTGGCTGAAGCGGTAACTCTTCAGCAGGGGGAGGCCTGCTCTGTGGGGGGGGGGGAATGTCCTCAATACCCTCTGCTGTATACACTTTGATGTGAACTTGTCCCCTGGTTCGTCATGTCCCCTAATTTGTGAGGGCAAGACTGTTTCTCATGTAGCACTGTGTCCCTCATACAGTGTTGACAGAAGCCTCTTGGTGAATGGGGCCATGAATGGATGTATGAGCAAGGCCCGCAGCAGGATTCTTGGTGGAATGGCTCGAGAGGACAGACTCCTGGTACCCACAGGGCGCCACAAGTATAGCTCCCTACAAGTGCTAGTTGCTATTGTTGGTGGGGATAATGCCTGTCCCTATCCCACTCCACCCTGGCCTCTGTCACCATAGGACTGGGGTGGGTTTGGGGGAGGCTTCTCAAAGCAGCCTCATTCCTTCCCACCTTGCAGCCCTCCAGGCAGGTCTCCAGGGCTTAATACATAGTCATTTCATTTTCCATAGAAAAGCACACAATGTAGTTCCATTGGCTACTGGGTAAGAACAAATTTCACCCTGCTAAGCAATTCCAAGATACTAAACAAAGGGGGCAGGGGCTCAAAGAGGAGGAGGTTGGGGCCGTACTGCTTGCCCTCAAGGCTTAATCGCTCGTCAGAAGGACCTAGATTTTTACAGCCTATCTCCTATTCAAGGCTTTCTTGTCATCAGGATCTAGGTTTGAGGCCTGGTTCTACCACTTACAACCCAGTGAGGATCCCCAGGGGGATCAGTCCCATTGTGCATATGAGACAACAGGCTCAGACGTGCTAAGTGACTCAGTCAAGGTCATAGAGCTAGTTGGGGGCAGAGTTGGGATTTGCACATGGGCCAACTGTCTAAAGACCCAATGGGCTCATATACCGCTATGGGCAGAACTTTTCCAGAACAGCCCCCAGTTTTCCTGGCAGCCGTAAAGGGAACCTGTAGCTTTCTAGGGGCAATATCAGTTGTTACAAGATCTGAATCTTTCATGTCTAATGACCTAGCCCTAGCCTCAGTAGAGGACTCCTGCCCCATATACCACCCAGGGAAACAGGCATTATGGCCCCTACCCAGGACAGCTGGTGCCAGGAACCCAACTTTCCTCATAGGGTAATGGACCTCCCTTCAACCTGTCTATTTATTTATTTATTTATTTATTTATTTATTTATTTTCAATAGAGACAGAGTCTCACTCACTATGTTGCCCAGGCTAGTCCCGAACTTGTGGGCTCAAGCAATCCCCCTGCCTCACCCTCCCAAAGTGACAGGATTACAGGGGTCAGCCACCGTGCCTTGCCTCTCCTTAAACTTCCTTTCCGGAGACTCTAGAATCTTTCTTTTTGGTGGAAAACAATAAAAGATTTGGCACTCCACATGGAATGCAGCAGGAGACTGCAGGGGGTGAACTCCCCCGGTCCCTTCCAGCCCTGGGCCCTGCTGCCTGCCCTGCCCAGCACACCAGCCCTGTAAGGCATCTGCTCTCCCAGGGGACCTTTGACAGGCCCTCCAGCCCATGGTCAGCTCTTCCCTGCCCTCCCTTGTAAAGATAGATGAGACTGGCAGCTGTAGTGTCTGGTACCAGGAAGTCCCCAGGTGGCTGAAGGGAGTGGGGCCAGAGCCCCAGCTCTTGCTGGGACAGCTTTGTGGGAAATGCAGGGGAATGTTTGGGGGCTTTGAGACATGGTGGAGGTGGGTCAGGGGGACTGATGCAGGATGCTGATGGAGAGGTGGTAAGGAGTTTGTGCATGGGAGTGGGACTGGGAGATGTCACATATTTCCCTGGGGCTTTCGTGATAAATATAACTTTGGTCAAGGAGAAACCAGCAGTAGGCCACAGCCTAGGCCAAGGTAAAAATGCCGCCTTCTAATGAGCTCCAGATCCACACAAACTGCACCTTTTAATGTCCTAGGGAACTTTAGCCAAGGCCTAGAAAAAGTCTCCTAGAAGCAGAGTTGGGAGACGCCACAGATCCAACCCTCAGCCTGGAGCTCGTAGAGGCATTCCGGATGCCTCCTGATCAAAAGACCGCATAGGTATCACTGACCATCTTGAGGGGATGTAGCAAGGGTGGCATCAAACCATCTGAATTGGCATCACCTCGGTCTTGCTTTGGGAAAGGAACAAACGCTTCTGAATTCATGGCAGTGGTATCACCTGTGAGGGGTGTGGTCATTGCCAGTCAGTCCTGCCCTCTTTGGCTCTGCCCTCTCCTAGGCGAGTGGCTGGAAAGTGACCTCTGCAAGCACAGGCAGACCCATATCTTCCAACCTCCTGTTGGAGCTGTTCTCACCAGAGTCTGTCTGCAGACTTCCTCCCTTGCAGCCACGTGGGGCCAAATGACTCTGCAGAGAGGGAGATGCCCTCTCCTCGGGTGATGGGTCACAGGAAGGAAAGAGGTGACCTCAGTGGGGAGCAGCGTGGGCTAGCAAGGCATCAGTGGGCTGTGGTTGCCGAATGCAGCACACAGAGGCTCTGGCCTTCGCCCTCAGTAAGTTCTCATTTTAAACTTTCTGGATAGACAAACAATCCTCTTCCTCTCATCTTTTGCCAATGGAAGTGGTGAAATGTTCTCTCCTCTGTTTAATCAGATAAGACTTCTAGAGGAAGCAGCATCAGAAGGGCCAAGGTAAGGGAGAAAATGCTGTGCTTTGCCCATCTGAACCTATCAAGGGCATTAAACTTGGATCCTAACGCACGTGGCAGACACAGAGCAACATCATGTCGCCATAAGGCCTGGAGGAGATGGGGGCAAAGAACCGTTTCTTACCTCTGAGTCTGATCACTAGGTGCCTCAATGAGTCACAGGTCAGTACAGGCTTTCAGAGGTCATCCTTTCCATTCCCCTGCCTCCATCCAGGACTCCCAAACCACCCCGTGGGATTCCGCTAACCCTAATGCTTTTCGCAAAGGGAAAAAAATAACTGTTGCTACCTAGTTTTCTCATCAAGAGGCCTGTGGACCTTTACTGCATGGAAGTTGTTTGTTATATCTAACCTAAACTACTCCTGCTATAAGGGATAGGCAGTTGAGTAAGGTCTAGAGACAGAAACACAGGCAAAAATAACCTCTCGAGGTCACCGGGATGCACCATCAATTCTAGAAGCAAGAAGAAGTTGTTCTAGCCTCCCTTTCAGATTAGCACAAAGGAAGCAGCTCTGCTATGTGCCGGCTCTGAGGAGCTCAGTTCAACAGAAATCCCAGCCCTGGGAGGACTCTGGGCTCCTTCTCCTTTTAAGGCAACGTCTGAGTGCTCAGGGCTACACAAGCTGCAACCAGCCCCAGCCCCTCTCATTCCTGGCTATTTGGAGGAAACTGATGATTAATCAACCCTTTCCCTCCCACCCCCAGCCTGTTTTTCATTAGGTTCTTTTTAAAGTGTTGGCACACCTCCTCAAGAACAGACACTTGGCAGATCCTTGCCAACTAGGACCCCAGTGTAGGGGAGGTAACTAGGAGGGAGTGGGGAATAGTCCTGGATTAGGACAAAGGGGAGAAGTCAGGATGTGGGGTGTCAGGGAAGAAGGTTAAATTGAGGCTGGGCATGGTGGCTCACTCCTGTAATCCCAGCACTTTGGGAGGCTGAGGCGGGCGGATCACGTGAGGTTGGGAGTTCAGGACCAGCCTGATTAACATGGAGAAACCCCATCTCTACTAAAAATACAAAATTAGCTGGGCGTGGTGGCGCATGCCTGTAATCCCAGCTACTCAGGAGGCTGAGGCAGCAGAATCACTTGAACCCAGGAAGTGGAGGTTGCAATGAGCTGAGATTGCACCATTGCACTCCAGCCTGGGCAACAAGAATGAAACTCCGTCTCAAAGAAAAAAAAGAATAAAAAAATAAGGAAAGAAAGAAGGTTAAATTGAGTCCTGGCTAGGGGCGAAAGGGAAGGGTCTGAATGGGAGTCCTAGCTCTGAAGGGGGCTGTGTGAAAAGAGGAGGCTAGTGGGTGAGCTCTGTGGTAGCTGGGCACTTGGGCACCCCAGGGATGCTGGGTGGGCAGAGAGGAGCTGCTTTGGCCCCTGATGGGGAAGGTCAGAGATGGTTACACTGACTTGGTGGCTGTTAGTGAGACAGTCAGGTCTGAAACCCAGCTTTCCCTGAACTTGCTAGGTGAAGTTAGTTAAGTCATGTTCTCTATGGATCCCCAATTTCTCTCTGAGTGAAGCCTACAAGTGGCGTGGGAACTCTGGAAAGGGAAGTTTATGCAGTGCACAGTGGGCTCTGAGAACTTCCAAAGTGTGCACATTTTGGGAAGGGAAGGAAGAGGGGAGGGCAGGAGTCTCTGCCTTAGGGCCTGATCTCTAGACCATGGGCCTAGAGAAGCTGGTGCCTCCAGCTCTCACCTCCAAGCTCCCAAAGTGGACAGAATCACTGATGAAACTGCTCTCAACTTGACGAGATCAGGGAATAGGAGATGGAATTCCCTGATCAAACTATGGGCAGATCATTATAAGAGCTTCCTAAAAGGGCTGATCCATTGAGTTTCCGTTTCCACTCTATTTGCATACTCCTCTCCTTCGGTCCCTTTCAAATCAAGGTTCAGTAAGGTCACCATCACTTCTGCTCTGGGGTAGAATCCAGTTGATCTTAGGGTCAAACCCAGTTCCCTGGGGGCCTGAGTGAGTGTGAGGGGGAGCTCTCTGCCCCTTGCTCCATCACCACAGCCCCAGTGGGGCCTCCAGCGCAGCCGGACCTTGGGGCCTGCAGGGCAGAAGGCTAGAACAGATACATTCCAAGGCCCTGTCTCACTAGGCGCTGTGCCCCTTGGCTGCTTATTGTGATTCTAGCAGAGGAGCCAAGGACTCTCACTGCTAAAAAAACCTAGGGGCTGGTCCCCAATGGCATGTGTTTGTGGTGCAGGTACAAACCGTTTCCATAGGACTCACTTTTCTTTCCATTCCCTCGGCGAAGAGTGGAGGTTGAAGAAATGCAACATGGGCCAGAGAGTGTGATAGAGAGCTGCTTTCCTTTCTTCCCTGCCTTCTCCCCACACCCCAACCTGGCACTCTTGAAAGAAAACTTTTTAAATATTCAAACCGTAGTCTCTTCCTCTTGAAAAACCTTTAGGGGAGGACATCACAGCCTCCCTTTAAGTCCCAGTTGCTCTGGGGTCTCCATCACAGTTGGACAGTTAAGTCTAATGTCTAACCCTGCCACTTCCTCTGCTTCTCTGATGAAGATGAGAAGCAAATGCTCTCAAAACAGGGCTCAGGCTCGGTGCACCCTTATGGAGGAAGAAACAGGGATCCACGGAGGTGTGGGTGGGTGGCTTATGCTGTGTATAAAACTCAAGCCCCTGGCCAGGCACGGTGGCTCACGCCTGTAATCCCAGCACTTTGGGAGGCCAAGGTGGGTGGATCAGGAGGTCAGGAGTTAGAGACCAGCCTGACCAACATGGTGAAACCCCGTCTCTACTAAAAATACAAAAATTAGTTGGGCGTGGTAGCGCGCGCCTGTAATCCCAGCTACTCAGGAGGCTGAGGCAGGAGAATCACTTGAACCTGGGAGGCAGAGGTTGCCATGAGCCAAGACCACACCATCACACTCCAGCCTGGGTGACAGAGCAAGACTCTGTCTCAAAAAAAAAAACAAAAAAAAAAAACCTCAAGCCCCCATCGCAGCTCAACTGACTAGGGTCCCATGGCCTCTCTCACAAACTTCTCAGTGTCTCGGGGGTCAAAATTGAGTCATAGAATCCAAGATCCAGAATCTGGCAGAGTCTTCCAGAGATCAGCTGACCCAATGAATTCCAGGGCTCTCCACAGAGAGGTGCTTGTCCTTAGCTAAGTTTTTACTAAAAATAAGGACAATACCGTGAATTTTAAAAAACACACATATTTGTTGTTAAGGTATATTCTTTACTCTGTTATGCCTACCTTCTTTAAAATTAGCTCCTTCTTATTTTGATGAGACGATGATGGTAGATAGAATTTTAAAATACCGGACGGGCATGGCGGCTCCCACCTGTAATCTCAGCACTTTGGGAGGCTGAGGTGGGAGGACTGCTTGAGGATAGGATTTTGAGTCCATCCTGGGCAACATAACGAGACCCCATCTCTAAGAAAAAAAAAAATTACAAATATCCTTAATTGGTAAAATAAAATGTTAGCATATGTTGATCCCTCCAGTTTTATTTTTCCTTTGGAAATGTATTGGCTTATAAAATTCCTGTATTTCAGAACTACTGACCTACTCCTTAAAAACTGGGGCCAGGACTAAGGTGAGGGGATGGGAGGCACTCACTTTGGGCACAGAATACAAGTGGATGCCAAAAAGTCAGTGAGTAAGATAACCGATGTTTTCATGTATGTGTGTGTGTGTATACACACACCACACACACACACACACACACACACACATATATATATATATATATATTTTTTTTTGAGACAGAGTTTTGCTCTTGTTGCTTAGGCTAGAGTGCAATGGCGCAGTCTCGGCTCACCGCAACCTCCACCTCCCAGGTTCAAGTGATTCTCCTGCTTCAACCTCCTGAGTAGCTGGGATTATAGGCATGCACAACCATGTCTGGCTAATTTTGTATTTTAGTAGAGACGGGTTTCTCCATGTTGGCCAGGCTGGTCCCAAACTCCCGAACTCCTGACCTGAGGTAATCCGCCTGCCTCAGCCTCCCATAGTGTTAGGATTACAGGCATGAGCCACAGCGCCCGGCCTTCATGTATATATATATGTATTTTTCTTTTTTTGAGACAGAGTCTCCCTCTGTCGCCCAGGCTGGAGTGCAGTGGCGCGACCTGGGCTCACGACAAGCTCCGCCTCCCGGGTTCCCGCCATTCTCCTGCCTCAGTCTCCCAAGTAGCTGGGACTACAGGCGACGGCCACCTCGCCCGGCTAGTTTTTTGTATTTTTTAGTAGAGACGGGGTTTCACCGTGTTAGGCAGGATGGTCTCGATCTCCTGACCTCGTGATCCGCCCATCTCGGCCTCCCAAAGTGCTGGGATTACAGACTGGAGCCACCGCGCCCGGCCTCATGTATATTTTTAAAAATAAAACTAATGCAAAAAGTCCACAATAAACAGCAATGCAAAATTTTAAAGACAGAATCAGTATTAGTATTTCACCTTTTGCCTCAGGTTCCAATGTGCTTGGCATGGCACTGCTTAGAAGCAGTTCTTCTAAATCACCCATGATAGGAAAGGGCAATTCTGGGTCTGAGAATACTCCATAAAAGGAACTGCCACAACATTTGCAGGTGTTTGGTTGTCTCATGACCCTGAGGCCTTGAGTCTGATGTCATTCCATTTCTGCAGCTTAAACCTGAGTCCCTCTTTTGCTGCCCTCAATGGAGACATCCACCCCACTCTCCCAAACAACACAACTGTCCTTCAGAGGCTCAAGGGCAGTTACGTAAGCGCTCCCCCACACATCCCCATACTCATTCCTCTCCCTCTGTAGCCAGCTTTTCATGTTTATTTTTCTTTTCTGAATTCTTAGGAAAGCAAGCAAGTGGAGACCAAGACAGATGCCAAGAATGGAGAGGAAAGGGGCAGAGATGCCAGCAAAAAAGCCCTGGGCCCCAGACGGGACTCAGATCTGGGGAAGGAGCCAAAGAGGGGTGGTTTAAAGAAAAGCTTCTCTAGAGACAGAGATGAAGCTGATGGCAAGAGTGGTGAGAAGCCCAAGGAAGAGAAGATCATCCGGGGCATTGACAAGGGCCGGGTCAGGGCTGCAGTGGATAAGAAGGAGGCAGGGAAGGATGGAAGGGCAGAGGAGAGGGCAGTGGCCACCAAGAAGGAAGAGGAGAAGAAAGGGAGTGACAGGAACACAGGCTTGAGCAGGGACAAGGATAAAAAGAGAGAAGAGATGAAGGAGGTGGCCAAGAAAGAGGATGATGAGAAGGTAAAAGGGGAACGTAGGAACACAGACACCAGAAAAGAGGGTGAGAAGATGAAAAGAGCAGGTGGGAACACAGACATGAAAAAGGAGGATGAGAAGGTAAAAAGAGGAACTGGGAACACAGACACCAAAAAGGAGAATGAAAAAGTCAAGAAGGATGAACCCTTACATGAAAAGGAAGCCAAGGAAGACAGCAAGACTAAAACACCCGAGAAACAGATGCCCAGTGGCCCCACCAAGCCCTCTGAAGGGCCGGCCAAGGCGGAGGAGGAGGCAGCTCCCAGCATATTTGATGAGCCTCTGGAAAGAGTGAAGAACAATGACCCTGAGATGACTGAGGTGAATGTCAACAACTCAGACTGCATCACAAATGAGATCTTGGTCCGGTTTACTGAGGCTCTGGAATTCAACACTGTGGTTAAGGTGTTTGCCTTGGCCAACACGCGAGCCGATGACCACGTGGCCTTTGCCATTGCCATCATGCTCAAGGCCAACAAGACCATCACCAGCCTCAACCTGGACTCCAACCACATCACAGGCAAAGGCATCCTGGCCATCTTCCGGGCCCTCCTCCAGAACAACACACTGACCGAGCTCCGCTTCCACAACCAGCGACACATCTGTGGAGGCAAGACAGAGATGGAGATCGCCAAGCTGCTGAAGGAGAATACTACCCTGCTCAAGCTGGGCTACCATTTTGAGCTGGCCGGGCCCCGAATGACCGTCACCAATCTGCTCAGCCGCAACATGGACAAGCAGAGACAAAAGCGGCTGCAGGAGCAAAGGCAGGCACAGGAAGCCAAGGGAGAGAAGAAGGATCTGCTGGAGGTACCCAAGGCCGGGGCTCTGGCCAAGGGCTCCCCAAAACCTTCACCTCAACCATCTCCAAAGCCCTCTCCAAAGAACTCACCCAAAAAAGGGGGTGCTCCAGCTGCCCCACCTCCCCCTCCCCCTCCCTTGGCTCCACCCCTTATCATGGAAAACCTGAAGAATTCACTCTCACCAGCTACCCAGAGGAAGATGGGAGACAAAGTCCTCCCTGCCCAGGAGAAGAACTCCCGTGACCAGCTATTGGCCGCCATCCGCTCCAGCAACCTCAAGCAGCTCAAGAAGTTAAGTAGTTGTTGGCGTGAACCAACAGGGCGGGGCTGGTTAGGGCCTGGAGGAGAGGGCAGGACTGCAAAAGGGAAGGCATGCAGAGGAGCTCCTGTCGGCTGCAGATGAAATAGACTCCCAGGGCCCATAGGGAACTTCAGGTCATCTTATGCATCCTTCTGCCTGCAGGCAGGTCACACTTGTACATTCCCTAGAGCTGAGACTCTACCCTTCCTTTAAGGAGCTTCCTTTAGCCCCTCACTCCATGCTTCTCTTTCATCCTGCAGTGAAGCCTGTTTCTCCTTAAAATGGAGAAATGGCCTCTACAGAGTAGTTTTGCCTCGGGTCCTTCCTTTAAGTCTTCTCCATTTCCCCAAACAAAAATGATCCATGTTTTACTTAGCCTCCTCTCAGGACAAGCCGAGTCCTACAGGTCAGTCCATCCGAAAGGTCTCTGGGAGACTCACCTCTCAGGAGAGTCTACCTTTGCCTAGCCAGTGCTATGGACAGAGGAGCCATCCCTGGACACCCTACTTCTCCAAGCTCTGCCTCCCCTGGAAGTCTGGCCTGGGTGACAAAGTCCATGATCGTTTGTCCATTTGGCTGGATACCCAACCCCCACAACATCATCTGGGACAAGATATCATGAGATAAAGGACAATTTCCATTGTAATTCCAGTGGTCACTCGATGACATCCAATTTTTACAGACAAGGAAAAATGCTCCTTCAGTGTCAACACCTCATTCACATTCCACAGACATAACATATTGCAGTGTCTCCTGTGTCCTTCCAGTAGGGAGGGAGGTGAGGTGGCCGAGCTCCCTTCTCTAACCTGTCTCTACTTTGCCCCTACAGGTGGAAGTGCCCAAACTGCTTCAGTAGGACCAGGCTACGAGGCACCATCTGCCAATGCCATGACTGCTCAGGCCTCACCTCCCAGGGCTACACAGACCCTGCCCACCCCGTCCCTGGCTGACCTGCTGTGGATGTCCCTATTCTGCCATGGGACAGTCAAGGCCTGGGTCACGCTCAAGGAAGGATGCCTTATCTCTTCTCGCTTTCCTTTTCTTGTCTCTGAGGCTCTCCAAATTTTGCTTTAATACCTGGAGCTCAGGTTTCCGGACAAGAAGAGTCCTTTTAGCACATCGCTGAGAAGATGGCACTGTCCAGGGCCCATGTAACTGGCAAGCTGCAAAAGACCTGTGATCCAGGAAAGATGTCCCACAGGGACCACATCCACCCCAGCCCCACTGCCCTCTAGGGCCAGGATTCAGGCCTCTGAGGAGCCCACGGGGCAAAGCTGCTGGGCCAGTGGCATTCTGTGTGGGACAATGGCAGAAAGATGGAGAGGCACGGGGGCACAAAGGGGAGCATGGGGAGGGGCTGAGGATACCCCAAAGTCCAGGCTAATCAGAGGATGTGGCAGGGGCAGTGGCCTGGATGGACAGTGCCTGGTGGGAGTAGACTCCAGACAGGAGGAGGGGGACAGACAGCAGCTGGACTTGAAGGTTTGATGCCAAAGTAGACATTTTCCTCACACCCACCTGCTGCTGTATAAATAGCTGTGTATCTGTTTTTCCATAAGATTTTGATAATATATACAAACCTTTAGCTGTGAATGGCTGTGCCCCACCTGTTGTCCTGAACTGTGAGTCCTGATCCTAACCCTGGGCTCCCTGGAGGACTCTAGAAGCTGAGGTTCCCTGCCATGCTATTTGAGTTGGCCATGAAATAAATTCACATCCTCAGAAAGTGCAGCATGGAGGAAAATGTGAACTCTGAGCAGAGGACTCTCCACTGACCTGGTTGTTCAGGTCTAGAAGGCCAGGCCTCTACTAGGTCTGCTCCTGAACCAGTCCTGCTGCCTGGAGTCAGTAGCCAGAGCTGTTCTCAGGGGTGCTGGGGCAGAGTGGAGTGCAGGGTGCTGGGATGGCTATATTAGGCATGTTTAGGGATGCTCATTCCATGACTCTGCCTAACCACAGGCTCAGGGCCAGGTCCTCACAGCAGTCACAGGCCCAGGAAGGCAGCAGGCAGAGAAGTGGAGTGACTATTTGGAGAATAGCACCCATACCTGTGTACCCTAGGGCTCAGAAGGGCCTCATCTTCCCCAGCCCTCCCCATCTACTCACCAATTCCGCTTCCTGCCCCAACTGCAGGAATGCTGACAATGCTGCCATGCCCACCATCGTGTGTAGATGAAAGGCATCTTTCTGAATTTCATTCTCTTGAAGGTGCTGGCACCCCTTGGCACTGTGGAACTGCCACCTTGGGTCTGTGTCACTTGTAGGTTTCTCTGCCTCCAGGTTGCCTCAACAGCAGGAGGCACAGCAGTTTCACCATCGTTGAGGTGAGGGTAGGCTACCCCAGCTAGGAAGCAGGATCACTGTGCTAGGTCTGCCCAAAACCAGAGGGCAGTCTAGTCCTGGGGTAAAGCCCTCAGATCCCAGGGCACACTCTTTCCCATTCCCTCCACCCACTTGCCTGTCACCCCAGTCACCTAAGCAATCACTGGGCCCAGAGGAGAGGAGACAGACACACACTGGCTCCTAGACCTAAAGGGTATGAGCTGGAGCTAAGGCCAGCTAGAGCTTCCACTGTCAGCCCCCACTGTCAGCCCCACTGCACCCCCCGGGCCTGCTGGGTGCTGGGCACTAGCTAGATGCTTTAGGTTGCTTCAGCTGATCCTTCAACTCTGTGAGGTGGATACCAGTATTCTATTTTGCAGATAGAGTTTGGCCCAGAGAGGTTAACTAATATATCCATGATCACACAGCTAATAAAAGGCAGAGCTCAGGTCTTTTTTGTTTGTTGGTTTTGTTTTGAGCCCAGGTCTTCAGGCCATAGAACCGCTTCTCATTAACAGCTCTCCTTCCTTCCCTCACTGAAATAAGGCTGTGACGGTGCTGCAGGAAAGCACTGGATGCTCACCTGAACCCAAACAACCTACCTCCAAATCTTAAGGCTCCAACACCTTAAAAAGGTGTCACCTTAGGAAGCCCTTTCTACCAAACTTCAAACATGATTTAGCCAGAGAGAAAAACCACTCCCTACTGTCCCGAGCAACAAGTGAGCGGCCCCTCCGCAGTGCTCCTGCGGGATGCTGTTTCTGCCCTGGATGATGTAATCATTCCTCTGGTGCACTTGAACCTGGTGCGGAAGCGCAGCGCCACCTGGGGGTGGACCGCAACCCAGATTCTCCAGCTGCTCCAGGGACGCCCTGGAGCTGTGCTAGGGACCAGGGGAGGGAGGCAGTTCAAGGGAGGAGGAGGAAAAGATGGGTAGATAGCCTGGTGAGCTTTGGAAAAGAGGCCCGAACTCCAGAGGCTGCGTTTCTGCTGGGCCATGCACCCACTGCTGCCCACCTGCCCCACCAGCACTGGCAGTCACCCATCTATCCAGCTTCCTAAAACTTAGGGGGGAACATCCAGAAAGGCTCTATCCTTGTCTGGTGCCCGTACGGTACAGGGACAAAAAAAACAGGTTCAAAGACAGCAAATGACTTGTCCAAGTTGATGAATCCGGATTTGAACCCAAGTCTCCTACCTTTGGGTTCATCTAGCAACCTGGATGAAGCCACGGTCTGACCTCCACAGTCTCTGCCTGCAGCCCCCACTGTCATATCGTACACTCTGCCCCCCCACCCTCCATCACTTCCTGGGGAATCACATTCCTTAGCTCCTACCCACAAGGAAGGGAGGCTTCACCTCTCAGCTCTCCTGGCCCGCAGGGCCCAGCTGTTGCACCCCAAGCTTCTTGCCTCCTGGCCCTATCCAGATGGGAAAAGTGTATTTCCCTCCACCTTCCCTGGGCCACCCCAAGGGATGCCAACACTGGGACCTAGGCCCTGGTGCTGGCTGTGGGTGGGATGGTAGGCACCAGCAGCTGCCAAGGCGCTGGCCTCACTTGTCCTCACAGAAGCTCAACCTGCAGGTGAGCAAGGGGCTCTAGGCCTGGGCACTGTAGCACACATACGGCACTTTAAGAAACATGAGATCTGGATGTAGGTCACCCATGAGCTTCTGGACCACCAAGTCGGGACTGCCATGTGCTGCCCCCTACTCTGCACCCTGCATGGCCAGGCTGGGGCCCCTGACTTCTGAGTTTGGCCTGACTAGGGCTTGTGTCGCTGTGGTGCTGGGCTAGGCTGCTGGCCTAAGAGTGGCCAATAGAGTGTGGCCCCCCTCAGCACCCTTCCCTCAGCACCTCCCACTCGTCCTGCCTATGCCCCTCCTGCCTCTCCCTCCCTCTTTCCTCCAGTCCTCTAGGGCCCTTCCCTTACTTGCCCCTCCCTCCTTTACTCCTTGCCTGAAGTGCCGCCCTTCTGTTCACCTAGGGGGAAGGAGGGAGGCCCTTCTCCCCTCCCTCAAGGTGTCTCTCCTTTGTTGCCAACCTTTCCCCCCTGCCCATTGTATTTCCATGTGTCCCTGCCCTAGCTCCTTCCCTGCACCTGACCCCTCCCATCCCCCTGTGAGATCCGCTTCCTCCTGAGCAGGCCCAGCCTGGCAAGATTCCTGCCCTAAGAATGCACTTGTCTTGCTTTTGTCTAAAAATGCCCCTCTTCTCCACCTATGCCTTCCAGACCGCCCCTTGCGGGATTCACCATTCCCTCCCAGCCTGGCAGGACTCGACTGACGCCACTGTCAGCCCCACTGCACCCCCCTGTGCCTGCTGGGTGCTGGGCACTAGCTAGATGCTTTAGGTTGCTTCAGCTGATCTTTCAACTCTGTGAGGTGGATACCAGTATTCTATTTTGCAGATAGAGTTTGGCCCAGAGAGGTTAACTAATATATCCATGATCACACAGCTAATAAAAGGCAGAGCTCAGGTCTTTTTTGTTTGTTGGTTTTGTTTTGAGCCCAGGTCTTCAGGCCATAGAACTGCTTCTCATTAACAGCTCTCCTTCCTTCCCTCACTGAAATAAGGCTGTGACGGTGCTGCAGGAAAGCACTGGATGCTCACCTGAACCCAAACAACCTACCTCTAAATCTTAAGGCTCCAACACCTTAAAAAGGTGTCACCTTAGGAAGCCCTTTCTACCAAACTTTAAACATGATTTAGCCAGAGAGGTCCTGAGGTCCCCCAATCCTTGAGGGACACTGCCCCTCCCACCCTCACTTCTGCCTGCCCTTATGGGGTCCCTGATTGGCTTTCAGGGGTGCTAGTTGAGGAACAAGGTGATCTGGAGGGGCAACTACAGCTTTGTACTCCCCTGGCCCCGCTGGGCTCCCCTTGTTTCCCAGATGATGAGTCAGATGAGGTGAGGTCAGAGGAGACTGCAGTGCTTTGGGAAGAGATGCAGGGCTGATTGCCTCCATTTAAAGAACTCTAGGATATGTGAGAGACCTCGTCACTGCTCAGAGCACGTGACAGTCCTACTTTGTTGCAGTTTTCTCCTTTTCTTCGAATTCTCTTCAGTGTTTTGCGGAGTGAATTGACTGGAAATGGGGCAACCCCACTCTTCCAGTCTCAGTTATGGCTGGGGTAAACCTGCCTCCTATCCCAGACTACAAAGCATTTTTTCATTGACACCAGGTTGTTGATTCAAGGATAATTAATTCTGACTGGCATCACCTTGCATACATTTCACATCATTTCTCAGAGAAACTCAAAAACCTTAATATATCGATCTCTTCCAGCTCTCAGCTTCAGGAGAGAGGAGACTGGACTCCAAACCTCAGAGGACTTGGAGACCCTCTTTCCTAAATTGTGAAGCCAGGGACTCCAGGGCTCCAGCCCCCACCTCTTGTCCCCACCCTCAAAGAGAAAGTGGATTTGTACCTGTGGCCTCAGCCCTGTCTCTACCAGCATCAGCAGCCCCTCCCTGTCTGGGTCTGATCCAGGGGCAGACACATGGGCCCCATGGATATTTCACTGGGAAGGGGAAAGCTGTGAATCTAGGGGCAGGGCTCTGCCAGGGGAATTTCTGACCCTGGCCCCAAAACCCTGGCTCAGGAGTTCTTGCCTTCCAGGCTGCATGACAAGGGATAATCCTCAAGATTATGTGGGTGGCAGAAAGCCACCCCAGAAGTGCTGGGGGAAGGGTGCTGAGGGGGGCCACACTCTCTTGGCCACTCTTAGGCCAGCAGCCTAGCCTAGCACCACAGCAACACAGGCCCTAGTCAGGCCAAACTCAGACGTCGGGGGCCCCAGCCTGGTCATGCAGGGTACAGAGTAGGGGGCAGCACCCTGCATGGGGGCATGGTCAGCACAATGGCCCTACCCAGAACCCAGCTGGGCTGCAGGAGCCCAGAGGTCTGAGGGGGCAGGGCAGGAGAGCAGAGCCTGAGGCTGCTGTGGGGCTGGAGTACCTGTGCATGGGGAGAAAAGGAGGGCTGGGCTTAGAGGATACTTGGATAAGGGGCTTGGGGAGGGGAGGGGCTCCTCACTGGTGGGGCTTTGCCAAGCTGAGCTTACACTTTTCCCACTTGAATTAAAAACAATAAAACTTCCTTCCCTGGATCTGTCACCAGACAAGTCCTGAGAGCACAAGGACCATGACCCCAGGGAACAAGGAGATGGAAGACAGCCAGGCAGCTCCAGAGGTGGGAGGCTCTTCTAGGCAGTATTTGTGGGAGGAGAGGGAGAAAAGGTCACATCCCCCACTGCGTGGCTCAGCGGGGGTCACAGACATGGGCCTGGGGACTGGGATCCAAGCAGCTGACAGAAGCACCTTGCACCAGGTCCTTGGGTCACCCAGTGTCTCTACCTGGCTCCTAGTCCTAGGACCTCTAATCAGGGAGGAAAGGACAGGACTAACAGTTTAATGTACATAATATTTCACCCTCCTGACAGCCATGGGGTATTATACCCATTCGATTTATTTATTTATTTATTTAGAGACAGATCCTGGTTCTGTCGCCCAGGCTGGAGTGCAGTGGCACAATTTCAGCTCACTGTAACCTCCGCCTCCTAGGTTCAAGTGATTCTTCTGCCTCAGACTCCCGAGTAGCTGGGATTACAGGTGCCTGCCACAATGCTTGGCTAATTTTTTTTTTTTTTTTTTTTTTGAGACAGAGTTTTGCTCTGTCGCCCAGGCTGGAGTGCAGTGGCTGGATCTCAGCTCACTGCAAGCTCCGCCTCCCGGGTTTACGCCATTCTCCTGCCTCAGCCTCCCGAGCAGCTGGGACTACAGGCGCCCGCCACCTCGCCCGGCTAGTTTTTGTATTTTTTAGTAGAGACGGGGTTTCACTGTGTTAGCCAGGATGGTCTCGATCTCCTGACCTCGTGATCCGCCCATCTCGGCCTCCCAAAGTGCTGGGATTACAGGCTTGAGCCACCGCGCCCGGCTTTTTTTTTAAATATTAGCAGAGACAGGGATTCACCCTACTGGCCAGGTTAGTCTTGAACTCCTGACTTCAGGTGATCTGCCCGCCTCGGCCTCTCAAAGTACTGAGATTACAGGCATGAACTACAGCGCCTGTCCTATCCCCATTCTATAGATGGGGACACTGAGGCTTGGAAACCTTGGGAGACATGGCCAAGGTCAGAAAGTGGTGGGGCCCAGAATGAACCTAAGGGTACCTGAATGAGAACTGCCTTTGTACAGTTAGCAGTGCCTCAGCTGCTGTAGAGCTGTTGATCCCTAGCAGGGAATATCTGTAGTGCAAACGAGCATCTCTTCAGAGCCATGGCGAAATTTACCTCATTGTCTTTAGGAAGCAGCCCAGGAATAGTCTGCCTTGGTCTGCGTGTGGATGGGGGGGAGGATGGTGCTGTGCTCCAGTGCTGGTGCTGGCCCTCCCCTACTTTTGGTATATGGAGTGGGCAACAGTCTGGGCCCAGCTGAAGGCGGTGTTCCTGGAAAGTGTGGATGGGTCCAATGATGCGACTGATATGAGTTACGTCTTTACAGCTTTAATCCAGCAGGCCAGAGATCTGGCCAGTGGGGCAGCCAGAGAGGAGGGCTACTGCCAGCTGCTGATGGAACCTCCTCCCTGCCCCCACCCCAGCCCAGAGGGGACAAACAGTAGGGCCCCAGCCTTCCTGGCTGGGATCTTGGGAGCAGAGGGACTATTTGAAAACAGGCACTGTGACCCAGGCCGTCATCTCCCTCCCTTGCCCCCAGTAAAAATAATCCCAAGCCCTCCCCCCAACCCCTCATAGTTCTAGTTCAGCTCCTGTTCCACTTCCCTGAGGCTCTGTCCCCAGTAGCGCCCAGGGCTTGGCTTGGTCTGGGGCCTGGTGACTAGAGGACTCCTGCCCACCCCCAGGACCAGATGCAGGTACAGGATGAGGGCATCTCCCAAGGTTGGCATCACTGAAGGGGCAGCAGAGACATGGCTGGTTCCTCAGGCTCCCGGGTAAGAGGGCTGTGGTGGCATATAGGGAGGAGGAGCTGAAAGCCAAAGAGACAGGATGAGGGTGAGTGGTGGCATAGGTGGATGAAAAGTAACCCCCCTACCCCCAGGGCAGACAGGACCCATAGGAAAGAGTGGGCCTGGAGGTTTCGGGTTAGAGGTGAAGAAAGTCTGGGAGAGGCAATCTGAGAATGAGAGAGGCACAAGGAGGGTCGCAGGGCAAGGGGTGGGGGAAGGCAGCAGCAAGGGGCCCCAGATTGCTTACTTACCTGCAGGGTTGTAGACTGGGGGCCCAGCTGGGTAGAGTGGATATTGGGGAGCAGGACCACTAGGTGGGTACATGAAGCCAGGTTGTGGGGGTGCAGGGCCAGCTTTGGGGTCCTGGGGGTATGGGTATACTGGCTGCACTGGGATGCCTGTCATTGGAATCTCCTGGCCTAGGTGGGGGAGAAGGATCAGCATTCAGAGACCCATCTCCTATGGGAAGCCTCCTCCTCCTGCCCAGGAAATGGTGCTGGCCTCTGGCAAGCTCCAGGCTGGCCATCTTTTCCTCCCACACCCTGCTTGGCAGATTTAAGCAGGGAGCTGTGCACGTGGCCCCAGCTGGTCAATCTGTGTTTAGCAAGTTTGCTCCCCTCAGCAGGTTTCAGAGACCTTATGAACCAGGGAGCACAGCCCAGGGAATATCTCACTTGGGCAAGGATAGGACAGCTCCGGACTGGTATCCTGTAATCCAGCAGAGCTGCCACTAAGGGGGTCTTCTCCTAGCCCTTTCCGCCCACACTGATCTCCCATATGGCACCATCGTCCCCATGTCCATCAGGTTGTGGCATATGTGCATCACATGCCAACACTCAGGCACATATTCTGCCATCCACTGCAGCACACTCAATTAATGTTCATCACTACAGACCTGACCCCATGTACTTACTAAGAGTCATGTGCACACATACACCCACTCACCCACTATTGTTGACAGACTGCACTCCTGTATACATTTGAATCTTCATGTGTATGCACAGAAATGCACACACAGTCTGATGTTCCATATACCCCTGGGCACATTCTAATAGTCAGGTGTTTACAAGCATTTTTCTGGGTTTTCATGCTGGCAGGTGTGTGTATACAGAAGTACGTACTACTACAGAATTTACCCAATCCATGAACTTTCCGCTGCCCATTATGGGACTTAGCCCAGCCCATATGAGGCTCATCTTGCCCAGTACTGGGTGTACCTTCAAATGGGCTCTGGAGTTGCTGGCGCCGGCGGTACAGGTAGCAACAGGAACAGAGGAAGCAGCAGATGGTGGTGGCAACCACAGCAACAAAGAGGATCACAGCTGAGGCGATGCCTGCTATGGTCTTGGGACTTTAGACAAAGAACAGGTCCTCTCACCTTCCAACACTCACAGGAGGGAGTCCTCATTATGCTGGCTCCAACTCCTGGCCAGCAGGGGGGCCACAGCATGCTGAGATTTGGGGTTCCTTGTGGGGCTCTGCCCAGTCCCTGTGAAGGAGATCTTAGAGGACCTCCACTTTCCAGAAGGCTATGCTGCCTGGCTGGCTAGTGTGAAGCATACGGGGATTTGCAGTGCGCCCCCAACCATTGCTTTTATATCTACAACTTAAATGATTTGACATACAGCATAACACTGAAAGGAGCCTTATAAATAATCTAGAGCCATTTTTTCCAAACCCCACTTCAATCAGAAGTCTCTGTATCTATTTTATATATGATATATTTTAAAAAGTTTGACAACCACTAATTTGGCAAGCAATGACCCATAGAAGGCAAGTGTCTTCCCCAAGATCACACAGCTAGTAAGAAGTGGACCTGGGAATCAAACCCAAGTCTCCGCCTTTGTGCCAGAGCTTCTTCCACAAAGCCACACTGTCGTCCAGGTGTTAACCCTGAACCCTGCCTCCCCAGGACCTAGCAGGACCAAAGGGAGGGCTCCAGAAAGAACCTGGAAACCCCTGGCCCGGCCAAAGCCTATGAAGGTAACTAACATGCCTTTTCTGGAACTCCCAGGCACCAGCACCTAAGCACCTAGCTCTGCCGCCAAGCTGGAGTCCTGGTGACTCCATTCAGCTAAGAATGTGGAGGTCGAAATGGAGAGGAGGCAGGAGTCTGGGAGGGAGGAAGGGGAGGCCTCTGGAGAAAAGGATGGAGGAGGGGGTGAGAGTGGGGACGCAGGAACCCACCTGAAGGCCAGGCAGTGCTTCTGCTGCCTCTCGGTGATGAGCAAGGTCAGGTCCCTGCAGCAGTACCGATGGTAGCAGGTCCCGCAGCAGAAGGTGAAGAACTCGCAGTTAAACCCCGGATGCCAGGAGCCATTCCGGTCCAAGTACCATAGGCAGTCCTCGCCGGCCAGCGCTGCGGGCAGGGGTTGGGGGTGCCCAGTGGCCACCAGGCCAGTTCATCCCCGGCCGCCCTCGGCCCCACTGCCCCGGTGGTCCCCAGCCTGCTGGCTCCCGAACACTGAGGGTTGCCCCTTGTCTCCAACCTGAGGGTCTCAGCTCCGGAGCTCCAGAGGCCTCTGCCTGAAGCTGACCCTGCACCCCGGGGTCAGCCTCCCATGGTCCAGCATCCTGGCGCTCCCTCTTCCCGCTTCTTGAGGATCCAGCAACACCCAAGTCTCCCGTGGCAGCCTTGGATAAGCCTCGACCCCAAGCCCCTCGGATCGGCCCCTCCCCTTCCTCCGCCCCCATCCCACCCCATCCCACCCCATCCCACCCCGGCCGCATCACTCCCCATCCCCTTACCCAGGGGAGCCCCCAGCATCAACAGAGCGATTGCAGTGAGCGGCGCGGCCCGGCGGAGCCCCGCGGGTGGCATGGTGGGGGCTGGGCGCGGCCGGGGTCGGGCCTCCCAGAGAAGGGACCGCAGGACCAAGCCGGCTAGCTGGAGCTGCGGCGGGGCCCAGCCCGCGGCCAGGCTGGGGCTCCTCTTCCGCCTCCTCTGGGGGTGGGACTAAGCGCCCCGCCCGCGCTAATCCAGCCGGCGCGGCTCCGCGCAGCGCCCAGGAGTCCACCCACCAGCGACGCCCACCTAGCCTCTGGAGCTGGGTGCCCCTCACCCAGCAGAGCACTGCCCTGCTCCCCCTGTCCCCGGCTCCGCTGTGGTTCCTCCCGTCCGAGCCAACATGGGCACCGCGGGCAGTTGGGCACTGCGGCCAGGGAAGTCTGGCTGTGTCCTGGACCCGCCCCCGGCCTGGGCCCAATCAGTATGCTGGACTCCAGAAGCCCTGATCCTGGTGCCACCTCCGAATGCCCAGACACATGGGCCAACCCTGGAGGGGCAGGGCTGGACCTTCCCTTGTTGGGGACCTCCTCTGCCGCGTCCAGCCTGGGACATCCTGTGGGGGGCTGAGAGGGAAAGAGGCTGGATGTCACCCCGCCCCCATTCCCAGAACACAAGCACTCATTGAGAGGCATTCAGAGTGGCTTTGTCCCCAGCGGTGCCCACAGGCCTGGACCCTGCCAGCTGCACTGGCTCCCTACGATGGACCCTTCCCCCTTCAAGTGGACAGGGCTGTCATGCACAAGCCCATGGCTTCACTAGCAGGGAAGGCAGGCTGCTGGGGCCACCCGGGGCCCATCCAGTTATACACTCTTCACAGAGCAAGCCGGTACTGCAATAGCCACCGGAGCATAGGGAGGTCAACAGTTAATTTCAGGTGGGCAACAGTTAATTCCAGGTGGAGACAGCGTTTTAGGGTGGGAGAGGTCAATCAGTCTTTGCAGGTTTATACTGAGTGCCAGTGACTATGCCCCATGGTACATGAGGTACCCTCCGAGGAACTGCAAATTAAGCCAGGGAGATCATCAAAAGCCTACCTTAATCCCCTGCCATGTACACCCTTTACACGCACGTCCAGGCTTCCACATCTACCTCACTGGAATCTTTCCACAACTCTATTAACTAAGCAAGGTTGGTCGGTGTTATCAATCCCATTTCACAGACAGAGAAACTAGGACTCATGGAGGTTAAAGAACTTGTTCAAGGTAATACAGCCAGTAAATGGCAGAGGCATCAGGAAGACCCAAATCTAAATCAGGGTTGATCCCCAGCCACAACAGCAGACTGTGCAGACAGCGAGTATTTCTTGTGTTCTGGAGTGACAGAATCAGGGCAGGTCCATGGAAGGCCCAGTAGAATCTTAGTAGGTTAGGGAAGAACAGCTGGAAGAGGAGCTATCCCATCCTGGGTCCCTGTGGGTGCTGGCACACCTACCCAAGAGAGCTGGAATAGGAGAGGATAGGCTCCTGCCCCAGAAAATTGCTGGTAGCCTGATGGGCAAGAGTATGTCCTCACGCAGGACACAGTCATAAATGCAGCAGCAGGGACAGAGAGATGCCTCTGAATCCAGCACCACCTACTCAGTGTGCTCATTGCCATCCATCTCCTCTTTCCTACACTAAAAGCTCCATGACTGCAGGGACCACGTGGCTGTGTTCACTGTTGCCATCCAGCCCTAGCCATTGGTGCTGTCATTGTTGGAATCATCCTCAGATGAAGGGGTGTTTTTCCTGCCCAGGGCTGACTCTCCCATGTGTACCCTTGACCCCTGCTGATCTGTCTCTTCATTATCCCATCTCTTTAGTGTCTTTAGCTTCTCCTACCTTACCAGCTTCTTTCCCTAGGAAAAGGAAATCTCAAGTCTTTCCTATTTAAAACAAACCAAACCAAACCACATCCTTCTTGAAACTCATGCCTCTCTAGCTACTTTCCTGCTTTTCTGCTTTTTTCTCCAATTAGCCCTCCTCAAAGCATATACCCCTAGATGACACTTCCAGCTTGCAATGACACCTAGCACACACCAACATCATCAGTGTTTTCCTAATTGCAAAATTCTAGTAATATATTTCAGTTCATGGGATGGGAGGTGACTAGGCTAGGACAGAGAATGAAGAGAAGGGCCTGTGGGCCAACCAGAGGGGAGAACTGGCTGCACTGGGAGAACTTGCACTTCTTACCTTGACAAGGGATGCTGGAACTTGGAGATGGAGAGCTGGGACTAGCTTATGTCACCATAATGAACCTGAGTCCTGAAAGAGTCCATAGGGTTGGCCGGGAGTGAGGAGGGGCTTGGGTGGGAGGACTGGGGGCCCTGGAAGAGGCTGTCTAAATCTTCAGACCTGGAGGGGCTTCACTACACCTTCTCTCGGTAAGGGCAGGCAGGAATACCCTCACCAAGCTGGTCTCTTAATCCCCAGCAAGGGAAAGAAACACTTTCCTGGAAAAGAGGAGGCAGAGCAATCTGTGATCAGATGAGACAAAACATAGACTTTATCAGTAGGAGGTTCTCCTCAGGTTGTCTGGAATATGATGGTAATGATACCAGCAGCAGCAAACATTGCCAGCGAGCTCATCCCATTGTACAGATGAGGAAACTGAAGTTGGAAGAACTTCAGTTCCCCCAGCTCACACTGCTGGGATTTGCAGCTGGACTTTATAGCTTCAAAGCCCCAGCCCTTCAGCTTCACCACCTGCTTCTCTTTAAACAAGTCTAAAGGGCCGGGCGCGGTGGCTCACGCCTGTAATCCCAACACTTTGGGAGGCTGAGGCGGGTGGATCACCTGAGGTCGGGAGTTCGAGACCAGCTTGACCAACATGGAGAAACCCCATCTCTACTAAAAATACAAAATTAGCCGGGCGTGGTGGCACATGCCTGTGATCCTAGCTGCCTGGGAGGCTGAGGCAGGAGAATCACTTGAACCCAGGAGGCTTGAACCCGGAAATGCGCCACTGCGTTCCAGCCTAGGCAACAAGAGTGAAACTCTGTCTCAAACAAAACAAACAAACAAAAAACAAGTCTAAAATGCTCAGCGCTATGCCTGGCATAAAGAGCATGTACTCAGGGAAACTCTTGATGCCCAGCCCTTATCTCTAGCAGGCCTCTGCATGTGGTGAGAAGGTAGCCAGGGATATCTGGAGTGGGGAAGGGCAGGAGGAGGGGAAGGGCTGGGACCCTGCCTGTGACCGGTAGGAGTGCTCTGTTGAGTCACCTCACTCCTGGACTGAATGACCAGCCTAGGGCTCCTCCCAACCCCTTCCATGCTCCTCTTTCTATCAGAGCAGACTGACACAGGCATTCCTGAGGCCTTTCCTACTTTCCCGTGCCATGAGCCCTGGAGGCTGTATCCCACCCTGGTCCTGCCCTGCTTCTGCTATCTGGCTGTGGAGGTTCCTGCCTCCACTTTTGTCTGGCCAGTGGTTTGAGTTGAGCCATTCCAAGATAAGGGAAACTCCATTCCTTTCCTAATTACTGCCTCTGATCAATCAGTGCTCTCCCGGAATGCTGTTACTCTGTCCTCTTTTCTTTTCCTCCCTGCCTCTGGCAGCCCAACTCCTGCAGACAGGTAATTATACATTCCCCCCCTCCATAGGACCCCCGAGTTCCTTCCTCTGATTTAATGTCAGACCCTTCCTGGAGTCTTGGACACATGAATTCTCCTTGCAGTCCACGGCTAGGGAGAGTAAGGCCTAGGAGAGCACCAGGTCTTGGCCAAGGTCTCATGGCTTAGTTGGGGAACCAGGTCTTTTGGCTCCCACTGCCCCGGAATAAACAAACATCTCCCTTAAATCAGAACGCTTTTCCTGGCGTCTAGCTTTAATCTTTCTTGCTGTAAATGAAAGACTGTCTCCTGTGTTTGTCCTCTTGGTGGGAGGGATTTGCAAGTGGAGGGTGGGTGAAGGACAGTGAGGATCAGCCTCACTGCTGCCAAGCTACTGGTAAGAAGGAGCACTCTTCCATGTAACAAAGCTGCACAAGTACCTTATAAATTTATATATACATGAAGCACTCTTCTCCAGAAGGATTTTTTACCAATGCCTTTGTAGGATTGCCTCTCCCAGAATGCCAGGCTTCTGCTTGTTTGTAGAGTGCCCAGGACAGCCTGGGCTTCAGGAAAGAAGGGGGTGTAGCCAGGCTGGCTTGGATGGCAGCTGTGAGCAGTCCCCTACCCAGGCACACTCTGGGTGGCTGTGGGAGCGGCAGCAGTCCCAGGCAGCCAAGGCCTGGCCTCAGGAGCCCAGCCTAGCCAGTGGGGCAGATGGGGAGGGCCAGGTTATCTTTAAATGGCACCTTACTCAGCCTGCCACTCTGCCAGCTGGGCAGGATGGGGGTAGACAAGTGTTATTTTGGGATCTGAGGGCAAGGGAGGAGGAAAGCTCTGTTTATAGCTCTCTCCTTTCTGTCCCTACTCTCTCTCCTGGGGAGGATTTGGGGCCATGGGCCTCAGCCCTCCAGCTGACCCTTTCCAACCCAAGGTTTCTGTTTTCAGCCTAGCTGTTAGCCATCTGCACAGATGGGAGTGTTGAATCTACAGAGGCACAGGGTTTCTCCGAAAGGCCAACTCTGTAAAGGCAGGTTTAGGAGGTGAGAACTGCATTAGACTTGGGATTAGACTAGTAATAGGTAACATTAACACTTACTATGAGGCAGCACTACGAAGTGCTTTGTATTAGTATATTAACTTTAGTTAATCCTCATAATCACCCCATGAAACAGATACTAGTATTATACTTGTTCTGTGGATTAGGAAATGGAGACATAATTTAAGTAGCTTGTCCAAAGTCATCCAACAGGCAAGTGGCAAAGCCAGGGTTCAAATCCAGGCAGTCTAGCTCCGGAGCCCATGCTGTGAACCACTAACTAGATATGAGTCCTGCTCTGCCACTTACTGGTTCTGCAAACTTGAAGGAACCACGCCTCCTCTGGTCTTGGCTTCCTCTTTTGGAAATGGACTACTGTTCGGTTCAACCCATTAGAATCACCAAGTTAGAACTGGCGGAGACACTCTGATCCATTGTGTCTCTCTCCCTGTTCAAGGGAAAAAGAACTTACTCAAGGTCACACAACAGGGCACTGGCACTAGTTTCTGTGCTGTTGCTGTGAACCTCCCTGTGGCAGGGATGAGTCAAGGGAGCTTACGAGGGATATTAGTTATGAATCTGCAATCACAAAATCAGGTGTGGAAGAAATACATTTATTTTCTTTTAACCAAAATAGATGAGAATGAGTCTCTATCCTGCTACCTGGTTTGTTATTATGGTTTGTTCCCCTCTTCAGAATCACAAAAAGGTCCTGGGGTCTCACACAGTGCAAAACATTGAGGTGAGCCCTCTAAGTCTTGGTCTGCACAGGTTCTGCTCATACATGCTCTTAAGCTTGCAATTTCAGAAGTGTTGGTCTGTGTACTGCAGGCACAAGAGACCTTCCCAGGGAGCCTTGGTGACCAGGGCCCAGCATCCCTGGGGACTCCATGCAGCCTTTTCCCTAGGAAGTTCTATCATCTCCAGGTGCTCTGCCACAATCAGGGCAGGATCCTCACCACTCATAGGCCCCATGGACCTTTTTGTCCCCTACTTATCTTTTGGAAAACTACCCGCCCTTTTACTCTCCCCTTCTTCCTCCGGGACCCTGGCCTAATCGCAGTTCACTAGAGCTTTCACTATAGGGTCCAGAAGCAGGGCTATTCTCATGCAGTCCTGCTGTCCACCCTACAAAAGCAACTAAGGCAAGGAAATGCAAATAATTAAAGTATGTTCTTGGACTAAGTTGGGTGTGTGTGGGGGTAGTGGGAAATCTAGTGAAAGCAAATTAATACACCGATAGTTTATAATGTCACACAGCTAACCACAGAAAAACTGCTTAGTAGGTAGAAGACAAGAGCTGGGCCTACCACCTGTTTCTATCCTGCTCCTCAGGCAGGGCTACAGTGCTACAATTCATTCCTCAGAGCTGTCCTCCCAAAGGCTCACCAAGACCCTAATTTAGCAGCAGCATGTGTGAAATCGAACTGAGTCACAGTGTAATCCAGTGAGTCAGGGAGAATAAGCCAAACATAGCTCCCAGCTACGGGTGGGGATAGGATGGGACATCTTCCACCACTAGAGGTGCTTTAATGAAGTCATCCTTAATTCTTTTTTTTTTTTTTTTTTTTTTGAGACAGAGTCTTGCTCTGTAGCCCGGGCTGGAGTGCAGTGGCCGGATCTCAGCTCACTGCAAGCTCCGCCTCCCGGGTTTACGCCATTCTCCTGCCTCAGCCTCCAGAGTAGCTGGGACTACAGGCGCCCGCTACCTCGCCCGGCTAGTTTTTTGTATTTTTAGTAGAGACGGGGTTTCACGGTGTTAGCCAGGATGGTCTCAATCTCCTGACCTCGTGATCCGCCCGTCTCGGCCTCCCAAAGTGCTGGGATTACAGGCTTGAGCCACCGCGCCCGGCCTGTCATCCTTAATTCTTAACTACAATCCTGTGAGGCAGGTATTAGTTCCCTATTTTATAGATGAGAGAACCAAGGCTTGAAGGAAATGTCACTTGACGCAGCTATGTAGTCACGCCAAGTCAGAACAACTCAAGCCTGGGAGGGACTTCCAGGCCTCCTAGTCAGGCCAGTAGTTCATTGTTTTTCTTCCTATAGCACATTTGCTTCCACATCATGTATTCTACACAGGTTTAAAAACCCTAGTATAATTTTCAATTTTAAGAAGCCAGCAGTAATGCCAACCTTTTCCCACTTACTCAAAAAAGTAAAAAATTGGAATGTAAGGGTCATTAGATGGCTAATGTTGACCTGCACCATCCATTAGAGAAACTTAAATTCAAAAAAATTGGATTTTGTTTTTTTTTGAGACGGAGTCTCGCTCTGTCGCCCAGGCTGGAGTGCAGTGGCATGATCTTGGCTCACTGCAACCTCCCGCTCCTGGGTTCAAGCAATTCTCCTGCTTCAGCCTCCTGAGTAACTGGGATTACAGGCATGTGAAACCATCCCCAGCTAATTTTTGTATTTTTAGTAGAGATGGGGTTTTACCATGCTGGCCGGGCTGGTCTCGAACACCTGACCTCGTATCTGCCCGCCTCGGCCTCCCAAAGTGCTGGGATTACAGGCGTGAGCCACTGTGCCCGGCCTACAAAAATTGGAATTTTATTACAATTACTTTTGGGTGCTTTGAGACTGGAATCTTGGTAAAGTATAGTTAATACCTGGTCTAAATCCCCGTGAGAATGGGGAATTTTCCTGTGACTGCTAAGTAAAGGTCCAGCCTCTGATTGAGCACTTGGATTGATGAGGAGGAACTCACTGCAACATTTTAAGACAATTCATTCCATAGCTCTCACTTTGGGAAAATCCTTGTCAGTCTTTAAGTCCTACTGACTTTACCTTGTCAACATCTCTAATCCAGCTCTTCCACCCTGTCCCCTCTAGTTACAACCTTAGTCCAGGCTCTGGGTTTTCCCACCTGGACTGTTGTAGCTGCTGCCAGACTGCATTCCTTTCTCCCATCTCCCACTCCTCCGATCCAGGTTCCAAGTCACCCTTCTAGTCACATTTGGATCAACACTGCAACACTTTTCTAAGACACAAAGCCTGATCATGTCACTTCTCTGTTTAGTACTCTTGGGTAGTCTCCCATTCTCTAGAGGAAGCAGGTCTTGCAGGACCCTTCACAATCTGGCCCCGACTTGTCCTTCCGGCTTTATTTCTGGCCAGCGCTTCCATGAACTTATGCGTAAATATCAGTACTTTTAATGTGCTTATAAGGTCTGAAAATGAAATTGTTTCATGATGGCCTTTTCTTACTCTTTCTCTGCAATGTCTTACCCCACTCTCATCTGCCTGGCAGATGCACAGGAAAGGCAAAACAAATAGGCACCAAGTACAAGCTGTTTGGACTATAATCACCCACTTGCAGTGTGACCTTTGATAGGTTAACAGTATCTGTCTGCTTCAGTTTCATCAATCTGTAAAACTGGGTGAGCAGAGTTAACTACTTTGTAAGGTTAGTAGGTGGTCTAAGTGAGGTAAAGTATTTAGCATACCCACTGGCATTTAAATACTCCAGAAGCAGGTATTGTTAGCTCCTTTCAAGTGTTCAAGCCTTCTCCATACAACTTACCCGATTAGTCAATTCCTTTTTTGGGCAGTGGGAACTAAACCCAGTATACTTATTTCTCTCACAGCACTCCCCACATTTATTATACTACAGATGCTTTTCAGCTTATAACGGGGCTATATCCCAGTAAACCCAACAAAAGTGGAAAATACTGTTAAGTAAAAAATGCATTTAATACACCTACTCTACCTTAAACCTACTCAGATCACTTACATTAGCTTACAGTTGGGCAAACTCATCTAACATAAAGCCTAGTTTATAATAAAGTGTTGAATGTCTCATGTAATTTATTGAATACTGTACAGAAAGTGAAAAACAGAATGGTTGTATGGATACTTGAAGTACTGTTTCTACTGAATGTGCACAGCTTTTGCACAATCCTAAAGTTGAAAAATTAGAAGTCAAACCATCATTACGTTCGGGCCCATCTGTATTTCTGACCCCCTACTAGACTAGTTCCTTGAAGGAAAAGGCCAAAGCCCTCCAGCATTTAGCACTGGCCTTGCACGTCTAATAGAGGTTCAACATTCACTGAAATGGGGTTGGGGGGAAGAGTAGCCAGAAATTGGCCTTTTATTTCATACTTATTGATCATGGGTCAGCTTGGCTGGGGTGCAAAAGTTTATAGGATGTATTTCACTGGACCATCCTTGAACTTCCCAAAGCCATGTCCTGTTTCTTCTTGTCTTCTCTAAGCTAAGCATTCTTAGCTCCTTCAAGCTTCTTTTCCTTGACACGATTTGTCTTCTACATCTTAGCTTTTATCTGGCAGAGTGGTCATCTGTCAGGGAGCCTCTGGTTGAGAACCAGAAGGGAACATAGCAATGAGGATCACTGATAGGCACAGTTAAGACTGAAAGCACCTTCCACACTACCCTAGACAACCTAATTTTATTATCTCATCCTAGGACCACACTGGAGTTTTCTGGACACATTAACAGTTCCTGGCATAATAAACTTCTTTTATTTTAAATTTTAAGACAAGGTCTTGTCACATTGCCCAGGCTGGTCTCAAACTCTTGGGCTCAAGTGATCTGCCCACCTCAGCCTCCTGAAGTGCTGGGATTACAGGGGTGTGGGATTACAGGGGTGTGGCACCACACCTGGCCTTCCTGGCATAATAAACTTTTTTTTTTTTTTTTTTTTTTGAGACAAAGAGTCTTGCTCTGTCACCCAGGCTGGAATGCAATGGTGTGATCTTGGCTCACTGCAAACTCTGCCTCCCAGGTTCAAGTGATTCTCCCGCCTCAGCCTCCCGAGTAGCTGAGATTACAGGTGTGTGCCACCATGCCCAGCTAATTTTTGTATTTTTAGTAGAGGCGGGGTTTCACCACATGGGCCAGGCTGGTCTCGAACTCCTGATCTCAGGTGGTTTACCCACCTAGGCCTCCCAAAATGCTGGGATTACAGGTGTGAGCCACTGCACCCGGCCATTAAACTCTTAGCAGCACGCAGGACTGTTAGTGAGAGCACAGTACTCTAGAGTCCTCAGCTCTTTCCACAGATATTATCAATCTGCATTTATTGAAATGTTACATTTAGATTCTGCTCACTTTTATAGGTTGTAATGGTATTTGTTTGGATCCTAAATTTGGATTCTAAATTGTCATCCTTCCTAAGGGTTTCTTATTATCTAAAAATTTGATCAGCATTCCTAATTTACTAGTACTATCTCTTGTGTAAATGGCTTCAACTTCTTTTGTGGAATGGGTAAGGCATAAAAAAAGTCATCTGTCACTAATATCAAAGGAGGTGCCAAGGACACAGCCCTGGGGGCACATATCAGGTCAACCCACAATGGGTGAATTTCTAGTTTGTTAGTTGGTGGTTACCAACTTCTCTATCTCCCTAATGCTTTGACTTTACTATGTCCAGATTATTTTACCTACTTAACAAAGTTAAAGAAGACTATAAGGTCAGTTTAGCATCATTTTCTCTGAAGTCCATAATGAACGTCTATTAAACTCTCATCACTCTTATTTAGGTGCTTTTGGGTCATTTGTTGTAGGTTCATTCTTCCCAAATCAATGTCACTTATATGACTGTAACTTGTGTTATCAGCTTCCTTCCTGGGGTTTTAACTTTTCAGTCTTACAGCGTTCCCTCCTTTCAGTTCACTCCAATAAAAGCTCAACAAACTCCTGGGAACCCCTTGGTGCCCCAGCTGCTGTTTACCAAAGTCAGGAGACTAAAATGTCTCAGAGCAGCTAAGTGTTCTTTTTTATTTTTACCTCATTTGTCTTACCTTGAACTTTTTATTCCTTGTAACCACTTAGCCCTGCCCTTTTCAGACTGAAGCTAGTTCTCTTTGGCCAAAGACAGGAGACAAAATATGGTCTAGAGTTTCTGTCAACACGTACTGGCCTCCAACAGATCTTTTTTCTTCCTGCTGACACTGGACATAGTCTCTCCAAACTTTTTCTCATCAACAGAATGGGAATATCCACCCTGTGAACCTGTTATAAAGGTTAAATTAGATAATGTACATGAAAATGCACTGCAAACACAGTTAAGTACCTGCACAGTGAGGGGTCCAAGACCTTCTACTCTCAACCACAGCCAAGTATGTTAGCCAGGGGTAGCCCTTAAGTGATACTAGGGCCCCTTCCTCAGGACTCACGTTCTCCTGAGGCAGGATGCCTAGTCCTCCCCCAAATCAGCATGAGAGCAGAAAGGACCCTTGCCAAAGGGCTTAGGACCACTTTTGGCACTAGATATAGAACGTTTTCCTAATCAGTAGACCCAGAGGGTCCCACATCATTCTCAGTCTGTGTGGGAGCCTTAAGCCTTCCCAAGCTCAGCAGTTCAATGCTACTGGCATGAGACCACTCTTTTGCACCAAAATCAGAGGCCGACTTGGCCTTATGCCTTTAGCACCAAATCCAACTGGCACTGCCTTGAGATCAACTATGGAGTGAGTCTGCAAGGCTGAGGGTGGTTTTCTGAGCACCACTTGGTCAGACCTGCCATCATTTCCCCAATGCCATGTGGAGAAGCAGCAGGGGCACAAGCAGTTAGCCTCAGAACCTGGCTGGCACGGGACAATTGTGAACATGCCCACAGGCTTTTCAAAGATAGTAAAAACTTTCAACTCTTATTTCTTCCAGTCTCAGTCATGGAGGTTGAACACTGGGGACACCTAGTGGCATGAAGACATTACTAGCTACGATATCCTTGGGGCCATCCCCTTGAGTGGAGATTCAGATTCACTTTATATTCTTCCTCTTTTTTTTTTTTTCTAAGACAGAGTTTCGCTCCTCTTGTTGCCCAGGCTGAAGTGCAATGGTGTGATCTTGGCTTACTGCAACCTCTGCCTCCCAGGTTCAAGCAATTCTCCTGTCTCAGCCTCCCAAGTAGCTGGAATTACAGGCGCATGCCACCAGGCCTGGCTAATTTTTGTATTTTTAGTAGAGACAGGGCTTCATCATGTTGGTCAGGCTGGTCTTGAACTCCTGACCTCTGGTGATCCGCCCGCTTCGGCCTCCGAAAGTGCTGGGATTACAGGTGTGACACACTGCACCCAGCCTATATTCTATTTCTTGTGAGAATATCAATCTAAAGAAATATTCTGTGGCTATTAAAAATGGGGCACCAGATGTGGGCACTATCAAAAAAAGGGGAACACAGGCTTCATCTTTCTCCCCATGATTTGTGTGTGTGCGTGTGTGTGTGTGTGATGGAGTCTCGCCCTGGAATGCAATGGCGTGATATCGGTTCACTGCAACCTTTGCCTCCCAGGTGCAAGCGATTCTCCTGCCTCAGCATCCCAAGTTAACTGGCATTACAGGCATGCACCACCATGCCCAGCTAATTTTTGTCTTTTTAGTAGAGATGGGCAATTTCACTGTGTTGGCCAGGCTAGCCTCAAACTCCTGACCTCAAGTGATCTGCCCACCTCAGCCTCCCAAAGTGCTGGGATTATAGGCATTAGCCACTGTGCCCAGCCTCTCTCCAGGATTTTCTAATCCTCATTTGCTCTTTGAACCCCAAACAGACTAAACTTCCCAATTAAGGAATCTCCCTTAAAAATATTTGATTAAACAATGCCAGTTCTCTAAGAATCATTTCAGGCTAGGTTTGCCAAAACACACTAGAATGTTTAGATAGGCTCCACCTAATCCTTTCCCCCACTACTTTTACTTACCTTCTAAAGGGAATAGAAGGCAAACAGGTGCTGAGACACCTTATATCATGCAACTAAATTCATTTGTAAAGATTACTTTACTGTCCTAGAAAAATACATGTTGCAAATTTGAGGGCTACAACTTAACCACTTTAGAGGCTTCCTGAGGGAGAGGGGATAACCTCTGAATATCAGACTCTGTGGTAATGTGTGGGAGAGGCATATTAAATATAGTTGGGTCAGGTGCATTTAAAAAAAATTCCCTTTTTTCCCTTTTTTTTTTTTTTCCTAAAAAAGGAAGATCAAATTGCCATCTGTCTGGCTTATTTTGTGTGTGCATGTATATATAGGAACAGCTTGAGGGGAAGGGTTATGTCATGCAATGAGGCAAAAACAAGACGACCTCCTCTGACAGAGGAGCCTTAGTGTTGTAGAAGGGAAGCAAGGCTGAGGTCACTGGAAAGGCTTAGAATGAAGCTGCTCCTGCCTGTTCCTCCTGAGAACCCAGAGCAGCAGTGGTCCAGGGCACAAAGCATAATGATCTCTCACGAGGATTCCTATCTGAAAAAATCAAGTCCTATGAACACAGATAGGTCTGTTTCAGAATATAAATGGTAGTGACTTCCTGTGCTCCTGAGGCGGGGCAAAATAATCCATAAACACATAATCCTTCTGGGCAATAATGTTTCTGGACTGGCCAGCAGAGGGCTCTAGGAACAGAGGTGGGGGTAGAGTCAGGGAGAAAAAAGGTTCTAGAGATGGGATGTCTTCAGGGGAACTTTGAGAAATGTCCTTTGTTCCAGCATTCCTAAGTGACGGCACTGGTGAGCCTGGTCTGAGTTGTCATCAGTGTCACTGACGAGGCCAAGGGCCAAGGGTCAAGATGCCACTTTAGGTTGAGAAGAAAGTGCATCTCAAGGCCAGTGAGGGCTGCAAAATGGTTTGCGGCTGGGCCAGAAGGAGCAAATGGAGAAAGGCTCCCCTTTTTAGATGCCGATGGTCTGTAGAACTCGCCTCTCGTTATCATTAAGGTGGCCTGAAAACATTATGTAGCAGGGCTGCTGAGCAAACTGGCAGAGGAAATCTGTGAGATACGCCTGGAGGAAAAGAGCAAGAGTGGCATTAGTGAGATGTTGCAAGTCACCCATTTGCAGTGAAGCAAGAACCACAATCAAATGGCACAGGGAATGCTGGTTTTTAGACAAATGCCAGCTCCCTGAGGGATGGTCTTTCATGTTCTTGGATCTAGTTTAGATAATCCACAGGGAAACAACATTTTTCCAAGGCTCTATCACCCCAAGGACCTTCACGACATAGACTCTAGAAGATGAATTACAACACATCAAGTGCAAAGTTCCAGCCCATCCAAAACACTGGACCACTCAACAAGACAAGAACTCTTTCCCGTGAGGCTCCCATGTTAAATTATAAATTGATTTTTTTTTTTTTGGGAAAAAAAAATTTTTTTTTTTTTTTTGAGGTAAAAATGCCCAGACGGTCTTGAACTCCTGGGCTTAAGCAATCCTCCTGCCTTGACCTCCCAAAGTATTGGGATTACAGGCATGAGCCACCATGCCTGGCCATAAATGGATTTGAGCCCATATTCCTGTTTCCATGGCCTGGGACATTGCCATTTGCAAGACATCTCTGGACACCCTCACCTGCAGATCAATCTGATAGAGAGGATCCTTCAGGGCATCAGGGTCATCTTCCTCATCATCCTCGTAGTAATCCTCCTCTGTTAGACACAGCCAACATAGGGCGGATCAGGACAAAGGCCCATGATCAGGCCCTGAATGGTGATATACTACCACATGACGGAGGCGGAAGGTGCAAAAGCCCAAGGAATGTCCCTGTGGGCCCACCTCTCCCCTTTCTTGGGTACCCCATTCTTGGGATCAGTGTGGAAAGAAAAGGTATTTACCATGGCTGTCCTCTTATCAAACAGCTTACCATATTTACTTGTAGCAAGAATGTCAGATAAAAGTTGGCCAGCTAAACCATCCTCCTCCTCCTCCTCTTCCTCCTCCTGGTCCTCCCACATATCATTGGAGTCATCTACTTGGAGATGAAAAGTAGCTAGAGCTAGGGCACATTCATGCATTTCCCCTCCCCAAATCCAAACAGACCAGAAGGGCCCCAAAGGCTTCTGCAATGTGGCTTGTAGTACCCAGTGAAAGAGAACCAGAAATGGCCAAACCCTTCTGGTAAATCTGAAAGAAAGAACCTGGAGATATAAAGGTTGAGAGGCTCTTAAGAAGAATCAAACCAAAGAAGGGCTATGTTAGCTTGCCTCCTGGCTGCCTCCCACCCCAGCCTTCATATGGCAGACTGGAGAAGCAGCTCTTTACATGCCTAGTGCCTAGCACGGTGCCAGCCACAGAGCAGCCATTCCATTAACCATTAACTTGTTTTTTTTTTCAATTAGTGACTCAACAAACCAAGTTGCTAATTTGACAATTTGTAACTTGATCTGCCAGGCTAAAAGTCTCCTTGGAGTAAGGGCCTGGTGCACCTTGACTCCACTCTGCAGGAGTGGCCTGGCGAGCGGCATTAGCCTCCATGACGTTGGAGAGCTCGTTGATGATCAGCTTTAGGATCTTGACCAGCAAAGGAATGTTTGTCCAGCGTTCTGGGTCTGGGAAGGAAGAAAAAGGCTTCAAGTCAGAGTGTCACTGGGCTTACTTCTGGAAGTAGCCCTGTCCCCTCCTCAGTGCTGCTCACCAGAGTTCACCACCCCTCAGACTTTCACTGTCCCTGACTATATCTAGTCTCCAAAGAGTGATTTAAAGTTTAATAACTTTATTCTGTTTGGTATTGTAACAGTTCAGAAGGTGGGAGAGATGAGAGTTCAGGGATTAAAGGAGATAGAGTCTTGTTAGTAATAAAGCTCTGAAACCAAGGAACTGTATAGAGCCAGTACTCTAGTCCCAGTGACTTACAAATTGAGAGACAGCGGAGGTAATTATAAATCTACATTAAAGATAGCAGCTCTATACTCCCTACCTGCAAATCCTTGGTGTTACAGGCCAAAGTCAACTCAGTAACAAAGACACACTAACCATCTGTGCCCAAGCCTCAGAATGAAGCTGGAAACTGGGATGCTTGGTACCTGAGACTATTTTTGTCCTTTTTTTTCCCTCCAGACAGAGTTTCGCTCTTGCTGCCCAGGCTGGAGTGCAATGGCGTGATCTTGGCTCACTGCAACCTTCGCCTACCGGGTTCAAGCTATTCTCCTGCCTCAGCCTCCCAAGTAGCTGGGATTACAGGCATGCGCCACCATGCCTGGCTAACTTTGTATTTTTAGTAGAGGTGGGGTTTCTCTATGTTGGTCAGGCTGGTCTCGAACTCCTGGCCTCAGGTGATCTGGCAGCCTCGGCCTCCCAAAGTGCTGGGATTACAGTTGTGAGCCATCACACTCACTTTTTTTTTTTTTTGAGATGGAGTCTTGTTTTGTTGTCTAGGCTGGAGTGCAGTGGCACGATCTTGGCTCACCACAACCTCTGCCTCCCAGGTTCAAGCGATTCTCCTGCCTCAGCCTCCCAAGTAGCTGGGATTACAGGCGCCCACCACCACATCTGGCTAATTTTTGTACTTTTAGTAGAGACAGGATTTCACTATGTTGGTCAGGCTGGTCTCAAACTCCTGACTTCAAGTGATCCATCCGCCCTGGCCTCCCACCAACTGCTGGAATTACAGGCGTGAGCCACCACGCCCAGCTTATTTTTGTCCATTTTTGACAACAGGAAGAAACCATATGTTCTGATCCCTTTTATCTAAGTTTCCTGTTGCTTCTTTATCAAACCCATCACCAACAATTATGTTTTGAAAATATACACCACAATGCATTCCTTCCCTCCACCCAGGTATCCTTAGCCCCTTATTATAAGGAGAGGATTGGAGGAATTGCAGCATCACCCACTTTTGGCTGACTTAGAGCGGGTGCGGATGCCCTCATCCATGCTGTAGATCTCCTCTCCCTTCACACGGATATCCTGTAGCCGTTTGTCATCTGCATTGATGCCATGCTGGAGCAGCTTACAGAGTGCCACAGAGCTGGCAAGGAAGATCCAAAAAAAAGTCAATCAGTTACCTATCTAGAGTTCATGCCAAGGAGATAAGCAATCATGTCCTAAGGCCCTCTATTTGACAGTGAAAATTCTGTTAACAACTAATTAGGAGAGCTAAGAGAGTTCAGCTGAAAATGAGATTTTAGAGTTCATGAGATGGTCTAATGAGATCTATTCTTCTTCTTCTTATTTTTTTTTTTTGTGATAGGGTCTCATTCTGTCACCCAGGCTGAGTGCAGTGGCGTGATCATGGTTCACTGCAAAGCCTTGACCTCCCTGGGTTCAGGTGATCCTCCCACCTCAGCCTCCTGAGTAGCTGGGACTCCTGAGTGGGTAGGCACGTGCCACCATGCCTGGCTAATATTTTTGGTAGAGATAGGTTTCACCACGTTGCCCAGGTGGGTCTCAAGCAATTTGCCCACCTCAGTCTTCCAAAGTGCTGGGATTACAGGTAACCTGTTCTTCTTGAACAAAGCTAGGGTGGGCAAGCATCACGATGGCTATCCATATTGTAACGTGCAACGAAGTGATAAGAATCAGTGGTATAAAAGTCCAGGATAGAAAGTTAAGAAGCCAGGGTTAGAGGCTTGGGTTTTTTATTTTGAGACAGTTTTGCTCTTGTGGTCCAGGCTGGAGTGCATCTGCCTGTCGCCCAGGCGTGATCTGCCTCCTGGGTTCAAGCGATTCTCCTGCCTTAGCCTCCCGAGTAGCTGGGATTATAGGCACCCACAACCACATCTAGCTATTTTTTGTATTTGTAGTAGAGAGAGGGTTTCACCATGTTGGCCAGGCTGGTCTTGAACTCCTGACCTCCAGTGATCTGCTTGCCTCAGCCTCCAAAAGTGCTGGGATTATAGGTGTGAGCCAGTGCGCCTGGCCAAGGCTTGGGTTTCTAAAGGAAAATAAGCCACTAGCAGCACTTAGCTGTGTGAAGTCTGCGGTAGAAAAGGGATCTCTAGCAAGCAGAGATCAGAAATATATAGTCTACCTGTGTTGACTGTCTTTTGGGGATTTCAAGATGGCAGCTATTCACATATGTGCCTTAGCAATAAAGAAAGACAAGGAAAAGGGAATACAAAGAGCCATCTGAAATGTCAAACAAAAATCAATGGAGCAAATCAGGGAAAAAAAGAAATATAGGTCAGGAGCAGAGGCTCAACACCTGTAATCCCAGCATTTTGGGAGGCCGAGGTGGGTGGATCACTTGAGGTCAGGAGTTCAAGACCAGCCTGGCCAACATGGTGAAACCCTGTCTCTACTAAAAATACACACACACACACACACACACACACAAAAGAATTAGCTGGGTGTGGTGGAAGTTGCAGTGAGCCAAGATTGTGCCACTGCACTCCAGTCTGGGGGACAGAGTGAGACTCTGTTTCAAAAAATAAAAAAACACAAAAGAAAGAAATATAAGTGGTGAAGTGGTGGCAGAATGCCCAGAAAAGAAAGATGGGATTCTACCTGACTTTGCCTTCATACTGTCCATAGAACAGGTGCTGTCGGCTTGTCCACTCAGCCATCACAAACTCTAGAGCAGGTTTGCCAGTAGGTCCTGGGAGGCTACACAGGAACTCCAAAAGAGGTTCTAGCTGAGTGTGCACCAGATGAGCAAACACCATGATCAGGGACTAGGAGAAAATAAGGACATTTGCTTCAGGGAAATCAATTTCAGAGACATAAAAGATGAGAGGGAACTGGCCAGTCAGATAAGAGACAGAGTCTACACTGAGGGTATTATTCACAGGACAAGAAAACATGGAGATTTCCTTGTCCATGTTTCTTAGGCCAGACAGATCCCATTTTACTTAACTGTCCTACAAGGGTAGTAACAGGGTAAAATAACTCAGGACCAAAATACTAATTTTCACTTCTATCAGCCAGGAGTAGGAAGCCCACTCCCTACTGTTCTCTTACCTGCATGACACTGAGCGTCTCTGCCTGCTGCATCTTACTGAGGATGGCACGAAGAATCTGGTCTAGATTCTCCCCCAGCTCCCGCCCTGCCTTGGAGATGAGGGTGGAAACAAGGCGGCCCACAAAGGCCGCAGTGAACTCTGAGGTGCGGGGGTCCAGGAGCTGGCTCACCACTTGCATCACATACCACAGTCCATTGTGGCCCTGCTCATCATGCCACTGGGCTACTTGTTCCAGGGTCACTGACACATAGGCCCGCAAGCACTCTCCGCCATTCTGGGGAGACAGGGGTGGCAAGCAAGATTAGTAACCGAGAGACAGATGCCAGGAGGCCCTCAGTCTGTATAAACAAATGTTCTCAGAGGCCTATGCCTCATAAAAGCGGTGAGTCTATAGTATTTGTGGTGGGCTCATATCACTGGAATCAGGAATTTACTGTTATAGACACAGACATGCATTACATAATTCCCCCTTTACCTAATGAGCTATCTCAAAAATATGTATTATTATTATTTTTTAATCACAAGGGACAATGGCCAAGCAAAATGAATTTTAATCATAAAGGTCTACCTCTGGTACTAAAAAAATATGCTTACAATCTTGCAATAATTGGGGATACTATAGGACCTCATATAGGTCTTACACAAACCACTAGTTGCCTAGGGATTTCTAAGCTGATCAATATTCACTGGCAAGTTCCTATAACCTTTATAATCAATGACGGTAGTACACACCTGAAAAGGTAACCAATTCACCCAGGAAACAAAAAGAGAAAAAATATTTAGGCATCTCTCCCCTCTCTAGAGGCCCATCACTCTGCTGATTTTATTAATAGAGGAAATATGCAGAAAGACTTTCTTATGGCCCCAAGTCTAGATGTCTGTAATCTCTTTCATAGTAGCAATACCCAATACAGATGGGCAGGGTGCTTGGTATCTGTATTTTTAAAAACTGTAACATGCTCCAAAGCACCAGAAACGCTTGGCTTTTGCAGCCTGAACCCTTCCTGAATCTGCTAAGTAAATATGGAGTTGAGGAATTCCGTATTTCAAAAGCATAAAACCATGTCAGATTTCTCAGCGTAGTAAAGGCCCATGACTGGGGAGCTATCTTCCCCCTTCTAGTCTCCATGTCTCAGATACCTGCATGGTGGCATTGTCATCTGTGTGAAGGGTACACTGTGCCACAGCAGGGAAAGCTTGGCAGATGAGAAGCTGGGAAAGGGGAGGCTTTGTATTTCGTACTACTGTTGTCAGGATATCAATGGCTGTCTGAAAGAGAGAAGAAAAAAGAGTCAGAATTGCCTCTGGGGTTGGGGGTGCCCAACAACTAAGATCCTTACTGGATGGGTATCACATAGCAACCCAGAGAAAGCTTATTAATGAAAGGCAAGTTTCCAAAATAAAAGGAATAATTAAATGGGTAGTGCTCTCAGCCTCCTCCTAATAGTTTACTAATTGATTAGTCCTAGGGGTGGGCACTAGTACATGGTAGTGGATTGGATAACCAGGTGACATACTTAGTGGCGCTGTGTAATGGTGGCACTCTGTTCAATTCACTGAGGGTACCTCTGAAACAAGAAGAGCCATTTTCTTTCTTTTATTCTTTTTTGAGGCAGAGTCTCACTCTGTCACCCAGGCTGGAGTGCAGTGGTGCGATCTCCGCTCACTGCAACCTCTGCCTCTTGGGTTCAAGGGATTCTCCTGCCTCAGTCTCCCAAGTAGCTGGGACTGCAGGTGCCTGCCACCATGCCTGGCTAATTTTTGTATTTTTAGGAGAGACAGGGTTTCACCATACTGGCCAGGCTGGTCTCAAACTCCTGACCTTGTGATCTACCTGCCTTGGCCTCCCAAAGTGCTGGGATTATAGGCGTGAGCCACCGCGCCAAGCCAAGTCATTTTCTTAAAGCTTCAGAGAATCACCCACTGTCATTGTGGGCAAAAGAGCTCAGCAAAATCACCCCATGAATCTCTAATGCTATTAAGTTCTTGTCAGCTACATGCATCTGTGGGTGGCGCTTGTATATCTCACACACACACAGCCACTTACCGCACAGAGCCCTGCAGGGATCTTGTCTGCTGGGGCCTGCATTATGCTGACCAGAGTGGGAATCAACCTCATTTGCATTGGGCCCTGACAGGCTTCAATCTGGGACAGCTCCTTGAAGATGTCCTGAGCCAGTGAGGCGACGACGGGATCTGAAGTGGATAAGGCAACACGGAATCCCCCTGCCTGATGGTCTGCATCTGCTTCTCGCTTAATGATGCCTGTTGTTTGCCCTAACCTAACAACTTCTGCATTGATTACTTATCACACATCCGGGACCTAGTGGGGCCACATGAATAACCTGAAAGAACAGGAGTGATCCTAAATCTCCAAGAGGTACACTTTGTATGGCTTCATTAAAGTAGGGACTAGTCTTCAACAGCTACTCCTAAAACAAAATGTAGTTTTTCTAAAGAAAAATCTTTAAAGTCTTTATTCTTGTGAAACCTAGATTATAAAACCATATGCTTAAAAGAAAAAAAAAAGCCCAACTGATACTTTAAGAAGAAAGTTGCAAAAATTGCCAAAACACTGACTTTGATGCATGAGAGAAATCATACATATCTCCTATGAGGTAGCCATAGTGGCCATGAACAATTCTCAAAGCTACTTCTGGGGCAAAAGGCAAAACTCCTAAAAAGCAGAGCCTTATGAAGAAAGGGAACTTTAGCTCAATCTTCTTTATCTATATAACAAAACATCCTCCTCTATTTAGTATGGAAAAATATAGGCAATGTATGTTAAAGTATATCTTAAAAGATCACTGCAGCATTGTTTGTAATAGAAAAAAATTGGGAATACCCTAGATGTCCATTAGCAGAATGGGTAAATTATGATATACCCATTTTATGGAATACTATGTAATGGCTGAAAGAATGAGATATATCCAAGAACACAATGTGGAAAGCTCCTCAGTACACATTTTTCAGTGAAAAAGCATATCTAATAACATGTTCAGTATATCACATTATATAAACAATCCTTATCCTGTACATCTTTCTGAGCTTCAATATTGGAGCTCTCCCTTTAAAAAAAAAAAAATCCTTAATATTTTACTAGTAATAAGGTATTAATAAATACATTCACTATAGGAAAAAAAAAAACTTAAACTGCAGAAAATAAAGAAAACACCTGTAATTCCACCACCTAGAGATAAACACTCTTAAAATTTTGATGTATTTTTTTCTTTTCTTTTTTTTTTTTTTTTTTTTAACATACTTAACTATACATATATCCTTTCCTAAAAGAAAAATCAAAACTTGGGATCATATTCTATGGATTTTTGGGGAAAAGTATCTTTTCATTTATTACAATGTAAGCTCTTTCCCATGGTTTTAAATATTCCTTTTTAGCTTGATTTTTAATGGCTGAACAGTATTTCATTTTATGGATATAATTAACTAATGTCTTTTTATAATTTCCAAATTTTTACTACTGTAAAAAATATCTAGTGAATACCTTTGTTCATAAACTTTTACATGTATCTTTCTTTAGTATCTCCTTTTCTAACTTATAGTCCTAGCCCTTTTCTTTTAGGAGGCTTTTCATTTGCCAAATTTCCTATTCTATCATCAAAGTTCTGAATTATGTCTCTTGCTTATAAGCCCTTTATTTATTATCTTTTTCCCTAAGTCCTTACTAGAGAGTGTTACAGAAATAGGTACTCTATTTTTTAATGCTGCTACATTTACAGCACAATTCTATTTTTTGCTAATCCAAAGCCAGATTCTTTGCTTATGATGTTAAAACCATAGCATCATAGGTAAGACCAAACCTAGGGAATCTTTCATTTAAATTCCCCAGCCACCACCTTTTCTTTGGTGCCCCTCATAACACAGTTCTCCCTGGTGGCATACCATTACTGTACTTTAGAAAAATGGCGATGGTGAAGGGGCAGATTTTGCTTTCCATGCTTGCTGTGAATTCGGGGTCTACTGTACAAACGATGCACAGGGTCTCCATCACCAGGTTGAGGACCTCTGAGCTGAACTGGGCTGCTAGGTGAATTAAGCCATCCAGGATACTGGGGAGGAAGGGCTGGAGCACATGGGTACTCTCTGATACTTTCAGTTGGTCACAATAACTAGAGAGAGACAGATAAGCAATTATTATTTAAAAAATTCAATTCCTGGTTTTCCCAATTAATCTCACATATTATAGCATTTATATGTGTAGCTTTATAAAGCAAATTCTAAAGTTAGGTAAGTTTCTACTTCTTTCTGGATGTATTATATAAACATTAGCACCACCATTTCTATGTTCTCTATTTGACTTTTGCTATTTTCTTTAAAAACTTCTGCTTTTTTTCTTGAAGTTTTTTTTTCTGCATCCTGAAACAAGCTTAATTTATATAAACTTTTTTTTTTTTTTTCTTGAGACGGAGTCTCGCTCTGTCACCCAGGCTGGAGTGCAGTGGTTGTATCTCGGCTCACTGCAAGCTCTGCCTCCCGGGTTCACGCCATTCTCCTGCCTCCTCAGCCTCCCGAGTAGCTGGGACTACAGGCGCCCGCCACCTCGCCTGGCTAGTTTTTTTGTATTTTTGTAGTAGAGACGGGGTTTCACTGTGTTAGCCAGGATGGTTTCAATCTCCTGACCTCATGATCCACCCGTCTCGGCCTCCCAAAGTGCTGGGATTACAGGTTTCAGCCACCATGCCCGGCCTTATATAAACATTTTATTTATACTTTCGAAATCAGCCTATTAGCTGTAGGATTTAAAGTTCCCTTATAGTTTTACTGTATTAGCCTCTTTTCAATCAACAAATATTTACTGAATGTTGCTTACCATGTCCAAAATGATACAACTGTTAAAAATACATTGTCTAGGACCAGGCACTGTAGCTCACGTCTGTAATCCCAGCACTTTGAGGGGCCAAGGCAGGCAGATCACCTGAGGTCAGGGGTTCAAGAGCAGCCTGCCCAACATGACAAAACATCTCTACTAAAAATGCAAAAAAATTAGCTAGCCGTGGCGTTGCGCACCTGTAATCTCAGATACCTGTAATCTCAGAGAGGCTGAGCCATGAGAATCACTTGAACCTGGGAGGCAGAGGTTGCAGTGAGGCGAGATCATGCCACTGCACTCCAGCCTGGGTGACAAGAGCGAGACTGTCTCAAACAAAAACAAAAACAAAAACAAAACCACAACAACAAAAATTATCTAAATCTTTACTTTTGTTTATCTTTAGAATGGCAATAAGTTACAAGGCAATAAAACATTGTTTCTCTATGTTAAAAGAACCTAATATAGAAACAAGGCACTTAGCAGTACTCAATAAGTGGTTCTTCTTTCTTTCTTTCTTTCTTTTTTGAGATGGAATCTCACTCTGTTCCCCAGGCTGGAATGTAGTGGCATGATCTCGGCTACCTGCAACCTCCGCCTCCCGGGTTCAAGCAACTCTCCTGCCTCAGCCTCCCGAGTAGCTGGGAATACTGGGAATACAGGCACCCGCCACCACGCCCAGCTAATTTTTGCATTTTTCGTAGAGATTGGGTTTCACTATGTTGGCCAGGGTGGTCTTGAACTCCTGACCTCAGGTGATCCGCCTGCCTTGGCCTCCCAAAGTGCTGAGATTACAGGCGTGAGCACTGTACCCAGCCAATAAATGTTTTTTTTCTTAACTTAAATGTTTTATTTTAAATGTCTTATAACCGTATTATTTGTGTTGGCTTTCCAAGGTCCACAATGACCAGTGAAACTGTGGGCTTTAATCTCAGATCTGTCCACAGACTTTTTGATTTTTGGTTCATCATGTTTGATTCCAATACTACCCTGCTCTGACCAAACTTCTAAAGAGCTGATGTGGAACCTGGCTTTGGTCAGTTCTCAACTCCTTAGACTAGCTTTTGGATCCATCCCTCGACCAGCATTTATCTGTCCTCTCCCTCCCTCCATTTCCCACTTCTATTCTAAGGGTTTATAGTTACTTTGCCCCTCTAATGAACTTGAAACTGTACAGTATGGTAAAACACAGAGTTTGCATCATCTGTCTACATCATACTGGATCCTGTATGCCATGCTAAAAGAGGTTGAACTTTATTTTGGAAGTTGGTGTTTCTTTAACTTGTGTTACTCCTAACACCTAGCTTCTCTTTACCCTAAAGTCTCCAGGGGAAACTGATGTCCCAGGAAAATATTATATATTTATCCGTGGCTTCCTATACTGCCTGATATAATACGACTTTCTTCTGAAGTACCTCTATCTCAAGTTTGAAGAGAATAACTGGGAGCCACGAATGATTTTTTTTTTTTTGAGATGGAGTCTCGCTCTGCTGCCAGGCTGGAGTGCAGTGCCATGATCTCGGCTCACTGCAACCTCCTCCTCCTGGGTTCAAGTGATTCTTCTGCGTCAGCCTCCTGAATAGCTGGGACTACAGGCATGCACCACCACACCCAGCTAATTTTTTTTTGTATTTTCAGTAGAGATGGGGTTTCACCATGTTGGCCATGATGGTTTTGATCTCCTGACCTTGTGATCCGCCCGCCTCGGCCTCCCAAAGTGCTGGGATTATAGGCGTGAGCCACTGCGCCTGGCCGTCATGAATGATTTTAACAGCAGGAGCAAGAAAATCAGTTTTCTATTTTAGAAAGATCAACTTGACAGCTCAAATAATATGGTCTGCAGAAGTGTGAGGCTGCAGATAGATCAATCAGGAAGCTGCTGCAGTAATTCAAGGAAGAGAAATAGCACAATCAGGGTAGTAGCAAGGGAAGACGGGAAGGAAGAGATGAGAGGCCAAGGAACCAAGATCTAAAAGGCAAATATCTGAGATCTCTACCTTCATTAAAACAGGGAATACAAGATGTTTAAGTTCAAGATCTAAAGTTACAAGATTTCTACCTTTAATAAAAAGGAAAATACTGGTAGGACAGGCCTGAAGGTGATAACAAGCTCAGTAGTAAATGTGTTGATTTTCAGGTACTTGTAAGATATCTATCCTGGTATGGATAGTAAGCAATGAATACATTAGTTTGTAGCTCAGGAGAAAGTTTGACATAAATTTGAGTTAAAAAATGTGAAACAAGTGTAATTATTTGTCAATCAGTATCTTGTTTCAGAGATTATTTAAGGGAGTTTGCAATGATACATAAACTATGACATAAAGGAATAAATTAAAACTGGGGCTAAGGAAAAAAAGAAAAGCAATGGTGGAATGCTTATCATTAAAAGGTTACTAGTGACATTAGAAAAGACAGCTGCAGGCCGGGCGCAGTGGCTCACGTCTGTAATCCCAGCACTTTGGAAGGTGGGGGTGGGCGGATCACCTGAAGTCGGGAGTTGAGACCAACCTGACCAACATGGAGAAACCCCATCTCTATTAAAAATACAAAATTGGGCCGGGCGCGGTGGCTCAAGCCTGTAATCCCAGCACTTTGGGAGGCCGAGACGGGTGGATCACGAGGTCAGGAGATCAAGACCATCCTGGCTAACACAGTGAAACCCCGTCGCTACCAAAAAATACAAAAAACTAGCCGGGCGAGGTGGCGGGCACCTGTTGTCCCAGCTACATGGGAGGCTGAGGCAGGAGAATGGCATGAACCCGGGAGGCGGAGCTTGCAGTGAGCCGCGATCCGGCCACTGCACTCCAGCCCGGGCAACAGAGCGAGACTCCGTCTCAAAAAAAAAAAAAAAAAAACAACAAAATTAGCCAGGTGTGGCGGCACATGCCTGTAATCCCAGGTGCTGGGGAGGCTGAAGCAGGAGAATTGCTTGAACCCAGGAGGCGGAGGTTGCGTTGAGCTGAGATCGTGCCATTGCACTCCAGCCTGGGCAACAAGAAATAACTGTCTCAAAAAAAAAAAAAAAAAAAAAAAGAAAGAAAAAGAAAAAGAAAAGAAAAACAGTTCCAATAACGTGACAGGGACGTAAGCCAGTCTGCAATTGGTTGGTAAACTAAATAGGAAATGACCAAATGGAAACTCTTTATTGAAAGATAGCTAACGATCCATTCATAGGACAGGTCTTAACCGGGATCCACAGATAGGCTTCAAGGAATTCAGTGTTTGACAATGAACATAAAATTTTCTAAACACATATGAGTGTCCATTTCTCTGGTCTGAATATCCATAGCTTTTGTCATCCTTCAGAGAGACCTGTTACATCTCTCAAGAAAACCACTAAACCACTACCCATGTGGTCCAAGAGATATGAACATTAAAAATAAAAGTTTTCTTCACAGTTCTTCTGATTATAAAATATAAACTTGTTGAAACAAACAAAATGTTTTATATATATAACAGAGAATGAAAGTTCTTTGTACTCTAATCTCCCCCAGAGAGAATCAAGGTTGATAAGTATGCCTGATAGGTACTGCCGTCTACCTAAAACACTCTGGAAAGTAATGGGTTTATTTTACCCAAAGTACTTTCACATTCATACCAAACTCCTCTTACAGCTTGCAGCTGCAAACATTTCCATAAAATTACAACACAAAGTGGATAATTCTCCAATGAAATCAAGTTTCACAAAGGTCAGAAGCTATACAGGCAGTGACCACAGGTACACACTCAGAAAAACCCTTAAAATAATATTCATGACTTAGGCAGCCAGGGCTCTCTCTTCTCAGACTTTTACAATGGTCTTAGAGCTTTCTGAAATGCTATACTTAGTTTGCCTCTTAAGATAATACTTCTAATTATTTTAGAACCAAAGTTCTGCTTCACCTAGATTGAAGCAGAAAAAGATGGGACTCTGTTTATGGTCATAACATTAAGCATTTAATTAAAACAGACAGTTCATGAATGCTTTCTAATGACACATAACACGGCATCTCAAAAGGTACTCCTCTGCCTTAAAAGGTATGACAGGGCAGGCACATGGAAAATAAATTTTGTGTTGGTAGTTTTAGGATTCAGTTGAGATGTTTAAGTTTGATACTAAAATATTCCTTAAAACAATGGTCCTTCTAGTCTGTGTAGGAATATAAATAAATGACTTTTGATCCATTAGTAACACTAGCCTTAAAAAAGACAGTAAAACTAGGAAAAAATAAGCAGTATTTCTAGGCCACATTATCCCAGATTTGGTTTCTAATATAAATATAATCAACCAACAAAACGATGTGGACTCTAATCCTGCTTCTATCATTCATCAATTGTGCAACCCTGTGCAAAACATTTTTCTCTCCAAGCCTCAGGTTCTTTAGCATTAAGAGAAAGGGAGTTGCCTAGATGATTCCAGAGCTGGAGTGAATTTAAAGAGGAAGAGGAGCAGAAAGAAACAGGACATCTTCTGGATCATAAAATCCATGTCCCTAGCATGGTTTCTTTCCCTGTCCTTCCAACATTCACCCTGAAGGAGATCATTAGCAGGGATTTCCAAGCAACATAATTCATTGGAAAACTGTGATTCGGTATATCTAACCTGAGCAACTTTCCCTTAAGGTAATTATCACCCTAGGGTAGCATACTCACCCCCAGATGGCTCTCACTGCAGAAATTCGAACTGACGGGGGCTGTGTCTCGTGAAGACCACTAACTGTTGCCTGTAGGAACTGCTGGATCAGTTCAGGGGACATAGCAACAGTGAACCGACTGGCAGCCCAAAGTGCCCGGCCCAAGAGGAAAGGAGACACTGGGAGAAAGACAGAGCAATTAGGGGCTGGAAAATGAAAATTCCTATTACTTGTCCTTTCTCTTTCCCACATTCATTCCAAATTTTTTTTTTTTTGAGATGGAGTCTCACTCTGTCACCCAGGCTGGAGTGCAATGGTGCAATCTTGGCTCATTGCAACCTCTGTCCCCCCAGGTTCAAGCAATTCTCCTGCCTCAGCCTCCTGAATAGCCGGGATCACAGGCACCTGCCACCACGCCCAGCTAATTTTTTGTATTTTTAGTAGAGATGGCGTTTCGCCATGTTGGCCAGGCTGGTCTAAAACTCTGGACCTCAAGTGATCTGCCCGCCTCAGCCTCCCAAAGTGCTGGGATTACAGGCGTGAGCCACCACGCCCGGCCCTCCATTCCTCAATTTTTTAGAAGTAAATGGATGCTACATAGTATGTACAACTTATTTGAGAGAAAAAGCGTAACCTTGTATGATGAAAGCAAATGTGTGACCTGTGGTACAAAATCAATTTCCCAGTTTTCCCTTGTCTCTTGCGAGCAAAGTAGATCTTGAATACTATTAGACTAAAAGGATTTTACCACCCCAGTCCTCCCTGAGCTCTCATTATTCCTTACCTGCACTACTAGTTAATCTTTTTTTTTTTTTTGGAGGTGGAGTTTCGCTCTTGTTGCCCAGGCTGGAGTACAATAGCGCGATCTCGGCTTACTACAAACTCCACCTCCTGGGTTCAAGCGATTCTCCTGCCTCAGGCTCCCCAGTAGCTGGGATTACAGGTATGCGCCACCATGCCCAGCTAATTTTGTATTTTTAGTAGAGATGGGGTTTCTCCATGTTGGTCAGGCTGGTCTTGAATTCCCGACCTTAGGTGATCCACCTGCCTTGGCCTCCAAAAGTGCTGGGATTACAGGCCTGAGCCATGGCGCCTGGCCCACTTAATCTTCTAAATGCCATCTCCATTGTTGTTTATTCCCACTTTTGGACCACTCTTTTTTTCCTTTTTTCTTGAGACGGAGTCTCGCTCTGTCACCCAGGCTGGAGTATAGTGGCACCATCTCAGCTCACTGTAACCTCTGCCTCCCAGGTTCAAGCGATTCTCCTGCCTCAGCCTCCCGAGTAGCTGGGATTATAGGTGCATGCCACCATGCCTGGCTACTTTTTGTATTTTTAGTAGAAACGGGGTTTCACCATGTTGGTCAGGATGGTCTTGAACTCCTGACCTCAAGTGATTTACCCGCCTCGGCCTCCCAAAGTGCTGGGATTACAGGCATGAGCAACCGCGCGCGGCCTTGGACCACTCTTAAAACTTTAATTATAGCTCTGATCATGTCATTCTTCTATTTAAAATCTGTCAATGAATTCCATAGTCCACCAAATAAAGATTACCCTAGTCATTTCAAGGCTCCCTAAGATCAGTGACTCTAGCATTACCTATGATTTCCCTTTATGGTTTCCAAACTCAAGTACACATCCCTCCTTAGCAACTTACATCTTACTCTCCCAGCTCTCTGCCTTGTTCATATTGCAAGCCAACATATTCACCTCCTTGCATTACTTATTTATTCATCTCTTAGGCTGAAGCAATTCTAACTATCTCTGTGCCACAGTAATTCTGTCTTTAGTGTTCTTACATGTTATATATATTGTTTGATAGTCTAGCCACTAATTTAAGGATTACTACCCTTGTTTACTATAAGCTGCTGAGGAGAGACTATTCTTATTCAGCTTGTCACAGGGCTTAACTTGGTTACTCACACAATAAACATCCTGTTGACAGAAAACATTGAACAGAACCTAATAAACTGTGCCAAACAATTATACAATACAGATGCTCCTCTGCTTATGATGGGGTTACTTCCTAATAAACCCATCGTAAGTTGAAAATACTACAAGTTAAAAATGCACTTAAATTTAATACTGAACATCACAGCTTAACCGAGCCTACCTTAAACATGCTCAGGACACTTACATTAGTGTAAAGTTGGGCAAACTCATCTAACACAAAGCCTATTTTATAATAAAGTGTTGAATATCTCATATAATGTATTGAATACTGTACTGAAAGTGAAAACAGAATGGTTGTAGGGGTACTTGAAGTATGATTTCTACTAAACGTATATTGCTTTGGCATCACTGTAAAGTTGAAAAATCATAAGTCCAATCACTGTGAGAAACTGTTTATAACTTTATATAATGTACAGAAGCAGTTCCCAAAAGGATGGTCCAGAAATTCCCTAAAATTAAAACTATTTTCAAAGTAATACAGAGACATTAGTTTTTTCACCTTCATTCTTTCTTTCTTTTTGAGATGGAGTCTCGCTCTGTTGCCCAGGCTGGAGTGCAGTAGCACGATCTTGGCTCACTGCAACCTCCGCCTCCTGGATTCAAGCAATTCTCCTACTTCAGCCTCATGAGTAGCTGGGATTACAGATGTGTGCTACCATGCCCACCTAATTTTTGTATTTCTCAGTAGAGATGGGGTTACACCATGTTAGCCAGGCTGGTCTTGAATTCCTGACCTCATGATCTGCCCACCTCAGCCTCCCAAAGTGCTGGAGTTACAGGCATGAGCCACCAAGCCCAGCCTCGCTTTCATTTTTTTTTTTTTTTTTAATTTATTTTTTTGAGACGAAGTCTTGCTCTGTTGCCCAGGCTGAACTGCAGTGGCGTGATCTCGACTCACTACAAGCTTCGCCTCCCGGGTTCACGCCATTCTCCTGCCTCAGCCTCCCGAGTAGCTGGGACTACAGGCACCCACCACCACGCCCGGCTAATTTTTTTTTTGTATTTTTAATAGTGACGGGGTTTCACCGTGTTAGCCAGGATGGTCTCGATCTCCTGACCTCGTGATCCACCCACCTCAGCCTCCCAAAGTGCTGGGATTACAGGCATGAGCCACCACGACCAGCCACTTTCATTCTTTCACAAGTATACAGTGGGCCGGGCGCGGTGGCTCAAGCCTGTAATCCCAGCACTTTGGGAGGCCGAGGCGGGTGGATCACGAGGTCAGGAGATCGAGACTATCCTGGCTAACATGGTGAAACCCCGTCTCTACTAAAAATACAAAAAAAACTAGCCGGGCGTGGTGGCGGGCGCCTGTAGTCTCAGCTACTTGGGAAGGCTGAGGCGGGAGAATGGCGTGAACCCGGGAGGCGGAGCTTGCAGTGAGCCGAGATCACGCCACTGCACTCCAGCCTGGGAGACACAGCGAGACTCCGTCTCAAAAAAAAAAAAAACAAGTATACAGTGTAGTTTTCCAGAGGTTATGTGATATGTGATATTCATGGCTCTGACAGCCAGTGGAATGCATGTTTCCATTTCTTTTATTTTAAAAACATCTCAGTTTTAATTTTTAGTATAGTAAATATTAATAAATCAAAGCCACATAAAAATGTCTTTTAAATTGTTGATAATTTGTAACCAGAAAGTTTCAGAATGGTTGGAGTAGAAAAGGTTTTAGCTACAGGCAGGATTAACAAATGATATATACTGAGCCTTTTTCCAGTCTAAATGACAAATATTCTAAAATTTCCAAAGTCTTTGAAAAATCTTTGCTAGGGTAAACTCTACAAGAAATGTGTTAATGGGCTTCAGAAATCTTTCAATGTAATTACGGGATGCCTACTCAAGGCACTTGTAGGATACAAACATTAGACATGACTTCTATTCTCAGAGACCTTACTAGTAGGAGTAAGAAAACATATTCAACAATGCAGCATATGATAAGTACAGAGTGAAACAGGATATTCCCAATGGATCTGAGCTCTGGATGTACAACCATTTTAATTTGTGATTCAGAGAATGGAAGTGATGGAGTGAGATACCCGATAATAGATTACCTATTTAAAATCACAGAGCAGAACATTTTCAAATGGCGTAAGCTACTCCCAGAACTATCCTATGGAGAGGAAGTAAATGGACTGAAAACGGAGCAAACCATACCAAACGTTCCATGATTTAGGTACTGAGAGAGAAAGCAAAGGTAGTGTTTTGGGATGGGGATCTGGCTCCAAGGATGAGAAAAGGCATGGCATGGCAGAAGCAAGTAGCAGAAAATGCCACACAGACAATGATTCTTAGCTACTGCTCTGTATTGTGGAAGAAATCGGTCTAATAGTAAAGGGCTACTTTTTTTTTTTTTTTTAACTGAGTCTTGATCTGTCACCCAGGGTGGAATACAGTGGTATGATCTCATTTCACTGCAACCTCCGCCTCCTGGGTTCAAGTGATTCTCCTGCCTTAGCCTCTTGAGTAGCTGAGACTACAGCCTCCCGCTTACCACACCCGGCTACTTTTTATATTTTTAGTAGAGGTGGGGTTTCGCCAAGTTGGCCACGCTGGTCTTGAACTCCTGACCTCAGGTGAGTCACCTGCCTCAACCTCCCAAAGTGCTGGGATTAGAGGCGTGAGCCATCACACCTCGCCTACTTTTTTCTTTTTAAGACAGACAGCTAACATGGAATGAGAATGGAACACTTTAATTATTTGGATATTGGCCAAAAATAAAGTTTGAGAAAAATGACAGGAAACAAACAGGAAGAATGTGCCTGATACAGAATGCTTCAACAATGGGAGCAGAACTCGTTAATTCTGAAGATACAGCACCAGATTTGCAATCCATTCAAATGCCAAAAACAACCACAAATGGGAATGCCAATTTGGGAAGAAACATAAACATCATGGAAGAATTATGAACTAGGCAATATTAGATTGTTATTAGGTGAAGCTTAAGTCAAGGTCTCTGGGCTGTTTTAGAGGTTTGGATGAGTTCAAGCTGTAGGGTGCAAACAATTTTCACTCAAAGGACACAAGAATATCTGGCCTACCAGTCTAAGTGAACCATATAACCAAGTTAATGACAGGTCTAAAAAGCTTCTAGCATCCTGGCATGTGCTGAAACATACCTGAGAGGTTGAGGTCTGCAAGGATGACATTGGTCAGGAACCCATGCATGTCAAAATGAATCCTGCCATTTTTCACACTGTCAGTGATGATGGCCTTCACTGAGCCTAGGGCAAGCATGCATGCCTCATGGATCTTCCACCTGTGAAAGGATACTACAGCCTAGTAAAACATACTACACTGCCAAAAAAGATAAATATTTGAGGAAAGAAGACTCAGAAAAGGGCACTCCACCACAATCTCTTCCAAAAGAGTCATTTATCTTAAGCCCTTCCATTCTAACCTACAGCTGAAAACAGAGTACAATTTTAATAAGAGATTAAATCTGTTATTAAATTAAAACCAGATTTTCAAATTAAGATAAAAATAAATCCATCCTTTCAAGACTTTTTAAGAAGGGGTAAACAAAAGCATCTTAACTAATTAGTGGCTCACTCTTACCAGTGCTCAGTGCCACTGTTTTTGGTTTGCTCGGCTTCTTGTAAATGTCGAGTGGCTGCAGCAGCCAGGGCTGCTGCACTTTCATTCTGGAAATCTGTGGCCACAGCCTACGGAGAGAGAAGGGCTAATAAATCTGTTTGTGCCCATTAAATGCATTTTAGTTGTAAATTGCTTTAGTCATGACTGTTAGAAGTGATTGGTTCAAGCTCTTTTACATACATGTGCAAACCTCGATTAATTGTATTTAAAATGTTATACCAGTAGGTCAGGGTCTCTAATGAAATTCAAGTAATATCTGTATTCTGTAGTGCCTAGGCATTGTAAGACTAACCAGTTGCGCCGGGCACGGTGGCTCAAGCCTGTAATCCCAGCACTTTGGGAGGCCAAGATGGGCGGATCACGAGGTCAGGAGATCGAGACCATCCTGGCTAACACAGTGAAACCCCATCTGTACTAAAAAAATACAAAAAAACTAACCGGGCAAGGTGGCGGGCACCTGTAGTCCCAGCTACTCGGGAGGCTGAGGCAGGAGAATGGCGTGAACCCGGGAGGCGGAGCTTGCAGTGAGCTGAGATCCGGCCACTGCACTCCAGCCTGGGCAACAGAGCGAGACTCCGTCTCAAAAAAAAAAAAAAAAAGACTAACCAGTTGGCTTCTTTGGCTATATTCCAGCAGAGTATAAATGAGCAATAATAGATGTAGCTTTGGATGACAATGGACCAAATATTTGCTCTCCTGGAGCCTGATCATAGAAAAATAAGTCTAATCTACTAATTGGAACTGAATATAATCTTTCATAGCTCCTTAGAAATACTAAATGATAATGAGAAGTGATTCATCAACAGAGAACAAATCTCCTACCCAACAAGAAGTAAGTGGCAGTTTCTTCTTAGTATTTCAGCCTAGAGACAACTCTATGCTCTAGTTCGAAGAGGCAAAGAAAATATAAGCAGGTATTTGGATGTTCATATTTCAGCAATCTGTTTTGTTTTGTTAGGTTTGCCAACCTTTGGTCTGTGCTACAGATTCTTGTTGAAGAGTGAATTAAACTGAAATGTTTTTTTTTTTTGAGACTGAGTTTCACTCTTGTTGCCCAGGCTCGAGTGCAATGGTGTGATCTTGGCTCACCACAACCTCCGCTTCCCGGGTTCAAGCAATTCTCCTGCCTCAGCCTCCTGAGTAGCTGGGATTACAGGCATGCACCACCAAGCCCAGTTAATTTTGTATTTTTAGTAGAGATGGGATTTTTCTATGTTGGTCCGGCTAGTCTCGAACTCCTGACCTCAGGTGATCTGCCTGCCTTGGCCTCCCCAAGCGCTGGGATTACAAGTGTAAGCCACCATGCCTGCCATAAACTGAAATGTTCTTGATTCAACTACCCTTATTCCATGGAACACTTAATCCTCTATACAATTCTCCCCCGCACCCTGGCCCTATGGTCTGCACAATTCTTATATCTAATATTTAGTTGTAAGTTAGAACCAATAGCAATCATTTTAGAATTTCTGAGTCTCAAACTTCATTTCAGAAACTCACTTGCATCCCCAATAAAGTCTGAGATAAAGTCACCCAACAACACTGCTCACCTTGGATTAGTTGTCTAGAAAAAAAAAAAGCTCAAGTGACTGATTAAAATTATGTGGTTGAAGTATCAAGGTAAACTTACCAGCAACAAGTCTTGAGCTGCTATTCTAACAGTATAGGAGAATGTATCATCATCTTCATCTTCTACAAACTGTTGGGGGTTGGCTGTCCATACTTTAATCTGAAAAGATCAAATTATATCTTTGTGATGCTGCCAATCTGATTCATAGCTCTTCATCAACAGATACAGGAAGATTTCAACCTATTATCCTGAACAAAACTCTAGCCTTTTGCTGGATACAATGGCTCACAACTGTAATCCTGACACTTTGGGAGGCCAAGGTGGGAGAACTGCTTGAGCCCAGGAGTTTGAGAGCAGCCTGGGCAACATGGTGAGAACCCGCCTCTACAAAAAAATAAAAAAGTCAACTGGGCATGGTGGCATATGCTTGTGGTCCCAGCTACTCAGGAGGCTGAGGCAGGAGGATGGCTCGAGCCTGGGAGGTCAAGGCTGCCATGAGCTGTGTCTACACCACTACACTCCAGCCTGAGCAACACAGCAAGACCCTGTCCCAAAAAAAACAAAACAAAACAACAACAACAAAAACCGAAACAAAAACTCTAGCTTCAAAAATCTTTTCTTTTTGATGTAGAGAAACAAATACTATCAAGTAGCAAGGTAGGTAGCAATGGCTATTGCTCTCTTTTAGAATCTGGCTGATTACCAGCTCTCTGCCAATGTCAACCAGCTGTTACCCTTTGACAGATCGATTTTCTGAACAGATTAAGTCTGATGGACTATTTACTGTGAAAATTATGTCAATTCTTGTGCTGTTTTAAATGAGGCATTACCTAATTTTTCAATGTTCTTTGCTGGTTTTGATGACCCACCATCAGGCTAACGGTCTGATCATTACATTTTACTATAGGGAAGGAACAGATTCTCCTAAAAATCAGGGTCTTAGGTTAGTGGTCCTGTGAGATTTTCTAATGGCTAAAGTGGGCCAGGCACAGTCGCTCGTGCCTGTAATCACAGCACTTTGAGAGGCCAAGGTGGGCAGATTGCTTGAGCCTAGGAGTTAGAGACTACTAGCCTGGGCAACACAGTATAGTACTTTTCTGCAAAAAAAATAAAAAAAAAATAAATAAATAAAAATTAGCCAGGTGTGGTGGTGAACTCCAAAACTTTGGATATGGCAATAAAATGATGTCAAACCTTTCCCAGAACTTCACATGAAATTATTCTTCTTGGGGCCGGGCACGGTGGCTCACGCCTGTAATCCCAACATTTTGGGAGGCCGAGACGGATGGATCACCTGAGGCGGGGAGTTTGAGACCAGTCTAACCAACATGGAGAAACCCTGTCTCTACTAAAAATACAAAATTAGCCGGGCATGGTGGCACATGCCTGTAATCCCAGCCACTCAGGAGGCTGAGGCAGGAGAATCGCTTGAACCTGGGAGGTGGTGGCTGCAGTGAGCCGAGATCACGCCACTGCACTCCAGCCTGGGCAACAACAGCGAAACTCCTTCTCGAAAAAAAAGAAATTATTCTTTTTTTTTTTTTTTTTTTTGAGACGGAGTCTCGCTCTGTCACCCAGGCTGGAGTGCAGTGGCCGGATCTCAGCTCACTGCAAGCTCCGCCTCCCGGGTTCACGCCATTCTCCTGCCTCAGCCTCCCGAGTAGCTGGGACTACAGGCGCCCGCCACCTCGCCCGGCTAGTTTACTGTATTTTTTTAGTAGAGACGGGGTTTCACCGTGTTAGCCAGGATGGTCTCGATCTCCCGACCTCGTGATCCGCCCGTCTCGGCCTCCCAAAGTGCTGGGATTACAGGCTTGAGCCACCGCGCCTGGCCAAAAGAAATTATTCTTCATTATTCTTCTTGTGTCTACTTTTAGAAATAAAGTGTTCACTTGACCAAGACCTCACATTCTTTAAGTTGCACTTTCCAAATACAAGATGGTAACTGTCTCTCAAATATTATTTACCTGCTCCTCAGTGATTTGCATGTACAGGATAATATAATAAATCAATTCAGGCAAGGCTTTCTTAACAGTGCTTTTGAATTTGCTATTTTCTAGTAGAGCATGGACAAATTCAAAAATGCTAAAGACGAGATTTTCAAAGCCCAGGACTTCACCTGCAGGAAATGCACAAGAGAAGAAATTAATGACAAGAAAGCAAAAGGAAAGCACACATGCTGAAAATGAACTACATAATCTTTGTAAATTATTGAATATTTCAAGCACTTGCTAATGATTATTCCTGAGGAATTGGGAGAGAGGGCTCAGAAGTCACAAAACGTAATTTTGAGGATATTAAATATTCTTTGGTTTTTCAAGTAAAAGAATCAGAAACACTGGATATATTTTCCAGTATGTCTATTGTTCTAATCTGAAATAATTAGAAATATTAAAACAGAAATGAAAGACTCATTATCTGGGACCCCAAAATGAAACACAACAAAATGCCAGAAGTAGGCTAGATTAAATGGCCTTAAAAGTATCTCTTCCAACGCAGAAATTCTATGATTTTATGAGATTTATGCAACTACCTATCAGGAACAGATTAAAGATTGTCAATTCTCATTTCCCCACATCTAATACATTGAAAATAAACTCAGTTAGAAAACACTTAATAGAGTGAAGCCTCTCAAGTTATTGTTTTTTATGCCCCCCGTCTCTGGCTTCTTTTTCTTTTTCCCACTAACTGGTATTTCTATAAAGATCAAATAAACTACATACCATCAGAATCCACAGGATCTTCTACTTCTTCTGTGTAATTTACTTCTGTCCTCACATAAGTATGATGAAGAGTAAAGAAACAGAATTTGGAGTCTGCTTTACATATAATCTACAAGGAAACGTTACATATTCCAACACTAAAAGTAGACACCTTAAAAAAGCCTGTGTAAGAAGAGTGGAACCATATGAATGTGAGACCCAATGCGAGATTCCTAACTATAGGTGGTAGTAGCTCCCTTAAACTTTCAAGAAAGGATATAAAGCTGCACTCTCGGTTAGGGTGTTCCAAACAATAGGCAGAATCTGCTGCATGGAGGACACCATGTGCTTTGGGAAGTTTTTCACTAGGGCTGTCACTGCCTAAGAAGTTAAGAGAAAAGGACCCAAGTTATGAGTGATATATAGGAAATAAATGATTTCAGACCACCCTCTCAAACACCAAATATTTCACTGGTAGTGTTTACCTTTAGGACCTCCATCTTAAACCCACTGTCAGATGTGGGGCCATCTGGTATCTGGAGGGCCTGAACAAAGGCCTCTGTGAACTGCTGCACCACGGGAAAGATCAGGACTTTGGCTGCACCCTGATAACAGAAACCAAAGTCAATGCTGGATAAATCCCTAATCCATGGCTTCAACACATATATATCAAACACTGATATGTGAAAGGCACCTAAAGCTCTCTTCAAGCTCCAAGCCTGATCAGAAGAGAATAGCTATAAAGTCAATGAAGGTGTTACCTAAGATTTCATGTTTCCTTAACCAGCACTTGCAGTTCTTCATCAAAGCCCTCTTAAAAACTATTATGTAAGACCAACTTTCCTCCTAATTGCTTCTGAATCACAGGGATTGGTATTTTTCAGCTAGCTTTGCTTCACGCAAGAGGGCCATAAAAGAGTAGGAAAGTTCTGAGTGATGACTACTATGAAAAGGATATAGAATAAGGTGTTTGAAGAAGTAAGACCCAAAAGAAGACTAAGCTTTTTACAAGTTGAAAATTCAATCAGGCCAGGTGTGGCGACTCACACCTGTAGTCCTAGCACTTTGGGAGGCCAAGGTGGGAGGATCACTTGAGCCTAGGAGTTCAAGATGAGCCTAGGCAACATAGGGAGAGACCCCGTCTCTATAAAAATAAATTAATTAGGCTGGGCACGGTGGCTCATGCCTGTAATCCCAGCACTTTGGGAGGCCGAGGTGGGCGGATCATGAGGTCAAGATATCGAGACCATCCTGGCCAACATGGTGAAACCCTGTCTCTACTAAAAATACAAAAATTAGCTGGGCATGATGGGGCGTGCCTATAGTCCCAGCTACTCGGAGGCTGAGGCAGAAGAATCGCTTGAACCTGGGAGGTGGACGTTGCAGTGAGCTGAGATCGCACCACTGCACTTCAGCCTAGCAACAGAGTGAGACTCCATCTCTAAATAAATTCATTCATTCATTCATTCGCCGGGAGTGGTGGCACATGCTGGTGGTCTCAGCAACTTGGAAGGCTGAGATGAGAGGATTGCTTGAACCTGTGAGGTTGAGGCTGCAGTGAGCTATGATCATGCCACTGCATTCCAGCCTGGGTGACAAGATCTTGTCTCAAAAAAATCCAAATAAATAAAAAAATAAAAATACAGCTGGGAGCTGTGATTCATGCTTATAATCCCAGCACCATGGGAGGCTGAGGCAGGAAGATTGCTTGAGCCCAGAAGTTTAAGACCAGCCTGGGCAATACAGTGAGACCCTATCTCTACAAAAATTTACAAAATAAAATCAGCCAAGTGTGGTGGTGCACACCACACCTGTAGTTCCTACTGGGGGTCGGGGGTGCTGAGGTCAGGGGATCACTTAAGCCCAGGAGTTCAAGGCTGCAGTGAGCCATGATTGCGCCACTGTACTCCAGCCTGGGTGACAGAACAAGACCCTGTCTGGAAAAATAACAATAATAATAATTTAATAAAAATGTTAAATCTATCTCTAATACTGGTTAGTGTGCTTTTTGGTGCTGCTATCATGAAACGACTCACTGCTCTGCATGAATAAAACTTGTAAGCATGAAGTCTGTTATTGATCCAAAGACCTGCTTACCTTTTCCAGCTCCTCCATGTTACAGATCATATGGGCACAAGTGGTAAATATTTCCACGGCTCGGGAACGGGTTCGAATACCATACACCTGGAAAAAAGGTTACAGCATAACAGCACAGCCACGACATTGGAATGTGTAGGTATGTGTGTATCTTGGACTAGAAGTAAAACTATGACTAATGAATCCTTACATGAGATTGGATGCCCTCGAGAAATGGGAAATGTAACTCATTTACATTTACAGGAGGCAGACTTCTGTAATTCAGAGAATGAAAGGTAGCAGAATCATAATGTTGGAACTTATTGGAATGAACCTTATACATGGGCCTCTGTGGGTTCATTTGATTAAAAAATACCAGGCTGGGTAGTGCTTAAAATCCCAACACAGCCAATATATTTCCTTTAAAATGCAGACTATTGGTTGGGGGCAGAGGTGAATAGGGAAGTTACATTATCCATCAGGTATTTACATCTTGTTGTAAATGAGTTATCATTCATATACACTCTAATCAAATATATATGCAATATATTAAGGGTCTATTATGGGCAACGCAGTGATAGATTGCTTCCAATTACTTAGCTGAGGTAGGCAAGCTTAGGTGGGATAACTCAATAAACTGAGGCTGGAAGTAGCATGAAGGAAGGCACTATTTATCTACCTAGGGGCTACTGGATGCCAGGAAGTACGATATGTGAAGAAATATTTCAGCTATTTCACTCTTTTATCAAAGGCTTGCCCTTGTAGTTGAGTGAAAGGTCTAAGGTTAACACAGATTCAGATCCAAATCTTTGTCAGTTCTAGTCTTTAGGTATTGAGATCAGTTGCAAACACCATAATCTCCCACCTGAAAGGCTGGGGGCTGAAGACAGCCTGAACTCACTATAATCTTGGAGCTGAGATTTCATACCTCAGCCATGGTGAAGATCTTATACATCTCTGGGAGAATGACAGGAGCAACAAGTGGCATCTGTGTGTCTGTCACTTCTCGAGTGAATTCTACAAAGAAAAAAGTAGTACTGTTTTAAAAAAAAATACTGCTTCATAAAGATATTAAGGTTGATATTTTCTGAACTGCTTCTAGGTGGCAGTTCGCAAACAGACGGCACACAGGTAAAGACACTGGCCTGGTGGTCTCATTCTGTGAAAGCAAAAGTAGCAAGAGTTACTGATTATTTGTTAGAAGGAGAAAGAATAACATGGAAATAGAGAAAAATATAAGCAATTAAAAAAGAAAACTTTAATATAAATACTGAAAAAAAATCTGTAATAGAACTGCATAAATGTCCTTGTGAGGTCAACTTGGGAAAATTCTGTATTAATTTACCTTGTGCTCATCTGTCAACATTCAGTTACACTTCGAGGTTTCTTACCTTTGGTTCTATTTTCAGTACTTTCACTTGGCAAGCTAGTATGATGCACATAGTAAAATATGTACAGACTTAACAGGCCTCAACTCCTCTTTGTATATGTTATACTCTTCTCAGTAGATGATATTTATTGACCTAAAAGTCAGAGGCTGCTGCTAACTGGAACAAATAGGAATTTTCTATATAAATGTGGCAAAAAGCAACCTATACACAGAATGAGACTCGAAGGTGACGGAAATATGGGTCGTATCTTTCCCTTCATTTCTTCAAAAAAAAAAAAAAAACAAAAAAAACATACACCACACACAAGGTACTGAGACAGCACAAAGGACCCCTGGATTCATGTTACAAAGCAGAATAAAAGCCCTTGAGTTCCAATAACTATTCACTTTACCTGATGCTTTTCCACGTTATCACTATAAAAATGGACATAGGCGCTGGGCACAGCGGCTTATGCCTGTAATCCCAGAGCTTTGGGAGGCTGAGGCAGGAGGATCACTTGAGGTCAGGAGTTCAAGACCAGCCTGAACATAGCAAGATCTGCCACTACATTAAAAAAACAAACAAACAAAAAAAACAAAATGCTGCGTGTGGTGGCATGTGTCTGTAGTGCCAGCTACTTAGGATGCTGAGGCAGGAGGCTCACTTGAGCCTAGGAAGTCAAGGTTACAGTAAGCTACAACAGTGCCACTATACCTGAGCCCGGGTGACAGAGTAAGATCACGTCTCAAATAAATAAATAAAAATAAATAAAAATAAAGCTAACCACTTGGGACATTTTGGGAAAAGATACACAGCTAGAAACGCAAGTTGGCATTTTCAAGGTTAAGGTACTCCACAATTTTGAGCAGTATCAATCCCCATGAGTCAAATGGAGACCAAATACTCAAGGTTGAATTTTCTTTACAGCTGTAATTTCCTCCTCAAGAATAAAGTATGAGCTTTGAATGGTAAGTGAGTGTTCTATTTTATTTAGAAATCCAAGGAAATTAGTCCAAACAAATATGACAGATGGCATAACAAGTTTTTTTTTTTTTTTTTTTTTTTTTTTGAGATGGAGTCTCGCTCTGTCGCCCAGGCTGGAGTGCAGTGGCACTATCTCGGCTCACTGCAAACTCCGCCTCCCGGGTTTACGCCATTCTCCTGCCTCAGCCTCCCGAGTAGCTGGGACTACAGGCGCCCGCCACCTCGCTCGGCTAATTTTTTTGTATTTTTAGTAGAGACGGGGTTTCATTGTGTTAGCCAGGATGGTCTCGATCTCCTGACCTCGTGATCCGCCCGTCTCGGCCTCCCAAAGTGCTGGGATTACAGGCTTGAGCCACCGCGCCCGGCCCAGCATAACAAGTTTTTATGAAAAATATAGTATAATTTAATTCCGCTAATAAAATGCTTAACTGCTTTTTACTCTCCTATACTCATCCCTGGTATCAATTTATTAATACTTTATAGGTTTAATTCCAAAAGTTTTCTGAGGTGATTCAGCAAGTCAGAAAAATTCTAGGACTCCAGCAACAACTCAATCTCCAAATTTCTTTGAGAATAAAGAAAAAGCTGTATCTGGTGGATCAAATCTTCTAATCCTTAGCTGCTATGTTTACATTTCCTTTACACCATGAGCCTTAGTTGGTTCTCATCTATAAATAGATAAGTTTAATAGGAAGCCTCATTAAAGGGAAACTGGTATAGTATCTTGAAAAACTCTGAAGAGAATCAGTCCCATTCTCCTAATGGGCCTCTGTCCAACCACCATGTCCTGCTATCTTCATGCATGCCTAAGTTTTTGTTGTCAGAGTACAGTCTACCCTCGTTTGAAAATATTTGGAGCAAGTATTTGGGAATGGGGTTGGCTGCCAGCCATTCCATGTCTGGTGACTCCATTACAAAAGGACACGAATTTCCCCAAGAGTTCTTTCCCTGTGGCTGGCAGAAAAGTGATCTCACTGAACAGTAATTTCCTTAGTCAAACACAATAAGGACTCTTCAGCATCCAAATCAAGATAAATGTACAAACACCTTTCTCTCCAGGTTTGTCAAAAGAAGCTGAATTTCATGTTGGAAGACTGAGAGGGAACAGGCTTCCTTTCCTTGGTAGAACATGTATCTGTTAATTGATATCCTGGCACTATGAAGTGGTGAATAAAGAATCCTGAAAGGCCAATTTCATGGAGACGGGTGTGTGAAATCACTTGAACAATGAATGAGTCATAAAGGAGAAGTAAGGGCAATAAGCAGGGAAGTGAAAATCTGAGCAAGGAACATTTTGATCTTTTTGGTAAGTCTGTTCTGTATCTGAGCTAAAAACTGAAGCTTTGTCATAGGCAATCAATACGAATATAGTGGTAATTCAAAAAGGCAGCTGGGGGCATGGGAAGAGGTGATTTTGAAACAAAAGGAGAAGAAAGATTTGCATTTGACAAAGAGTTGATATTATCTACCATTAACATCACATGGACTAGCAAAATTGGGCCTATGTGCCAAGTTCAGTAAACTGAGATTGAGAGAGAATAGAACTGGCATTCACAACTAGGTAAGAAAACATTTCAGGTAAGCTAGTAGGTCATAGAGAAAGAGAAGATATTGGTGGGACTTCTACAAACCTCCATAAACGAAGGAGAAAGATGATTTCTAAAGGATCAGTACAGGATGACTAAAGGCCAGGTAAGAATTTCTTGAAGGCAAAACAGAGTAGTGACTTCATCTAGGGAATAAGCAGCAGGGAGGAACTTGCAAAGGACTGGGAAACTCAGGCCATCCTTAAGGATACATGAAAGCAGATTCTGGGAGGGATTGATAACTTAATCAGGTTTAGAAGAGATATCCATCAAATCTCTTTGAACTAAAAGTAGAAGTATTTTTATCAACTTCTCAGAACAGAGAGAAGGAAAAGATACTGAGACTACATATTCTCTAACTGGCTAAATGAAGGTCAGGATTATATGGCTATACTGTTTTTATCTTCTTTTTAAATATTTCTATAAAAATTCATTCTACAATTCTTAACTTTGCCGTGGTTGAACTAAGTGGAAAAATAATATATAGTAATAATAATCATAGTAACTAAACTTTACTGAACAAATAAAGATAGATTAGCGAATTTAAACTATACCAAAAGCTCCTCTGATGCAGATACTACTATCATCTTAATTTTATATAGAAGGAAACTCAGGCTCAAAGAAGGTAAGTGAAGGATCAAGGTGAAGCCCCTACAAAAATTTAAAATCTGAATACTCAATCTCTATGCTAATACTGCATCTGTAAGTGGTAGGTTTGGCAGTAGAAGTAATACTATACAAACTTAACTCCCTAGAAAAAAACAATGGAGCTGGAGGGTAGATGCAGAGATAAAAACTAGGAGGGAGGAATAACATCAGTAGCAATTCCTACTGATCCAGGCCATTATATCACATAGCTTCTGGTAATACTCCTGTCGCTTGAGATCCAAGTACCAATACCAGGGAAAAGGGCTTCTGGTACCTGTCAGCACACGCATGGCTCCATGGACGGCATTTAAGTCTCCGCTCACCAACATCTCCATGAGCAGGTTGAAGAGTTGGGGCCAAGCTTCAGGCCAGTCCCAGTGGGCAATGGCTGACACTGCATAGGCCACACTGGAGCGCACTTTGCTTATCGATTCTCTCAACCCATTAGGCAATAGCTCCCGGATAACAATTTTTGCCTGTAAGGGATAAAAGTCCACCTGCTATTAGATCAGGTTATAAGTGACTGGCAGAGCCCAGTTCAGTTGGGAACTGTGTTGGAAAAACAATGAGTACGAGGTACTGCAATGAGTACAAGGTACTGCATAAACTTGCAATGAATTGTCAAGTTTATATATAGGAGTTTTAGAGAGGAGTCTTCTCTAAAACTCCTATATATAAACTTGACAATTCATCTGGAGGGTTCATCTGTGATCTCTACACTTATGCCGTCCATTACAGTAGCCACTAGCTACACATGGCTATTAAAATTTTAAAACATTTAAAATTCAGTTCCTCAGTTGCACTAGCCCCATTTTAAGTGCTCAATAGCCATATGTAGCTAGTAGCTATTGTTTTAGACAGCACAGACACAGAATATTTCCATAACTGCATAAAGTTCCAATGGAAAACATTCCTCCAGACCTTACACCTCAAAATTTCTTGGGGACTCAGGATGATTGCACATTATTGCACTAAGTACAAACATTATTTCATTTAATTCTTAAACCCTTAGTTGGTATTTTTATTCTCATTTTGGAGATTTAGGAAATTGAGGCTTAGGCGTTAACACATTTCCAATGATCTCATAGCTTGTAAAAAGCAAAACTGGAATTTGAACACAGACCAGCCTGATACTTGAGCTCTTTAATGTATAGCCCTTTGCCCGCAATGCCAGCCAACAATCTCCTTCTCTGCCTAGTCTTGATTGCTTAATGCAGTCAAAGAATGTTGATAGTCTAATCTCTTAAAATGGACCCTCAAATCTCCTCAGGTAGACTAATCAAGTAACTGACTTACCCTTTCTGTAGTTTCAGGAGGCCTAAATTTCTCTGATTGGGCACACCAGTGAGTCTCCACATATTGTTTCAAGATGACTGATGCCAGCTGTGAAGAGAATAAGCCAAGTAGTACAGCAAGAAAAAGATTTTTTTCACACATAAAAACTATATACATGGTCCGATACATCTGAAGTCTATCTAAATCTGGCACAACATCCTAGGTTATTTATAAATCGGCCTTATTCTTATTCTTTCCCATAAGAAAGTTTCATTACCAAGGAAAAGGAAACTACTTATAAATTGGGCCAGTCTGGACTTACCTGACGGATTGCCAGTGCCCCCTGGGGATCTACAGTCAGTTCTGCCAAGTGAACACCAAATTCTGAAAGAGAAAATTTTATTGAATCTAAGAGCACCCAGGAAAGCCATAGCAATTTACTAAGCTCTAACCCTGATGCCAACAAGATTTCAGAAAGAATCCTAATCTGTTATTTCAAAAAGAGCTGATAACTACTAAGACTGATTCCTCCAAGTAAAAGAAACAAGTTGGCTTACAGGACATGCCTTGTTACAATGAAGTTCCAACACGCTCACACTTTTTCCAGTCACCGCATACCACCTTCCAGTCATCTTCCCTTCCAAGATGACAATACCTTCCTCTTATACCAATTAATGTGGTAACTGAAACATGGAGCCTGCCGTGGTGGCTCACCTCTGTAATCCCAGCACTTTGGGAGGCCGAGGTGGGTGGATCACTTAGATCAGGAGTTCGAGACCACCCTGGCCAACATAGTGAAACCCCATCTCTACTAAAGATACAAAATTAGCCAGGCTTGGTGATGCATGGCTGTAATCCCAGCTTCTCGGGAGGCTGAGGCAGGAGAATCACTTGAACCGAGGAAGAGGAGGTTGCAGTGAGCTGAGATTACACCATTGCACTCCAGCCTGGGAGAAAAGAGCAAAACTCTGTCTCAAAAAAACAAAACAGGCTGGGCGCAGTGGCTCACGCTTATAATCCCAGCACTTTGGGAGGCCAAGGCAGGTGGATCACAAGGTCAGGAGTTCAAGAACACCCTGGCCAAGATGGTGAAACCCCGTCTCTACTAAAAATACAAAAAAATTAGTCGGGCATGGTGGCAGGCATCTGTAATCCCAGCTACTTGGGAGGCTGAAGCAGAGAATTGCTTGAACCTGGGAGGTAGAGGTTGCAGTGAGCTGGGATCATGCCATTGCATTCCAGCCTGGGCTACAGAATGAGACTCCATCTCAAAAAACAAACAAACAAAACAAAACAACAAACAAACAAAAAAAGGGACCAAAACCAAAACAAAACAAAAAAACATGGGACCATCTATTCCTGAGGACAACTTAAAAGGTGAGATTTCACGAGCTGCCCAGATATATGCCACCAATTATGAGCCGATTAAGTCCAAGAACACATGGCTTTAACAAACTTAGTCCTAAAAATGAGAGGTTTCCAATAAGCAATGGAACTTGAACTGCACATTTGGAGACTGTAAATAACTCTTACTTCCAAATTAAAATTTATTTTTTAAAAATGATTACTAAAATAAATTTTGTTTTACAGACAGGGTCTCTGTCATCCAGGCTGGAGTGCAGTGGCGTAATAATAGCTCACTGCAGTGTCGAATTCCTAGGCTCAAACGAACTTCCTGCCTCAGCCTCCCGAGTAGCTGAGACTACAGATGCACACCACTGTGCCTGGCTCCAAATTAAAACTTAGATCTAATATATATTTGCAAAGGAGTCAACTATCAAATATTTGTTTGTGAAAAGAGGAGGAAGAATGTAAAACCAACAGTGCATCATAATTTTTACACCTCACATTGTAGGGCTGTGCTATCCAATACAGTAGCTATTAGTCACAATGGCTGTACCTGTAATGTGGCTGGTGAGACTTGAGATGCCTATAAATGTAATACACACTAGATTTCAAACTGTGTGAAAAAAAGAAGAAAATATCTTTTTATATTGATCAAATGTTGCAATACTTTGTCTATACCAGGTTAAATGAATATAGAGTTAAAATTTAATTTTATGTTTCTTTTTGCCTTTTTAATGCAGCCACTAGAAAATTTAAAATTTCACAAGTGACTCATACTATATTTCTGTTGGACAGCACTATGCTAAAGAATGAACAGCAGTTTTCTAGACCTGCTCAGTATTGGTAGATACATAGGTCACAATAGGCTCACCACTCCCATTTGGAGGGAGCTATAGATTAGCATGATTAAGAGAATGGGCTGTTCAGGTTCAAATCCTGAAGCCACCATGCCTGTCCTTAGGTAAGTTACCTTTCTAAACCTCAGCTTCCTCACCCACAAAATAAGAATACTGGTATCAGGGCCTGGCGAGGTGGCTCATGCCTGTAATCCCAGCACTTTGGGAGGTGGGGGCGGACGCATTACCTGAGTTCGAGACCGGCCTGACCAACATGGAGAAACCCTAGCTCTACTAAAAATACAAAATTAGCTGGGCATGGTGGCACATGCCTGTAATCCCAGCTACTCGAGAGGCTGAGGCAGGAGAATCGCTTGAACCCAGGAGGCGCAGGTTGCGATGAGCCGAGATTGTGCCATTGCACTCCAGCCTGGGCAACAAGAGGGGAACTCCGTCCCCTCCGCAAAAAAATACTGGTATCGATATATCAAGCAATCCTTCTAAGACTCAATAATATAACATATGTAAAATGCTTTGCACAATATCTGCCATAGTGGTAAAAACTTGAAGACAAAAATAAGTTATTTTGCTATTATTTTTTATTGTCTATCATGAATACACTGTTTGGCTTTCCCATCTCATGTAAGTAAAGTTACTTTTCATGTAAAGTTCCACGTTAACTGGATTCTACTGAAATAGCCATCCAAAGGGCATTTATAAAATAGAAAAGCTTAATACCAAGAAAGAGTTGTTACATGCAATGTTTCAGGTTCAAGGCTTATCCAAGTAACCAGGTTAAAAACTGCTGAAAATAATCTATGTCCCTATTTTACAAAATAATTTTTGTAGGCTTACAGAAAAGCGGAACAGTACAGACAGTTCATGGATATCATTCATCCATTTTTCTCTTACATAATCATGGTTCAGTGATCAAAAATCAGGAAATTAACATGAGTACAATACTATTAACTAAACTAGACTTGATAAGAACTTCACCAGTTTTTTTTCCTTATTGTCCTTTTTCCTTCAGGATCCCATGATCCCACATTGTATTTGGTTGCCATGTTTCCTTAGTTTCTTCTAAAGTGTGACAGTTCTTCATTCTTGTCTTTTGTGACCAGAACACTTTTGGTGAATATCGATCAGTTATTTTGTAGAATGTGTCTCAATTTGGGTTTGACTAAAGTTTCCTCAGCTTTAGATGGAGGTTATGCATTTCTGGCAAGAATACCAGAAAGTGATGCTGTGTCCTTCTCAGTATATCATATTAGGGAGTACATAATGTGGATAAAAATTTTATTACTGGTTATGGTAACATTGATTACATGGCAAAGTCTGCTGGGTTTCTCCACTTAAAGGTACTGTTTTTCCCTTTGTAATTGATCCAAATCTTGGGAGACATACTTTGACATTTTGCTATTATTCTGTTTCTTTTCAAACTCTCATCCACGGATTTTAGCATCCATCTGTGAGTGTTACCTGCCTAATGGTTATTTTGCATTTCTTTTATTCTCTTCATTTATTAATTGGAATTCTTTTATAAGGAAGTACTGTCCCTTCTCCTTTATTACAATATTATAAAATATGTATTTTGGTTTTCATCCATGATTCCTGGTTCTCAGCTCCTGTAAGCCTTATTATTTCCTAAGTGACTAGAGGAATATCTTTTTTTTTTTTTTTGAGACAGAGTCTCACTTTGTCATACAGACTAGAGTGCAGTGGTACTATCTCAGCTCACTGCAACCTCTGCCTCCTGGGTTCAAGTGATTCTTGTGCCTCAGCCTCTGGAGTAGCTGGAATTGCAGGAGTATACCACCACGTCCAGCTAACTTTTGTATTTTTAGTAGAGACTGGGTTTTGCCACGTTGGCCAGGCTGGTCTTGAACTTTTGACCTCAAGTCTGCCCACCTCAGTCTCCCAAAGTGCTGGGATTACAGGTGTGGACCACCACACCCGACCAAGAATATCTTTTCTTAAAAAGTATTTGCCTTTTGTCCTTGGTTCCTGAAGTAGCTCCTGAAGGATAAAGGTGACAGTCTTTTCTTACTTACAAGATACTTTTTTCTGTCTTTTTTTCCCCCACATCACCTCACCTTTCCTTTTCTTTTTTTTTCCCATTCCCCTACCTGATGCAATGGTCTTAGGATCAGGGCTGCAACCACATGTGCTGGAAGCAGGAATGATTCCTAAGCAAGAAATTGTAACTACGTATTGTAACTTAGGTCAGAATTCCTGATGGACTGATGGGAATGGGTTGTGCTTTCACCCCATTGAGCAAAATTGGGGCTAACAGTTAATACAGCTATATTGCCTGATAGTAGAAAGAGCCCACTAGTTCTGCACCTCTGTAACCTAACCCTATCTGAATGGGGCGCACTGAGGAAGAGGTACTTGCTAGAGTAGTATTGTTGCCTGCAATCTAGACCATCACAGTGGCTGATTGTAATGTCCCTTCCAAAGGTGGAGAAGTTTGGGTACTTATTAAGAGAGAAGAAACAGTAGCTCAGAGGAAAGAAATGAGTAAGTGGATTATGAACTGAGAGGATTCCAATATCACATTAACACCTCAAAAGAGGCTCAGAGCAAGAGATGACATTGCCTCTTAGCTCAATTATATCAAATACATGAAATGGTAAAGCTCTGTGTTTGCTGAGACTACTTCTGCTTTTGCAACCTCACAAGAATGAAAGGAAGCCTGCCAATCTGAGTGGCCTCACCCTGGGAGACATTCATACAATATGATGAACTAGATTATTAATTATTGAATGGGATTCTAGTAATGTGGCAGTATCTTTTGAGTTGGACATCCTTTTGACGTAAGGGATCAGGGTTTGAAGACCCAAGGGTGGACTGTGATTTTGTGAAATATGTATTTGGTCTTCGACTTCATTTCCTGTCAAACAGCTCCTAAAATCCTCAGAAACTCCAAAGTGATGTCTTTTTGTATCCTAATAAGCTGACTTGATAGCTGGCAGCTCCTAGGTAGCTTTGGGATGGGGGCTGGTCACTGGAAATATCTAGGCAGAATTAGAGGGTTGGGACTTTCATCCCCCCACCTCACCCTGTGAGAAGGTAGAGGGGCTGAAGGTTAAGTTGATCATCAATGGTCAGTGGTTCAATCAATCATGGCAGGGTAATGAAACTTCCATAAAAATGCCAAAGAACATACTCCTGCATTCTGGACCCTTCCAGACCTCATCCTATGTATCTCTTCACCTGGCTGTTTATTTGTATCATTTAGAATATCCTTTGTAGAAAAATCTGTAAAAGTATTTCCCTGAGTTCTATGAGCTGCTCTAGCAAATTAATCAAACCCAAAGTCCTGGCAACCGCAACTTGAAGCTGGTTTGTTAGAAGTTCCAGAGGCCTAGACTTGCAACTGGTATCTGAGCGGGTGGGGGCAGTTTTGGGGACTGAGCTTTCTTTTTTTTTTGAGACAGAGTCTTGCCCTGTCGCCCAGGCTGGAGTGTAGTGGCCGGATCTCAGCTCACTGCAAGCTCCGCCTCCCGGGTTTACACCATTCTCCTGCCTCAGCCTCCCGAGTAGCTGGGACTACAGGTGCCTGCCACCTCGCCCGGCTAGTTTTTAGTAGAGACGGGGTTTCACTGTGTTAGCCGGGATGGTCTCGATCTCCTGACCTCGTGATCGGCCCGTCTTGGCCTCCCAAAGTGCTGGGATTACAGGCTTGAGCCACCGCGCCCAGCTGGGGACTGAGCTTTCGATCTCTAGGATCTGATGCTATCTCCAGGTAGACATGTTGGAATTGAATCGGAGGACACCCAGCTGGTGACCACTACAGAACTGACTGCTTGTTTGCTGGTGGGGAGAAATCTCCACATATTTTTGAGATCACAGAAGTCTTCTGTGTTGACTGTTGTAGTGCGAGAGCAGAGGAAAAATGGTTTATTTTTCCTAATATTTATTTATACCTATATGAACTCATAAGTATTTATTTCATTCTATGAGTTTTAATCCAATACTATTTTATTTCTTTTGTTGCTCAAATTGTTCCAGCTTTCACCACTGGAATTCCTTCCAATTAACTCCTGTGTACTCCTATATGTCCCCATCCTTTATCAAGCACTTCCTTATTTTTTTTATACACAAGATATTCTATACTTATCTTGTATTTTCTCTGCCCAAGCCCAGATATCAACTTCTCCTGCAAGGAACCCTAGTGCCTTTCAGTGGAGAACTATATTTAGAAACCAAGATGTGAGCACTAGGTATGTTCATTGCTACAGGAGTATCACTACTCCTAGGGGTTCTCAGAGAACAGAGCTAGGAAGTACAGTATACCTAACCATCTATCCATCCATCCATTTATCATACTGATTGATAGCCCAGATGCCAATCCAAACCTTGAGGTTCATTCTACTCTTCCCTTATTTGTAACTTCTTTGTTCAAAAGTGATAACACTTGGCTCTCGTCATCTACATTTAGTTATTTTTTCAATCTTAAAATATGAAGCAATTACAGAAGTATTAATCCACACCTTTGTGAAAAACACACCTATTAATTGAAGTACAATTTTGGTGTATAGTTTTTTTTAAGTGTAACCTACATGATGCAGTCAAATACTATTTTACTACTTGTAAATAATATTTTACAAGTTACTTAGGTTAGTTATTCCTCTCACCTAAAAAGCTGTTATTAATTTGTAAAACATTTAGGTTCACTTGTTACTACTTCTGCTCCATTTTTAGTGCCTCCCCATTGTTTGATTTTAGTTATTTATTTATTTTTGGTATGTGAAACATTACCATGATTCTCAGAGTCAAAGCTATACAAAAAGGAACATTCCAAGAACTGTCACTTCTTCCTCATCCCTATTATCTTGTTTTCATTACCCACTTCTTTACACCCATTCCCCACCCACTCCATGCAGACAGGTAACCAAAATCAGTTTCTGATTTTCTTTCCTGTATTTCTTTTACACAAATAAGCAGACACATTTTAAAAAACATTCCCTTCTTGTTTACATGAAAATGAGTATATTATAGACACTCTTTTGCACTTTGCTTTTTTTACCGCTAACATTATATCTTGTGATTTCCACATCAGTTCAGAGATTCCTGAAGCTCTTCTCTACAGCTGCATAATATATGTAGATATACTATATGTTATTCATGTGCTCTCCTCTGTATGGACAGTTAGTTTTTTTCCCTAATATTTTGTTTTTATAAACAATGCTGCAGTGAATAACATTGTGAATATGTATTTTTCAGCATAGATTTTTCAGAAGTGGGATTGTGGGTCAAGAGGTAAGTGCATTTGTGGAGCTATTGGGTGTGATCAAATTTTCTTTCAGAAGGATTGCACCAATTTGTACTCCTACCAGCAATACATAAGAGCATCTTTCCAGTTTTGCCAACAGAATGTGTTATCATATTTAAAATTTTTTGGCCGATGCAGTGGCTCACACCTGTAATCCCAGCACTTTGGGAGGCTAAGGCAAGCAGATTGCTTGAGTCCAGGAATTCAAGACCAGCTTGGGCAACATGGTGAAACACTAAAATAGGTGGGCACGGTGGCTCATGCCTGTAGCCTCAGATACTTGGGAGGCTGAGGTGGGAGGGTCACCTGAGTCCGGGAGGTTGAGGCTATAGTGAGAAGTGACCATGCCACTGCACTCTAGCCTAGGCAACAGAGTGATACCCTGTCTCAAAAGTAAATAAAATAAATTTTTTTGTCAGCCTGACAGGTGAGAAATGGTTAATTCAATGTTGTTTTAGATTGTATTTCTCTAACCATAAGTGAGTTTAAACACTTTTCGTATGTCTGAGTGTTGTTTTGGTCCTTTGTTCCTCAATTTTTAAGAATTCTTTATATATTAAAGGTGTTATCCTTTTGTCTGTAGTATACATTATGGGGAAAAAAATTTCTCCCAGTTTGTCAGTTGTCTCTTGATTTTTTATGTGGTGTTTTTCCCATGTAAATTGTAAAAAAGTTTTATGTAGTCAAATTTATCAATAAAATATTTTCTTTTATTGTCTCTGGATCTTGAGTCATAGTTAGAATCCCTTTCCCTATGTCAAGTTTAAAGATAAATTCACCCATGTTTTCCTCTAATACTTGTATGATTTAATTTTTTCTGTTTAGACTCCTAATCAATTTAGAGTTTATTTTTTAAAAAATCTAGTGTGAGACATGAGTCTAATTCCAAACGGCTACATAGCCATTGCAGCACCCTTTTTTTTTTTTTTTTGAGACATTGTCTCGCTCTATCCCCCAGGCTGGAGTGCAGTGGCGCAATCTCGGCTCACTGCAAGCTTCATCTCCCAAGTTCACGCCATTCTCCTGCGTCTCCAGAGTAGCTGGGACTACAGGTGCCCACCACCACACCCAGCTAATTTTTTGTATTTTTAGCAGAGACAGGGTTTCACTGTGTAGCCAGGATGGTCTCGATCTCCTGACCTTGTGATTTGCCCGCTTTGGCCTCCCAAAGTGCTGGGATTACAGGCGTGAGCCACCGCACCCGGCCTCATCGCAGCATTCTTTGTTAAAATGTCCACCTCTAGTGATTTGAGATACTACCTTCATCTATGTTCAATTTCCATAGGCACTTGTATCTATTTCTGGATTTTCTCTTCTATTCCACAGTTCTATTTGAGTACAGTGCTACACTGTTTGTTTTAATTACACAGGTTTTATGTAATGTTTAAATGTCTGATAGAACAAGTTCCCTCTTGTAGTTTTCCTTTTTCAGTGTTTTTGGAGCTATTCTTCCTTGTCTGTTTTTCTACATGAACTTTAGAACCAACTTGTCTAGCTCATCTATTATGCTGAGTTGTCCTGTCCAGTCACAGAGTATGTTTTTCCACTTGTTCACATCTGATTTTATGTCTTGGAAGGCAGAGGTAGGCAGATTGCTTGAGCTCAGGCCTTTGAGACCAGCCTGGGCAACATGGTGAAACCCTGTCTCTACCAAAAATACAAAAATTAGCTGGGCATGGTGTTGTGTGACTACAGTCCCAGCTACTTGGGAGGCTGAGAAACGACAATTACTTGGGCCTAAGAGGCAGACGTTGCAGTGAGCTGAGACTGAGCCACTGCACTCCAGCATGGGTGACATAACAAAACCTTGTCTCAAAAAGTTTCCTCTAGGCTGGGCACGGTGGCTCATGCCTGTAATCCCAACACTTTGGGAGGCCAAGACAGGTGGATCACCTGAGGTCAGGAGTTCAAGACCAGCTTGGCCAACATGGTGAAACCCCATCTCTACTAAAAATACAAAAATTAGCCCGGTGTGGTGGCAGGTGCCTGTAGTCCCAGCTACTCGGGAGGCTGAGGCAGGAGAACCCCCCAGGAGGCAGAGGTTGCAGTGAGCCAAGATCATGCCACTGCACTCCAGCCTGGGCAATAGAGCAAGGCTCCATCTCAAAAAAACAAAAAAAAGTTTCCTCTAATAGGTTCTTACACATTTCCTAAGCATTTACTTTTTTGTTGATATTGTAAATGGTTTTGGTTATTAAAAAACCATTACGTTCTCTATCCTTTTACGGTTTGTTTATGTGAAAGCTATTGATTTTTATATTTTATTTCCTGTTATTTTACTGAATTCTTAGATTCTTAACTTATTCTTATTATGCCTTTAAGCTGCAGTTTTTGATCCACTGCTATCGCACCTATCATTTCACTCAGGAAAGTGGATTTTTTTTTTTTTTTTTTTTTGCATGACCACCACAGAAGAAGCCACATTCTTTCTGAGTTATTAAATGATTAAATCACAAGCAAACACTTGAATCTTGCACAATCCCCCTACAGATAATGCAATCCATTATAATTCCTAGGATTAATTTGGTTAGTACAGATTCTGGTTAAATCTATAAAACCTATTTGTAGCAAGAGAAGAAACAATAAGTGTCTACAACCCGAAGATATGGGAGTCAACTTTCAGAACTGATTCTAAAACACAGATGAGTCAGATAATTCAGGAAGATCTCTTAGATGCCGACGTTCAAGTTCAATGGAAAAAAGCACTCTAAAATGCACATGTGATATCCATTTAAAGGAGAAAGACAACTACTAAGGCCATCCACAATTCCTTTGAGTTCAGATACTTAGTGTGATAATGGATGCTAACTTCATGGCCTCAAGTCTGCTTAGAATGTCACTGTCCACCGAGGATTGGCCTCTTTAGACATGGTGAACCAATTCTGGTGTGCCTTATGTAACTTCCTTCACAATGATATACAAGCACATTCACAAATTACCTGGGACATACAGTATTTTTTTTTTTTTAAGATGGAGTTTCACTCTTGTTGCCTAGGCTGGAGTGCAATGGCGCAATCTTGGCTCACCGCAACCTCCACCTCCCGGGTTCAAGTGATTCTCCTGCCTCAGCCTCCCGAGTAGCTGGAATTACAGGCATACACCACCATGACCTGCTAATTTTGTATTTTTAGTAGAGATGGGGTTTCTCCATGTTGGTCACGCTGGTCTCGAACTCCCAACCTCAGGCGATCCGCCCGCCTCGGCCTCCCAAAGTGCTGGGATTACAGGCGTGAGCCACGGTGCCTGGCCTGGTATTTTCTTTTAAGGCACTATTTAAATAATTTTTCCATAGGTCATTATGATTTGGATTTTTAATGTTCCTAGCAAAAGCATAATTTTTGGATCATTACTACAGGGACAAACTAAAACAAGATCAAAATGAAGAAATTTTTCAACATACAGTGTGAAAAGATACTGAGGAATGAGACTTTTTGAGAAAAGTTTGAAACTTAAGACTTTATAAAGCTTAAACAAATCTGAACAACTGTCCTTCCAATGAAAGCGCTGATAGATAGTTGGAGGGTAATACTGAGGCTCATAGCTCACATAAGGGAAAAAGAACCTCACATTTTCCAACAGTTCACTCTGGCACTGATCCACAGGAGTCATTAGAGCATGAAGACCAGGCAAACTTTACACACAGGTCCTGTCACAGTTTAGGGGTCCTTTCTCATCAACCAGAGAATTCCAAGTCTATTCTCTTCAGAGAAAAGCTTAGCATTGATATATTTTTTCCATATCCCTGCCAGAAGGATGCACTCCAGTGATGATCACAATAGCCAGAAGCTCTTCACTCCAATACAGTAAGTTAATCATGTCTGGTAACCTATCAAAGATCATACACAAAATTCCACCAACCACCTTGCTTCACATATCACTGAGACTGGAAAGGATGGTGAGAATAAGAGATCAGAAGATTAAGACCCACGCAGGGGCCAAAAACCCAAGTTAACCAAGGGATCTGTACCTACAACAAGTATTTTAAGATGGATTCCTTCTAAAAGCTAATTGTTTCACACATGAAAGAACCAGCATTAAAGTTCAAGTAACATATATATTTGCTCAAAAGCAGATAAATAATGGCAAAGAAAATCTTCAAATAACATCATTGTTAACTAAAGACAAATTTTAAAATAAAATAGATGAACAGATTTTCTTCTCTATAGACCTCTAGGGTTTCAAAAATTATGACCACATGTCCATTATGACCACATGTCCAACATGACCACACGTTTGGAAGCCTCAAAAATTCAAAGACAAAGACTTTATTTGCATTAGGTTATAGGGCGATGAAAGATGGAAAATACAAAATTATTTTACTTAACCCAATTTAGTCTGTCTAGACGACAGACCTACTAGAAATACAAGGATATCACTCACCATTTGAGACTGTCGTACCCATAAAACGTTAGTTTACTTAAAAGCTATATAAATGCTTCCAAGGAGTATGATGTTGATGGTAAACTCTGTGCTATAAAACTGATGCAAAATTAGCTGGGTGTGGTGATGTGCACCTGTAGTCCCAGCTACTCAGGAGGCTAACATGGAAGGATCACTTGAGCCCAGGAGTTTGAGGCTGCAGTGAGCTATGATCATACCACTGCACTCCAGCCTGGATGACAGAGCGAGATCTTGTCTCAAAAAACAAACTAAGAAACAAACTAATGCAAAGAAGGAAAAGCTAGAAAATAGTCCTAAAGCTCTCTGCCTTACTTTAAATCTGATTAACACATTTGCGCCTATCCATTGGTTTCTGTTAAGTAGCAAAACCCTACTTAGACATTTTTCACTTAACAGAGATACAATATTTTTTGAAATACAACTAAGTATATCTGTTAAAAAAAAGTACTTGTGTGTGTGTGTCTGTGTGTGCGCGTTGGGGGACTTCTGGTTTTACTGATTGGTGTCTTTAACATAATGTCTTTAAAAATATGAGAAAGAGGCCGGGCGCAGTGGCTCACGCCTGTAATCCCAGCACTCTGGGAGGCCGAGGTTGGCAGATCATGAGGTCAGGAGATTGAGACCATCCTGGCTAACACGGTGAAGCCCCGTCTCTACTAAAAATACAAAAAATTAGCCAGGCGTGTGGCGGGCGCCTGTAGTCCCAGCTACTTGGGAGGCTGAGACAGAATGGCGTGAACCCGGGAGGTGGAGCTTGCAGTGAGCCGAGTTTGTGCCACTGCACTCCAGCCTGGGCGACAGAGTGAGACTCCATCTCAAAAAATAAAAAAAATAAAAATAAAAAATAAAAAAAAATATACATATACACATATATATTTACGAGAGAAAGAATAGCCTAATAACTTACTCTGGGATAATAAAGGCAGGGAGAATATAAGAAACACAGACACACATATCCACTTTATTTTGCTTTGCTTGGAAAAGACTGTTTAAGATTAAACTAAGATTGAAGTTGAGCCAAAGGGCAACACTGCCAAGAGGGCTATATGAAGTTGCTTTCTAAAGCTATTTTTGTTAGGAAATTTAATTTCTCTAGTTCCCTTTCTCACGGTGAAATAAGGACAGTTCATTCTGTTAATCTGGGTTTTCACCCTGACTCTAGATTCTCCTCAATTATACCTTTACATCTATCCAAAATGGCATCATTTGACTTCCCTTCTAAGAAATCCTCTTTGCCCTCTTTCATTCTCTAGTCTCATTCTCTTTTAGTCTTTTGCTTCCCTCTCGTTATCCTTGCTCCCTTTTCTCTCTTATCACCGCATGTGGCAAAAACATTATCTATCTAAAACTTGGTTTAGAAGGGAAAATCCAAAGGAAGGCATGGAGGATAAAGGATCAGTTACGAAATACACACTTATTGGTCTGAAGGGTCTCCTAGAGAGACAAGACTTGGCAGTACTTTGACAGTCAACTACTGACAATTGTGAACAGGGATTGTTGGAGAAGGATGGGGTTTTGAGTAGACCCCTGGACAAGCTCCCTATTTCTCAATGGGGGTTGGTAAGCACCACAAAACCACAGCTGAAAGGAAAAAGAAAACTCCACCACTGGCCTTTTTCCGAGCGTGGCCGCCTTCCGCTCGGCTCAGTGCCCGCCACATGCCCAGGAGTGCGTCTGGATCCTTGAGGGGCGCCCTTCGCAGGTGGACAGTGCTTACGCTATACTGCAAAAGAGCCAGAAAAGTGCCCATGAGAACCAGAAAGCAAACTTCCAGCCAGCAGGATCATCTCTCTAGGCATCTAAGATGGAGAAATCAATACAGATATCTAGGCAGCATCTGAATGCCAGGAAAGGTGAGGGAGAGATAATATCCCCCCCTCCCCTGTTCAACATAATGGTGGTAGAAGGGAAGAAAAATGTATTCTCTGTGACTTATCTACCGGGAACTAACTAGACAAGGCCAAATGATAGAGGAAATGTTGTCATTTGTAATAGGCAAAAAAGAAGTAAAGAAGAAAATGACCTAGGGTTTAAATCTAGTTATGTAAGAAAGTCTGTGCATGCTGGCACGAAGAGTTAAAGGTTCTGAATGAAAGCAACCAATTCCACCACTTGGGTAATGCCATTCTTAGAGGCAAAGTAGATAAAGAAGAAGAAAAAGAGGGAAAGAACTTCATTCTAAGATATAAAAAAAAAAAGCACAAATACACCAAAAATAAAAGACTGACTTTCTCAAAAGATGGTAATTCTCATTATCTCACCGTAAGTCAGACAAAAACAAAAGAAAGAGTTGATGAAGCTGAGTACAGAATATGAGACTTTGACGTAAGAGGTCTTCGGTGGTTCATAACCTCTCCAGTCTTTTTAACTACTATGTTCGTAAAGTGCTTAATATGAACCTTCCTATTAAACAAAACAGAATTAGAGAGCATGCTTTAGACTCTTAGCAGTGGAACAAAAAAAAAGAAAAAAGAAAAAAGTCTCTAACGAATAAAAAAACTTTTTAAAACAAATGTTTTACCGTATTTAGGTAGAAGTAAATTTCCTACAAACCTGATGAAACTCAACATCTCAATCCTCCTAAGAAAAATGAAAGGGGCCAGTTGTGGTTGCTCACGCCTATAATCACAGCACTTTGGGAGGATCATTTGAGGGCAGGAGTTCAAGACCAGCCTGGTCAACACAGCAAGAACCCCATCTCCAGACAAAAATTTAAAAAATCAGCCAAGTATGGGCATGTGCTTGTAGTCACAGCCACTTGGGAGGCTGAGGTAGGAGGATTGTGTGAGCTCAGGAGTTAGATTCTACAGTAAGCTATGATCACACCATTGCACTCTAGCCTGGGTGACAAAGCAAAACTCTGTATCTTTAAAAAAAAAAAAAAAGAAAGAAAGAAAAAAATAAAAATGATAGGTTAACAATTACCTGCAGAATACTGTACATCATAATAACTTCCAAACTTTCAAGCAATGTTCTCCTCAATTCAGGATGGGAGTGCTATCTGATGAAGGTGGTTACTGACATCATCTCCTTATCTAATCAGCCCTGTTAAATAGACTTTAAATATTCAGAGAAGTTTGCTGGGTTTCTTCCAGATTCCAAGTGACTAGCAAAAATAGCAAGCACAGGTGCTCAAGAAAATCATTCCGGCAGGGCACAGTGGCTCACACCTGTAATTCTAGCACTTTGGGAGGGCAAGGTGGGTGGATCACCTGAGGTCAGGAGTTCGAGACCAGCCTGGCTAACATGGCAAAAGTCCATCTCTACTAAAAATACAAAAATTAGCCTGGCATGGTGGTACATGCCTATAATCTCAGCTACTTGGGAGGCTTAGGCAGGAGAATCACTTGAACCTAGGAGCTGGAGGTTTCAGTGAGCTGAGATCGTGCCAATGCACTCCAGCCTGGGTGACAGAGCGAGACTCCGTCTCAAAAAAAAAAAAAAAAAAAAATCATTCCAGGACACCAGGCTGATGAAGTTACCTCTTATCCTTTTCAGATTGACACACTACATGAATCAAGTGGATCTCTCACATACACACACATCCTTGGCTTAAGAGAACAGGTGCCCATTCTGGAAAATGTGATAATTAATTATAGGCAATTCATTTATCAGAAAATATCAGCTGGTACACTAAATGATCAAGACTACTCTAGGCTCCAACAACCTTTATTTTCTAAGATAACTGCTTCTTAAAATCTCATCCATAGTACAATTTGGTCACAGCATGTCAACTTCTCTTGCCTGTCCTTTTAACAGGGAGTTGACAATTGACCTGTGCCCCTTCCCCACAAATTAGAGATTCTTCCGTTTAATCTTCAAGACTAGGGATCATCACCTAGTAGCCAAGGAAGGTAACAAATCTTTTTGGCAAAGGGAACAGACCTGTTAATCTTAAGGACCATGTGGGATCAGTCTCCTATGTGATGGACTAATAAACAGCTCATAAAGACAGTGCGGTTATTTGAGAAGACAGAGGGACTAAATCTGGTTGTCACCTGATTCTGGGCCCCGTGGAACCAAAAAAGGATCAAAAGATTACCAGAACACAAAAGACACCAAATCCCACATTTCTCATTAACTTCAAGTCTTAAGAGTGTTTCCGGCCTGGCAGGTTGGTTCACGCCTGTAATCTCAGCACTTTGGGAGGCCGAGGTGGGCAGACTGCTTGAGCTCAGGAGTTCAAGACCAGCCTGGGCAACATGGCTAAACCCCGCCTCTACTAAAAATACAAAAATTAGCTAGGCATGGTAGTGCACGCCTATAATCCCAGCTACTTGGGAGGCTGAGGCATGAGAATCGCTTGACCCTGGGAGGTAGAGGTTATAGTGAGCAGAGATCATGCCACGGCACTCCAGCCTGGGCCACAGAGTGAAACTCTGTCTCAAAGAAAAAAAAAAGTTGTTTCCTAGAACCGGAAAAAAGGTTCCTTCTACTAGGATAAAACTAAAATGTGGGCTGGGTACAGTGGCTCACGGATATAATCCCAGCACTTTGGGAGGCTGAGGCAGGTGGATCACCTGAGGTCAGGAGTTCGAGAGAGCCTGGCCAACATGGTGAAACCTCGTCTCTACTAAAAATACAAAAATCAGCCAAGCGTGGTGGCAAGTGCCTGTAATCCCAGCTACTTGGGAGGCTAAGGCAGGAGAATCGCTTGAACCCAGGAGGTGGAGGTTGTGGTAAGCTGAGGTTGCACCACTGCACTCCAGCCTGGGTGACAGAGTGAGACTCCGTCTCAAAACAGTAACAACAACAAAACCAAAAAACACTAAAATGTGAAGCAACACCAAAGGAGTGGAAAGTAGTTTCTCCATTTGTTTGCAAGAATGGCTCATCTTGCTCTGTAGGGCATTCTAATAGGAGGAACAATGTCCTGCCAGTTTCATCAGGCCAGATAGTTGGCTAAATCCCGGCTGGAAAGCTGGGTGCTATGTTTTCATGCAAAGAAGGGTTGAGGGTGGTGAACAAGAAGCTACTATATTGCACCATGTTCAGAAAAAACCTGAGAGATTCAGACAGAGAGTAAGCTGGGAGGTACTCTGAACCCAATGTCAAAGATAACTTGTTAAAGGCCACAAGAGGAAGAAAGCAGACTGCATCTGAGGAATGGACCACTATTCTCCACCTAAAAACAGGTACAGAAGTGGGTAAATCTCTATATAGTATTTTTGATAAACATAAGGAGCCAGACTACTTAAAAGACACAAGCAGCCTCCACAGGGTCCAAAGCACTGCACTAAACTCCAGAGACTGATCCAACCCTCTAACCACATCCAAAACCTGAGTCATATGCTTTATTACTAGACGACCAATATCAGGTCACTGCATCAATGTCTTTCCACACTTTTCATTCTCACAGTCTGCCCAACAACACATTACCAGTAAGTTATGGGGGTCGGTCGATCAATTCTCATCAGTGACTTAGATCAAAATTCTGTACTTTTGAAATTTAATTTTTCCCTTAAAGGCTCAAAAAAAAAAGCCAGGTGTGGTGGCTCAGGCCTGTAATCCCAGCACTTTGGGAGGCCTCGGTGGGAGGATTGCTTGAGTCCAGAAGTTTGAGGCTGCAGTGAGCCATGATGGCATCACTGCACCAAAGTCTACACGATAGAGTAAGACCCAGTCTCAAGGAAAAAAAAAGATGAATACAGCGAGGAATCAGAGTTTCAAAAAAGACCTCGAGAACTTTATAACTGACTTTGCCTAGATGAGACCATGGCATTTGGCTGAAGTTGAAAAGATCAGAGCAAAAGTGGAGTTGCTGTAAGACAGTTTAAATACAAGTCAAGGTCCACCTTTCATACAAAGGTGCCAGACATGTATTTGGAGCACCAGGAGTACTGGGTACCACTCAGGGAAGGTTTAGTTAGGATGAATTTGCACCAGACTCTCAGTTTTATTCAGGTGGTAACTTGAATGTGATGAGGTTCCTTTGCTTTGCCACTCTTCCTTCCTCATACTCAAAGGAGACAGACATTAATGTGCATAAAGGAATGTTACTTAGAAGCCGATAAAAACTCTTTTAGTTTACACATGGTTCTCAAACAGCTTTCTCCTAAGCAGTGGTTTCTCCTCTTGTAGATCTGATATTTTATAAAACAATGACAATTACAACTGGGCCTTCAAAATGGTCCTTAGCCTGTTAGATCCCAAATCTCAACATATTTCCAACAGAAGAAAATTTGTTTTCAACAGCTCTTTCATACTGTGAGAGAATGTAAACTAAATTTAAGAGCGATTTGTTCTAAATTCTTTTCAATAAAAATACGTCCAGTAGGAGAATTAACTCAAGGTTCTGAATGTGATGGATGTCAGTGATGGGACAATTTCCCATATCTCTGACGTGGTATTTAAGTGGTAGTGGAAATATTCCTGAGTTGGGAGATTCTGAGGATTTGGAGTTCCACTGAAGCTCTGACGAGATATATTTCTTACACAAAGACCAAGAAGATTTTTCCTCCTGTTTCCAGATTAAATTGTTCTTTGTGGTAGCTACACTGGACCTGGTGAAAGGCTCACTCGGCAGGAAATTGATAGGAAATCTCGAACCAACAGTTTATTTTCTTCTCCATCACTTTAAAGCACACAATAGAGGATGGAGACAAAGAATCAAAAACAAAGGCGGATCGGTTCCTCCAAATAGAAATGCACAAAGGTATTTAATAAGGGCAAATTATTTTTAAAATAAACGGAAGTACGGTCAGGACAGTGAAGCAGTCGCATATGCATTTAATTTCTGGGAAAACATGAAGAGTACAACCAACCAGCTAGGTTTATAACTCAAAGGCAGAAACTTGTTTGATGACATTAAGCTTTGATAGCCGCCTTCTCGAGGCCCTACCCTTCACCACTTCTACTAATAGCTCCCCCTACTCTTATCCCAGTACAATCGAGCTGGTGAAGAGAACAGCAAAATACCTTGGTCCTAGACTCAGAAAATATTTCCTCGACCGTGCTACTTCCTCCAACAGCACCAAGTCTAGCTCCATCTCCGTTCCCTGCAGATTCTAGGCTCCATCTATCTTTTCAAGTCCCCACCCTCCCTCCCCCATTCCCAGGCTCCACCTCCCCCGACCCTATCCTTCAGGCGCGCCTCTCCTCTCTGGGACTTTCACAACCACCAGCGACATCAACCTCTCGCTTCCTGCTCCACTTCTCGGCGCCCAGATCTCCAACTGGCTCAGGCTCCCCATGTCCCTTGCCGGTACGGAGCTGCGGTCAGCGGATTGTGCGGCTGAGCCATCCTCGTGACGGTCCCGCCTCACTCACCCTCCGTCACCTCCAGCACCTTAATCTGTTCTTCAGCAGCCGCCCGCACCTCCTGTACTGGGGATAGGATCCCGGTGAGCGTATCCACTAACGCCTCCTTCAATCCTTGTGCCACTGGACCCGGCAGCCCGGAGGCCGCACCAGCTGCCGCCGCCGCCGCCATCTTTTCTCCCCTCAGCCCGCCAGCCCCGCGGCCGGGACCCGCCACCGAATGACGGCCCCTGCGCGCGGCCAATCCGCGAAGCCGCGCCTGCGCACCAGAGGCGGGCGGGAGCGGGCGGAGGGCGGGGAATGAATCTAAGCCTCCAGAGACAGCGCCTCCTGCTGCCTGAACGAGAACTACACCTTTCTCTGCAAGGATCACTGGATTTACGTGAAAACTGAGCCCCAGACAGGTTAAGGGGCTTTCCTAAAGTTGCACAGTAAGTTAGAAATCTCATTTGGAATACAGTTCATGATATATGACTTTATATTCATGCATCTTTCAGGTGTTAGGAGAGAGGAGGCGGGATGGGAATGGATGTAGAGGGCTTTAAGGAGAGGGGTCTGGGTCACAAATAGCTCCTATTTTAAACCGCAATCTTTTCCCTCCAAACACTGAAAAAAAGTTGGCTCAAGTGACTCTCTTCATCTTAGCCTCAGGAATCCAAAGAGGGGGGGAAATAAACTAAAGCAAACTAGGAAGTGGAAGTGGGAAAACAACGGCCCAGTCCCTTGGTTTTCCAGCGTAGATGAGCCCAACCTCAAAGCTGGGAAGTGTGGCCGGGCGCGGTGGCTCAAGCCTGTAATCCCAGCACTTTGGGAGGCCGAGACGGGCGGATCACGAGGTCAGGAGATCGAGACCATCCTGGCTAACACAGTGAAACCCCGTCTCTACTAAAAAAAAATACAAAAAACTAGCCGGGCGAGGTGGCGGGCGCCTGTAGTCCCAGCTACCGGGAGGCTGAGGCAGGAGAATGGCGTGAACCCGGGAGGCGGAGCTTGCAGTGAGCTGAGATCCGGCCACTGCACTCCAGCCTGGGCGACAGAGCTAGACTCCGTCTCAAAAAAAAAAAAAAAAAAAAAAAAAAGCTGGGAAGTGGCTGGGCAGGGGAGACACAGGCATGTGGAAGGGAGTTTCCTCCAGAGTGAGTGCTGTATGTGACTATGTGAGAATGAATCCTATTTGTTGAAAATGTATACATTTTTTTCCCCTGAGAAGTTATGGCTGGACATTTAAGCGTGCGAGAACAAGAGCAGTTTGATGATACGGTTGTCAGCGACTGGTCGTAGGAAATGGCCCACGTTGCAGAGCCGCTCCTAAATAGTGGAGCAGGTGGAGAGGATGAGCGCTCCAGAGAGGCGTTAAAAATGCGGGATGTGGCCAGGCGCAGTGGCTCACGCCTCTAATCCTAGCACTTTGGGAGGCCGAGGCAGGAGGATTGCTTGAGCCCAGGAGTTCGAGAACAGCCTGGGCAATATAGCGAGACTTCGTCTCTACAAAAAATACAAAAATTGCCCAGGCGTGGTGGCGTGGGCCCTATAGTCCCGGCTATTCGGGAGGTGGAGTTGGGAAGATCACTTGAGCCCAGGAGGAGGAGGCTGCAGTGAGCAGTGATTGTGCACTGCACTCCAGCCTGGGCAACAGAGTGACATCTTGTCTCAGAAAAAAAGAAAAAAAAAGCAAGATGTAAGCCAAGGCAGGAGGATCACTTGAGCCCAGGAGTTCCAGGCTGTAGTGTGTGTTGTCATCACGCCTGTGAATAGCTACTGCATTCCTGTCTGGGCAAGTATATAAAGACTCTGTCTATTAAAAAAATTAAAATTAAAAAAGAAAATTCAGGGCAGAGTGGCAAGCATGTAGTGGCAGAAAGGATAGAATGTCATTGGAATGGGAGGGTCTAGAGCAAACAGGAACAGGTATCTTTTGGTGAGCTGTTCAGGTTATGTGCCTTCAAAATGGTTCCCAGGAACGCTTATCAAGTGAATTCATTCTCACATGGCAAAGGAAACCAGTTACCAATTCCTAGGTCACTTCCAAGACTGTGGATGCTAGACTGGTAACAATCAGGGATTAAGTCATCTCATCAGAAGATTATTTCAGAAGGCTTTCTCAATTATTTATTTATTTGTTTTTGAGTTGCGGGGGGGGTGGGTGTCTTGCTTTGTTGCCCAGGCTGGATAGGTGATCTTCCCACCTCAGCCTCCATAGTAGCTAGAACTATAGGTGCACCCACTGCAACTGGCTTGAAGAGAGTTCTCAACACACTTCTCACCTCCCATGTTAAGAGGGCACAGATGAGTTATGTTACTACAATTTCATAGGGAAAAGATTGCTTCTTGGACCCTTCACTTCTGCGATGGGGAATAGTAAGACTTATTTACCTTCTTGAAGTGGCCAAGAGAAGCTGAACTTGATTACAACAGCTTCTAATAGGTCAGTTCACTTTTACCCCAAGAAGAACATTTAGCAAAGTCCAGAGGGTGGTATGTTTTCAAACAGTGCAGCAACCCAGATGGAGGACTCCAGAGCCTTGACGTTTGGGCTGGATGTTTTCAGTTCTGGTGAAGGATTCTATGTCCATAATGTGTGAGCAGGGGTTCCTCCCACCCCCAACCAAGGGAGTCAGGAGACTCTAGCTTAGGATTTCCGGTTACTTCTGGTTTAGGCAAATGACCACAAGCAGTCTGGCCTTGCCAATCAAGGAATGGGCCACAAGATAAATGGAGACAGAAACCAGGCAGAGAGGGAGCTAGAGAACCAGTGGACAATACAGGAGATAACTTTATTGAAACGCAAATGGCATTGAACAGATGAATCTTGCTGGGAGGAGACATGCCAGAAGGACAGAGGGCCCAGATGGGGGTGGCCTCAGTGGTGATGAAGGAAGGCCTCTTCAGCTGGCTCTGGCATGAATTTTATTTTTAAATAATGTGTTATCTAAAATGAATTACTAAGGGGACAGCCCAGCTCTCTCTTCATGATTGTTACCGCAACTATATACAACAATTTGCTTTCCAGATTCAGTTTCGCTTTTTCTACATTAGATATAAAAGGGGGAAGGTTGAAAGAGGGGAGGGTCAAATAAGAAAAAACATAAATACACAGACATACACATATCCTGGTCTGGGATTTTGCACCCAATAACTTAAAAAAAAGTGTTGCAAAAACTTCTGCCCACTCTCCACCTGAGGAACACCATGCATTTGAGAAACACAGACTCTGTCACATAAACGGTGCTGCCTAAAACAGTATGGAGGCGGGGAAGGAGGCTAGCAGGGGTTGGAATTCATTTTAAAAAAAGATTGTTTTGTTAGAAAAAGCAAAAACAAAAAAGCATTAGAAAGTGGGAGCCACTGCACAGCAGTGGCCCAGGGACTGGCTGCGATATGGGAGCTCTGCCTTGATATATCATCTTCGTGTCTTCAGGCATAGAGAAATGGCAGAGGAGCAGGAAGAACCCACAGGAGACGGCCAGAGGATCCACCATCAGCCTTCTGGGGACTGAGGAGGTGATTTTAGTGGAATTATTTTGTACTCAGCTCCCCCGCGCTTTAGTCCTCCTCCAAACAGTTCCAGAGCTCAGGAGACCTATTACTAGCACTGTATGTTTCTTTGTGCTCTGCCCAAGTTCTCACACACGGAAAATTGACAAACTTGAAACAAAACCAGTTCTAAAAAGCCTCATCTCCCCCATGGCCCAATCAGCTACTTTGTGAGTTTGTAAAGATATGAAGCTTTTTTCAAATTTTTCTAAAAAAGGATCTTATTTGGCAGGGTGCTGTGGCTCATGCCTGTAATCCCAGCACTTTGGGAGGCTAAGGCAGGCGGATCACCTGAGGTCAGGAGATCGAGACCAGCCTGGCCAACAAGGCAAAACTCCGTCTCTACTAAAAATACAAAAATTAGCTGGGCATGATGGTGCACGTCTGTAATCCCAGCTACTCAGGAGGCTGAGGCAGGAGAATCGCTTGAACCTGGGAGGCGGAGGTTGCAATGAGCCGAGATCGTGCCACTGGACTTCAGCCTGGGTGACAAAGCAAGACTCCTTCTCCAAAAAAAACCCAAAAACAAACAAAAAAACAACAAAAAATATGATTTTATTCTATCACCTTGGCTGAGTATTTCCGTATCCAGGTCCTGCTATGGGGAAAAGAGAGGAGGAGCACAAGGACTGAAGTGCCCAGGGCTGTGTCTTCATTATGCAAGACTCTCCTATGAGCTGAGTGAAGTGTGAATAAGGGGCCTTCCTGGGATACTGGAGCCCTACACTGTTAGCTGCCGTACAGAAGGAGGTTCTGGCCCAGTTCTCAGGCCCAGCAGTGCCCTTTATAACTCAAATAAAGGAGAGGGATGTTACTGGGAGAACACGTCATGGAAATACAAATTCGATTTTTTTTTTTTAACTTTTTCCATCCTATTACATAATCAGCTCAGAATAGATATAAATAATTCGGCAGAAGAGCAATCTGGAAGAGACCTCCAAATGCTTTCCTTGTTGAAGCCCCTTAGCGTGCCAGCTAGTAATTTCCGAGGCATAAGGTTTTCCTCTGAAGGTTGTGTTCAACTAGGAAAGATGCAAACATTCTCCTAACTTCCACCCAAAAGCACACATACCTTTCTTTGTTAAAATAAATGGAAAAACAGAAACACAAGGAAGCATGAGAAAGGTGACTTTGAAATTAATGTTAAAGTCTGAATTACAACCTAGAACCTTGTTATTTTGGGCCCCAAAGCCTCTCGGTGTGGGAACTCCGATACTCTAAAGGGCTTTCCCTTTAAAATAGTTGAATTTAGTGTGCATCGGAATCACCAGGAGGGTTTATTAAAATATGGATTGCTGGGTCCTCTCACTAGAGTTTCTGATTCAGCAGATCTGGATGGGATTGAGAATTTTGTTTCTAACAAGTTTCCAAATGCTGCTGATCTTGTGCCATACTTTGAGAACCACTGCTTTAAGGAATGAGAAACCAGGGGATCACTCACTTACTTCCATGACCACCCTTGTCACAGAAAATTCTCCATGGCATAATCATGAAGAAGAATGACCAAACCATCAAACTGGAAGGATCTAGTACACATAGGTTGAATTTTCAACTGTCTTCGTGTCCCTGCAGCTTTGGCATTTTCATAGGTATCCTACCTTCAAGGCTACAATATCTTCCAAGTTACTACCACCTTTCCCAGGATCTGTGGCTGGCAGTGCTCGCTTCCAAGGCTAGGCTGAGCAGACATGCACCCATGTACCTACCCTAGGCAGTGGGGAGTGTCAAGTTGGTGGCACCATATATCCATAATCAGGTTGATTCAGGACTCATTAAAATATAAGGCTGATTGGATTATAAGGGACAATATCTTCAGGCTTTGGCCTTTGGGGAACAGTGTTCGTAAGATCATTTTATTACTATGGCCTTCTCAGTGGAGCCATGAACCAGAACTTGTGAGTAGTAAATCCATCTCTATTAATAAACCCTCTGCAAAAGCCCATTTTCCCATCCCACCACAGGGGTTGGCTTATGAAGTCTGCTTCTTAACTTTAGCTTAGTCAGTGCCAAGGAATAAGGAAAGCAAAAATAAAGTATGATGAGGAGCCGTACTTGGTGATCTGGGTAACTTCAGCACTTATTCCCTGTGTTAGATGTGTGATTAGGACAATTCCCCCACTCCCTCCAACTACTGGGTAACTTCAGCACTTATTCCCTGTGTTAGATGTGCGATTAGGACAATTCCCCCACCCTCTCCAACTAATGGCAATAAAGAGTTCTTAAGGTCTCACGTAGATACCTCCTTGATCCTGATTTGGAGGACTGAGTCCCCTTCAGTCAGGCAAATTTTACCTAAATGCGGCATTTCTATGTGAATGCCATCCCAAGTGAGGATGTGAGGTGTCTGTGAGAAGCAGCAGGGTACCATTTCTCTCTTCCTTCTCTTTTAGAATACTTTAGGAAATAGTTACTCCTCAGACCACTATAAGAGGTTATCCCTTGGAGTAGTGTGACCCTTGTTTTAGGGAGCTAGAAATGAAGAGATGGTGAGATTAGGTACACTTAGTCTTGCAAACCAGGAAAACCAGAAGGCAAGACATTAAGAAGGAAAAAAAAGCCCTCTATTTTTGTCTTTAGTACTTAAGTAGTATGGATAGATCAGCTGGAAGGTTGGCAATTCAAGACCAAAACAGTATACCAACCAATAAGGATTTCATTGTAGGGTCTTCCCATGGACTTGTAGCAGATTCATCTTCCCTGCCAGCCTCTCCCTTCCCAATGGTTAGACATGAAAAAGACATGGGTACTTAAGGATTGACACAAAGACAGAGATAAGCACCGTAGAGCTGCCACAAAGCATAGATTTTAAAAAATACTTTGAAGCCTCAGAAGGTAGGAAACAGCAACAGTATACTGCTCTTGTGTGTGTGAGAGAGGGAGACACACACACACACACACACACACACACAGACATCAGGCCCCAAATTAGCCTCCAATGACCTAGTATTTTATTTTTAGTGCCTAGGCAAGGTCTGAGAAACAAGTACATTGGACAAAACTTGTTGATCTTCTTCATCCAGAAATTAAGGGACTCAGCTCAGGAACCTCTCCTGGAGTTGTGGCTCTCCCCAATGGTTGACATTAGATATTGAACTCATGTCATTTCCTAGCCAACTGTGGTGAGGGATGGAGTTGGGGGGCTGGAGAGGAAGATAATAGCACAAATTCCAGTATTAGGCTGGATTCTTCTGAAGGTGCCTGGGGGTTGAGAATTTAGCTTGGGGACCCAGTGTTTCTTTTCTGAGGGATCCCAGTAGGCTCAACCAAGAAGCAGGACATAGGTGGGAGAGAATGCTGTGGATTTGCTCCTTGCCATAAATTCTAGGGCAGTGAGTGGGGAGCTCAGGTTTTCTGCTTCAGAGAAGTCTGGATGAGTGTCCCAAGGGGTTATAGCACCATGAGGAGGCTCAGCCTTCTGCAGTTGCCACATAACCATGATTCCTTCATGAGAATGATCGATCCCCACAGTGAGGGGCCCAGATGTGCAACTGTAAACAGGGTCCCAGGCTCCAGAGGGAAAGCCAAGGCTTCAATACCACCTCACTAGATGGGAACACACTTTCTGGAGGAAAGCAATTGGAGACCTGGGCTAAACGCAGCAGTCAGCTGAGAGTAGAGGGTGGTGGATCCCAGGAAGAGAAATAAAAAGTCATGGCATGAGGCCTCCAGAATCAACCTGCTGAGGATCCAAATAAAATTCACGGTGGTATCCATGGTTACCAGAGAGCCAAGAATCCCTTTAGGGTTGGAGGCAGTTGGAACAAAAGAAGGGGTTCTCCCCTCTCCTTTCTCAAGTAGCCAGTAACATCCATGGCAGAAGGCACTGGCTGGGCAGCACCAGAAAATAGAGTGAAGCGAAGTCTGAGCCTTGCCATGGAACTGGAGCTTAGGATAGGGGTTTAGAAGAGACCTAGATCCCAAGCAGGCCCATCCAGTCTTCTCTTCCTTCTAAGTTAGAACAGCCAGCTCCGGGGCCTCCTCATTCTGCACAGCAGAGACCTTAAGGCAGTGATTTCAGCACCATCCTTGGACACACAGCCTCTTCCCACCACAGAATTGCATATGTTACAGCTGAGTTGGTTAGGGATCTTCACAGCTCATGGAATTAGCAGCAATAGCAATAATAGTCTCCATCATACAGAACCCTGTCATCCCTGGGAGCTTACCACGTGAATGCAGAAGCTTTTGTGAGGGGCAGCCTGGACCATCTTTTGGACCTAAATGAAAATATACCGATATGAAGATTCAGATGCATCTACTCCTCGGTTGGGTGGAACAGAGTGATCCAGGCTGGTATGCCTATAGATTCTAATAAAGTCTTGTGCTACTTAGGAATCTGAAGAGCAAACACTTAGGCCGGTGCTCATCACATATCCCTGATCTGCAGAGTCCTGAAGCTTCAGCCTACCAGGCAGCTCAGCCAGGAAGCTGGTCCCACAGGGCTTTCAGAAATGGCAGGAAGTAGACTTGCCCACTCCTGACAAACAAGATTCCACAGTCCTTCAGGTGCCATCTTAATTGATCCCAGATCTTCTGTCCCCAACGAATTGTACATCTAATCAAAAGCTTCTTTCTAGCTGGCTCCTTGGGTTTCAGCTACATTTCTTAGATGATCCCGAAGGTCTAGATAACAAGGAGGTGTAGCTTAATGGAGGTTAACACTTCCTATTGGACTGTAAACTTAAGGGCCCAAGTCTTGTGTGTGTGTGTGTGTGTGTGTGTGTGTGTGTGTTAACCTAATGATTTGTACATAGTGAGTACTCAGTAAGTACTTGTCAAATCAAAGAACAGGGATTGCCAGACCTTCGAGGCAATGGGAAAGGAGCAAATCTGCAAAGGTAGGATCTCTTTGGAAGGCAGGTATTGGCCACCAAGTCAAATTCCTTGAGTCTTATATTCTGATTGGGATGATCTCACATGGATATTCAGTCTCTTAAATGTGAATACTTACTTGTGAAAAATAGTAAGAGCCAGCTAGGATATTTTGATTCAGTCAGGCACCATCAGAATAGTGCAGTGAAAGGCCAAACTGGCCACAAGACAGAGGAATGTTTTCAATTTCCTGGTTTTCCTCTGGTCCATGATAAAGCTCAGAGTAGCTCTTCTATCAAGATGAGGCTATACCCTCTCATGACAGAGGCTGGCAATTGAGCTACCTAGCAGAACATGTGCTTTCTCAAAAGGGAAGTCAAGGGAACTGGGTTCCTCTTCTCCCTCTACTTTCGAGCCAATGCTTCATGTCTCATATAAGCCCCATGGATGCCAAAGATATTGGCATGGCAGGTGTCATGCCAATTATATGGCGTCAGATTCTCCAAAGAAAACCCACTTGGAAAAGCCAAACTAGCCCCTGGAAAAGCAACCCAAGCATCTCGTGGATATGTGAGGAAATGGAAAAATGGAAAAAGAAAAAGAAAAAAAAAAGGGAAAAGAAAAAAAATAAATAGGCAAATGGGAGAAAAAATGAAAACAAAATAAAAAACAAAAATAAAAAAGTAGGGTTTATTGACTCCCATGCATGTTAAATTAGAGGGTAGAAAGACAGAGCTGGTAGTCTTTCTCTGAAGGCTGTAAGGTTATTTTTGTGGTTTGGTGACTTCTCAGGTTGGCAGCCGTCTTGTTGATGTCCCCTATGTCATCCAGAGGGCAGGAGCGGGCAGCTGTCTTTCTACCTTGGCAACTGGTTCCTCTCTCTCCAGCTTCATCTTTTCCATTGTTTTTTGTTTGTTTGCTTGTTTTTGTTTTTCATTTTTACCTTTTATAGATTGATTTAAACATTTTTTAAACCACATGCTTCTTTTTCTGGGCTCCAGCCAGATCTCTGGGGGAGGAGTTGTTGGCAGTGGTGATGGAATTGGGAAGGGTCTGTGAGAAAATCTGGGGAGCTTCCTGCCTCCCCCAGATCCCCCTCACATGACTGTCTCTTTCAGGGTTGCTTGTGAGAATCGTTTAGGAACTGCTGCAGTGTTTTGATGTTTTCTGAACCCCTACCCAGAAAGCCCAGGAGTTTGTAATTGAAACAAGAAGTCAAGGGAAAGACCCAGAACCATCTTTTCCCCAAAGTCATTAGAGGAGGCCAGTATATGTGTTTAGGGGGCACAAGCTCCCAAACGCCACCCCACCATTCCTTACTAGGAAGTTTTCAAAGGTACAGCACCAAGAACCTGTCCCTCCTCTTTCATCTCCTCCTCCCTCCTGTTCTCCTCCTGGGGCTGGAGAGCCAGTGCTCTGAAAGAGGAGAGGGGAGAGGAGGAGCTAAGATAGCTGATGCCAGCGTTCTGCTGTCCGGGGGTGACAGTGATTGCCAAACCCTTAAAGTGTTGCCTGGAGGTTGGGGTCCAGGATGGTTTCTCGATCTGGAGACTCAATGTAGTTGGCAGCTTCTTGAAGTTTCAGCAGCATGGCCATCTAAAGAGGGGCAAAAAGATGGATTTATGAGAGTTGGGACTCTGGGTCCTGCCCACAGAAGAGAAACGACAACAAAATCCCAACACTTTGGGAGGCCAAGGTGGAAGGATAGCTTGAAGCCAGGAGTTTGCGATCAGCCTTGAAAACAAAGAGAGACCCTGTCTCTACAAAAAAAAAAAAAAAAAAGAAAAGAAAAGAAAAGAAAATCGGCCAGATGTTGTGGGAAGTCAGGGACCCCGAATGGAGGGACTGGCTGAAGCCATGGCAGAATATAAATTGTGAAGATTTCATGGACATTTATTAGTTCCCCAAATTAATACTTTTATAATTTCTTACGCCTGTCTTTACTGCAATCTCTGAACATAAATTGTGAAGATTTCATGGACACTTATCACTTCCCCAATCAATACCCTTGTGATTTCCTATGCCTGTCTTTAATCTCTTAATTCCATTATCTTCATAAGCTGAGGAGGATGTATGTCGCCTCAGGACCCTGTGATGATTGCGTTAATTGCACAAATTGCTTGTAGAGCATGTGTGTTTGAACAATATGAAATCTGGGCACCTTGAAAAAAGAACAGGATAACAGCAATGTTCAGGGAACAAGGGAGATTAAACTCTTACTGCGGGTGAGCCGGGCAGAACAGAGCCATATTTCTCTTCTTTCAAAAGCAAATAGGAGAAATATCGCTGAATTCTTTTTCTCAGCAAGGAACATCCCTGAGAAAGAGAATGTGCCCCTAAGGGTAGGCCTCTAAAATGGCTGCTTTGGGGGCAGCTGTCTTTTACGGTCATAGACAAAGGGATGAAATAAGCCCCAGTCTCCCATGGCGCTCCCAGGCTTATTAGGACGAGGAAATTCCCACCTAATAAATTTTGGTCAGACCAGTCATCTGCTCTCAAACCCTGTGTCCTGATGAGATGTTATCAATGACAATGCGTGCCCGAAACTTCATTAGCAATTTTAATTTCGCCTGGTGGTCCTGTGATCTCTCTTCCTGCCTCCATTTGCTTTGTGATATTTTATTACCTTGTGAAGCATGTGATCTCTGTGACCCACACCCTATTCGTGCACTCCCTCCCCTTGTGAAAATCGCTAATAAAAACTTGCTGGTTTTATGGCTAAGGGGGGCATCACGGAACCTGCCGACATGTGATGTCTCCCCTGGACACCCAGCTTTAAAATTTCTCTCTTTTGTACTCTTTACCTTTATTTCTCAGACCAGCCGACGCTTAGGGAAATAGAAAAGAACCCACATTGACTATCGGGGGCGGGTTCCCCTGATAGCCAGGCGTGGTGGCACACAAGTGTAGTCCTAGCTACTCAGGATGCCGAAGCCCAAGTGGGAGGATGACTCGAGCCTACAAGCCTAGGAGTTTGAGGTGGCAGTGAGCTTTGATATCATCATTGCATTCCAGCCTAGATGAAAGAGCAAGACTCTGTCTCCAAAAATAAAAAAAAAATCTAGATCATGGGTCTGATTCTTGGTTTCTCAGTGATGAAGATCTCAGAGTTTAGAGTGGTTTGTGAAAAGGCAATGATGATTGCTTCCATGATAACTGGTACATGAACTCATTTAGCTGAAGTAGTCTTCAGGATAGCGTCAGAGGAGAAGCAGAAGTAGAGAGAGTGCTAGTGTGCACTACTGCTCTACTTCTTTGGTTGATATTCCTACATCATGGGATCTACCTGACATGTGGGTCTTTGCTAGAATGTATCTTGCTGGGATGCATTATTATTTAGCTTAAGCCAGGTCTCAAGCATATGATCTTTATAACCCCAGATTCTGATATTCAGAGCTCCTCACTGGCCTCAGCCTGGTCCTGGCCTTGCTAGTACTCACTCTTTACTCTCCAGGCCCCCATCAGTGTATGCATGAAAAGTGTGAAAAATTCAGGGTTTTTTTAAACTTATTTTTTTCTTTTTTGAAATACAGGCAGGGTCTCATTATGTTGCCCAGGCTGGTTTTGAACTCAAACAATCCTCCTACTTCAGCCTCTCAAAGTGCTGGGATTACAGGTGTGAGCCACCCTGCTGGTCAATAATTCAGTTCTATAATAGTCTTATTTTTACTCTAGAATGGCTTCTACTCACCAGAGGATCTGAGTCCAGAGAACTAGGCGTGCTATCTTTGACTGTCCTATCTTCAGGAGGTGAGGCAATGCTGTGAGGGCCCACGGTGGGTGGGGGCAGGTGGTACAGCTTTGATTGGTCCTGTTGGGCTGATGGCCAGGGAAGTGTGTCCCGGACCCATTCTACTGGGTCCTCCCAAGCGGCTTTCTGTCCGTGGACCTGGAAAGAAGGTAAAATATGATTACTGTGGGGAATTCACAGATTAGAGGCTTGTTCATGCAGTCTCTTGGTAGTTCCTACAAAAAATATGCTCCTTAAAAATGTGCACTTCCTGGCCGGGCACAGTGGCTCATGCCTGTAATCCCAGCACTTAGGGAGGCTAAGGCAGGCAGATCACTTGAGGTCAGAAGTTCGAGACCAGCCTGGACAACGTGGTGAAACCCTGTTTCTACTAAAAATAAAAAATAAATTAGCCAAGCATGGCAGCGTGTGCCTGTATAATCCTACCGACTTGGGAGGCTGAGGCAGGAGAATCACTTGAACCTGTGGAGGTTGCAGTGAGCCACTGCACTACAGCCTGGATGACAGAGCAAGACTGCCTCAAAAAAAAAAAAAAAAGTGCACTTCCTCAAATGTAAATCCTTGAGGCTCTGCTTTCTGTGTTTTCCTGAGTTTCCAAACAAGGAAATAACTTGGTATAAATTGTAAGATAATTTTGGAGGACAATTTAGCAGATTGTATTAAAACTTTAAAAAATATTTAATTTTTATTTTTTCAATTTATTTTATTTTTTAATCAACAAAAATTATATGCATTTATGATATATAACATGATGTTATGAAATATGTATTTGCTGTGGGATGGCTAAATCAAGCTAATTAACATATGTATTACCTCACATATATTTTTTTCCCAGAGGGAGTTTTGCTCTTGTTGCCCAGGCTGGAGTGCAATGGTTCAATTTTGGCTCACTGCAATCTCCGCCTCCTGGGTTCAAGTGATTCTCCTGCTTCAGCCTCCCAACTAGCTGGGATTACAGGCATGCGCCACCACACTGGGCTAATTTTTTGTATGTAGGAGAGACGGGGTTTCATCATGTTGGTGAGATTGGTCTTGAACTCCTGACCTCAGATGATCCACCTGCCTCAGCCTCCCAAAGTGCTAGGATTAACAGGCATGAGCCACTGCGCCTGGCTTTTACCTCACATATTTTTGTGTGTGTGGTGAGAACACTTAAAATCTATTCTAGGCTGGGTGTGGTAGCTCACACCTGTTAATCCCAGCTACCTGGAAGGCTGAGGCAGGAGAATCGCTTAAACCCAGGAGGTGAAGGTTGCAGTGGGCCAAGATCGCGCCATTGCACTCCAGCCTGGGCATAAGAGTGAAATTCCATCTCAAAAAAATAAATAGAAACTTTTCTCTTAGTGATTTTCAAGTATATGATACATTGTTATTAACTATAGTCACCATATTGTACAATATATCTCTTGAACTTATTCCTCCTGTCTAACTGAAATTTTGTATCCTTTGACTAACATCTCCTCAACCACTACTACCCACCTAACCCCATGCCCAGCCTCTGGTAACCATCATTCTACTTTCTGCTGCTCTGAGTTTGATTTCATTAGATTCCATGTATAAGTGAGATCATACAGTATTTGTCTTTCTAGGCCTGCCTTATTTCACTTAACCTAATGTCCTCCAGGTTTATCCATGTTGTTGTAAATGACAGAATTTCTTCCCCATCCCCCAACCACCCCACCTTTTTTTAAGAGACAAGGTCTCGCTATGTTGCCTAGGCTAGACTTTAACTCCTGGTCTCAAGGGATCCTCTCGCCTCAGCTTCCAGAGTAGCTGCTGGGACTACAGGCATGCATCATCATGCCTGGCTTTGAATTTCCTTCTTTTTTACAACTGAATAATTTTCCATCATGTGTGTATATACCACATTTTCTTTATCAATTCATCTACTGATGGATGCCTAGGTTGCATTAAACTTAACATGCACAAATCGTATGACCCTGCAATTTCATTTTTCAAGTAGGAAATTTTTCTACTTTAGTCATAATACTTAATTTTTTTTTTACTTTCTTGAAAACAAATGTTATCCGTGTGAAAATGCTTTTAAATTGAAAAGCTATTAATAATAATGCAACATTTCCTTAAAATAACATAATTTATAAATGAAATAATGATTTCTGGCATCAGTCTGACAGCATCTTTAGAAATTTACTATATCACCGGGAGATACCTATCTCAATAACAAATTACTTTTACAGATAATATATGACCAGTTGGGTCTAACAATTACATCACAGTTTATTAGTGCTGAAATGGACTTTAGTGATCATTATACTCTAATTTACAGGTAAGAAAACTGAGGTGGTTTAAAAAAAAAAGGACATGTTTCTTTTGCACTAAGTTTTTATTCTAACTTTTAATTTTAATTGTTTTTTTTTTTTTGAGACAGGGTCTCACTCTGTTGCCCAGGCTGGAGTATAGTGGTGAGAACATGGCTCACTATAGCCTATATATCCTGGGCTCAAGTGATCTTCTGGCCTCACCCTCCAGAGTAGCTGGACTACACGTGTGCACCACCATGCCTGGCTAATTTTTTTAATTTTCTGTAGAGACAGGGTCTTCCATGTTGCCCAAGCTCCTGGGCTCAAGTAGTCCTCTCGCCTCAGCCTTCTGAAATGCTGGGATTACAGGCGAGAGCTACTGGGCCCGGCCTTATTCTAACTTTTTTTTTTTGAGACAGAGTCTCGCTCTGTTGCCCAGGCTGGAGTGCAGTGGCACCATCTCAGCTCACTGCAAGCTCCACCTCCTGGGTTCACGCCATTCTCCTGCCTCAGCCTCCCGAGTAGCTGGGACTACAAAAAAAAAAAAAAAAAAAATTAGCCTGGCTAATTTTTTCTATTTTTAGTAGAGACAGGGTCTCACCAGGCTGGTCTTGATCTCCTGACCTCGTGATCCACCTGCCTCGGCCTCCCAAAGTGCTGGGATTACAGGCGTGAGCCACTGTGCCTGGCATCCTTATTCTAACTTTTAAAAATCTTTTTACATATTTCATTTTGTCTTCAAAAGACTCCAGTGATTTAGGTAGAGCAGAACGTGATACCTCCTTTTTTTTTTTTTTTTTTTTTTTTTTACATATGAGGATATTTAAAAAGTAACTTGGTCAATATAACATACTTAATTAGTAGTTAGTAAGTAGCTAAACTAAGGTTTTTTTTTTTTTTTTTTAAATTAGCGTTTTACTTAATTCTTAGCTCAATTATTTTTCTGTGTGCTCTGACTCCTAGAGAGTGGTTTAAATTGGACTTAGAGCCAGAAGGCCTAGGGCTGGAGAGATGGCCCCAGAGGCAGTGGTCATTGTGCCATTTGCTGAATGGCAGGTGGAGGCAGGAAAGCAGCTTAGTCTGTCTAGTGCCTTGCTCCACCTGGTAGAAAGAGAACCTAACTAATCCCAGTAGTCCCATGCCTAACATTAAAGAAACATTTCTACTTTGTTAGGTAGGACAGCCTGATCTTGGGGTTTGACTGAAGAGGGTAGGGCTCACCTTGATCCCATCCTTGGCTCCTTCCTGTAAATAGGGAATGATAGAGTTGTTCCACAGGTCAATGAACCAGGTCCGGAAGTCTTCAATGCCAATGGGACAGGACAGAAAGAAGCAAGGGCCTAGGGAAGAGGATGAGGCCATGAACACGGCTGGGAACCTAGATCTTCCCAGTTTTGTGCCTCTTTTACTCCTTAGTACCAGGCAGAGGGGTCTGACACCAAAGGATTAAAGGAAATTTAGAGTTGTCAAGACTAGTGGGTGCTGACTGCCTAGATGGCAATCTCATAAGTCCTGCTTCACAAGGTAGACGTGAGATAAGGGAGTGAGGAAAGCTGTTTAATTCCCTCCTACATATGTGCCCTCCTTTTTTTCTGTTAATTTTGGGAAAAAACTAGGGAGAGGAGTTAGCTTTCTGGTGATTGAAGTGGTGCTGTGTTGGGAAGGCTTGTTAAGTGGTTCTAAGTCTGAAGCCACAAGGCTTGGAGTTCCTTTACATGCTGAAGAGTCCAGGAAGGAAAGGGAGCATCCCTCCAGGTGGTACAGTGGAAAAGGGAAGCCACCTCCTGACCCCCGGGGGAAGCTGGACCCCAGTACCGATGAGGAAGTCTGAGGTGCTGTGCTTCTCAAGGAAGGTGTGGAGATGATACCACAGCTTGGGTACCCAGTCGAGCACCCGAAGCAGCTCTTCCTTGTTGGCATTGATGTCGCTGTCTGACTCTACCAGCTTCCTCCTCAGGTAACGAACCAGGAAGCCATTGGCTGGCTCCACGTTGTTGGAGAAGGTCAACATCCTGCCACCAAGGATGGGGAAAGTGGGGTCAGAGTGGCAATGGGGACATTGTCAGGGTTCAGCCCCTGCCAGTCCGTCCCTCCTTCTCACTAATGCCTACTCGGTTCTTTTCAAGTAATAGTGGGGACATCTGAACTCAGAGCAGCAGCCCTGGGGTGGTAGAGCTGATTCTCAAATCGGTAGCCCTCTTCAGATAACCTTCTGACACCACTGACCTAGATCAGCGTGTGCGGACAGAGAATTTCCTAATTCTGCTTAGAGCAACCTACCTGTCTCTCTCTTAGCTTTGCAGTCCTTTTCTCTCCTCAAGTGTCCTCCTCCACCTTGAAACTGACATGACAAATACATCTACTTTCTCTTTCCAGCCCAAAAAGCTCTGGATACTTCTCTTTCCTTCTCCTATCTACTGCCTTCTGGCCGGAGTCCAGGATTGAAGACTCTTGGATAGGGTCAGAAGGTTCATCCAGAGCCAGAGTTCTTACCTGAAGCTCAAGTGCAAGCCATGGTTGGGTGTCATTTTTACAGGCTGATTGGTGGTACCTATAATATAGGGACTGTAGGGAGAAAGGGGAAAAAGATTCACTTAGACTTGCCTTCACACTTGCTTTCTGCCACGTGCACACAACTCATAGGTTGTCCTGGACGGGGTTCTCCCTCCTCCCGCTTTGGTGAGTTTTGTCTGGACCCCAGCTTACTTACCATTTATGATACTTGCAGGTGAGGGCCCCATTGACCAACTCACTGATGGAGCCTGCTTCACTCAGGTCATCCAATAGGATCACCAGGGGCACATCCCCAATTCCTGTTTCCCGGTCTATCTGGTTGGCCAGGTTGGAAAGATACAGTTGCAGATCCTGGAATAAAAGAAGGCTGTGGGTCCACACTTGGGAATAAGCAGCTGGATCAGCCTTGGAAATCAGGATTTTGAAGAAGTTTTACTATCTAGATTCCCCTGGGGCCTTTAGTTCCTTGGAAATTTGATTGTAGAATCAGATTACCACAGTGATAAGCAGTGGTTCCAAAGGCTCTAAAGCAACCCTCTTAAGCAGCAGCCGCAAAATTCCCCAAAGGTCGGGGACATATGGTATTTCCTAGGTGGATTTTCACAGGTACCATGGACTACTGTTAACGGGCATGCCTCCCCCAGCTGGTAAGAGCAAAGATTTGAACCAACTCCATAGTATTAGGGTGTGCTCAAGAGACATCAGGTTTTGGCAGGGGAGGGTACAATATGTACCATTTAATTCTGAGTGCTTCTTCCCAGAAAGGCCAAGGTCAGAGAGTAATACTGAGAAGAGAAGTAGAAGGAAGAGAACAAAAGAGAAGGGATGGATTGACGGGGCTGGCAGAGAGTGGGGTAGAAATGAGGAGGATGCAGTTTCATCAATGACCAACTGAGGAGGAAGGTGCACAAAGCAAGGAAAAGTGTGGAGAGGAAAGCCTTTCTCCACAAAGGCAAGGGAAAGTGTGGAGAAACAAGTTAAGGGCAAGATGTTGGAAAGAAATTGCGGGGAGGGAAAGGAGAAGACTGGAAAAGGGGATAGACAGAGAGGGAAGGAAATGAACACAGAAGAGGAGAAGAAAGATGAAGGCAGAGGTGAGGAAAAGGGAACAATGAGGCAGGAAGGGGCTGGGGAAAGGTCTTGGGGAAGGCTGAGGCATGAACAAAGGCTGACGGGGGTGTCGGGGGGTAGCCACCTTGCAAGACTGCTGGTGCATGTTGAAGGTGCTGACGATGCCCTCCGTGACCTCACGGCCAGAGCGCTCCACCAGGTACTCGGCCAAGCGATTGGTCAGGTAGGTCTTGCCCGTGCCGCTGGGGCCTGAGAGGACGAGGCGCCGGTGCTTCAGCAGGAGGCTTATATAGTGCTGCATCATCGGCTTGGGGATCAGCGTCTCAAACACCAGGCTGTCGACGCATTTCTCCTTCAGACCTGAACCCCCACCCCAGAAAGCACGAGTCTTGACCAGGGTCTTGAGGATAGCAAGGGATCCTAAAGGGCTTTTCTTTCTTCATCTAGGAGCCCCCTGAAGAAACTCAGAGCCACTTGCCCCACAGTTCCATAAGAGTCCCTTAACCCCCAGTTTTGAAAACTTAGATCTTTTTAGGGACATGCTCTGAGCTCGGGGTGAGGAGCGAAGTAAAAATCCTAGGCTTAGCAAAAGTCTCCCTGGGAGCCAAAGTTAGGACTGGGTCTTACTCATCTTTTTATATCTCACATTACTTAAGCATCTTCATATTATACCTTCTCAGTGAGTTCTTGGTGAATGAATGCATGACAGATTATTTGATGATCCTGTCCCTGCCTTCATGCCACACCACCTCACCCCAAGAGACAAAGACTGACCTTTGAGGGAGACTGATATGTTATTGACACCTCGACGGCAAGGAGGCATCTCGGGGGGCTCTGCATCCAACACTCGTTTCACGTGGCTGATGCTGTAGCCGTGGATGGACTCAGTGCTTAGTCCCAGGGTAGAGGCTGGGTCCATTTTAGAAATATAGTCCTGACAGAAAAGACAGGCAGAACAAGAAGAAAATATACAAACACAAGTGTAAAAGCTACAACAAAGAATGTCTATCAGAGGAAACAGAAGTAGATGGAGAAAGTGCAGAGCATGTGCTTTTCCTAGGCAGCATTTCTCCATAAAGCCTCAAAGGTCCCCAGGGTCCCCGTGCCTGGATGGCTTAATATCCCATGAGAAGCCATGCATGCTGGCACATGCTTGTAATCCCAGCTACTCAGGAGGCTGTGACAGGAGAATTACTTAAGCCCAGGAGTTCAAGGCTGCAGTGAGCTGTGATCACGCCACTGCCCTCCAGCCTGGGTGACAAGAGTGAGACTCCGTCTCTAAAAAAGTATATATATCCCATGAGAGGATGAGCAACCTTTTTGAGTGCAGGTATCCCTTTACCTTGAACACTTGGAAAACAGCTTCATCCAGCATCTTCCAGTCAACTTTTCCACTGACCTTGCTACATCCCAGGAAGAATTCCTGCTGCTTCAAGTCCTGTAAAGCCAACGAAGGAAAAGCTCTTGAGCTTCACTGCAGATGACTCCATGAACCAGGGTCCTAAAGGCCTTAGGAGTTGAGTTCTTTGGTTTTGGAGGTACCCGGGGCCCAGATTTTCTTGGATAAATGTAACAGTATTTGTTTGTTCCCACCGGGGCTCTCCCTGAAGTTCCTTACCCCTTTGATGATGTGCTGCGGGGGCATCCTCACCACCACCCGGAGGGTCACTTCCTCCTTTGGACCACACGTACTGATGCCATCCATGGGTGACAGGTCTGTGGGGATTGAAAAGAACCAACTGGTTTTAGGAGTACCTGCAGCCTTTCCTAAACTTTCCAATCACTATCCTTTCCAAATAATTCTATTTGCCACAGAGAAGGAATGGAGGTCCTAAGCTCAAAAGTAGTTAAGGTTGAAGGACCATTACAACTCAGTGTCTCAGGACACTGGCATCTGCTTGACTTGGGCACTGTTACCTCTCTGACCAGAGCCAGTGCAATGGTGTAACACTGAAATAAGCCCCTTTCTTCCCTTCACCCTTATAGATTCTTCTCCCGCACAGGTACCTGTGTCTGCAAGACTGGGGCTGAAGGAATGGGTGAGTGCCAGGCCCAGGGAGCGGCGCGGGGAAGATAACGCAGATGATCCAGGGACCTGCCCTGGAGTGGAGCCTGATGAGGGGCCTGGGGCTACCTTCAGCCGGTCATTCTCTGCTTTCAGCAGGTCCACCTCCAACTGTGGTGAGAACAGATAGGGTAGGGTGGCAGATTGGACAGTAGCAAACCTTGGTCTTCCCTTTCCTGCAGCTGTCCTCCCAGATGCTGACCTGCATGTTGTGCATGGTCTCCCGAAGCTGATCCAGTTGGTGGGCAGAGTTGAGGGCCTCCAAGCGGATGTCTGTAAGCTTCATTTCCTTCTCCCATAGCTCAGAACGCAGCTCCGATACCTCCTTCTTCTCCGGCTCCTCCTCCTCATTTGCATGGAATAGCCTAGTGTGGGGGGCTGGGTGAGCGGGGCCCCTGTAAGATAGCAAGAGTTAAGCCAAGCTACATGAAGAAGCAGTAGAGTTACTAGAGAATATGAAGAGGCATGGTTGGTGGTCTTGGCTCCTCCTGCCCATAGATACTCAATCAGTATGAGAAGAAAGGTCCATATGTTGGTCTCATATGCCCAGGGAGAGGTCAGTAATAAGTACTGCTTGTCTAAGGTCTAATGGCCTCCTGTCAACTCTAGCCCGCAGCTTACACTGGTAACAGGCTGGGTGGCAGCGAGAGAGCACTTACTCGGTGACATCAGTGCCCACGGAGGATGAGGTGGACGACTTGATGGAGGGTGAAGCAGTCTCCGTAGAACCATGCTGTAGTTTGGGGGATGAGGGAGCCGAGGAGTCGGGTGTAGCAATCTCCTCTATATCCGAGTATGAGGAAGCTGACTTGGGCCCCTTTTTTATACTGAACGCTTTGTTGAAGGAACTTCGAAGCTAGAAAAAAGCAGATCCAGGTAGAGGGACATCAGGACTCCACTATTGGGATGGGGGAGGACTGGATTGGGACTTCTGAGACAGAGAGAGCTGGAGGCAGGGGATTTACTTTAATTAAGCCACCCTCTATAACACTTCACTTGATTCATAGAATATGGACAGAAGAGTTGCCTAGAAATCAGGACCGTGGAGGTGGAGCTTGCAGTGAGCTGAGATTGAGCCACTGCACTCCAGCCTGGCAACAGAGTGAGATTCCATCTCAAAAAACAGAAAGAAAGAACGAAAGAATGAAAGAACGAAAGAAAGAGAAAGAAAGAAAGAAAGAAAGAAAATTAGGACTGAGAGAAAGAATAGAATCTTCTAGCTTGCTGCTGTTGTAGGCTATGGGAACTTCCTGGGTGTTCTGTTGCTCATAGGGTCACTGTGCCCCTGACGGGGACAGAGAGAAGTTCCCAGAGGTCACAATGTATACAGCTTAGTGATCCAATCCCACCTTCTGCAGCAGAACAATAACTGTTCAGTCTAGAACCTAGCTCACTGTGGGCCTCAGATGCCACCTCATGATGCCTCTGACTAGGGCTCATCAGCCCAGAATCTGTTCATCTAGTCATCTATCAACCAGAAACTGACAATATGATTCTGTGGAGAACATGAGAAGGCAGTGGGCTCAAGCTTCTGTTAGTATTTCTTGTGCCCAGGACATCACAGAATGGTTAAAACAGCCAGACATAAGCATTTTCTATGATTTCCAATGTCCTAGAAGAAGGGCTATTTCCCAGCATTTCCTTAGAGTACTTGGGGTGTTATAATCTGACCGTAGCTTATCTTGATGTTGATGAGCTTGGGTGTTAGGGATGTGAGCTAGAGATGCAAACCAGGGTCCTGTCCCATACCCATCCACATGCATCCATACAGCATGCACACACCACACACCACACACACACACATACACACACACATACACACAGGGACACAAATATGAAATGGCAGCAAGAGGCAGAGAGTAAAGGAGGGGTCAAAGGTTATAGGGGACAAAGGCAAACCAGATATTTGGGACAGTGAGAAAAAAGAAGGAAAAATTTGAGGGTACACTTTCTAAGTGTCTCTCCTGGAACATAGGAAGGCCGTCAGGTGATGGATGGAGCTGGTGGGTGGTGTGTCTTGGGGTTTCCACCAGGCAAGACATAAAGAGGACCAACTTGGCTGTGGTGGAGATATGAATGAGTGAGTATGTGTGCAGCTGGCTGGCTCCAGGTGACTTCTTATCACTGAGCAGTCAGGGCTCAAAATACCATAAAGCTCAGTTCTCTGCAGAGATGAAGAACTGAGCCTGAAAAGGCCAGAGTTGAGTTGCTTGAAACTACCTAATTGACGTAAGACTTAGGACTAGAACTCAGGCTTCCTAATTTTCAATCCAGTGAAGTTTCTCCATACCACTGCCTCATGGGATGCTGTGTGTGTGTGTGTGTGTGTGTGCGCGTGTGTGTGTGTATGAAGAGATCCTATGACAAGCTGCCTGGAGCATATGCCCCTAAGATCAATAAGATCCTAAGTGAGAATATGTGTAGTTCAGTATTCCCAAAGCCAGAACTGTTGGGAGATGTTTGGTGTTACGTGGCTAATGGTTCCATGGTTAAATGAGTTTAGGGAACAATGGATTAAGCAAAATGAAACAAGATTATTTGCTAGGGGATATCTCAGAACTTTTTCTGTGCAGATGTAGAAAATGCAGTACTTAGGCCGGGCGCAGTGGCTCATGCCTGTAATTCCTGCACTTTGGGAGGTGGAGGTGGGCGAATCACCTGATGTCAGGAGTTTGAGACCAGCCTGGCCAAGATGGTGAAACCCCGTCTCTACTAAAAATACAAAAATTTGCTGGTCATGTTGGTGCATGCCTGTAATCCCAGCTATTCGGGAGGCTGAGGCAGGGGAATTGCTTGAACCTGGGAGGCCGAGGTTGCAGTGAGCCAAGATCGCACCATTGCATTCCAGCCTGGCTGACAGAGTGAGACTCTGCCTCAAAAAAAAAAAAAAAAAAAAAAAAGAAAATTAAAAAAGAGAGAGAGAAAATGCAGTACTTCTCAAATTTATTTGATGATGGTATCACTGTTTTCTTTCTTTGGAGACAGGGTCTCACTCTATCACCCAGGTTAGAGCGCAGTGATGCAATCTTGGCTCACTTAATCTCCCAGGCTCAAGCTATCCTCCCACCTCAGCCCCCAAGTAGCTGGGACCACAGGCATGCATCACCATACCCAGTACATTGTTACATTTTTGGTAGAGGCGGGGTTTCACCATGTTGCCCAGGCTGATCTTGAACTCCTGAGCTCAAGTGATCCGCCCACTTCAGCCTCCCAAAGTTCTGGGATTACAGGCCTGAGCCTCCGAGCCCAGTCAATGGTATCACATTTTAAGGAGCATCTCAATGGGCTGGCAATCAGTGGAACACACTTTGGGAAATGTTAATCTAAAAAATCAAATTTAAATAAGTATCAGGCTCTTCCTATGTTGACTATACCCTACTTAGTCAGTTCTCTAGCTAAGCTGGCCTTCTCCATCTTCCATTGCTTCTCTTCTGAATAGTGTCTATGTAGAAAGCCTCCCAACACATTCCTCTCTACCCATCACAGTTCCATCTCAGTTTAACTTTTACCTCCTTTGAGAAGTCTTCCCTGCTTATTGTAATCACCGTCTCGTCATCTGTGAACTCCCTTAGCACTTACTGCTCGAATAAGCATTGTGGCACTGTTGGATTGCTATTAATTTTATATGTATAATTTTTTTGGTCTCCCCAGTAATACTGCGGGCTCCTTAATGACGAGATTATAGATTCTGTTTTTCATATCCTTCACAACACCTAGCACAATGTTGGGGTAGGGTTAGAGTGGACCTCAGGTATCTGGTTTGTAACAGAAATTCTGGATGCATTTTCTGTTCATCTTAGACTATACTCTCATCCCTGAAATGTCTTTGGGAACTCCAAGAATGCTTAGACAGTTTTAGGCTTTGGGGTGACTTGAGTGTGCCCTCTTGGTCTCTATCCCTCACCTATCTCTGGTTCATCCTACTCTAGAGCTAAATCTTCGGGTTAGACCCAGGCTGAACTGGCCTGTGAAAACTGTAGTCAAGATAACTTTCATCCAGTGACTCTCTTCCATGTTAGGTCTCTAGGTATTATGGAACCAAAAAGAAGAAGGTTCATTTTTCTGGATAGGAGGAGCTCAATTTAACTGCTTTTTATAACAGGCCAATTTTGTAACAGGGGAAGATAGTAGGGAATATATTTGAATTTTGTTTGACTTTCCCATTTGGCCCCCAACCAGACCACTCCTCTGTCCTCACATGGGGCAGCTGTGGATGGACCATGCAGTGGAGTGAGTTAGGAACTCTGGGTGGTCGTTACAGTTAGTGTTATGAGTGGTCATTCATTTTTGTTTTTAGGGGAAGGGAGTTGCTCTGGAAATAGGGAAGGTATGGCAAAGGGAAAGAGAAAATAAGGGGATAGGAACTGGGTCTCTTACCTCATAGACCTGGAAAAAAATAGGGATTTGGAGTCAGCATTTTGAAGGAAAAAAAAAAAGAATCAACACTTAATCACTCATTTCACGCAGCTGGTACCTGTCTGCATTATACAAAGGTCTGGGGAAGTGTCTTACTGAACAGGGGACAGAGAAGCAGGACATGTCCACTTGGGGATGCTTTCTTACCACAGTCAGCAAGAGGGGCTGAGACTGTCTAGACCTGCCTGAAGAATTTCAGAAAGGTCAGTTTAGGATTATGCAAGGGAAAAACACCACACGCACAAAAATGACTTCTGGACCTACCAAAGGTAATAATAAAGAGTCTTTTGAAGTAATCTGGAAAGCTCCACAAAGCATCTCCAAAAATTAAAGAAATGACCTCCAGGAGTCTAGAATGAACAGCTTTGTTCATAAAATCTCTCCATAGTATAGAAGGGAGTGGGGGAATCGGGGGAACGGAACTGATAAGATGTTTCCTTCTGAGTATTTCCTCATCATCCTTCTGCTGCCAAATACATCTGGCCTAACCAAATGGAGAGCCCAAAGAAAGTCCAAAGAAAGCAGATACATATATATAAAGGTCAGAGGGGTGGCCTTGGGGACAAGTAGGGAATGATTGAGGGAAGGGAGAATTTGGGAGACCGTGCTCTGAGCGGACATCACACTAGGGCTCAGTGTTAGATGGGACTACACCTTGGTTAATCCCAGAAGGATTTGATCCCTATGCCGAGGTGAAGGCGGTCCACCACGGTTCTACCTAGTTCCCCACCCCCCAAACCTTTACCTACCCAACTCTTTTTTTTCTTCTTTTTTGCATCAGCATCCTTGCTGCTGCCGATGCTGGAATGGCTAGTGATGCTGTTGAGGCTTGAGATGCTATCTGAGGAGTTTTGTCTCTTGATCCGAAGTTCTAGGGCCAAGTACAAGTGGGAAAAAACAGAAGAGATTTAGAGAGGACGTGAGACTTCAGGCAAGTCTAGTGGCAGAAGATAAGAGAAAGGAGAACCAACCAACTCCTCAATCCACATTATTCATTTTTTTGGATCATTCATTCAGCAAACATTTATTGAGTCCCAATCATGTTTCAACACAGAAAAAGTGCAAAAGGTAAGAATTAAATAAGAAATGATTCCTTTTCTCAAGAACCAGAAGTTAGCATGGAGTCATGAACTCAGCTTGAATCAGTCTAAGGACTTAACTAAAGCCAGCCCTCTTTATGGAGACATCAACCTACCATTTTTCATGATTTTTCTAGCAATACTTGGCTATCTGGTGGTCCAAGGCCAAGGACTAGCCATGTACTAGCCAAGTACATTACTAGCCATGTACTCTGCATTCCACCTGAAAGAGCTTCAGTTTTCTCATCTGGTGGGTAGAAAATCTTCACTTTCTGAGGTTTGTGATGGCACAAAAAATAATCTACTTTTCTACAACAGGGAAGGAAGGGATTAGCAAAAGATGTTTGAGAACTGAAAGAATAGAAATTTTTCAGATGGGAATTTTGGAAAACGTATTTAGGGCTGAAGAAAAGGTACAAGCAAAGGCACTGTCCAGGGAACTGGCTTTGCTTTGAGGAACTGTGGGTAGTCTGGAATGGAAGCAGCAGAGGGCATGTGTGGGGGTACAGAAAAAAGTAAGGGTGAGGTTAGGCTCAGGCCAGATCAGGGACAGTTCTCAATGTCTTTTTCCCTTTTTCTTTTCTTTCTTTCTTTTTTTTTTTTTTTTTGAGACAGAATCTCGCTCTGTCACCCTGGCTGGAGTGCAGTGGCATGATCTCGGCTCACCGCAACCTCCACTTTCTGGGTTCAAGAAATTCTCTGCCTAAGCCTCCCGAGTAGCTGGGATTACAGGTGCCCGCTACCAGGCCCACTAATTTTTTTGTATTTTTAGTAGAGATGGGGTTTTACCATGTTGACCAGGCTGTTCTTGAACTCCTGACCACAGCCTCAGCCTCCCAAAGTGCTGGGATTACAGGCATGAGCCACTGCGCCTGGACTTCTTTTTCTTTCTTTCTTTTTTGTTAATGAGACAGGGTCTTGCTGTGTTGCCCAGGGTGGTCTTGAACTGCTGGGTTCAAGTGATCGTCTTGCCATGGCTTCCCAAAGTGCTGGGATTATAGGCATGAGCCAACACGCCCAGCCCCTCAATGTCTTTTCTTTTTTTCTTTTTTCTTTTTTTTTTTTTTTTGAGAAGGTGTTTCACTCTTCTTGCCCAGGCTAGAGTGCAGTGGCGTGATCTTGGCTCACTGCAACCTCTGCCTCCTGGGTTCAAAACGATTCTCCTGTCTCAGCTTCTTGAGTAGCGGAGATTACAGGCTCCTGCCACCACACCCGGCTAATTTTTGTATTTTTAGTAGAGATGGGGTTTTGCCATGTTGGCCAGGCTGGTCTCGAACTCCTGACCTCAGGTGATCCACCTGCCTCAGCCTCCCAAAGTACTGGGATTACAGGGATGAGCCACTGTGCTTGGCCCCCTCAATGTCTTTTAAAGGAAATTTGCCTCTGTGCCATAGATAATGGAGAACAGAAATTCTTTTTTTTTTTTTTTTTTTAAGACGGAGTCTCGCTCTGTCGCCCAGGCTGGAGTGCAGTGGCCGGATCTCAGCTCACTGCAAGCTCCGCCTCCCGGGTTCACGCCATTCTCCTGCCTCAGCCTCCCGAGCAGCTGGGACTACAGGCGCCCGCCACCTCGCCCGGCTAGTTTTTTTTTTGTATTTTTTAGTAGAGACGGGGTTTCACCGGGTTAGCAAGGATGGTCTCGATCTCCTGACCTCGTGATCCGCCCGTCTTGGCCTCCCAAAGTGCTGGGATTACAGGCTTGAGCCACCGCGCCCGGCCGAGAACAGAAATTCTTAATCTAAGGCAAAATATTATCTGATTTTAAAAATCCGTTTTATTTTAAAATAATTATAGATTCATAGGAAGTTGCAAAGAAATGCACAAGGAGGTCCTCTGCACATTTCACTCAACCTCGTCCAATGCAAACATCGTGCCTAACTATGGTGTGATGTCAAAGATTTTTTAGGCTGGGCTCAGTGGCTCACAACTGTAACCCCAGCACTCAGGGAGGCCAAGGCAGGACGATCACTTAAGCCCAGGAGTTTGAGAGCAGATTGGGCAACATAGTGAGGCCCTCGTGTCTATTTAAAAAAAATTTTTAAACAGAGCTTACTATGTTAACAATGAAAAAGAGGAAATGGAGGGAAACTAAACTGGAGGAAGGGGAGTAGTAAAGTGACTATTTGCAATTTTCTCCTAGAAACAAAACCTGTTAGATGAAGGAGATGTGGGTAAGGTTTGGTTATTTTCCTCACTCTCACCATGATCAGAAATTATCTTTTAAACTCTAATTTTCCCTTGATACTACAGGGAAAACAAGATCCTAGGATCTGATGCTGGAACTACAAAGCTCATAAGGCATGTGGAAAACCCTTTGTACGATTATCATACCCAGTTAATGACACTAGAGTACTTCAGTTATTTTTAAAAAGCATGGGAAATTCTCAAGAGGATATGCTGAGGCTGGGTGTGGTGGCTCATGCCTGTAATCCCAGCACTTTGGGAGGCCAAGGCAGGAGGATGGCTTGAGCCAGCAGTTCACCTAGGCAACATAGTGAAACCCCATCTCTACAAATAATTACAAAATTAGCCAAGTGTAGTGGCACACACCTGTGGTCCCAGCTACTTGGGTGGCTGAGGCAGGAGGATCGCTTGAACCCAGGAGTTGGAGGTTGTAGTGGGCTGAGATTGTATAACTACACTCCATCCCGGGCAACAGCATGAGAGTGAGACCTTGTCTCAAAAACAAAAACAAAAACAAACAAACAAAAACAGGGATATGCCAAGTTGAAGTTAGAAAGAAATCTTCATTTATGTAAAAATGAATGTATGTATCCATATATGTTTATTTGTATATACACAGATATTTATTTCTGGAAAAGATTAAAACTATTAGCAGTACTTACCTCTGGGGATTGGGATTTGGAGGGGTGACTCAGGGAAAGGGATTTTATGTTTCACCATATACCCTTCTGTATAGTTTATCTCAGTGGTTGGAAAACATTTACTGTAAAGGGCCAGAAAGTAAATATTTTATGCTTTGTGGCCATAGGGTCTTGATCACAACTCCTCAGTTCTGCTGTTGTAGCCTGAAAGCAGCCACGGACATTATATAAATTAATGAGTGTGGCTGTGTTTCCAATAAAATTTTGTTTACCAACAGAGTGGTAAGCCAGATTTGGCTGATGGGCCATGATTTGCCAACCCCTAGTTTACATTCCCCCTCAGAACATCCATTGCTTTTATGATAAAAATTAGTTTAATTAAAACTAGTTAATTACAAATAAAATAAAGGGGATGGGTGTGGTGGCCCATGCCTGTAATTCCAGCACTCTGGGAGGCCCAGGTGGGTGGATTTCTTGGTCCAGGAGTTTGTGACTAGCCTGGGCAACATAGCAAAACCCCATCTCTACTAAAAATACAAGAAGTTAGCTGGGCATGGTGTTGTGCACCTCTAATCACAGATACTCTGGAGGCTTAAATGGGAGAATCACATGAGCCCCGGGAATTGAGGCTGCAGTGAGCTGAGATAGCACCACTGTGCTCCAGCCTGGGCAACAGAGTGAGACCCTGTCTTAAATAAATAAATAAATAAATAAATAAAAATAAAGGGTAGCAAAGTATGTGCATCTGCCTATCAGTTATTTGGAGGTTTCAATTAGTTGGGATATATCAATTGCATTTAAAAAATACACTCTATAGTATATATTTTTTGAGACAAAGTTTCACTCTTGTTGCCCAGGCTGGAGTGTAATGGCGTGATCTCGCCTCACTGCAACCTCTGCCTCCCAGGTTCAAGCGATTCTTCTGTCTCAGCCTCCCGAGTAGCTGGGATTACAGGCACCTACCACCATGACCAGCTAATTTTTGTATTTTTAGTAGAGACAGGGTTTCACCATGTTGACCAGGCTGGTCTCGAACTCCTGACCTCGAGTGATCCACCCGCCATGGCCTCCCAAAATGCTGGTATTATACGCGTGAGGAACCACGCCCAACCCTATATAGTACTTTTAAGAGCAAATGATACATTGCAGAATCAAGCAATCTTCAAAAATTAAGAAACCTCTTGTGCATTTTGAATTTTGTACCATGTATATTTATTATCTATTTATAAATAAAATAAAATAAAGATAGGCATTATTGCCTAAGCATTGATTCTTCGAATATTCCTAGAAATCCACCTGACCAAGTTAAGCCTGGATCAACATGAACTGAGGATAACAAGAAAACTCATAGCAAAAAGCACAATTCATTCATTCAACAAATATATGTTTGAAGAGCAGGTTACACACAGAAAAACCCATATGCCCTCCACCTAATTCAACAATTGTTAATATTTTGTTTTATTTGCTTTCTCTCTCTCTCTCTACACACACACATGCACGCACACACACAGTTTCTTGAACAATTTGAAAATAAGTTACAGAGAATACATCTTTTGACACTAAAGACTTCAGAATATACTTTTTTTTTTTTTTTTTTTTTTGGAGATGGATGTACTTTCTAAGAATAAGAACATTCTCCCACAGTACTATTATCACACCTAAGAAAATGAACAGTGGCTGGACACGGTGGCTCATGCCTATAATCCCAACACTTTGGGAGGCTGAGGTGGGTGTATCACCTGAGGCCAGGAGTTCGAGACCAGCCTGGCCAACATGGTGAGACCCCATCTCTACTAAAAATACAAAAATTAGCCAGGCGTGGTGGCACACACCTGTAGTCCCAGCTACTCAGGAGGCTGAGGCAGGAGAATGACATGAACCCGGGAGGCGGAGGTTAAAGTGAGCTGAGATTGTACCACCGCATTGCAGCCTGGGCAACAGAGTGAGACTTTGTCTCAAAAATAAAAAATAAAATAAAATAAAAAAAGAGAGAGAGAGAGAAAATGAACAGTAATTCTTTTCACATAATATCTAGTCCATATTCAAATTAGAATGATTTCTTGTGTGTGTGTGTGTGTGTGTTTTTTTTTTTTTTTACGACACATGATTTCACTCTCACCCAGGCTGGAGTCAGTGCAACCACCACGGCTCACTGCAGCTTCTACCTCCTGGGCTCAAGCAGTCCTCCAGACTCAGCCTCTGGAGTAGCTAGGACTACAGGCTAATTTTTAAAGAATGAGGTCTCACTATGTTTCCCAGGCTGGTCTTGAACTCCTGGCCTAAAGTGAATGCCTGTCTTGGCCTTCCAAAGTGCTGGGATTATAGCGTGGGCCACTGTGCCTGGCCTGGAGTAATTTCTGATCTTAACTGACATAATTGGATTACTCTGAGGGCAAGGAAGCACTGGAAGAATGAGCACAGCTAAACCAGTAAGGAAATTATTGAAATATTCTAGGAGAAGAACGATAAAAACCTGAGCCAGGATAGTGACAATACATAAGAGGGATAGAATTGAGATCTACGTAGGAGTTAGAACTAACTGACTATACAGGGTGAAACAGTGAGGAATCAAAGATGATTCTCGTATTAGAGGCTTGGGCAACCAGGCAAATGATAATACCTGAGATGCGCAAACTGCAGAAGGGAAAAGGTTGGCTTGTGTGTTTGTAAGTGGGGTGAAGGGGATGACTTTAATTTTGGACATATTAAGTTAGAGATATCTCTATGAGGTCAACTAAGTGGAAACATCCAGACGTGGTTGGAAGTAAAGGTCTGGAACTCAGGAGACTGATACGGATAGAAATACAGATTAAGAAGAGATTGTAAAACCAAATGAGCTGATAAGTGAGTCCAGCAAGTCTGCAGGATATAGGATCAATGTGCAAAAAAATCAATTGTATTTTTATACACTGGTAATCAATAACTCAAAAGAGAAATTAAGAAAACAATTCCGTTTACAGCAGCATAAAAACTAAGTTTAACAAAATAAGTGAAAGATTCATATACTGAAAACTGCAAAATATCACTGAAAAAAATGAAAGCATATTTAGTTAAAGGCATGCCTGTTCATGGATTAGAAGACTTAACATTGTTAAGAGGCAATACTCTCTAAATTGATACACAGATTCAATGCAATCCCTAGGAAAATTCAATCTGAGATTAACAAACGAATCCTAAAATTCACATGGAAATGCAAAGGACACAGAGTAGCCAAAACAATCTTGAAAAAGAACAAAGTTGGAGGACTCACACTTCCCAATTTCCAAACTTACTACAAAGCTACAGTAATAAAAACCATGTGGTACTGGCCAAGGATAGACATATGGAAGAATGGAATAGAACTGAAAGTCTAGGAAAGAAACCCATATATGTATGGTCAATTGATTTCCTAAAGAGTGCCAAGACAATTCAGGGGGGGAAAAATAGTCTTTTCAGCAAATTATGCTGGAACAACTAGACATCCTCATGTAGAAGAATGAAGTTGGACTGTCTACCTCATACCATGTACAAAAATTTACCAAAAATGGAACAAAGACCTAAAACTAAAAAAAAATTTTAGAAGGAATCCCAGGAGTAAGTCTTCATGACCCTGGATTAGGCAATAATTTCTTAGATACAGCACCTAAAGCACAAGCAGCCAAAGAAAAAAAATAGATAAATTATGCCTCATGAAAATGGAAAACTTTTGTTCTTCAAATAATATTTTCAAGAAAGCGAAACAGCAACCCATACAATGAGAGAAACTGTTTTTCAAATCATATGTCTGATAAGGGTCCAATATTCAGAATTATTAAAAAACTCTTAAGGCTCGACAACAGAAGACAACCTGATTTTAAAAATGGGCAAAGGATTTGAATAGACATTTCTCCATTAAGACATACAAATAGCAAATAAGCACATGAAAAGATGCTCAGTGTTCTTAGCCATAAAGAAAATGAAAATCAAAACCACAAAGAGATACTACTTCACACCCACTAAGATGGCTATTGCAAAAAAGAGGTAAGTGTTAGCAAGAATGTGGAGCTATAGGGCTGGGTGTGGTGGCTCATGCCTGTAATCCAGCACTTTGGGATGCTGAGGTGGGTGGATCACTGGAGGTCAGGAGTTCAAGACCAGCCTGGCCAACATGGTGAAACCCTGTCTCTACTAAAAATACGAAAAAAAAAAAAAATTAGCTGGGCGTAGTGGCAGGCACCTGTAATCCCAGCTTCTTGGGAGGCTGAGGCGGAAGAATTACTTGAACCTGGGAGGCGGAGGTTGCAGTGAGCCGAGATTGCACCATTGTACTCCAGCCTGGGCAACAAAGCGACACTCTATCTCAAAAAAACAAAAACAAAGAATATGGATATATTGGCACCCTCATATGCTGCTGATAGGAATGTAAAATGGTGCAGCTGCTCTGGAAAACAGCTTGCCAATTCGTCAAAAAGTCAAACATAGAGTTACCATATGACCCAGCAATTCCACTTCTAGGTATATACCCCAGAGAACTAAAAATGTATGTCCACACACAAACTTGTACATGAATGTTCATGGCAGCATTATTCATAATAGGCAAAAAGTGAGAACAACTCAATGCCTACCTAATCAACTGATGAATGGCTGAACAAACTGTGGTATATCTACACAATGGAATATTACTCAGTCACAAAAAGGAATGATACAACATAGATACCTAGTTGGGTCTTTTGTTTTTTTGTTTTTTCGTTTTTTTTTTTTTTTTTTTTGAGACTGAGTCTTGCCCTGTCACCCAGGCTGGATGGAGTGCAGTGGCGCAATCTCAGCTCACTGCAAGCTCCGCCTCCTGGGTTCACGCCATTCTCCTGCCCCAGCCTCCTGAGTAGCTGGGACTCCAGGTGCCCGCCACTATGCCTGGCTAATTTTTTGTATTTTTAGTAGAGACAGGGTTTCACTGTGTTAACCAGGATGGTCTCAATCTCCTGACCTAGTGATCCGCTCACCTCGGCCTCCCAAAGTGCTGGGATTACAGGCATGAGCCACCATGCCCCACATGGATGAGTCTTGAAAACACTTTGCTAACATGGTGAAACCCCATCTCTACTAAAAATACAAAAATTAGCCATGCGTGGTGGCATGCACCTGTAGTCCCAGCTACTCGGGAGGCTGAGGCAGGAGAATTGCTTGAACCCGGGAGGCAGGGGTTGTGATGAGCTGAGATCGCGCCACTGCACTCCAGCCTGGGCAACAGAGTGAGACTCTGACTCAAAAAAAAAAAAAAAAAAAAAAAAAAAAAGTAAAATAAGTACTAAAACTTGTAAGTTGGATTTTGGAAAAATGGGAGTCACTGGTGATGTTAGTGAAAGTGTTTTTGGTAGAATGATGGTAACAGAAGCGTAATTATAGTGGGGTTAAGTGTGAAAGGGAGGTGGAAAGGTAGGATCAACTGGAGGAAGGAAAGAAATAAGATTATAGTTAGAACAGAGATTGATACATCCTTCCCCTTTAAGATACAAGAGCCTTTGGCAGGTTTATAAGCAAAGAAGGAATGAATAGAGCCTAAGAGATCAGAGAGGTAGAAAAGGGCATGTGTGGCGTGGAGGGGGGTTGTATGGTTGCTAAAGAGGGCATCCTAAAACATTAGATAAGCGGTCACTCTTGGCCAGAAGGGATGGATCCTTCCAACAAAATGGAGACAAACAAATAAGTATTGGATGAATATAAACACATGCAGTGGGGAAGAGTAAATGGAGTTCTCTCTTGAAAATGTTCATTTTCTTAACTAAAGAGGGGGCCAAGGCTATGTTCAGAGTAAGGCAAGTCAGTGGGGAAATGAGGAGCTTGAAAAAATCAATGAAAGCTGGGAATCACTGATAGTGGAATAAAAAAGAAAACTGACTGTGGACAAGTAAGAGAACTGCCAAGGTATCTTGAAGACCTGATTGGAGTTAGAGACCACAGATTTTTGTGGCATCAGACTCCCATCCATCTTGACTTCCGTAGCAAAGCTTGACTGGTGACTAAACATCCAGGCTAACTTGCCATTTCAGCACCATATAACCTACGTGAACTTTAGTTGTTTCATTGGAAGAGTAGACTGCATCTCCCTTGGAGAACTAAAGTGAGGATCAAATTAGATTGTGTGTATGTGTATCTATGTGCATGTGTGTGGACATACAAGACATTTGCATAAAAATGTTAAGGGCTATTTTAATGATGGGCTTTGATGGCTCTTTGGCCCTGATGTAAAGGTTAAGTAGAGGACCCCTGGGGCTTACAGGTCTCCTCTACTAGCCTTCATCCCTTGGGAAGCTGGGGTCATGCCCCTGGTACTCCTCACTGACCAGTCCAGACATCACACTAAAGGGTATCTAAAGGCCCTCACCTTCTAGAGATTTGATATAGGACCTGGAATACTATAGGCCCAGATAAAAATCTGTAATACTCTTCCTTTCCTGCCACCCCTGTTCCCTCTCAATCTGTGGCTGGATGTCCTACCTTTGGGTGTGGTTTCTGAAGCATTAAGGGCTCCCTGAATGACTGCCTGGGCCTCAGAGTTCTTTTTCTTCAGAAAGTCTATGGTTTCTCGCAAATCCAGCAGCTCAGTGTCCTAAGAGAGAAATGAAAACAGCGTTGGCTGGGCACGGTGGCTCACACCTATAATTCCAGCACTTTGGGAGGCCGAGGTGGGTGGATCACCTGATGTCAGGAGTTCAAGACCAGCCTGGCCAACATAGTGAAACCTAGTCTCCACTAAAAATACAAAAATTAGCTGGGCGTGGTGGCAGGCACCTGTAATCCCAGCTACTTGTGGGGCTGAAGCAGGAGAATCGCTTAAACCCGGGAGGCAGAGGTTGCAGTGAGCCAAGATCGCACCAGTGCACTCCAGCCTGGGTGACAAGAACGAAACTCCGTCTTAAAAAAAAAAAAGAAAAGAAAACAGCATCATTAGTTGGGAGTAGCAGGAGCCCTTATGGTGTGTCAGGCAATGGGTGAGGCATTGGAATTCTACGAAACTTACAGAGAAGGGCAGGGAATTGGGATAAGGAATATGCTCACACTGTATTGGGGGCAGATTGAGAATCCAGGGTGATAGTGAGGTGGGGAGAAACTGGCAGCCATGAGCAAGAAGAGGTCAGCCTCAGCCTCTCTGTCCAGGAGAACCCCCTCACCGCACCCACCCCTCCCTCCCTCCCCAGGCCTCTCACCTTCTCCTCGGCCGTCTCTGCCAGGTGTCGCAGGCGGGATGTCATATTCACCAGGCTCTGCTCGAAAGCAGCCACTAGATTAGCCTGAAACAAACACAAAAAGAGATTGCTAAGTTGCATAAGGCTGGGTGAGAGGCAATGACTGACAATGGGAAATAGTTTTAACTGATTTCCTGTATCTCAGAGCTGACCAGTGCTGGCAAGCCTCTTGGTGGTTAAAAAATATTGACTTCCCTGAGCAGACAAAGGGGAAATCAAAGACATTTTCTGGTGTGAATTAGCTTCTCGAATAATGAAGCCAGGTTGAGGGTAGGGCAGGTTTTTGGAGGCTCTTGGGGACTTGAGATCTAAAACCCATCATCTACCAGAGGTAGGACTATCCCTCTGCTCTATGTGATATTTGGTGTGGCCAACTTGGTAGGCAGGCCATAGCCTCTGGGATCGTTCCTATTATTTTGGTTTAACTCCTGCATTGTGGAGTGGGCCGACCCCCATGACAAATAATCTCCTGGCAGAAATTATTTGGTGCATCTCTTCCTCCTCTGTTACTTCACCGCTTCACCCTTTCTTGCTTTGCATCTGCTCCTTGTTCCCAGATTCTCCGGGTTTACAGGGCTGGAAGGAAACTGCAGGGGCATTCCACCATTTGGCCACTAGGTGTCAGGTCTGTTTCATGAGGAGTGAAGGATACCAAAGGGCTCTCTAGGTAAGAGGCAGGCTAGTTCCGAAAGGTGCTGAGTGGAGGAGCTAAGGCCACTTGGTTTGGCATAGTTTGACCTCTAGTTGGCCAACTGGCTGCAAGATGGCAAGGTGAAGGGAATGAGGCCGGGGGCTAGAAAGGGGAGCACTCGGGGATGGAGAAATAGCCATCCTGAGACTATCTGAGCAAGTTGGTGACCCTAGCAAGAAGTGGGCATACTCTGGGCAGCTCCTTCATGCAGAGCTCTAGGAAATTGGTGGCACTCTCACGACTCCTGCTGGCTTACAATTCTCCCTCCCTGTTGGGTCAACTCTAGTTTTCATCTACTGCCCCACATGTTCGAAACCTACTTCATAGGACCAGGGCTAGAGGCAATCCCTTTGGTCCCGTTAGAGCCTCCTCTTGCACTTTTACTATAAATCTGTCAAGACCTGGGCTCTGAGGAGATTATAATATGTCACGACCTGCGCAGTTTCCTTTCACCCACTGTGCAGGGAACATCTGTCTTCTTGACCTCAGGTCTTCTCTGGTTTGCTTCTCTACATCCCTGTGTGTCTGCTTGTAGACTCCTTGTAGTCCCTGGAAGACTACTCACGAGAGGCCCCAAGAACCCCTGTATGCTTTTCTGTGTTGCCTTTCCCCATCCAGGGGACCCCTTTTGCTCTGGCTGGGCTTCCTCCCCCCTCTCCCCTACACTTCCTCTCCCTATGTTGACCCTTCCCCTAATCTCAACCCCAGACTAGGGTACCTGTAAGACCTCAGGGCTAAGCAGTGGTGCTGCAGAAAGGCTAGCATTTGAGAGGGGTAAAGTGGTCTGGGACCCTCCGTCTAGGGTGTGCCCTCAGCTTCAGTAGCTAGGAAGTTCCATGGAACATGACAGAAGTTTGGTTTGTAGTCAGGGAATCCTGAAGAGAGCTGTGGAACCTTCCTAGAGTCCCAGCATCCCATCTCCTGCTTGAGGGCAGGGTTCTGACCCTCAGCAAAAATCTGCCTTTAAGATGCAGAACCCACCATGTCTGGGTGTTTAGTTTGTTCTCTTAGCCAAATGGAACTTCCTGTTCTAAGAAAAATCACCCTCTAAATTCAATTTCTTGGCTCCAGCCCAGCCTTGACAGCATGGTGGCTGACAGATTGCAGTGTAAATGAATCAGACATAATAATGTTCTCTGCCTCCCTGGCGCCTCTCCCCCCCAGCATCTCCCAGACATGAATTTCCTGGGGTGTGCAGGACGTGACCCAGGCCTTTTGCTTTGGTGGGTGTGGCACAAGGGAGAGAAAAGATGGTTCTTGTTTATGTTACAATTCTTATGGGTCCCCCAAGAGTGGGAAAGAGTGCTTAACATGAGCTTCAGACAAACTGGTACAACCTATGAATTGAGGGTTTGGGAAAAGAGAATCAAGAGAGTAACTAGTGTGGCGAGGGAACTGCTGCTGAAATGTGTTGGAAACATTCAGAATCTTGGTGGAGATTCTTCTACCTAATTCTGAGGGATAGACCCCAGGCCTGACAGCTGGGTTCCCCAGAGAGGAAGGGCAGAGAGAAAACCAGAAACTACTGCGGAAATTGCAGACATGGTTACTTTTGTGCAAACACTTGGAAAGCTCCTGCAGATCCGGCTCAGCTGTTGTTTACAGCTTTGGGGGAAAATGGCTCTTATGTTCTCTGTTTGCAACTCAGTCACAGGGGAGAAACTACCACAGCCTGGTTAGAGGAGGTGGCTTCATTTCTCCCCATGTCACAGGGTAGAAAAACTAAGGCCTAAAGAAATAGACTCATTCTAAACAGAGGTACTGAGGGTAGAAACAAAGAATTCTAGCTCTCAACCTGAACCTCAGATTGTTTCTACCATCTGCCCAAGGAGACTACTCAGAAAAGGCAGTTGGGAATGAAGGAGTCAGACCAGAATGGGAGTTAGGTTTCTCAGTAGTGTCGTGGTCACCAGACAGAATTCTAATGACCAATTATGTGCCTGCACAGTTATGTGGCATGAACAAAGACATGAACACCCCCCAGGGCAGTGGAAAGGCTCTAAAAGCCCTATAATTATAATCCATAACTGCTTTTGTCCATGACCAATGGCAAGGTTGTTTCTGCCTCCATGCAGAACCACTGATAATCAATCTTCTTCTCTTTCTCTAGGGAGCTCAGCCCATCAGACATGAACTCATCCATACCTATTAATTAGAGTGGAAGCAAAATGGTTCTTCATAAAAGTTGAGCCTCAGAGAAGGGGAAGAACAATCCCCTAGTCTTCTGTCGTAAAGCTGTGAAGAAGACCCATGCCCTTGAAGTCTCAGTCCAGGTGATACCTTACCAGGTAATTTTCCTCCCTTGGCTGAACTTGTCTAACTATGGTCAGAATAACTGCCTTGATCTTTCCCTACTTCATGGCACTCACATTGGCAGAAAGCTGAGACGTCAAGGTGGCCACTTTTTCCTGGGATGATTCCAGTTCCCTACGAAGCTTCCGGATTTGCTGTAAAAGGAAGAGAAACACAAACTACTGGCTACAGAAGCTGTATAAGATTTGGAAGGAAAATGGGGTGCAGTGATGTCAACAAGCAGAGACAAAGGCTTTGCACCCTACCTCAGATTGCATCCTCTCCTCAGCCTGAAGAAGGGAGCACAGAAGGAGAGAAAGAGAGAGAAAGGAAGTAGTTACTATGGAGGTGAAGAAGTCAGGTCCCGGTGGCAGGGTAGGAAATGTGAAGAAGCATGACTCAGAGGTGCAGAGAGGCTGAAACTCTTGTTTCCTGGCCCTGGCTCCTCACAGGACTCGGCTCAGATCTATACTAGGGTTTCAATAAAATATTTATTTGGAGCTCATCTCCAGCAAACTTTGTCATTGCCAAAAAGGCTAGGAAATGAGACTTTGGTCGGTTTGAGAACTAACAGTTATTGCCAGCAACTTGGAGTAAAGAATTAGGGGCAAAATAAATCTATGAATCAAGAAATGCCTAATAGCCAAATGCTGTGGCTGGCGCCCCACAATAAACACTTGGTCACTTCTAGGGTTCTGGAGTCTGGGTCCTAGAAACCTATTCATCTCACCTTGCCATACATGCTTCCCATCTACCATGGCACAGAAAGGGCTTGCTAACATGGGGATTCTCCATTTTTCAAAGGAGGGCAACAAAAATCACCAGACTTGCTCAGGAGCTGGTGGCGGGGTCAGAAAGACCATGGAGGTCCTGAGGCAGCCAAGTCAGTGCTACAAGCTCTAGGTGCCTCCCCCACTCCCACCCCAATGGGTACAGTGAAGAGAGAGCAGTGCCCCCATTCCCCGCCCAGTTATCCAACTCCAAGGAGGTTCTAGGGAGCATGGGATGGTAGAGGAGAGGGGATGAGAGGGGAAGAGAAGTTAATGCTCTTACTGAGGAGTAGGTGGAGGAGGCACTGGAGGCCAGGGACAGCACTGAGCCGTGAACTGAAAGAGAAGGAGAACACAAAGAGTTAACAGTGGGTTCCAGGGACAAGGGGTTTTTGGAAGACCCCCTGAGGCAAGACTTTGGATTATGATTCTGGAGGGCATCTGGAGCAAACAGAAAGAACAGAGTAGGGAACCCAACTGGCATCAAAAGAGCCCAAAGCAAGGTCTTGAGTCGAGCTAGCCTCCTCTTTCAGCCTACATTCTCTGGCAGCCTGGGTATGTCAGTCCCTTGCTCAGTCTGCTCTGAGGGGCACAGGGTTTCAGAGAAGGGAAAGGAGACTTTCATGGATAGTCATCATCTTATCTTCCCAGTCAGGAAAGCACTTTAGCCGCAGGAGAGGGGAGTTTCTCATCAGATTTGCTCAGAACAAATACTGCAATTCTGCCCACGCCTCCTCCTCTCAGTACTGGGGGATGTACTTAGGATCTTGGGGATCATTCAGATGAAAACAATATTTAAGTGAGGAATAGTCATTCTGATTATTCAGTAGAACCTACGGTGAGAACTAAAGCATGTCTGCAGCAGATGCCTCCTGGAATGACCATCTTGAAAATAATAATGGGAGATCTAAGCTGCCATAAGCCTGGTCTTCTAGCTCTGATCAATAGTAATACCCAGATCACCACCAACAATCAGATGGCCCTCCCTGGTGCTCATCTTTGGAACATTTTTGAAAGAGGAATGAGATGCCTAATTATTTGTAAGGATTTATTAAGAGCTACTATTATGTCCTGTTTTCTTTTCATATATTTGAGAGACTGTGGGGAGGAAAGACTATGGCTAGAATGAGGAGGAGAGAAGCTGTGGTTTTCAGAGCATCCTGAGGCGTGCCATTTAACCCTTCCATGCTCAATTTCCCTCCCCCAGCCCCAGTGATGGATGCTCCATCCCAATGCCCCAGTGCTAGGTGTGCCACCCAAGGTTTCTGGGCCCCCAGACCCTTCAAAGGGATGGGGAGAAAAAACTGAAATGGCCCAACTTGATGTTCTGTGAATCATATGTGTGTGTGTGGTGGTGGGAGTGGTGGGAGTGGAGGTGGTGGGTGAGGGGACCCAGCAGAGCTGGAATGAGCGTGAACCGCGCTGGCATGAAGTCTCACCATCATCCGTGGGGTCTCGGAAGGATCCTGACCGAATCATTCCCTTGGGTCTCTCGGCCAGGGACAGGGTGCTCCCCATTTGGGAGCCGCTGTACAGCTCGAAGGCCGCCTCGTGGGTGGGGATGCTGTTGGAGCGGGTGATTCTTGGCGTGGTGGCCGCAGTGGGACTCACTGGAAGGACAGAGGGAAGGGGGATAGGAGAGGGAGCAGGAGGGCAGGAAAAGAGGCAGGGTCATCAGCTCTCCGGGCCCTTGGGGGATGGAGCACCGGGAGCATGAGAGGCAAATGGGGAGAGGGCAGGAGAGGAAGGGGCAGGTGCAGTGGTGGGAGTGTGCAAGCAGCTGGTGGTTAGGAGCGGGGTCCCTCCTGGGGAGATCAAGCCCTAATGGAGAAGGACCCTGCTGTCTGGAATAAAGACCTTCCCTCAACCCTGCCTGCCTCAGAGTTGTTGCTTTTGAAGGTTAGGCTGGGGGCCTGGCAGCTTTTCCGAGACCTTCACATCACTCGGATGTGCTGATGAAAATGAGATGCTGTGGTTCTCTAAAACAAAACTGCCAGCTCAGGAGGACTGAAAATTCAAACCAAGAGCCAGATCTGAATGATGAAAAAGAACCAGCTAGAGAAGGGGGCTGGGCTACAGGATTCAGTGGCCTTGGCACTGTGGAAGGGCATGAGAATCTCCCCACAAAGTAGTGTCACTCTAAGTGACTGGGTTGGCTCTAAAGCATCAAGAAACATGGCCCTCTTTGCCTAGCATTGCCCTGGCTTGAAGGTCAGATGGACAGAGCAGGTGAAAGTGTCAGGTAAGGCTTGTGGAATGTGCTTTGAAGCTGGGCTCAGCTGAATCCTGTTAACCTGAAGATGCCTTACCCCTTTGCCCCTTGTTGGGATTACAGCCTTTCAGGGTTTCATACCCACAAGGAGCTCCCTTGTCTATTCTTCTGCCTCCATACAGGCAGGTGGATGTCTAATCTGTCCATAAAGACCTGTGCAGAAGAAGATGGCACACCTCTCTGTTGACTTTTTCAAATTCCTAAGGTAATTATTGCTTAGCCCAGCCCCTCATTCTACAGCACAAATGCAATTCTTCTTATTTGGTCTTCAATGGAGATAGAGAAAAAGCTGGCCCCATCTTCCGTTTAGTAGCCCTTCAGAGGCCAGATGATCCTGTCTGAAGAATGGTTCTTTTCCCTAGGCCAAGTGATCCCAATTCCTAGTCTTTCCTCAAATTCCCCACAGTCATTGCATGGGTGTGTTACAGGTCCTTGTCTTTTTATTAACTGATTTCTTTTACTCAGCTGAAAGAAGAGATGGATTTAAAGAGATGCAGCAAGCAGATAACAGGCCTATCCCAGGCACTGTTCCTGAATGGGTTCCTAGTAGGTCAATCATGGCGTACTGCTTCCCAGAACTGGGGCTGGTGTGCTTCTGTGCTAGGCCAGACTGTATCTGAGACTTCCTGTCCTCCCTGTCTCCAAGTCACTTCCTTATTTCCTAGCTCTCCTTTCTCCCTAGGCTTTAGGAAGGGTGTGGCCAGGACACATCTTAGTCAGCCCTGCCTTCAGGGTTAGGATGGACTGGGCTCAGCCAGAGCAGTTGAGGAATCTGGACTTGGCTGAGTTTGGAGGCAGATCTTGTCCTTGGCAATCAACAACCTTTCCCTCCTTCCTCCCCATCGGCCTGACATTTCAGTGTTGCCCTCTCATTAGCTGGCCCTAGGAGCACTGGGTGTGGTGGCTCCTTTCTGGCAGTTCAATATGCCTGCTCTTGCACTGGTTTGATCTCTGGGCTTTGGGTTACAGCTTTTCCATGCCACCATTCAGGTTCTCTGATGCTAAAAGGATCCTACAACTTGTGCCCAGGGGCAACTTTTCAGTTTAGGATCTTGAAGTACTCTACCTTCAGTCTTACTTAGGGTGGATAAACTGAGGCACCATGAAACAACCCAATAGAGCATGAGTCAAATATGAGATAAAACCCAAAGCCCACCTGCCTTGCCTCACCCTGCAAGGTGGCCCCTGCTTCACACCATGCCACAGTGAGTGACTGAAAACACTAACCTATGTTGGTAAGTTGGCCCTTTGCACTCAAAGACATGGGAAGTGCAGGGGGAGAAGGCAGCTCTGACTGGTCATCGGATTCAGGCAGCCCACCAATGGTATGGGAATGTCGCCTCTCCTTGGTCTCCTCCTGGGACTGAAGCTGGTACCTGTAGGAGGCAGCACAAGTATTCAATCTGGGACTAGCAAGTGCGGTCAGAGGTTTAGTTGGTGCGGAGGGTGTCTGAACTAGGCTGGAGCCAGGAGATTCTGAAAGCAGGACACGGAAAAGAGAAAGGGGTCAGGGCTGCTCAAGGAGGGAGGAAGAGGTGGCAACTCAGCCTCCTCTCCCAGACCATCCAGAGGGTGTGGAAGGCTTAGCAGGTATTCCCGTGAGGGTTCCTGAGGTGGGGGCAGAAATGATGGAGGAGGCATTAGAACTTCTCAGAAGTTCAGGACAGAGTCTTATGATTCTACGTGTGGGCTTTCAAGTTGCAAGAGTCGGTCAGGCACAGTGGCTCACGCCTGTAATCCCAGCACTTTGGGAGGCTGAGATGGGTGGATCACTTGAGGTCAGGAGTTCAAGACCAGCCTGGCCAACATGGTGAAACCCCCATCTCTACTAAAAATACAAAAATTAACTGGGCATGGTTGTGCACAGCTGTAACCCCACCTACTTGGGAGGCTGAGGCAGGAGAATCACTTGAATCTGGGAGGTGGAGGTTGCAGTGAGCTGAGATTGTGCCACTGTACTCCAGCCTGGGTGACAGAGTGAGACTGTCTAAAAAAAAAAAGTTGCAATAGTTGCCACCCAAATAACAACTCAATGCTGTCAGAACAATGGATGACCAGGTAGGTCCTGCCCCTAGCCCAGCTGAGTGACCAAAGAGGCAGGCTGTTCTCTCTCATACTTTTAGGGAGGAAAATTACAGAGATGAAGCTCAGCCAGGATTGGGATGGCATAGGCTAGTACAGGTAAGTGCATGACTCCCGTGTGCAGACTTGTTTCTCCCCTGTCACCAAAAAAAGAACACTCACTGTAAAAGTTGACTCACATAATGTTAAGCTTGGGCAGGGTGCTAGGTGGTACTTGTATGGGACAACATACAAATGATTCAGCTAAAAGGGTGACTAAATTCATGACTGGAGCCTGGGACAGGTTGAGATATGATTTTTCATACATACCAGGAGTCCCATTTATAGGGAAGAAAAAACACATTAAAGGGTTACCTGAGCCCTTTCTTGGGAAGAGTGTTCCGATCCCGCTGGTTACTGTGGAGATAAAAAAAAGAGAAAGAGAGAGAAGCATGTGGGTCCATCTTAGGAACTAGAGTTTAGGACCACTGCTGTGAGGTATGCAGACCCTAGATGCAGGACATCAAACTATGACTCCCTTTAGCTCTAGAAACCAAGAGATAGCTATAGCCTGCTTCTTGGCTTACAACTTGGGAAATTTATCTGAAATATTAAATGCTTTTTCTCCGATTGGAAATTAAGGCATGGTTAGCTATTTAAAAGATCATATTATGGCGTAGTCGCAGCTCTCGGGAGGCTGAGGCAGGAGGATTGCTTAAGCCAAGGGGTTTTGAGTCCAGTCTGGGCAACACAGTGAGACCCCATCTCAAAAACAAAAAAATAGATCATATTATGGCAGGTAAAAACTACCATATAGGTAGTTTGATAACCTTGGCATGTAGGGGGAAGGGAGGAGAAAACTAGGATGTGAAATAAAAGAAAATATTTTGGGCAGCCAGGCGCGGTCGCTCACGCCTATAATCCCAGTACTTTGAGAGGCTGAGGTAGGCGGATCACTTGAGGTCAGGAGTTCAAGACTAGCCTGGCCAACATGGTGAAACCTGGTCTCCACTAAAAATACAAAAATTAGCCAGGCATGGTGGCAAGTGCCTGTAATCCCAGCTACTTGGGAGGCTGAGGCAGGAGAATTGCTTGAACCTGTGAGGCAGAGATTTCAGTGAGCTAAGACTGTACCGTTGCACTCCAGCCTGAGCAACAAGATGAAACTTCCCCTCCTTTTTTTTTTTCCCTTCCACAACCAGTTGTTAGATGGATATTCTAACTAACTTTTGAGATGAAACTTCATCTCAAAAAAAAAAAAAAGATTTTGGACTAGGAAGCAAAAGCTCTGGATGATAGGTTAACCTGATTATGAGATCTTGGATAAGTCATTTAACTTCTTTGTGCACAAGTTTCTCCATCTGTAATATAATAATAATAATTTAAAAACAAAAATACATCTTACCTATCTCATAGAGTTGTTGTGAAGCAAATTAAATTACTTAATATATGTGGAAAAAATGTCAAAAGTCACACAATGGCAATAAAATATAGGATAGTATTGCCAATGGCAAAATGAGCTCAAGACACCGAGACAGGTTGAGGTTCTGCTGTCTTGTCTACCTACCTGTCCAGTTGCCCAGCTCTGGGGCTTCCACTCCAAGTCAGCTCTTCCGTCTCTTCCTCTGGGGGAGCAGCAGTGGGAGCAGGTGGGGTGGGGACGGGAGTACTGCTGGGGAAGGCACTGGGCAGGCTCATTGGCATCTGGAGGGACTCCATGCTCCTGTGCAGGCCTGAGAGTTTGGGGTACATGCGAGTCTCTTTTGGCACACTGAAACCACTCATTAGCTCCAGGCCCTGGGAGAAGCTGGCTGAGTTAATATTGAGGATGGGTGCTGGACTGGGGGTGAAGCAGGAAGGGAGAGGGCCCCCGGATGCTGAGCTTGTAGCATGCAGATCTGGGACCTTTGAAGCATGGGTGGTATCACTGGATGATGGTAGATCCAGACTATTGGAGTTGACCTTGTCAAGATTGGCTAGTGAGGGTGGTTTGACAAAGCTCTTCGCTGTGGCCCTGAGAGAAGATCAAACAAAATATTTAGAATAACAGAATTACAGACTGAGAGGCAGATAGGACCTTAAAGAAATCCTATCCAGTCTTGTTTTCTGCCTATTTGCTAAGCACAGAGACTTATCCTAATGCTGTTGTGAAATACAATGCAAGGAAATCTGACTTGGGGCACAACTTGGGGCACATTCAGCTTAGATAATGGGGCCAGCATATGCACATGGGAGATACAAGTGAATTTATGCAAATAGGTATATATGTGTAAATAAACAGTAAAATCACCCATACAAGTGCTGAAGACATGGTAAGGGTTGATCAGAGAATAGTACAAATGAGCTAAGTTTTGAATACAGTTTTGAAAGAGGGATTCAGTCTTTCAGAACTTTCAGAAACAAGATTCTTTCAGAACCATGGCATACAGGGGAGAGGTGGGAAAGAGCCATGCAAAGGCCTAGAGACAATGGTGGATAGGCCATGCTTCATCTAGTCCAAGGAGAGCAGAGATATGCAAAAGAATGACAAAGCAAACAGACAAGGAGGCAATTGCCCGCATTGGGTACCTGAGAGGGGTTGGTGGCAGCTCTGCCAGCTTGGTGGCTGTGGGGTGGCTTGCTTGGTTCTTGGGAGTACTTTCTGGGGAGCCAATACTCTTCAAGGAGATGTTGTCTGAGTCCAAGGCCACTGCCTTGGCTTTGGCCTTCTCCTTTTCCCGATCTGTCTGATTGACAGGGGCTGGAGTGGTCCGCCCACTGGCTACCTTGGTAGGCTCCTTCAGTCTGGAAGGTGTAAGGCCTCCCTGCTTGGTGCTGAGGAGGCTGGGGTCAATGCTGCTGCTCACAGGGCGAGGTCCACCCCGCCCGCCGGTCACGCTCATAGAACTGGATTTGGCTGGCCGGGGCAGACTGCGGTACTGGATGTTAGAACGGGCTCCAGGAGCCAGGAATCCTGGCTCTGCACTGTTGGACACATCTAAGCTAGTCTTGCGCCCATTTACTGGCTTGACAGGGATGCCTGAGGACTTCTGGATCTTGCTGAGAGTGGCTGAACCACCGGTTTGCATGACGGTGGCTGTGCCTGTGGCAGGAGGAGGCTTCTTGTAGCCAAAGGATCCCGAAGTGGCGGGGCGAGCAATGCCTGAGGGGGGCTTCTTAGCATCACTCAGGCGGTCCCGACCAGCATCAGAGGAGGAGCGTTGGAGCCCAGTATTCTTCACTGCAAGCTTACCCTTGTCTGTAGCTTTGCCCTCAGGTTTGCCTGCAAGAGGACAGGAAATGAGATAAAAGCTGAAACTGAGCAGTATCTTAAAAAACCATCCTTTTCTTTCCCTCCATGGGTGAAGGGAACATTGTAGAATTTTAGAGGCCTAAATATGGGTAAACAGGTACAAGATAAGCTGATAAAGTTTCTTGTCTGAAAGACTCTGGCTGGGAGGTGTGGGGAGGCTAGGAATTTTTTTTTGTTTTGCTCCCAGAGTAGAATGGTCCATTTTGAATAAAATGGCAGAGGCAAACACAAAGATGATCAAGAATATCCATCTAACAACTGGTTGTGGAAGGGGAAAAAAAAAAGGAGGGGAAGCAAATGGAATAGAGTATGACAGTATCTCTTGGTAATTAGAGACTTGAGGAAAATGTTGATTAAGGCTAAAAGTTACCCAAGGGGCCAACTTTGGGGCACTATAACTCTCTTGCTGTAGCCACTTTATTTATTGTTTTCTTAGGATCTTTCTGAGATGTCAAGCAATATCTTATGAAGATAAGTACCTCGAGTGACTAACTTGGGAGAAAGAAGAAAGCACTGGAAGTGTTTGGAAGGAGGTCAAACTAGTCTCTAAACATAATATACTCCCTCCTGCACCTCATATTAATTGGGATTTTGGCCCAGTCACTTAACCTCTTTGAGTTTCTGTTTCTTCCACATTTGTAAAATGGAAATAATAACACCCATCTTTCCTAACTCACAGGACTGTTTTTAGACCAGATAAGATAATGTATGTTAAAGCACTATGCACATGTTTGCTATCATCCTATGGGTTAATGACCACTAAGAAGAGGAGCAACCAAAGAACTAGGTCTTTGCCCTTGTACCTTCCTTTATCCCAGGCTCACCTGCGACTTTGAGGGCACTCTGGGCAGTGTGAGTGATGGGGGAAGTTACAGCCACAGGTGGGGTCTTGCCCTTCTTCAGGGAACCAGGGTGTCCCAGGCTGATGGGCTTTTTCAGTTCTCCACCCTTGGATGAATCATCACAGCTCTCAGGCCGCTCCCTCCGCCACTTAGAAGTCCCAGGTTCCATCTTCAGGCTACCACTGTCGTACTCCAGTTTTTTAGGGGCCTTCTCCTCTGACTCACTAAACCAGCTCAGCCCACTTTCTGCCAGTGAGCGCTTCTCTGAGTCTGTGCGTAGCTAAAGAAAAGAGAAAAAGGCAGGGGGAGATATTTATATGCAAATGGGGGACTGGATAGCTGACAGGATTGATTTTAGTTAGTACCTGGCTCTGCTCATCCCAGAGTATTACGTCAACTGAGGGTTTCTACCTATACCCCTAGGGTTTCCAATAACAGATGGCATGTATCTCTGGGTTTCTTTTTCTTCTCCAGTTGGAATAGCTCTTACATGTATCACTCTAGATTGGTGTAGGCACTAAGTATAGACAATATGACAACATCTGATGTCTTGTGAGTAGCCTTAGCTTTTTTTTTGGGAGAGGGTGGGGGCAGCTCTAAAATGACCTGGCCAAAGGCCTATGAGAACCAATCCCTTGGAGTGGGTGTGTATGTGCAACCCCATACACAGACAATGCCGTTTGCCCTGTGGTTCATCTTGAGATGGCAGTTTGGATGTTTGCAAACTCACGTACCACTATTGTTGAGTTCCTGCGAGAAGCAGTGGGAGTAGTTGGGAGGGAGTTGAGTGAGGAGCTAGCATTGAATTCTTCTGAACTGAGATTGTCTGAGGCATCGCTGAGTCCACTGCTGATGGAGCTGCTTTCATCCCAGCTACAGGACAGGAGAGATGAAGGTTAGTGGTTAAAACAGAAGCCCAGGCAAAAAATAAATGTTTCACATTGATGCAAGAATGACTCTGTACCAGTATTTAGGCTAGCCAAAAGGAGAAAACCTGGGGGTTTATCCTGGGTTTGCCAGCAACTCAAAGTGTGACTTAAACTGCCTTGTAATTTGGTGATGTTCTTTTACAAAAGGAAGAGACTCTGTCTTTATCTGGCAAGAGAAAACGTTGTATCTCCTTAACAGAAAGGTATATTATAAAGGCAAGGTAATTTTTGGATCAATCTAGTTATACAAACCAATTTCCTCTCCCTGTAAACAACCTCCATTCTTAAAATTACCATATCTTTGTTCATTTTTAGATGTGTTCTGCATCTATTCTCCCCTTCCTTTTCTAAAAATGTCTATAACTGGTAATGAGGCCCAGAAAAAGATTTCTCTTTTCTAGAACCTCTTAGACTTTTATCATTTCTCATTGCGCCTCCGTTTATGCAGTTCATCCTATCCTGGGATCGGGTCCTGCTTCTAAACAGAACATTCTGTCTTCTGGTAAGTGAACCAAATTTAAGGTGCTGAGGCCATGTAGAGGGGCCAAATTTGTGCTGAATGGATTCATTTCTCTGCCAATTGCTTGGAATATCAGGTTTGTGGTATTAGGGAGATACTACTGTTAAACATCTTTATCTGTAAACATCTGTATCCAAGAATGCTATTTCATGCACTAAGTGAACTTACTGCAACCTCCATGTCTTTGTAGCTTGAGCTCTACAACATTCCTTTGGCTGTTATTTTTTTTTTTGAGACGGAGTCTTGCTCCGTCGCCCAGGCTGGAATGCAGTGGCGCAATTACGGCTTGCTGCGACCTCTTTTTCCCAGGTTCAAGCAATTCTCCTGCTTCAGCCTCTAGAGTAGCTGGGATTACAGGCACCCACCACCACACCCAGCTACTCTTTTTTTTTTTTTAAGTAGAGACAGGGTTTCACCATGTTGGCCAGGCTCCTCTCGAACCCCTGACCTCAAGTGATCCACCCGCCTCGGCCTCCCAAAGTGCTGGGATTATAGGCGTGAGCCACCGTGCCTGGCCTGGCTGTTCATTTTTGGGCTTAACAAGTTTCTGTCAGAAAGTTTACCCTTAACCTCAAAACTAAATAGCCTCCTCTACCATTTATATTAATTTCCTCTTATTCTATCTTTGTTTGCTATTCACATGTTTCTTTTCAATCACACGCATTGTTTTCTAAGCTCAAATTCTGTCTCCTATAAACTTTCTTCAAAGGTCCTGTTTTCCAAGTCTTTCCAATTCCTTTTGGACCTTAAAAATTTCTTCAGATTTCACTCAAGTTTTAGAGCCTAAAACTGAACACAGAAGTTCAGTAAGACTGCTATACAGGAGTAGCTGTGCCGGTAGGAATTAACTTCTAAATCCTTGTTATCTGTGTTCAGAGTAGGTTTGTTTATCAGCTTTGCATATGTGCAAGGACTAAAAGGCTGAAGACTTTTTTGTGTGAATTAGCTGGTTATCTGAAAAAAATTTTCTTTTTGATTTATTTTGAGTTTCATATCATGGAACAAAAATCAGACATACAAGTCATCTAAGTGGTTGGCCCAGATCTCAGTTGGCTCTCTCTAATTCATGTGCTGGGAATAGGAAAGTGGGTGGTTTGGACATTTTGGCTTTGTTGCTCTGTAGTGATTTATCCAAATACATTGAGAAAGAGCAAAGAAACCATGGGGATTAGAACACACTACAGAGTTCTTTAAATTTTACGACTATGAAATATAGCCATTATTGAATGACAATCAACCTCCTCCCCGCTTCCCCTCCTGATATATGTTAAATCTCACATTTGTCCTGGGCTAAGATGTCGTACCCCCTCACTTTGTAGAGAAGGAATACTGAGGAAAGATCAATGCTGATTTTATGGTCCTATCAGCTCTTCTGGGTCAAGATAAGATCTCTGGCAAGCAAGCAAACAATTCTCAGCATGTTCTCTAAGTCAAAGACAGAGGAAGCTTGTAGCACTGAATCTTTCATCTGAGATTAATTATTGGTAATCAAGGTTGTGAGGCAAAGAAAGCTCTTATGGAAGGACCCTTGCAAAAAGAGGATTGCTGCAGCTCAGAAATCCAAAAGAAACCTTCCTTTGCCCCACATTTATGGAAAGTTTAATAATGAAATGGGGGAGGGGGATTTATATTCTAGGAGAGCATTTGGGTCCTCCTTGCTCAAAAGACATTCCTTCCCAAGTTCTTTTCCTGTAGTGAGGAAGTGTAAGCCTAGAATTACCAAGGAAGCTTGGCTAGAGGATTTAAATACTTCCTAGCAAAATTCTTTTGCAAGTTCTGAAGAAAAGGAAAATTCTGTTGTCATGACACGAAAGTTAAGCATCTCCAGTGGAGATGCTCCTTTGAAGACAGCATAGTTTCTTTCTTTCTTTTTGAGACAGTCTCACTGTGTCACCCGGGCTAGAGGGCAGTGGCACAATCTTAGCTCATTGCAGCCTTCGCCTCCCAGGTTCAAGTGATTCTTGTGCCTCAGCCTCCCGAGTAGCTGGGATTACAGGTATGCAATTATTTGTATTTTTCACCATGTTCGCCAGGCAGGTCTCCAACTCCTGGCCTCAAGTGGTCCACCCACCTCAGTCTCCAACTCCTGGCCTCAAGTGATCCACCCGCCTCGGCCTTCCAAAGTGCTGGGATTACAGGTGTGAGCCACTGCGCCCAGCCCTCTTTCTTTAAAAAACAACAACAACAAAAACCCACTATTACATTTGAATGACTTGGAAAAAAAAAAAAAGTTAAAGAATGACAGAGAAGACCTTTTGTCAAAAAAAAAAAAAAAAAAAAAAAGGCTGGGTGCAAAACTCCTCCTTGAAGCCAGGTGTTCAAGACCAGCCTGGGCAACAAAGCAAGACCTCTGTTGCTACAAACAAAACAAAACAAAACAAAAGAAATAATACATGCTGTAGTAAGGATCCAAATATTATATAAATATAAAGGAAAAAGGAAAAATGCTCCTTTTTTTGCCCTCCCATTTTTACTTCTAAGGTAACTATTCTTAACAGTTTTTTGTGCATCCTTCAAAAATATCCCTATGCATATATCTTCTAGCTGTTTGCTCTCTGGATCTGCTGAATAGCTGACATTATAGGACCACACTTCATTATCCTGGAGATTCTCTATACCTGACTTAAACTGGAACCTCAGTCTTCCTCTTTGTTGGTTTACTCCTTGTTTCAGTGAAGTACCTTTCCTCTTCCAGTAGGTTTCTGAAAAGGGGTGCTTAGGAAGTAAACTTTGTAAGACCTTACATATCATAAAATATCTTTATTCTATCTTTACACGTGAGATGTTTGGGTAGCCACAGAATTCTAAGCTGAAAATATCTTCTTTCAGATTCTAAAGGCATTGTTCTATGTCTGTTTCTATTGTTGCCCTTCTGATTCTTTGTCCTTGTATGTGACCTGTTTCTTTGTCTCCCCTCTGGAACTTTTAGCATCTTCTTGTGCACTGAAACATCACTAATGATGTGCCTTGGTGTGGGACTTTTTTTATCCTTGTGTTGGGTACTTTACCAGATGCTTTAAATCTAGAAACTCATTACCTTCAGTTTTGAGAAATTTTATCAAAAATTTTTTGACGATTTTCTCTTTATTTTTCAGTTCTCTCTTCTAGGGTGTTTGTAATTCAGTTAATAGATTTTTTGCCTGATTTTCTACATTTCTTTCTTATTTTCTAGCACCATTAAAAAAAAAAAAACTCCATTTTTTTTTTTTGAGATGGCGTCTTGCTCTGTCACCCAGGCTAGAGTGCAGTGGTGCAACCTGGGCTCACTGCAACCTCCGCCTCCTGAGTTCAAGAGATTCTCCTGCCTCAGCCTCCCAAGTAGCTGGGATTACAGGCACGTGCCACCACTCCTGGCTAATTTTTTGTATTTTTAGTAGAGATGGGGTTTCACCGTGTTAGCCATAATGGTCTTGATCTCCTGACCTCGTGATCTGCCCGCCTCAGCCTCCCAAAGTGCTGGGATTACAGGCGTAAGCCAGTGCGCCCGGCCTTTTTTATTTTTATTTTTTATTTGTTATTTTTTTGTAGAGTCAGGGTCTCCTTATGTTGCCCAGGCTGGTCTCAAGTGATCCTCCCACCTTGGGCTCCTAAAGTGCTGGGATTACCGGCTTGGGCCACTCTGCCTGGCTGCTAAACTCTACTTTTTGAGCAATGGCTTCAATTTTATCTTCCATCCTTTCTATTAAGTTTTTCATTTCTTCTATCACACACATATATATAGATATACACACATAAATATATAGACATACATATATATACACATAAATGTACGTATGGTTATTGTATATATGTATATATATTTTTTTGAGACAGGATCTTGCATTCTCACCCAGGCTAGAGTGTGGTGATGCACCATAGTTCACTGCGCCTCAAATTCCTGGGCTCAAGCGATCTTTCTGCTTCAGTTTCCCGAGTAGCTGGGATTATAGGCATGTGCTACCATGCCCAGCTAACTTTAACATTTTTGTAGAGACAGGGTCTCACTATGTTGTTCAGGCTGGTCTCAAACTCCTGGCTTCAAGCGATCTTCCCTCCTCAGCCTTCCAAAGTCCTGGGATTATAGGTGCGAGCCACTACGCCCAGGCTTCTACCATATTTTAAATTTTCAAGGCTTCTTTAAAAAAATTTTAAACAGCACACTGTTCTTTCTTTCAAGGATACAATCTCTTTTTCAACTCTCGGAGACATTCATTCACTCATTCATTTGGAGGGGCAAGTTTCCAATGGCCTTGCATAGTTTCTGGTTCCAAGTTGCTTTGTTCTGTTAGTACTGGCAGGACTTCATGTTATAGACCTTCTGAAATGTGTGATGAAGCTTGGATGTTTGCTATTATGGAAGACTGCGACATTCATTGTAAGTTATTGAGAACCTTTGTGCACATGCAGTGGGACTTGTCAACTATGGCTTCAGTATAGGGAGATGAGATTGGACTGATTCATTTAAGCTTTTTCTTGTGAGTTGGTCACCTTTCCTAGAGGTGAATCTTCCAAACTCCAGCCTGAAGCATGTAAGACCAGCATTCTGAAAGCTGAGTTCGAGAAGAGCCTGGAGCTTTCAACATTCAATATGCAAAGCTTCATTTATACCCCTCTCCCTTTAGTTCAAAATCTATGCCCTCACTTGTGTCAGGAGTCCACCAGTCCAGAGGCTACCTGTTTTACTCTCTTCAGAAAATAAGTCTCCAGTCTTCTGTTAATGGAGGGAAAGGGCTCCCACTCTGGGAGCAGATGGAGCAGAATCTGAGAGTCTTAGTGTTTTTTACATACATTTTCAACCAGTCCTCTTGTTTTTAGACTTACCTCTTCCCCTATTAAAGCTACCTGATGCCACCAATTATGAAGCTTTTTGAGGATTCTGGGGTGCAAATTGAGTTGCTGCCCCACTTCCTCCACTGCTGGCTCAGGATTCAACTTTAAGTCTGATCTATCAGTTCATACTTGCCAGTCTGATTTCCAGCTTCCCATGATCTCATCACTATTATCTCTTTCTTCTCCTGTTCTTTGTTTTTGTGGTTTTATGACTTATGAAAAGAAAAACCCTTTTTTGTCATTTAACTTTTGTGGTAGTTGTGAAATATGTGAAATACATCCTAAGTGACTCTTTTGGATCAGATATCCTGGTGGTAGCCTTCAAATAGAGAGAGGTGAGGAGACATTAACTTTGGAGTTCCAAAGTCAAATTACACAGAGGCAGAAGAAACCATCTAGACAATTTTTTTTTTTTTTGAGACAGGGTCTTGCTATGTTGCCCAGGCTGGTCATGAACTCCTGGGCTCAAGTGATCCTCTTGCCTCAGCCTCCCAAAGAGCTGGGATTACAGGCATGAGCCACTGCACCTGGGCTAGATGATATTTTTTGAAGACTCAAGAGCTGTGGGAGAAAAAAGACTGGATGGACACTGTCCATCCTGAAACATATGACTAGTTAAAGTGTAAGAATAGAATATCTTTAGAAGAGTTTGCAAATTTTATCAGTTCATGAGTCAGAGTACTGCAAAGCAACTGCCTGGTCACTCAAGATAGCAGGCAGAAAGGAAGGCAGCTTAAATATGGCACCAAAAAGAATAAAGTAAAGAGGACAGGGCTCAGAGTTATGGAGGGCTACTGCATCTGTTGTTTGGCAGAAAGAATTTCTTTGCTCACTCTAAGCTGGATTTTGCCGTCTCCCTCCCGTTTCTCTTTATATTTGTTTCTCACATAGATCTCAAGTACAGAAAAGAGAGTTGGGCAACAACAAGCTAGGCCTAAATTCACGAGGACATGAAAACAACAAAGAATGCAGAGACCTCAATATCCCCGTATAATCTAATCTACAAATCCAAACAACTACACACAGGCAACTGATGTATGAGAGAAATGGTGTCAAAAGTTTTTATCTGGAGCGAGTTCTTACAAGAACCATGGCACTTTGTCATTTTCATCTACCCCCAGAACAGAAGAGGAAATGAGTCTGAATGAGCATATGAGAGATTGAGTCAGATATAAACAGGACAATGAAAATGAAGAACCTTGTCAACAGATATTTCAAGGGAGCTATAACAGATTATAGAGGTAAATTAAAGAACTTTCTCCATGGCATACTTATTTTCCCATTTACTATTCTCCTCATATCATCTAGTCTACCCTCCAAAATTTACACGTCTCATTCCCTATTTCCACTAAAAAGCATCAACTTTTCCCCCTCATTGCTCTATCAAAAACTTAGGTATGTCTTCAACTCCTTTTCCTTCCCTTTCCTCATCAAGATTGTAATACATCATTGATTGTATTACCACTTTCCTCTCAAATCTATCTCTTTCTTTAACTTTCCCCTGCCTTTGCTTTAATGTCCTCTCACTTGAGCCACTGTGAAAGACTTCTTATCAGCTCTACTCTGTATAGATCCTCCCTCCCTCTAACGTGCGCTAAATATAATCAGAAGCCTCATTACCCAAAAGTGTGGCACTTAGCAAAACCTTCATTAGCTCTCTGTTACTGATATGATAAAATAAAAATTCTACAGCCTGGCTGGGCATGGTGACTTACATCTGTAATCCTAGCACTTTGGGAGGCTGAGGAGGGAGGACTGCTTAAGGCCAGGAGTTTGAGACCAGTCTGGGCAACATAGTGAGACCCAGTCTCTCCATATTTTTAAAAAATATTCTACAGCCCATTTATCAAGATTATCCATGAGCCATCATTAATGTAGTATAGTGATTAAGAGCACAGATGTTGGAGCCAGACTACCTGAGTTCAATCCCTATAAACTCTGCCTAGGGCTAAATTCAACTTCAATCGAGCAAACAGTCATCAAGCTCCTAGTATTTATAATGCATGGTGTCAGTTGCTATGGGCATTCAAAATAAGTGGCTATCCAGAATGAGCCTATAACCCAAGGGTGGAGAAAGGTGTATAAATGAAATAAATCCATGACAGAGGTATAGACAACATACACAAAGCAATACAGAGGAAGAAATGATTTCATCTCCAATAAAATCCAGAAATATGACTTTACCATGTCAGAATACTGAGAACCATAATGTTTTATCCACTTTTCTCCACTCCCATCCCACTCCTACTTCCTATGTTCCCTATGATTCCTATTAGGTGCCCAGCTCTTTTGCCTAATTTTCTTTTAGAAATACAGGCCTGCATGAGGAGCCAGTCCTCACATCACTATGTAGTCTAGATCAAATACCAAGTCTTCCATGAGGCTTTCCATGATCCTCCTTGCCAGAAAAATCTCATTCTCTTTTTTGTGTTTCTACAGACATACCTATATTTCTATTAGAGTGGTCTGCCTTGAAATAGTTATGTCCACACATCTTTTCATGAGACCATATTTCCCTGAAGGTTAGGATTAAATCTTATGCTGCTTTGTACCCCTCATACAATATCTTGTATACAGTGGGCACTCACTCATTGCTTATATGAAAACAAGAATGCATAACTTCAGGAAAAAGGTTATGATGTTGGGGCTGCTATTTATATATTCTCCAATAATAACTAGTAATTTATTTATAAAGGTAATCCTTGCTTTGGGGTTGGGGGAATTTATTAACATTCTCTTTTCAGAACATTCAGTACTCTGCTGAAATTCCCTATCTATACAAAAATGTAATTCACCTTTTATACTGGATCCTTAAACATATTTATAAAAAGGATTTTACAGTCCTTATCTGTTAGTTTCAACATATGGCTCATCTGTGGATCTGCTTCTATTGACTATTTTTTCCCTCAGTCATATTTTTTCTGCTTCTTCCTGAGTCTTGTAACTTTTTATTTTATGCCAGATGTTGTGTGTAAAAGTGTGGCAATAGGTATATCCAGAAAAGGACATGTCCTTTCCGCTGTTAGGCTGCTAGGATTGAGAGCTGAGTCAGTCTAGCCTGTCATATAGAGCCAGGTTTGGGCTCTGTTATAGGTCAGTTCATCAATTTTTTTTTTTTTTCCAGACAAAGTCTCGCTCTTGTTCCCCAGGCTGGAGTGCAATGGCGTGATCTCGGCTCACTGCAACCTCCGCCTCCTGGGTTCAAGCAATTCTTCTGCCTCAGTGTCCCAAGTAGCTGGGATTACAGACGCCTGCCACCACACCTGACCAATTTTTGTATTTTAAGTAGAAACAGGGTTTCACCATGTTGGCCAGGCTGGTCTCGAACTCCTGACCTCAGGTGATCTGCCCGCCTGGCCTCCCAAATCACCAAATGTTTTGAGGGCAAGATCGGGACTGTCCTTTCAGTAAGACTTAAGATCTGAGCATAGTGAGTCCCCAGAGATCTCTCTATGCCATCCAGCCCAGCTGCCAGCTTTGGGCTGCTGTGGAGGTCTCTGCACTCTTGGTGAGCCACTTTTGTACATTCAGTGAAGGATCTTTGTGCTTTGGAGGGGATCTTTCTCTACCCTCCTACCCTGTTCTCAGGTTCCACTGTACTGTACTGTTGCTGTATAGTCAGTGAAGGCCCTGTGCACATTGGGTGGGGGCAGGGATCTTTCTCAGATTTCTGTCCTGCCCTTAGCCATCAGCTTGCTGCCACTGTGTACTCAGTGAAGGCCTCATGAGAACGATTTAGGGGTAGGTGGGTACTTATTTGCTCTATCATTAGGGCTTCTTATGGCCAGCCTACATGTGGCCTTCAGAAGTTTGTATGAAGTTCAGCTATTTTCTCCTCATCCTCATCTATGGTGGGTTTGCTCCTAATAGCCATACCCTAGGAGGAAAACAGTCATGTATACCATCTCTCCTAGGAATGGCTCTTCTCTTTCTGGAATTTAGTTCAATTAGAATACTTTGCATCCTTAGATATCTGTATTTTTTAAAAGTTATGTTTGTTGCTTATCCAGCTTAGCCTTGCTGTTAGGATGACAGTGATAGTGTAGGACACTATACCATTCCCTTCCATAAATTAGCCCCTTGAGTGCTCTTAGAATAAATAAAGCCCTTCATCTAGGGCTGTTAAGAATGGCAACTGATTCCTCCTCTTGTTTTCTTGCCCACTTCCTAGCATTGATACCATAGTCTAAGGAACACTCTGGTGCACCCATCTCCTCCGTAGGATGAAAAGAGGGACTGTGAAGAGGCCAGCTCAAATGAACACTGCTCTGTTTGTGTCTGTGCAGACACGTGGCAATGCATGGGGCAGGAAATACTCCTCCCCTCTGGGAAAAGCACCAACACTAACGTCGTTCTTGGCTAGGATTGTCCACCCCTCCCAGACTTCTCTCACACCGTCTGCTCCCCACATTTTAGGCCCAGCTATTCCATGGAACTTGAATAGCCAAGGGAGCCTGCAGGCAGCCAGAGGGCCAAGGGTGTGGGCTAACTAACTGGAAGAGTGGACCAGCTTGTGACTACATAGGAAAAAATCCTTATTGCTTCTGTAGCACAGCATGGTTCTTAAAAGTCAGACTAGAACACTGAGTCTGTTCTTCTGTCCGGAATATATATGCCTTGCGAATCAGTAACTAAGTTTCTCTATTTACTACTTAATGCGTAAGAGCTGTGTACATGGAACTCTACTTTCTCTTCTGAGTGGAGAAATATCTGCAGTACAATAGGCTGGTTTTAAGAGCTGAGAGGTTTTTTTTTTTTTCTTTTTCTTCTCTTATAATTATTTTTACTCCCAGTAGAGTTTATGGAATTGGAAGCCTAGGGGATACCTAGGACTTCCTGCTTCATCATATAGGAAAGAGAAGAACTAACTTTATCATCTAAACTGGAAACAGGTTCCAAGACAGCAGGAAGTTGTTTGGCCACAAAATGTAACCTACTTCATGGAAACAAATCCCCAAATCAATCATGAAAAGAAGCCAGACTCAGAGTTGGAGGGCTTTTCAGTCCCCATCACTATACCAACTAGGTATGCACTGTATTCTATCAAATATACAAACATCAAATGGGGCAGAAGGGTAAAAGAGCATCAATAATCACAACTCTTGATATTGTCTCACTTGCTAGAGTTGATGGATGGTGACCTAGGTTAGGCAGTGAAATAGACAACAGTGACAAAGTGTGAATTAGACCCAGGGACTGAGAGTAATCTGATAGTCCAGATAAGTAGGAGGCTAGCAAATGTGATGAGCCCAGTTCTAGGTTTGCCAAGGGCTAGAATGTCTATGGATCAAAATAAAAAGAAGATTTTTCATAATGCAAGTGTTTTAGATAAGGCTGTCATTAGATGGTTCTGCAGCCAGGGATATCTCATGACTTTTGCCCCCGATACTCAAATTATTCTTGATATTTTAAGGAGACAGGGCAAAGAGCACATAAGGCTGGAACTGGAATCAGTCCAAGTTAGAATTAAATACATACAGACTCAAAACTAATCTGTCCTCTTGAGGAGGCTAACCTTATTGGCTAGAAACGGACTGAGCTGACCTCAAAGAATACACTACTATAGACAAGAATACATTCCTAATATTTGCTCTAGTCTTGAAATGTTCCATAGTTTTCTTGGAACTACACCACATTAAAGCTAAGATATAGCTTCCCTTGCTCGCTACTTTAAGAATACTCTTGCTATCTATAATAAAATGTATTATGTTAAACCATGTGAAATTGCCAATCTTATAGTTAAAAAATTGGTCAAACCTGGGCACTTTCATATGATTTGACATCAAATATATTTATTTTTGTGTTTGGTCTATGCTTTAGTACTTGTTTGCTACAAAACTGTGGTCATGGATTCTAAACTCTTTTTCTTTTTTCTTTTTTTTGTTGAGACAAGACTTTGTCACCCAGGCTGGAGTGCAGTGGTGTGATCTCAGCTTACTGCAGCCTTGACCTCCCAGGTTCAAGTGATCCTCCTGCTTCAGCCCCACAAGTAGCTGGGACTACAAGTGTGCACCACGGTGCCTAGCTAATTTTTTTATTTTTTGTAGAGACAGGGTTTCACCATGTTGCCCAGGCTGGTCCCAAACTACTGAGTTCAAATGATCTGCCCACCTTGGCCTCCCAAAATGCTAGGATTACAGGTGTGAGCCACCATGCCTGGAGTTAAACTCTTTTTTTTCTTTTTCTGAGATGGAGTTTCACTCTTGTTGCCCAGGCTGAAGTGCAATGGCAAGATCTTGGTTCACCACAACCTCTGCCTCCCACGTCCAAGTGATTCTCCTGCCTCAGCCTCCGGAGTAGCTGGGACTACAGGTGTGTGCCACCATGCCTGGCTAGTTTTTGTATTTTTAGTAGAGATGGGGTTTCACCATGTTGGCCAGGCTGGTCTCGAACTCCTGACCTCAGGTGATCCACCTGCCTTGGCCTCCCAAAGTGCTGGGATTGCAGGCATGAGCCACCATGCCCAGCTGACTTAAACTCTTAATAGGAGAGACCAAGTTACAGAATCCAAGTCAAATGGAAGAAATGACAACCTGTCCCACTCTAAGACTAGTTTGGTACATCTGAACAAGGGAATATGTTTTAGACTTTCCTCAATCCAAAGTTCCAAACATATCCCATTCTGCACTGGTCTTTTATGCTTTCTTCAGACCCATTCCTGGGGTGAGCCACTCAGTTCATAATCCATACTTCCCTAAAGGTCACTCAGATAGTCATGGAGATGTGATTCCTAATGAGAAAATTAGCAAGTGATGTTCCATCTCTGGTCCCTGTAGCAAGTGGGCTCCTTTGTTAAGATGTTAGTGACCTATATTTGTGTTAATACGGTAGCCACTAGCCATATGTAGCTAATGAGTACTTGAAATGTGGCTATTCCCAATTGAGATGTGGAGTAAAGTTTCAAAGACTTAGTAGAAAAGGAGAATATAAGATATCTTAATTATCTTGATAATTTCTATATTAGTTACATATTAACATAATATTTTAAATACACTGGGTTAAGTAAGGCATATTACAATTAATTTTACCTGTTTTACTTTTTATTTATTTATTTTTTTGAGACAGAGTCTCGCCCTGTCACCCAGGCTGGAGTGCAATGGTGCAATCTCAGCTCACTGCAACCTCCGCCTCCTGGGTTCAAACAATTCTCCTGCCTCAGCCTCCCGAGTAGCTGGGATTACAGGTGGCCACCACCACTCCCAGCTAATTTTTGTATTTTTAGTAGAGACGGGGTTTCACCATGTTGGCCAGGCTGGTCTCAAACTCCTGACCTTGTGATCCACCCGCCTCAGCCTCCCAAAGTGCTGGGATTACAGGCGTGAGCCACCATGCCCGGTCCTTGTTTAACTTTTTAAAATGTTTCCACTATAACATTTTAAAATACATATGTGGTTCGGGCACAGTGGCTCACGTCTGTAATCCTAGTGCTTTGGGAGGCCGAGGCAGGTGGATCACGAGGTCAGGAGATCGAGACCATCCTGGCTAACATGGTGAAACCCTGTCTCTACTAAAAATACAAAAGTTAGCTGGGTGTGGTGGTGCATGCCTGTAATCCCAGCTACTTGGGAGGCTGAGGCAGGATAATTGCTTGAATCAGGAGACGGAGGTTGCAGTGAGCCGAGATCGTGCCACTGCACTCCAGCCTGGCGACATGGCGAGACTCCGTCTCAAAAACAAAAAACCAAAACAAAACAAAAAAAGTATGTGGCTTGCAGTAGATTTCTGTTGGAAAGCGCTGTCCTAAACAGGAAACTTTTGGTCAATGAAATGTCCACTTTAAAGAGCTGGAGTTCTTTAGCTGCTACAGTAGTTACATTTGGTCCATGACCTGAAAAAGCTACATTTTGCAGTTAAACTTCAGCTGATCCCTTTGATGGCAACAAATGTGGTAACATTTTTAGGTGCAAACACTGAATTATGAGCCATAGTCCTGGGAGACCATTCAAGAGGTTAAAGAGGATAAGTGATTTTTAAAAAAAGAGAATAGAAGAGTCAGAGTGAAATTGGGCAATTTTGTGATGCTCAGTTTTGAAAATGAATCAAGACCATCTAGAGAAACCAACACTCTGTTCAAGTACTGCCAAAGTTCTTAAAGTCAGCAACCTCTCCTACTCCTCAGCCCCATGTGGCGCTAGAGAACTCCAAGAGCAAGGGGGAGTACAGTGTCTGCTTCATTACATGTCTGTGGTTTGGCAGCGATCACAGCAAACTAGCTTGACCTGGCCAACCAAGCCAGGCAATGGGAGGAAAGGATGAATCGCACAGAGTGAGAGATTTAGAGGCAGAGAGGGTGGGGCAGAGAAGAAGCCAATGTAAATTTTTTCGAGTTAAAGGTTTGCCAAGTCTTAATCAAGGGTAAAAATCACCAAGAAGAAAGGACTGTAAAGAACAAGGTAATCAGAGTCTTATATGAAATTGGAGGATATGTACAATTAGGAAAATTTATTTGGCCCCTTGATATATTGGCAGTAAGCACTACAATTCCAGTCCTATAAGAAAACAAATGGTTTCAATAACTTTTAAAAGACATTTCCTAAACTCTAGTTTCAGTCACAGAACTATCTGATTAATTTGTTCAGTTCTCAAATGCTGAGGCTAATTTAATGAATGGACCATAGCTAGGGAAGCCCAAATTCAGATTTAAATCCTACAGACTGGTTACATGGCATTATTAAAAAAGCAGAAAAAATTGTCATCACAATTTTGGAGACTACCATTTTAGAGTATCTGTTGCAACACCTAGGTGATGAATTCTTACTCAAACCCAGCTGGGAAGATTATGAAGATTAATACCACGAAATTTGTAAGTATTTTCTGGGCCGGATGTGGTGGCTCATGCTTGTAATCCTAGCACTTTGGGAGGCTAAGGTGGGTGGATCACCTGAGCTTAGGAGTTCAAGACCACCCTGGGCAACATGGTGAAACCCTGTCTCTACTAAAATACAAAAAATTACCTGGGCGTGGTGGCATGTGCCTGTAGTCCCAGCTACTCAGGAGGCTGAGGCACAAGAATTGCTTGAGCCCAGGAGGTGGAGGTTGCAGTGAGCTGAGATGACACCACTGCACTCCTACATGGTGAAAGAGCAAGAGTCTGTCTAAAAAAAAAAAAAAAAAAAAAAAAAGAATATTTCCTGAAGATCAAACCCATCAAGAAAATTATACTCCAATGTCCTACTGAACCTTGATCATTCTGTTCGATGCTGAAATAAAAGATTTCCACCATTGCCTTTTTCTTTTAAGTCAATCAGTTATAGTAACTGACAGAGTTCTCTATGGCATTTAGAAAGGAGTTAAAGCAAATAAACACAGGGCCATGACACCTCCAAGAATAGAAAAGGCCACCCTAATGTGCCCATAGAGAAAGGACTTCTGTTATTTTTGATGATTCTTAATATAATGGAAAAGTGTGAAAACTTGTCTGCTTGGTTCCAAATTCAGTTCACCTCAAGGCTTCCTTGCTGAAGTTCTAGCCACTTTCAGCATACCCACTTTAGCTCACTCTCCTTTCTGATAAAGGTCCAAGTGTTTTTAATGGTGGCAATAGGGCCATAGGCCCAGTCCTAGGCAGAACCCCACTCAGTCAAAATAAAGCCATGCATTTCTGTGCTTGTTCTTCACAGATGCCATCTTGCCAGTGGCAAAAGAAAAGTAACCGATCTGGAGAACCGAATGCCCTTGCAGTTATATACAAAATTCTATGCATGTGCAATCTTCTGGTATCTGATCATACTTTCAGGTTCTCAAATGTGTCTATGACTTAGAAAATTTTCTTTAAATTATCATCTTGCCTCCTAACACCCTGCTTTAAGCATTGCTTTCTTGATTCTGGCATTTAATTTTTGCCCTAAGGTTAACAGAGTTTCTTAAATTTAGACCATTGTTATGGAATAAATTATGTTCCCCCCAAATGTATGTGTTACAGCTGTAACTCCCAATGACAGTATTTGGAGATGGGGCCTTTAGGGAGGTAATTAGGGTTAAATGACCTTATAAGAGTGGGGCTCTAATCTGATAGGACTGGTGTCCTTATAAGAAAAAGGAGACACAGAGAGCTCTCTTTCTGTGTGTGCACAGAGTTAAGGCCATGTGAGGACACAGTGAGAAGGTGGCTGTCTACAGCCAGGAAGAAAGGCCTCATCAGAAACCAACCCAGATGGCACCTTGATTTTACACTGCTGGGCTTCAGAACTGTGAGAAAATAAACTTCTATTGTTTAAGCCACCTGCCCTGTGGTATTTTGTTATGTCAGCTTGAGTAGACTACCACAACCATTAAGTTATGAAAATAAGCTTATTTTATCTACACGTCAATATCCCCCATTGAACTACATTGGATATTGACCACCTCTATGATTCAGGCTAGTTTTCAATTCAGAGATTTACTGCCATCAGATTTTTTTTTTATCATGATATCATAGCTTATTATAGCAAAATTAAATACCCAAATCCATCTGCTAGGCACAGTGGAAGCTATGGATTGAGAAAATCAAGGAGTCAGGCAAAGTGGAAGGAATTATCATCGCTGCTTGGACTTGGCAGTGAAATAATCCCGGAGAAATTCCATCTTTCTATGATGAAATCAGGCTCTATGTGTGCTCCTGTAATGACATGATACACAAGTATTCAGCCCTGCAAACAGCTTGGATAGCACTTTGTGGAACAAAATGGATGCAATTGGATTAGAGGTATCAATATATTTTATTGGGATTTTAATGTGGGAAAGGGTAATTGCAGGGTAGTAGAGGAGAGACAGAGAAGTGAGAATATAGAAGGAAAGACATGAGAGACAGTTTCCAAGGCGTGGGTTAAAGCTTTGCCATGTCAGCTGGCAGGGCCAGAGCAAGAAGAAAGAGCAGAAAGTTGAGCTGTTTAACGGGAGTCTCCTTAATTAGGACCAACTGTGGGTGAGGAATGCTGACTCGGCTGGCCACAATTTGTTTGAGTTTTCTCTAGTTTCAGAGATTTCCCTTTTCGTCTGCCCCAAGCCTTTGCCCTCCTCTACTTCTTTCACAGGAGTGGGAATGAAAAAACAAGGCACCTTCCTCTCTTTTTCAGATGTTTCCAAGTCAGGAAATTGAAATCCTTCAAAGAGTAAAAGATAACTGAGAATCTCAAGAAAAGCAAAAAATTCTCAGGGATATCATCGAATTCACCTTCAAAGGATAAAAGGCAGTCCTCTGGAGCGAGCTCTGGTGTACTGAGTACGTACTTCTGTCTCCACTAGTCGGTATTACTACAGTTGAGTTAGTGTACTTGTCTCAGCCTCAACTTCCCCAAGTATAAACAGGTAACTCAACACCCGCTAAACAAATTCTTTAGAAAGTCTGAACATCAAGAAAAATGATTTTGATTCTTAACTTGGTCAAGAAAACATCTTGAGGAAAACTAAAAAGTCACAAAATTAAGGTGTCAATTGATGTGACTGACCTTATTTTGAGTTTCCGTATTTTTATTGGAGAGGGCCTGAAGGAGGCTCTAAGAATAGTCCGTAGGATTCTGTTCAGAACCAACATTTTTTCTGCTCTTTCTAAAACACACATAGATGACCCATTTTAAAGATTTTTGGAAAGGGATGAAAATGATATTTGATTTTAAATTTCATGAGGTACTTCCTACTTCCTCCCCACTGTCTCACCCATATTCTTCCTGCAGTGTTTCCTTAGGAGTCCACTGCACAATTCCAAAATCCCTAGCTGATTGAAAAGAAATGTAGAATAGTGTCTGCATTTCTGCACCTTCTCTAAACCAATAAGGAAGTAAGAGATAATTGACAATACTCTGAAAAGTAGGAAAAGTTTGGCTTAAGGGTCAAACTTTTGAGTAGGGGTTGGCCAGATAGTAAATATTTATAAGGCTTTTCAGGCCATAAAGTCTCTGTCACAACTACTCAGTTCTGCCATTGTAGCACAAAAGCAGCCATAGATAGTATGTAAACAAATGAATCCAGCTGTGTTCCAATAGAACTTTATTTATGGACACTGAAATTTGAATTTCATATAATTTTCATGTGTCACAAAATATTGTTCTTCTTTTGTTTCTTCCAATCATTTAAAAATGTGAAATCCACTCTTAGCTTGCAGGCCACAAGAAAACAGGCAGTGGACTGCATTTGGCCAAGCAGGCCAAAGATCACCAGCCCTGGGGCTAGATCAAAAAAAGGCCCCCTAAAAATGAAAAGAAATAACAATTCCATAACTGACAAGTCCTGGCCAAAAAAGCAACTCTGGGCTAAGAATGACTTCTTGGATTTCCACTTTTATTACTTCTGATCTAACCTGCTCAATTTTCAAGTCAAAACAAGATTTTTCTACTACTGATTCAGTTTTTTGGGTTTTTTGTTTGTTTGTTTTCTTTGAGACGGGGTCTCACTCTGTCACCTAGCTGGAATGAAGCGGTACGAACACAGCTCATTGCAGCCTCAAGCTCCAGAGCTCAAGGGATCCTCCCACCTCAGCCTCCTGAGTAGGTGGGACTATATGTGGGTGCCACCATGCCCAGCTAATATTTTTTAAAAAATTTTTTTGTAGAGACCAGGTCTCACTATGTCACCCAGGCTGGTCTTGAACTCCTGTCCTGAAGTTATCCTCCCACCTTGGCTTACCAAAGTGCTGGGATTCCAGGCATGAATCACTGAGCATGGCCTCTGATTTAGTTTTGACTCAGAAAAAAAGGAAGACGTTGGAAAAGAAAAGAGAAGAAAAAGAAAAAAAGAAGCATTAGTATTGCTTGTACCTCATTGCCAACCCTCCATTCTGGAAGTAGGAAAGTAGGCAATGCCTTGAAGTGGGATGGAATTCAAACATGTATGTAGTTTTTAGAATGACTTGTATAGGGTTGACAAAAGCAAAAACCATTTTTGGTCAGAAGCACAAATTCTTCTACACAGGTTGGAAGAAGTGGTATGGAGTGTATATGGCCTGTATATGTTCCTGATGCATAAAGCAACAAATAAAAGTCCACTTTATTAAACTAACAAGCTGCCATTCATCTTCAGATCTCAGATCACCCTGTGAGCACAAAGTGAGTATTGAAAGAGGTAAAAGGGATAGGAATCAGGCCCCAAATTCATACTACTAGGCTGAGGAATCTGTGCAACTCTGAGCAGTTTCTGGCAGCTCTAAAAGATCCAGGCCAGACTGCTGGTGTGAAATGCTGATCTGGCTATAAACACCTCCAGCCACTGAGCTACTCTCTCTTCGCGGAATGAAGCTTCCCACCACAAACCAAATGAATTGCCAGGCGTTCCCTCTGAACTCATTACTCCCCGCTTTTTGACTTCTTTGTATCACATTCAGTTTTCTCACTCCAGAATCCCTGGCCTTCCATTATCACCTTCTTTTTCTCTTTATTAAATAAGAAGTCCACTTTCCAACGTCTTCTTTAGTGTTTCTACAAAAGCTGAGGAGATCATCTTTTTTCTATTCACAGTCTCCTTATTCAGTCAAAAAAAATATTTAAATCCTGACTCAAGACAGACAGCAACAGCAAGCTTTTCTGCTGTAATTACCAGAATGCTGTCCACATTCAATCTACTAAAAACAAACAAACAAAAGGGAACATCAGAAAGGAAAGCTGCCAGCAAAACAGAAACAAATACAAATTCCAAATACTAAAACCTAAAGAGAAGAATATTGGATACTAATTCCTCAAGTCTGTCTGCTTGCACACTACTATACTGAACTACATGGTGCCATGTTAGTTAGAGAGAAGTGCCTCTCTAGGTCCAGAGGCTTGAGCATGTGGGAGGATCTATTCAGGATACAGGCAAGGTATGTGACACAATGACCCTTTGTAATGCACATAAAGAGACTCCCATCCAAATCCACAGATTCACCATAACCACTCCGTTATCAAAGTATTTGTTGCAAGTTAAGCTACTTGATTTATTTTCCATTTCAAAAATAATACTGAGAAACCAACTCACCACAGAATGCAAACATTTCTCTCTGGAATTCACACCCTATTGAGGTCCCCAGGGAGAAATTCAGTGAACAACTTTGGATGAAGAATGTTACTCTAATACAAATCAAATGCAGGGTCACCACACAAAAAGAACTCTTGTCCCTACACTAAATGCAAAGGAAAAGGAATACTTCAGGCTGGTTGTGGAGAGTTATTAATAAGGTAAAAGATGAGGCTGTTTTCCAGGTTATATAAACGTTTAAAAAATAATTTTCTTTTTAAAAAAAATTTAACCTACTTATTTATTTATTTATTTATTTATTTAGAGGCTAGGTTATGAGACTGGTTAATTTTTATATTTTTGGTAGAGAGGGGGTTTCACCATGTTGCCAAGGCTAGTCTCGAACCCCTTGGCCTTGAGCTATCCACCCACCTGGGCCTCCCAAAGTGCTGGGATTACAGGTGTGAACCACCATGCCCAACCACCAGGTTATATAAACTTTTGATATAGCTTCAGCAATCCCTAGTAGGATTATTTTGAAGTTTTGATCTCAGTGGCTTGGCTAGATTTCCTAATTCCGGTAACTTTTGTAACTCCTTTTCATGCCCTATCCTCATTTAAGTTCAAAACTAAAAACAGCAATGATAGAGGTGGAAGCAGCCACAGGGGCAGGAGTACCAGATGATAAGTTTTCTCTTTTTACTTGTCCACAAAGAACAATAACCTCAGAATCTGAAGGAACTTCAGTGTATTGCAAGGGAAACTTACCAATTTGTTACTGGGGGAGTTTATTCAATCCCTCAACTAGCACCCTGATATCATTATTTCAAAAGAAATGGTCCCGAGGAGGTAGGAGAATTTAAGGACACACTTCATTACTGAACAATTTTTAATCTGTGTGAATTCAACTGTCAGGATTTCCATTGTAGCAAAGCAATCCATGTAAGAGTCTGAGATTGCTCTGTGGAAAGTTGCTGTTCACTTAATCATCAGGCAGGCTGGGATCCAACTCAACATTAGCTATTACTTATACCCATCCAGTCAAGCATAACCAACATAACCTCTGCATTGCTGGACAAGCATGCAGCAGTGTCCTGCATGAAATCAAAGGAAAATCTGCAGTTTTACTAAACAGACTCATGGCTCTCTGGAAAACCACCTTAAATAATTTAGGAACTTGAGAAGGTAACCAAATGATATTAATGAACACTCACGACCTCTGCATCACACTTTTCAAAATTAGGAACGCTGAATCCTGGGTGATGGCCCTCCTTCAGTATGTGAAGTTGATGCAATATCTAGCTCACTAGTTTGCTTGTTATCTGCCTCTAAGCTTGCATCAAACCAAACCAGTTTCTCTACTTCTTCACCAACTAATGCACTGTGGAAACCCGGTGTTTCTTAAATACTTGTTATTGAAAGGCATCTTTTTGTTTTTAATTTTTATTTTTTTGAGATGGAGTCTCGCTCTGTCGCCCAGGCTGGAGTGCAGTGGCGTGATCTCGACTCACTGCAAGCTCCACCTCCCAAGTTCACGCCTTTCTCCTGCTTCAGCCTCCCGAGTAGCTGGGACTACAGGTGCCCGCCACCACACCTGGCTAATTTTTTGTATTTTTTAGTAGCGACTGGGTTTCACTGTGTTAGCCACGATGGTCTTGATCTCCTGACCTTGTGATCCGCCCGCCTTGGCCTCCCAAAGTGCTGAGATTACAGGCGTGAGCCACTGAGCCTGGCCTAAAAGGCAACTTTAATGTGCTGCCTTTCATAATGACACAAAAGGGCATGCATTTTACATTATACTTCTAGTGGAGCTGCCAGATGTATGCTAATCAATGCAAATAATCCAATCTTTTTTTGGGGGGAACATCACTAGATATCATTATTATAACAATATTTACCATATGTTCAGCACTTAAATATGTATGCCAAGCACTTTGCTGGGCACTTAACATACATGTATAAACTCATTTAAGCTTCATATTAATTCCGAGTTAGATATGGCTTCCATTTTACTTACAACAAGAACTGAAACTTAAGACAGATAAAGTTACATGCCCAAGGGCCCACAGCTAGTAAGAAGAAAACAAAGTTATTGTAATATCAAGATCTGTCTGACTCTAAAGACTGTTTTTAACCACTGCATGTACGACAAATACTTCCATCATGAGAGAGATAAATGAAGTTAGGGGTGGTCACAGAATAGCAAAACTAAATTAGGCATTTACTCAGATCACTTGGGGACCATATGGGATTACTTCTGCAGTGCATTATTTGGCAGCTTTCCAAACGGTGTTCCACTGGAGGGTGAAGATCACTTATGCATCCCTAGGGACTCTTTCCACAAAAAGGTAGTCTCCAGGTCAAATTTAATTTGTGTCTGCTCCGTCACTTCTACCCTGCGCCTCAGTAGTTACTGACGTTTGGGATTTAGAATTGTGAAAAAGAAATTAGGTTAGTTCCTAGATCTCAAAAAGCCTGCAAACTAAAACACAATTTGCTTGAAAGAGTGACATGCTCCAAGTATCTGAAGGGCTTTAGCAAAAAGAATAATGTAGGACAGGCTATGTAGCTTGACAGAAAGCTTACATATTTGCTCAGGTTGGTTCCTACAGTTTCCAAAGGCAAATCAGTGTACTTCCTTAAATATGATCACCACCAAATAAAATGTCAACATCACATGCCTGTAGTAGAATGGGAAGAAAACAAATTGATGTCAGGGTGTCAGCTGAAGAGCAGCTATTGATAATTTAACTGACTTCGCACGTGGTGGGACAGACACTCTCTTTGGACTGGCCATTCTAGCATCTTTCCTCTTTAGGAAAACTTATCAAGGACCCTATCTGGCCCCAAACACGTTACTTTGTTAAGGAAGTCTATGCAACTTGTGGGTAAGAATCCAAACATCACTCCCTCATGGTGAGGACAAGAAAAAAACTGCTGGATGAGTCCCCACAAGTGGGGCCACCATACTGAGACATATGGACGGGGGCAGGAGGCCCTGTGGCCCTTGAGGGTGTTGGATGGACCAAGAGGGATGCTATGCGTGGGTGCAGCCAACAGCTTTCCACAACCACCTGGGAACCGGCTGCATCATCTTCATGATGTCTCATTCCACCGCAACTAGGCTGGCCAGGTAGCAACAGTGGGCTTTTGCTTTGGACAGCCCTGTCTTTCTTTTCAGGCTTGGGTTAGTCTTCCAAGTCAAAGACATCAATGCTCTGATGCCGCAAAGCTTAGGCTTTGGGGTCAACCTTCTGGTGCCTTGTTGGATGAAAATGAACTCAGAATAGTTTCCCAGGTCAATGGCAGATGCCCCTGGTCAGCTGATTTGGGGGAATGTCATTTGATGACAGCACTGGAGATGTAGTGTATGGTATGAACTATAATACTGTGCAATCTATATCAAGACAGAATATCAAATATCGAAACTGAAAGAAGGCAGAATACAGCGGCTCATGCCTGTAATTCCAGCAAAAGCAGAAGAATCGCTTGAGGCCAGGAGTTCGAGACCAGCCTTAGTGAGACCTCATCTCTACTAAAAAATTAGCTGGGCGTGGTGGCGAGCACCTATAGTCCCAGCTGTTCAAGAAGTTGAGGAAGGAAGACAGCTTGAGCCTAGAAGTTAAGAGGTTACAGTGAGCTATGATTTATGGATTGTGCCACTGCACTCCACTCTAGCCTGGGTGACAGAGCAAGTCAGTCGAAAGAAAAAAGAAAAAGAAAAAAGAAAGAAACGGAAAGAAGCCTCTAAAAACTTCTTGCCTTCAGAGATCTTGAGGAGAGACTGCTTTTTCAGATGTTCAATGGCATGTACCACACGAAAGTCAAGCTGCAGGGGCAGGCTGTTGAACAGAGAGTTAATGGGGATTGCTTCTTTGTCCAAACATTATGACATTGTGGGATGGTTAGAACCATAAGTACCGCATAGGTCCGTATAACAGTAGGGCTCTTGTGGACGGCCTACTTTAACATACTCCTATGCCAGACCTGCCACTATTATTGTGACCACAGAAGGAAACTTTTGGGGCTAAGAGAGAATCATTTTCTGATCAATCGCAAAGAAAGCCAAAGTAGTGGGGAGAAAGAAAGAAAGAGAGAAAAGAATTGCTCATTAGTTCTTTGCCCTTTTCCAGATACCTGGAGAAGCAAGTATAAAAAATGTGGGATGTGTTGGAGAAGAAAACCTATTGGTCTGGAGAAGGAATTTTTCTTCAGGGTGAAAATGCAGAGAATTTCTACATATTGAGTCACATGAAGGCAAAATATCGACTAAAAAGCTAAGCAGCAAGGAAGTAGGGATTTTAAGGCATTATGAAGGAGACTGCAGAGTCTTCCCCACCTGGCAGCAACCCAGGACATCATCAGCCTATTTGGCCAGAGAGATCAAATGTTTAGTTATGAAATGTAGAGGACCCTGAGACACTTCTCGTGCCCTGTGTTGCTATTTTGTAGGGAGCTATAAAACAATATGAAGAGTTGGTAAAATGGTTTTGTTCCACAATTAGCAAGGAAGTATGGAGCATTCAGGGAACTAAGCTTTTTAAATGTCTGAGAATATGATTATAGTGCTACAGACTACAAAAAGTCTAGAAAAACACATGAGAACTGAAGATTTAAATATTTTTATATAGGCTCTGCATTATGCCCATATTTGTTTATTTTTTCCCCTAATTTTCAGTCTGTTACTTGGAACATTGCTCCTTAGTAGTAATTAAACTGTTAAGTGGCAACTTTTTCATGCTGGATCTATTCTGCCCACCCTACACCACTTTTTTTTTGAGACAGAGTTTCACTCAGTCACCAGGCTGGAGTGTGATGGTGCAACCACAGCTCACTGCAATCTCTGACTCCCTGGTTCAAGCCATTCTCCCGCCTCAGCCTCCGGAGTAGCTGGGATTACAGGCGTGCACCACCAAGCCCAGCTAATTTTTTTGTATTTTTAGTAGAGACGGGGTTTCACCATGTTGGCCAGGATGGTCTCCATCTCCTGACCTTGTGATCCACCCACCTCAGCCTTCCAAAGTGCTGGGATTACAGGTGTGAGCCACCGCGCCCGGCCCACAACTTTTTTTTAAAGCTTTTTCTTCTAGGAGCCTCTTCTCCACGTCAGGCATAAGGAGGAGGTTTATTTTAATGACTTTCACCTTCCAGGTCTTTCCAGACATAAAGGAACTAATGTGTAAGTGCATTAATTGCCAAATCTCACAAGCCACACTGCTATGATTCTTGTCGTACAGACTCTAAATAAAATCGAACTAAGAATGCAAGTTTTCCTAGCCTATATCCGGTCATGGAAACCAGTTTAGTACCTATCCTGTACCAATGTTGATAGCCAATCATTACTGCCCTTTCAAGTAACAATAAAAACTAAGTTAAGCTAAAATAAATATATCTTTCCTCTTCCTCCTCCTCTTTCTCTTCTTCCTGTTCCTCCTCTTCTTCCTCCTCCTTTTCTTCTTCTTGTCTTTCTTCTTCTTTTTTTTGAGACAAGAGTCTCAGTCTGTTGCCCAGGCTGGAGTGCAGTGGTGTAATCATGGCTCACTGCAGCCTTGACCTCCTGGGCTCAAGTGATCCTCTTGCCTCAGGCACCCATGTAACTGGGAACACAGGCATGTGCCACCATGCCTGGCTAATTTTTAAATTTTTTATAGAGAGGGGGCCTCAATTTGTTGCCCAGGCTGGGGAAATAAGCTATTATCTTAAGTTTTTAAATGTTTTTATGCAAAATATTTAATTGTTATTTTAGTAATAAGAGAGTATTTGTTGATTCTTTCTAGTGTTGCTGCAAAATGTTGAAATGTGTATAAAATGTCAACTGGGGCATATTTAAGGCAAGATATTAAGTAACATGTTGTCTTTACTCTGAATTCTTATTACTGATGTCTAAAGGCACTAATTTCTCTAAAGTTGTATCTCAAAGTATCTAAAGTCATTCCTCTGTTCCTGACTGGCATTTTCAAACATTATACCTGATATTACATATTCTTTAACATTGTAGCATAATTCCATTGTTTGAGACAAATTATGTATATGGGTTTATTGCTAATTTATTGGGAAGGTCCATTGTACATGTTGAATGAAACACATTATTTCCCTATTTTAAAAAACTGGTTTAGTTAATATAACAGGACAAAATAAAATCATATTCTATGGTACAAATAACATAAAATATAAAATTTCCTAGCATAGATCATAGGATTAAAAAGGTAAAAGCAGATAGAGCAGAAGATAGTTATGTCTAGTTTGATCCTGCTGCCTCATCACTCGTGAGCCACATGGAGAGAACTTTTCGCCTGCATTTGTAGGCTACCAGCTGTCTCTCCTTTCAACTACTACACTCATCGCCTCTCCACCTTACCTCCCATTTACTCCCCCACTCATTGGAACTTGGCTTTCATTTCCACTGCTTCACTGAAATCTCTTTGGCAAGGGTTACCAAAGATCTCTATATTGCTAATTCAACTAGGACTTTTTCAACCTTTCTGACATCTGTCTTGCATTTAACACTGTCAGTCACTCCTTGAAATTCTTCCCTCTGTCAGCCTCAGTGACAGCATTCTCTTTCTGTTGCTGCTTATCCAGATTCCTTCTTCTTCCTCTGCCCACCTTTTACACTTTGGTCTTTCATTATATGTGGTTCTTGACTTACTGGTGTTCCTCTTCTACCTATTCCCTTGGGAGTCCTGTCCCATTGGCAAACATGATGGCAGAGTATCTTCCTGCATACGGTATAAGAGGTTGGGTAGAAGGGTCTGACACAGAGTAGATTCTCAATAAATACTTGTTGAACGAATCAAGGGGTTATAGTAAAATATTTTCCCCAGAATAGACGTGATTAGAGAATCTTAGGGTCTGTGGCAGGAAAGAAGGCAATACAGAAAAACAACATTTGCTAAGTGCTTTCTTCAAAGCAACTTTATCCCACTGCAAGTTCCCAGATTCCAGCTTTCCTTCACTTTCCCCTTCTTTGGGTAGTCATCTGCCAGCAGAATGACAATGTATCTACTTCTGGCAAAGAGTTTTCTTGGGTTTCTGTAGTTGGGAAAGTCACATCAGGACTTTATTGGTCTCTTCTTTTGTGTAACAGCAATAATCATATGCACATTTACCCACCAAACAGAAGCCAGCCCTTTATGTAACCCCCAGTGTGTTTCTGGAACGTCCTCCTATGCAGAGTTTGCCTAGCACAGCTTAAAAATTGCAAGGAGGATGCAGAATGTGCTGTGGAATTGTTTGTGTGTAAAACTGTTTGACCTCTCATGATGAGAGCTTCTTGAGAGCCTGAAGCCCTGTCATTTCTGTGGAAAACATTTATCCTGGCCAACTCAAACACACGGTGTTCGAGTTGAGCACTGTCATTTTGAAGGAATCACTGGAGAAGCACTATTGAGGTAAAACATTACAAGAATCCGTTTCTCTAATAAGGACATTTGAAAGATACACTACACATTCTTATACCAACTTTAACCACTCTTCAATCCCAGACAGCAGTCAAACATAAGGTCACCAAATTTTCCTATCATACAGTGGATAGTAGAATTTAATTAAATAGGGGGCTTCTCTAGTTACCCAATTATGGGCTGAAATTTAATATGGCACAATTGCCTCTGCTTTTTACGTTTATGAAATATGCAATGTAGTTCTTACAGGGGCTCATCAATCCTGTCTCCTAGGATAAACTGCAGTATGTATGCCACAGTGGCTCCAAAATAGACCATTTTAAACGTGTTTATGTGATGGTTTTTTCTCTGAAAAGCCACGGCTAAGATATGTGAAGGCCCTTCCTCAGGGAAGTTTCCTTTGGGAAGCTTCCTTCCAAAGCTTTCTCTGCTTGGGGGATGTGAGTTTCCAACTCATTCTCGGATCCCAGACAGAGCTGAGATACTGTACAAGGTAACCTTTAATTTGAGCCCCTCTTTCCCCTCAAAACAACCCCCACATTCTTTCCTAATGTAAAGATTTCCAATAACAGCACAAAACTAGCAGTTAATAATAGGTCCCAACATGTAAATTACAGTGGTCTCCAAAAATAAAGCTTCATGGGGGAAAAATTTGCAAGTTACCACTGTGAGGTAGATGCAGTAAAGAACAGTTTCCTCACACCATGGAAATCTGGATGTCTTTGCACAACTGGCAGACAAATATTCTGAACACAGTCCTTAGAAATGATTTTTTTGGTGTAAACCAAATTATGACTTTTCCCTACCTCGCCTCTCTGTCTCCTTCTCCTCAACGAACCTTACAATTAAACACCCAAAGCTTGTTCCTAAGTCTTTCTTTACATTTCTAGAGAGCAATTAAAAAAAAAAAAAAGGCAAAGCTGTAATCCGTTACCTTCTTAGCACTTTGTCTAAGGTGATGACTGGGACCATGTGTTATTTGTGAAGTTTTCTTTCTTGCCAACCAGCCCATAAATGCTTACATCCTTGAGATCCTTAGAATAAGAGTGCTTGTTAAGGATTTCAAAAGAAGTGCTCCCAAGAGGCCCTCTTAATTCATACATTCTGAATAGCTTCCTCCCCCACTAAGATTCTCTACTCTTTTTATTAATACTACCAAGGAACACTGGGCAGGTTTGTCCAAAGAAATCCATTTAGAAATTCCATGGAATAGAAAGTTCACTTGTCTCTTTAATTCAGGTCTTAAGGAAGGTTGAGTTGTCACCCTCACCATGGGGGGGATCAGTGATCCGGCCTTGGAGGGCTTTGTAATTTTTATAGACCTCTTGCCTTCATCTTTATTTCAGAATTAACCGCCTTCTTATCTTAAGTCATTTAGTTCATGGACTGCTTACTCTTGGTGAAATATCTTTGTTGAGGACTCTGAAGGTTTTCACTTCAGAGAACAGGACAGCTGAATACCACATTGTGCATGGAGGTCAAAGGTCGGCACTGGAGAGAAAACCCAGCTAATGCATTGTGAAAGACCTTCATTTTTATGGGTGAGTTTTCCATGCATGTGAAAGTAAGCACATCTCTCACCTATTACAAAGCTTTGAACAAAAAAAGAACGAAAAGAAAAAGGAATCTTAATTCTTAACCAATAAGTGGATGAAGTAAAGATCTTATTCCAGAGAAACAAACCATTCACAGGTGTTCAGGCAAGGTAAAAAGCCACTCATGACATGCCCCAGGCATGACATCCTGCCCACTTACAGATGAAGAATGAATGCAGGAAAGAATAACAGGGAACTGAAAGGATTTAAACTTCTCAAACCTTCACCTGCAAATGCCAGCTTTACCAAACATTTTTGAAAGGCAGATGTTCTACTCAGTTTTTACAGAATCAGGTATTGAAGTGTCTATAGTGCTTTGCAAATATTAATACCTGACCATTTTCGTAACCGGTTATTGCTTTCAACACCCCATGAGATTTGGATTGCCATATTTCTGTATCAAATCCTTACTGATGCACTTTCCATTCAGACAAAATTCCATTCTCTCTAAACTGTCTTATACCCATTATGTGCCTCTCAACTGCCAGCGAACTTCATTCTTCTTCAAAGGGGGGAAACTAAGGCTGGAAGATTTGCCCTCAGTCGTGGAACAAATCAGTGAAAAAGCCAGCATTAGATGTTTAGGTGCTTTATCTCTTCAGTGCTTAAAAATGCGCTCCAACCTGGGCTGGATATCAAACATATACTTAGCAGGACATCAATCCTTTTCCTGGCTTCTCTGACATGTTATTTTACATATGCTTTCCTCAAGATGCCTCCTGCCACATCACCTCCCCTAGGTTGGAAGGCAGAACAGTTTTTGTTATCTAAAGATACATATCTTAGAGAAAAATAACAATTTTGAGAACACAGGAAATGACTGGCTAGGAAATTACTTTTGGTATTAACATGCTTTTCTTGGGCAACTATGAGTGAAATTCCTGTTCTGAGGCTTTATGATCAGTCTAGGACTTTTGGCATAATCCTTAAAGAAGTCAAAAGAAGGAAGATTGAAATTTAAAGAAGAGAAAGTTAATCAAAATCAAACTGGTTTTGTTTCTAGAGGAGATGCCTTCAGGCAATAGACAGAAATAAAAACATCCTGCTCTTTCTTCCATCCTGTTCTGACACAGGGTAGATCCAGACCACTTTTCAATTTAGTAAAGGGGTCCTCACAACTTCACCCCACCCTCCAGCCCTCCTCCAATCTCAGAAAGGCAGGCGGGCCAAAAATTCCTGCCTGCCTTTCTGAGATTTGGAGGTGACAGCCCCTCTGGGCATCAACCAAGTGGTAGGTGTGAGTAAATATAAGTTTCATCAATTATTACTCCAAAGAGTTGAAAATGAATAAATACAAGCTATGACTTGGTCACTAAAAATATGTCCTCTGTCTCACTTAGGGAGAGCTTATTTAGATCTCATACAGATTTGGAGAAAGAAAGACACAGAAAAGACTTAATTTGGTGGCTTGCAAGCCCTTTTTTAAGAAGAGCAATAGTTTTTACTAACACTTTAACCGGAAGTCCTCAATGTATGAAACAGGTAAACACAGGGCTGCTCTGTTTGAAAAGGAGGCAGAGGCACCAAGTCCACCTGCCCCTCTTCCTCCACTCCCCACCCTGACTTGGTCAACTCTCATACCATGAACAGTTTATCTCAGTCATTTCTCCCCTATCACTGATGCACCAAGTCATCCAGGCAGATGGGTGTTTTTCTGCTTTGGGAGACTTCCGGGGAAGGGCTTTTCATACCTTCCTTAGGCACTCATTACATGTAAAACCCTTGCAGCAGTAGGTCTTATAAAAAATTACACAGAAGGTTGCCAGTGAACCTCAGTGTCATTCAAAGTACTAAGACCAATAGAGTTTTTCCTGATACACTTCTGCTTTTCCAACTTGAGTCTTCACACCCATACCTACAGTGCATTATCAAGTCCAGTGTCAGTTTCTTTAAGATGGAGCAAAATTTTAACAACATAAAGCAATCTGAAAGCGAAATCCTCTAGAGTTTTATAATCTCCTCTAACCTTTCCAGTCCTACATAAAACTCAGCAATATGCCTTTTCTCTTCTTTTCATTTTGGAGACAGAATTGCTCTGTTGCTCAGCTGGAGTGCATCTCGATGTCATAGGCTCAAGTGATCCTCCAACCTCAGCCTCCTGAGTAGCTGGGACCACAGGTATGGGTCACCATGCCTAGCTAATTTTGCTTTTTCTTTTCTGGAGAGACTGGGTCTTGCCATGTTGCCCAGGCTAGCAATTTCCCTTTTGAAACATCCAATATAGTCTTTATGGAAACAACTTTCTTTTTATGTTCGTATTTCATCAATTTATGTAATAATTAAATTATCCAAGTTCAACTGGCATAAACAGGTTTGGGAGCAAATGCAATTCTAGGAAAGCATTCAACTTGATTGGTGGAGCAGAAGGATGCAGGCACACTTGAGAGTAGCCTGTTGGCAACCTGTGCTCCGTGTGCAGAAGGCACACAGTCAGAGGGAACAGTGAGCAAGTTGGTGCAAAGGCTGTGCTCTATCTGATGCCCAGAACCATTTTGGAAAGACAAAAGTGAAATTCACAAGGCTGAAGACATCATCACAGCTCCCCTTCTGACTTTTGCTGCTTTTCAATATATTTCTCTTTGCTTCACTTCTGAATATTTTGCTAAATGGGGATGAGGAAGTGAGGCTAATAACTGTTACTGCTGATTCATTGGGCTGAAATCACATGGCCAGCATTATTTAACTTTATGACATTATTTCACTGGTAGAATTATTCTCGGTTAGAAAGAGTCTTTTTCTTTTTTTGAAATGGAGTCTCACTCTGTTGTCCAGGCTGGAGTGCAGTGGCATGATTTCAGCTCACTACAACCTCCGCCTCCCAGGTTCAAGCAATTCTCCTGCGTCAGCCTCCTGAGTAGCTGGGATTGTAGGCACCTGCCACCACACCTGGCTAATTTTTGTATTTTTAATAGAGACAAGGTTTCACCATGTTGGCCAGGCTGGTCTCGAACTCCTGACCTCAAGTGATCTGCCTGCCTCGGCCTCCCAAAGTGCTAGGATTACAGGCGTGAGCCACCGCACTGGGCCAGAGAGAGTCTTAGTTCAACTTTATAAAAGGGACGTGGGGTAGCTAAGAGCCCTACCCGAGCAGACTACTATGTCAAAACCAGACACCAAACCCAGGAGTCCCAGCTTCTTTAGGGGGCTCCTGTAGGCTCCACTGTCTCCCTGGCAAAGCAAATTTTTTTCCAGGGTCTTGTGGACTCTCTGGGGATCAAAGCTGCTTTTACAATGAATAGCTCTGTGCAAATTCCCAGAATTAGTTTCTCAGATAGCAGGAATGCTCCTAAACGAGGTTGCGCATGAGTAAGCAATGATTTCCTCCCTCCTGCAAGAGGCTCATGGCTAGTTTCTCAGACAGAGGACGTGACTGGCCACTTTTGCCCCCTGAGGTTCTGAGGCCAGGGGTAGAGCTTGGTGGAGGCTGGTAGGTTCCCTGCTGAGGTAACTGAAGTGCAGCAGCCCAGATTCCATCTCCCTTTCTAAACACTCCACACATGCGAATGCTGGAGGAGCACAGCTTTGCCAGGGATTTCCATGTGAAAACCCCAAAAAAGAAACAACTTGAAATATCATGGCAAACATGAGATGCACCCATAAAAGATGAAAGCAATTGCTATAAACCACGTGAAAAGCTGGTGTTATTACATATACCTCCTCCTTCACACTGAATTCATAAGAGTGAGAGGAGGACCCTTTTAATGGGACAAGGAAAATTAATAAATTAACATACTGCTCATATACTGCAAAGGTAATAATTCCAAAACACATTATGAGCACTGAGAAGAGTAGTCTTTATGAAGTTTTCTCAGAGAGCTGCCTTTCCAGGGAAGGCAATCAACAATCTTCCCCAGGACCAGCTCAACACTAGCCTAGAAGGCATCTGCAAAGTTGTTAGGCATGAATCCCATATATTGGGGACCCACTCCGGTGGGGTTGCCATAAGGAGCTCTGGGTTCTGGAAGAAGGATCCCAGGATAAGCATTCAGTAACAGCTGGCACAGGAATCTGAGTTGGCAACCCAGGACCTGGAAACTACAAGGATGTTTACCTAGAACTTATGAAGAGAGAAGCTTAAATGGGGGAAAAACAGTACAAATTATGGGCACCAAATACATATATAATATAGGAAATGGGAAGAAATGGCAGAAACTTCCAGAACATGAATGTGTAGCATAATGTAAACAAGAGATTTCATTAGGGAACTTTTTCCAGACAAGAGTGAGGCATCCATTTCCAGGGATCTGATTATCCACTCAAGCACTGCCCTTCAACCACATATCAGAGGGAATAAATAGGAGCAGGGTCTAGGATGTGTACCCTGGAACACCCTCTGCTGTCTTCGCCACTGTGTCTAGGGGCAAAATTCCAGAAATCCATGGCACCCAAGAATAAATCCCAAGTATGTGTTCTCCTTCAGGGCTTTTGAGCCACAATTCCACCCCCTGGCAGAAATACTACTTCTGTTTTAAAGCTGTTAAAAACCTATTTTTAAAATCATACAGTTGGCAGATCACCAAAATCAAAACTTGATAGTCTAGTATAGTCTTATAGAAGAATTTAAAATAATCCATGAGAAAATGTTCCAAGCCTGAAAAAATAACACTTTCACACACACACCCGCACACAGGCAGGACCATGTGTGTGCGCACTGGGGCAACTGCTTGCACAGTCCCAAGAATGGGGGCCCAGGAGGATGGTAAAGATGACAGAGTGGGATGGGCCATATGTTCCAATTTCTTTATACATTACCTATTGATCCACTGCCCCATCAATTCTCTTCAAGATTTATCTCAGGCCCAGGGCTCTTCTTCTTCCTCCATACCTGAAAGTCTCCCTTCTTCCTGAATAGTGTCTCCAAATTTCTTCATTTTTATTTTTTTGAGACAGGGTCACACAGGCTGGAGTGCGCTGGCATGATTAGAGCTCACTGCAGCCTCGACCTCCTGGGCTCAAGTGACCCTCCCACCTCAGCCTCCCGAGTAGCTGGAACTAATTTTTTGTTTGGCTAATTTTTTGTATTTTTTTGTAGAGATGGAGGTTTCCCCATGTTTCCCAGGCTGGTCTTGAACTCCTAGGCTCAAGCGATCCACCTGCCTCAGCCTCCCAAAGTGCTGGGATTACAGGCATGAGACACTGGACCTAGTCATTCTCTCCAAATTTCAATGCAGTCTACATTTGAACTTCCGTGAGTTTCCCACACTCACTGCCCTCCTAATGTGCTGCTCCTTGACCTGGGCATAAATCTTCCTTTACATTTCTGACTTGCTTAATTCCTATTTCCAGCTACTGTTATTCCCCAATAACTGTTAAATACCCAATTCTATTACAAGTTAATCATAGTGTGGATTGGAATAGGTTGTCTTTTGTTATGTTTTTAGTGATTAACAGAATTTCTTGGCACATAATAGGCAATGAATAAATACTTGCTGGTGGATTTGCTTCCATTTTATGTACCTGTTATGTTTCAGGTGACATGATTTAACCTAATCGGAAGGGCTCTGTGTGTGACATGATACAACATAAATATGGTATGTCCAAAGCTGCACTGCTATATTAGTTCTTACAATGGTATCCTATCAGCTATTTTTTGTTATCATCAAAAGATCATTACTAAGTTCCACATATACAACACTTGGATAAAATCCCCTAGCCCCTAGAAACTTATAATTGGACAAAACTATCACCATATGGTGAGTAAATATGGGGAAAATATATATAGATATGTCTAAAAGCAAGGCAAGGCATGGTGGCTCACACCTGTAGTCCCAGCAGTTTCGGAGGCTGAGATGGGTGGATTGCTTGAGCCCAGGAGTTAGAGAACAGCCTGGACAACATGGCGAAACCCTGCCTCTACAAAAAAAAAAAAAATAGCTGAGCGTGGTGGCATGCACCTGCAGTCCCAGCTGCTTGGAGGCTGAGGTGGGAGGATTGCTTGAGGCTAGAAGGCAGAGGTGGCAATGAACGGTGATCGCGCCACTGAACTCTAACATGAGTGACAAAGCCAGACCCTCTCAAAATAAATAAATACAATAAAAGTAACTTCCCTGAAGGCTGGGGAGCCTCATTAGCAGCTCTTCTTTCTAGGAAATGACCATCCCAAAAGAAACTTGATTTTCAAGCTTGTAGAAAGTACCCAGCTCTTTAGATTTACATTTAGTCTAGGGAGGAATGGCTGTATAGCCAGCCAGAGCTGGGTTTGAATTTCTGCTCCACTACTTACTGACTGACTTAGGACAGGCACTTTCCCTCCCTGAACATATGTGCGCATCAGAAAAATGGTCACGTCACCATTAGCCTTTCAGGGCAGCTGGCAGAGTAAATAAGGTAACAAAGAAAACACCTATAAAGCACCCAGCTTGGTACCCAGGAAATCAGAAGTGGATACACAACTTTCCTCTTCTCCCCTCTTTTGAATAACTCATCCATTATTCAAATGGCACCTGCAACAACACACTAAGTAGGAAAACTGGTTCGTGAGAAAATTCATACTTGCTGTATATCCTTTGTAAGTCCATGGGTTATATCAAGCATTCCTTGATTATGCTCAATACTTAAGGACCAGTGGCCAGGCTGTTGTATATGTGTGTACATATGCATGGATATTTGATATTCTTTCTTTTTCAATATTTCTTACCCAATCATGAGTCAGAGCCTTTATGGGATAAAGGCTTCCTAAGATGTAAATGTCCAAGAATTGAGCATTTCTAGGAAATTCCTGAAGCATCCCAAGAAAGTTAGGCTGAGGATGAATTCTCACATCCTACACATGCTCCACAAGTGTAGAATTATTCGATTCTGCTTCGATGGAAAGGGCAAGGGCAAGGACAGCCTAAGGACAGTCTGTTATTCCATGAACTAAACATGAGCTGACACTGACACCCAGGTCCAGAGGAAACAAGTCAGTGACACTATCAAAGACCTCCAGATAGGATTCCTCCAGACAGCAGTGAAAAATTCATTCAGTTGTTTGTCTCAGAGGATTCTGTCTTAGATATGAAGTCTGTGTGACTGATGAAGGCACAGTGATGGTGGGTCTAGGCAGAGAAGTTGGAAGATGACACAGAACCTCTCAGTTGGGAAAAACTTCCCCATTTTTCCTCAAGCTCTTGTCCCTCGGGAAAACTCTTAGTTTCTCTTCAAAGCGCTAAAGAAAATGCTGCCTCCTCTAGGAAGCTCTCCAGGGCCACTCAAAGTATGGCGCCTGCTTGCTTGGCTTTCAGTTACTGCACGTATGACCTGGTATCACAGTTACTTGCTGCCTTCTGCCTCCTCCACCAGACTACATCCTCCTGCATTATCCCCTCTCACATTTCTCATGGGTTGAAATAATATATTTAAAGTATTTGCTAACATTGATTGATCTGTTTTCATTGCAAGAAAACATAGGTCCTAAATGCAGGGACTATGGTCTGCCTTACTGCTCACTATTCTATCCCCAGTACCCAGAACTTTGCCTGGCATCTGGGAAGTGCTCACTAGAGTTTGTTGAATGAATGAATGAATGAATGAATGAATGAATGAATGAATAAGTAGAGGTCAGTTTCTTAGGGTTCTGTTTGTTTCTCCAGCACCCAGCATAGTGGCTGGCACAAAGTCGTCAGGGAGGAAAGGTTAAATGAACAAAATTGCGTTTTAAAAAATCATCTTTTAAGTTTTAAAAAGTGGTCTATTTTTATGTAAATTGCTATCCAAACCAGGAATGTATAAATATGCCATCCTCATTAGCATAGAATTTGGACTGAATAGAAACCTGAAGATGGGCAACGAAGAATTTAAGCAAAAATTAGAGATATATTCTAAGCTGGGAACTGTTCCATGTATTATACTCACAGGCATCCTCATTGGAGTCCTAGTAAGACGGAAGAAAAGATGCTAAAAAAACAATCTAAAGAATTTGGGAGAGACTCTTGCTTCTGGGAATTACTTCACGTGGTCATAATTTCACTTATCAAAGCCCACATGTTTAAAGCATTGTGCTCTTCATGTTTTCTCATTGTCATTTCATCCTAGTAAGGTAGATCAATCAGGAGCTATACCCATTTTTTAGAGAGGAAAACTGAGGCTAGAGGCTATGCAATCTCTGTAAGGTCACAAAGCTAATTAGTAGTGGAGTGAGTTCTAAATCAGGTCAGCTGACTCCAAGTTTAGTAATCTTCCCACTCCCCACTGGTTGGGTGGCAATTATAATCTTCACTTCATTCCAACTACAGCCCCGGGCCAACTCCAAACCTTTGCTGAGGCCGCCAATTACTCTCAACTTCTGCATCTTCAGCATTTAGTATTCCTGGGACCTCAATTGGTATTGGTAGGAATAGTCTCCTTATAGCATAGTAGTTAGGGGTTGGCTTTAGAGTCAGACAGACCTAGGTATGAGGACAAATCCCACTACTGTGATCTTTAGTATGTTTACTTAACCTCCCTGTGCCTCAGTTTCTTCAACTGTGAAATGGGATGATAATAATATATACCTCACATGGTTATTGTGAAGATTAAATGGAAAAATGGTTACAAAGCACTTAGTACAGGTTGTGTTTTACAGCCTCATGTTAAAATGAGAAAAGGTGATTAGCTGAGATGTTAGACACGGACTGTCCCCCCTATTAAGATGCCTTCTGCTCATTAAGTCCCCCCCTCATTCCTCCCAAGCTCAGGGCAGGGGCTTTGCAGGAAGAGGTTAATCCAGCAAGTGTGGTTTGCCTGTGGTGTGCGTGCCTAGCCCCATAAAACCCTCTAACGAGAGGCAGCTCGTTGGCTTGGCTGTCCCTAGGCATTCTGTCCTCTCACAGAGGCTGAGTTTGTGCCAAGCCGAAGCCCTCTGCCCCAGGGAGTCTCTGTGGGTTGAGTCAGGCAACTGTAGTGAACAAGTCTTGTTCCCACTGATCCCCAGGCTCTAGCTAAGGGTTCTTTCCAGGAGGGAGTCTAGGAGTGCTGAATGGGATAGATGCCTGGACTTCCTGCTTGGAAGACACTGAAGGACAGTGTTTGCTGAGACAGGAAGAGAGGGAGTCTCCAGGAGAGACCATAATGTTTGAGACACACAAGAACAGTGCTTGTGGGCACAGTCTTCCACAATAGATGGAAGAATCCCAGGCATCCAGACAAGAAAGACATCTGCTCTGAAACAATGAAGAGGCCATGGACTGATCACGGCTCACTCATCAAAAGCTGGTCATGGAGATACCTGAGGGCCAATTAAGTCATTCACCCAGATACCCTCACATCTTCCCAGTGCTGCCTCCTTTGGAGTTTAAGGGAAACCTGATCCTGGAGGGTAAGCATCTCTTTGATCCCTGCTGGCCTCAGCGAAACATCATTTACAGGGAAAGTTTTGAGCCCTCCCTAGAGCAAAGGCTTGGGCTAAGCTCTCCCTCTGTGGAGTGGAGCCAGGCTAGTTAAACTTTATATGTGAAGTGTGGCAATTTGAGGAATAACCTCCACTTTACAACATCCCCTGTCTCCTTGCCTACCAAGAGCAATTGGCCTGAAAGTCTTGGGCTTGGATGGAAAGGAAACCACAGGCCTAACCCAGCTCCACCCTAGCAGGCTGGGTAGTGTAACATGACCTGCCCCTCAACCTGGGCTATGGCAGACAGGTACCTGCCCTGGCACACCTGCCCAGAAGTCTGTTTCTGGTAAGGAGGTAGGTGAGTATTCAATAGCTATGGCCCCAGGATAGGGCACTAAGCTCTCTTTATAAGGGCAGGTTCCCCTGAGATGGAGTTGGGTAGAGGAAGGAGGCAGGGAGAATATCAATTCAAAAGAAAGAATGGGGTAACCTAGAAAAGGCTGTTGAGTAGGAAGGAAAGAATGATAGGCTCAGAGAAAGAGCATTGGGGTCACTTAGAGGACTTGCACACCCTCTAGGCATTGGGGAAGCAAAGAATTTAAGAGTAGAAGCAGTGCAAATATTGTTTGGGTGGCAATTATAATTTTCCTTGGGCACACCCTATGTGAATCTGAAGTAGGCTCTAGTTGGGGTGGCAGAGGTGGAGGAAAGAGAGGAGGTTATGAATAGTTCCTTCCCTTCGCCTTCTCCAGGACCCTGTGAGCTGTCCAGGACTCAGCCCAGGATCTCACCTGAAGTCCCTACATGGGTCTATTCTCTGCTCATAAACTGGTTCCTTTTATGACACCACCATACCTACCAGTCATTTTGGCAAAGTGACCCCAAGGACCCAAGTCACATTCCAGGGGCTGCAGGGCTGCATTCTGTCATGCTATGGTAGGGGGAAAAAGTTTGGGGTCAGCGGGCCTCTGGCTTCCAAGGGGCTCCTGGTGCCCACGGTTTTACAGGGCAGGAACGGAGGCAGAAGATGCCTCTCTTTTCAGGCCTTGCCCAATGCTTTGCTTTTCCCCTAGACCTTTGTGTGCACAGTTGCAACTGAGCCCCTGGAAGGTAGTTGGGGCTCCCTTCCAGGCAATATGAGGAAGCAGGCGCATGTTACAGGGTGCAGGTCCGGGTTGTGTGAGGTTTGAGGTGGGAGTGGCCACAGCACCAGGCATAGGGCCCAGCCTCCAACTTCCCAGGTCTGCGGGAGGCTGAGGGGAAGGAGTGTGTATATGGAATGAGAATAGTGAGGTGGGAAGCCTCCCCTGCCCACCCCCCTGAAAAAAAACAGAAACCCCAGCCCCCTTTCTCAGGCCCGTGGAATTTCCTAATTCTCCCTTGGAAGTGCAGTTTCCAAGTCAGCTCAGAGAGTCCCAGGGCCAGCTGTGGTTACACTCACTTCCCCTTTATGAAGGAGCCTCTGTGCCTTGCCCTCACCTTACAAGACCAGTCCCTCACTGTGCGTCTCCCCAAATTGCCCGGCTCACCCCTTCCCAGGGTAGAGTACCAGGCTTCACTCTCTCTCGGAGGAATTCAGCCAGCAGTACGGTCACAAATTCAACGTCCCGTCCCTCCCGTTTCATCCTTCCGCCTCCCACCACCTCCTTTAACCCCAGGACGACCCCCGGAGCTTCCGGAACTAGGGTGACCTTGGCAGGGCCGCCCTGGGGCTGCAAGCCCCTCCTCCTTCCACCCGCCTGGTCCCCAGGACCCCCGACCCTCACAGCCCGAGCCCCCAGGCGCCACAGCCGCAACCATCGAAGTTCAATCAAGTTGCGCTATTGTCTCAGCTCCGTCCAGGTCTCCTGGGCGCCTAAGCTCCTTTCCTTCCCTTTCCCCTCCCTAGAGCCTTCCACACACTCACTCCCAGCCCCAAATGCCCAAAAGCCAAACGTCCAGGAGCTCGGAGGCTCCGGCGGCGCAGGCACTCCTCTCTCTGGCGGAAAAGCGAGCGCGGCCAAGACCCTCCTTCTTGCGGACCCCACACCCACTGCCCCGAGACTGCAGCTGCGGCGGAACTAGGGGGCTGTGGCTGGGCGGGGGGTGCCACAAACCCGACCCCAGCTCTGCGGTCTGGCGGTGAGGCCGGGGGTGTGGGGGCGCTTACCTGCGGGGGAAATTCACGGTCCTTCCGGATCTGGGCAGAGGCAGATGAAGCATCTTCCCCGGCTCAGGCGGCCATTCACCGGGTGGGCACCCAGTGCCCCCCAGGACCGCTCTCGCCCGACACCCGGGGACACCCGAAAAGGTATGAGCTGTGGGCCACGCGGAGGGTCAGAAATCGAACCCTCGCCTGCCCTCCGCTCCCTTTTCTCCCCACCACCCGGGCTCGTACTTACGGCTCCAGCTGTACTTAAAGTGACAGAGCCCCATTTCCCCGCCGCTGACTTCTGTCCCGAGCCCCAGCGATGCAGGCTGCGAGCGGGCTCTTTAACGCCCAGAGCAGGTAGACAAAGAGCCACCGCAGCCTCCTCCGTTCCGGTGGCCTCGGAAGCCTGGAGGTGCCGACGGGGCTGGGGGCTCGACCTCCACCTGGGCTGCTCTGGAATTAACCCCTGGGATGCCAGCTGCGGTCCCTTGGGCTCTCTTACTCGCGCTGCACTGGCAGGAGGGGGTGTGAGCAGCGAGTCACTTCTCTCTGGGGCACGGGTGGGTAAGGAGTTGGGGAGGCCTGGGCAGAACCTTCTCCATAGAGGGCTTTCTCTCAGCCTCCTCCTGGCTCCTTTCCAGGCTTTTAGAAATTTCTAAAAATCGGAGCATGGGTCAGTGCATTGCCTAAAACAAGGTCCGTGAAGGGGTGTGGTGGGACACGAAGGTCCGATGGGGTACATATTGCCAGAGGTTGGCTCAGGACCCTTCTGCTCGCAGCCGGGAGCCAAGTAGGATGGTGCGACCTTCTGATGTCCTAACAACCTCAGGGGGTGGGGCCCAACATCTCTCCAGCATTCAGGAGACCAGAGATTAGGTGAGGTGTGCTTGCTGGGGGAAGACTGTGGGAGAGAAACAACAGCTCACACCACCCAACGATCTGTGCCTTTATCCAGGATCCATTTTCAGCTGACTGTTTAGGAAAAAAACAGTGGGATCCAGTAGCAGGGCCCTCCCATTGGGTTCCTCCCCACTGAGGGTCCTCCTGGTAACTTCACTCTCTTGGTTCCACAGAAAGGAGCCCTGTCGGGGAATTAGCCTGCTGCCCTCACCCTTGCTTCCTCCAGTTCTCACTCTTGGCTCCTGGAAGGGGTTAAGTGTCTATGGTTGGGTCCCAATCCCAATGTGAACTGGGCAAACTGGGAAGCCTACATTTTAGAGATGGACAAATTATACCTGCAGTTTCTTTAAGCGACAAAAACAACAGCAGCAATTTTTTAAAGCCCCCTAATGTGCTGAACTAAGATGACTTGGGACCACAGAGCAGTAGTCTCTAGTGTTTGGGCCGTTGGATGTGACTGAGCCACACATACAGATCCAGGTCACATGTGTTTTCTTAGGCCTATCTTTCCAGGCCTCGGTTTTTACAGATGTTAAGGGAGAGGTTTGCACTCCTGAACTCCTCCTCCTCGCTCTCACTGCCTTTAAAGAGGTCTGGGTGGTGCTTTGAGTCCTAGGAATAGTCCTTTCCCAAGCCCCCCAGCAATGCAGGCTGCCCCTACTATTTTCAGCCCACAGGTCAATGAACTTTGGGTAACTGGACAGCCCATCTGCCCCTACTACTCTAGCTACCCAATGCCACTGACCTGGGGCTGCAGCTCTGGGGTGATGAACCACAGTTCTTAGAGGGCGGAAAACCTCAGCAGAGGGATCTCCGTTTCCGGAGAATGGAACAGTTTAAGTTGGAGGAAGGGTCTTTGTTTCTGAGGTTGCATATTGTGGCCAAGTTTTCCAAATATGCTTGATCAAAGGGGAGTAAAGGGCTGCAGTGATCCTAGCACCAATTCCTCAGACTTCCCCCTAGCATAGGGGATAGACAGACTTTTATTCCCTTTACTCTGTCTAAGTGGTTTAGGTGGTAAGACTTAGAAAAGATGCACCAGCTCCCAAGCAGACCAGCTCTGAGGGGGAATCAGAGCAAGGCAGATGGTCCTCTCACATATTCTTCCATTTCATTCCAGGATGATGTCCCTGGCCAAACCCTATCCTGGCTCTCCTGTTCTGATAATGTCCTGAGCCTCCCATCCTCACCACCACCCAAAACAGGGTGAGCACAGTGAGTTCTCTAGGGAGGCTCTGTCCATGCAGCTGTGCTGGAGCTGGCCTGGGTCATCTGGGGAACAGCTTATAGTGACGTGCCATAAGGGATTCTCTTTAGCCTCAGCCAACATGGAATCCTGAATAAAATGACTTTGTCTCAGCCAAAGGAATGTCATCAGCAGGGGATGTTTTTCTCCAGATCTAGCTGTAAGCTTTCCATAAGGTTTCCTCCTTTGTGGTTTTCTCAGCAGGGCCTGGAAGGAGGGAGATCTGAGGCCTGGAAGGGGTAGACATAGGGGTTTACTTGGAGGGACAGGGGTCTTGTGCATGGAGCTGAGCTGTTCCTGAACATTCCCTCGCAGCCCCCCAGAGACCATGTGGCTCGATCCCTCATCCTCATACCTGGAGGCCTGCCCGCCCTCCCACCCTCCTCCCACTGTGTTTCACCTCACACAGGGACTGGAGGAGCAGATCATAAAGAGAATAAGTCTCAGCCAGTAGCTCAGCTCAGGGCAGAGGCTGTCAGCTGAGTCCCCACTGAGCATTCTGGGGTATAGGGTCTGTACACCACCTCCTTCTTGGGACTGATTCCTGAGATGCCAGAACCCAACAGAAGGCGAGGTTCCTGCTATAGGTTCCTGTTTCCTTCTTGATGAGGAGGGTAAGTCCCACAGTAGTGTCTACCTTACTGCTTGGTGGAGGTTATTGTGGGCTTTTATAGGGGAAAGAGCAGGATCCCAGAAGCATTGCTACTTAAATAAATAACATGCAAATTAGCACTTGCTATTTTCAGTCCACAGGTCAAGGCACTTTGGGTAATAGGCAGCAGCACTGAAGAGAAATGCTGTCTGGGAGTTTTTTGTGAAAATATGAAAACACAGCCTCCCCTGTCAATGGGGAGCTCCCGTGCTTGAAGGGGCCCTGACCTTCCTTGCCTGTCATGAGGGTGTGGCAGAGTGGAAGGGATATGGTGGCACAGTTGCCTTGACTACAGTGGGGATGGGGTATGGGGGACGGGCAATGCAGGGGTGACTGTGAGCATGACTGTAGCCTGGGGCGCAGGGAGTTGGGGGCAGCTGAGGGACACATGGTAGAGGGGATAACACCTGCTGAAAGGGAGCTGGGAGTCAGGCACTTGTCCAGAAAGAAAACCCAGCCAAAGAGGGAGAGAGGAAAAAGGCCTATCTATCTCACATAGGCTTCCTCTGTGCTCCTGTGGGGCTTCTCTTCAAAGAGCCCTTAGGAGCCATGATCTCATTTGTCTCCCATGCCAGCACTCTCACAGCAGCTCTTTACAAGGGGGAAACTGAGGCATAGAAAGTCCAGGAAATGTCCAAAGCAGAGGGCAGAACGCAGACTAATATGCATGAGGTCCCTCAGCCAGATTCCTGGGAGGGCGTAATTCCCTCTTCCTTCCCACACCTTCCCCACCTAGAAGGATCTCTGGAGTCACCTTGGCTGAGGCCCAAGGTTCTTTTGGCTAAAGTTTCATTTCCAACAGAGACATCGAAAGATAGTTTATGGGAGGCTCTCCTTGTCTCCTGGAAAATAATCTCAGAGGCTGATGTGGTTGTTTAGAATGGGGTAAGAAGAAAAGGGAAAGACTTGAGAGGCAGTTTGGTGTGCTCTGAATTCCAGTGTCACTTGCCTGAGGGTTTCTGGGTTCCAGGGTCACCTGTCTGGAGCCTGATCACATACCGATTTCCTGGTGAGCCCCAGAAATGAGACCCTTGAGGGGATTAGGGTCCCAAGGTAGGTATCCATAACTCTGTCCACTGACCTGCCCTCATGTCTTCTTGTTCCCATCAATCATGAGGCTATTTCATTCCTTAGATGGAAAAGCCCGTCCTTGCACAAGTTTTGGCCAGTCAGAGAACGTCCCCCTGGGCCTGTGGGTGACAGCTGGGCCTGTGACTCCTCTGCATCCTAGCCAGGCCTGGTTGATAGCATAATAGCAGAGGCAGGACAATGGGCATTTTATAGCAGAGTGATTAAAAAGAGAAAGAATCAAATCAGAGTGGGGGGCAGGGAAAGGAAAGAGAAAGGAATTGGGAGAGGGACTTCAGTGAATTAACCCTTTCCATACTGTGGCAGGATCAATGGGGAATTACCTGGCCACATCCTTAATCCCAGCTTTCAAAAACCTACTCTCAGATGCCCCATTGACCCAACTGAATCCTGAGGGAATCATCTGTCATGACCTTGACAGCTGTCTAGGAAAATAATTTCCAGTCTCTGTGTAGCAGAAGTTTTCAAAGCATATTCACGTCTATGAGTTTATTCTATTCTCAGACAACCTAAGCAGGTATTATTATACTTGCTTTAGAACATTAACAGCAAGAAAGATTAATAATAGAGTGGCCTAGTTTGGCCACAGGTTTAGAAGCCACAATGACTTGGGTCCAGGTCCAGGCAATGGATTTCTTTACCATTAGCAATGCCTGTGTCTTCCAGAGTTCCTCATGCATGAGGGTGGGGAGCTTCTCTCCTTTCCTGTACCAGCATGACTGCTGTCTTTCCTCCTCAATCTCCAGGCCCTTCCTACAGGAAATGCCAGGTACCCTGGATCAGACCCAGTTCATGTGGTCAGAAAATCCAGAACGTTCGAGCCAAAAAGGACTTTAGAGAGCATCTAGTTCAAACCCCTCATTTTCACAGAGGAGAAAATTAGGCCCAGACAGGGCAAGTGACTAGCTCAAGACCCCTCCACACAACTCAGGTGTCTTGATTCCTGGGGCAGGCTTCTTTTCACTAGTCAGTGGCACTACTTCTTGCCACTCCCTCCCTGGGGCTAGTGTGGGGCTCAGATGGACAGGTTTGGAAGGTAGATGGGAGAATTTGAACTGGGGTCACTGGGAGTCAACAGATGCACAGTGGAGTGTTCCAAAGCTCAGCCCTAATCTCAGCTGAGATTTCTCTGGGGTAGCAAGTCAGCCAGCTGGAGGAAGGGGTCCTGGTCCCAGCTGTGTTACTGTTCAACAAATATTTATATAAACTTCAAGGAGACCTGACTTTCTCACCACCCCCACAGTTGGGAGGGGCAGGAGAGAGGGTAGACCCTCCACATCTTGTATAGTGAGCTACCGTCTCAGTAGTCCTAGCTGATTATCCTGCTTCCAGTATCCCAACACATCAGTGGCTTTGTGTGCTTCTGAGAACATGAGACAGAGGACCATAGGAAGGGGTAGGGGAGAGGGGCTGCCTCTCCAGTAAGGGCCTGACGGACCCTCACCCGGGGTCACAGGGTGTGTGTGAGTGTGTGTGTGTATGCATGTATACAAACCCTCCACCTCAAGAGGCTAGGAGCAATCATTTCAGATCAGCTTAAGCACCCATTCCACTGCACTCCATTGCCAAATGGGATCCCATAGCAATGGGATCCATTGCTAATTTGGATCCCATATATCTGTGAAACAGAAATGACACCTCATACAATGTATTGAGAAAGTACTGTAAATGATCTTCTTCTTCTTCCTCTTCCTTCTCCTCTTCTTCTTCTTCCTCTTCTTCTTCTCCTTCTTCTTCTTCCTCTTCTTCTTCTCCTTCTTCTTCTTCCTCCTCCTCCTCTCTTCTTCTTCCTCTTCTTCTTCTTTTTTTTTTTGAGACAGGGTCTTGCTCTGTCACCCAGGCTGGAGTGCAGTGGCATGAACACGGCTCACTCCAGCCTCAATCTCCAATGGCTCAAGCGATCCTCCCACCTCAGCCTCCAGAGTTGCTGGGACCACAGGTGCAAGCCAACACAACCAGCTAGCTTTAAAACTTTTTGCAGAGAAAGGGTCTCGCTGTGTTGCCCAGGTTGGTCTCGAACTCCTGGGCTCAAGCAATCCTCCCGCCTAAGCCTCCCAAAGGGCTAGGATGACAGGTGTGAGCCATCACACCTGGCCAATGTTATTTTCTTTAATCCTCAAAACCATCTCGCCACCTCCACTTCTATCCCTGGTGTGAGCCACCATCTGCTCTCACCTAGCTAACTGCAGCAGTCTGCTTTCCACGCTTCCTGGTTCCCCTGGTGTCCCTGTGGTCTGCTCTCCTCAGAGCAGCCAGACAGACCCTTTGCAAAACATGTTGGATCACATCATCCCTCGCCCTGAAATCCTCCAGTGGCTTCCTCGCTCTTGGAAGAAAAGCTAAAGTCCTCAGCATGGCACACATGGCCTCTGGCTACCTGGGACCTCATTCTGGCCACTTGCCCCCTTACTAACGCTCCTTCAGCCACATTGCAGTTCCTTGAACTTATGCTGATTCCTGCCTCTGGGCCTTTGCACAGACTCTTCTGTCTGCCTGGACAGCTCTCTCCCCAGTTATCTGCATAGTTTATCAAAGAAGCCTTCCCTGACTACCCACTCTCAAATACCCACTACCCTATCACTCTCTGCCCCTTACCCTGCTTTATTTGTCCTTATGACACACAGCACCACCTAATTTATTGCATGTTTATTTGTTGGCTTGTTTGCCATTTCTTTTTCTCTCTTTCTTTAATTTAATAATTTTTTTTTAAATACAGAAGTTTTCACAAATTTGGGTGTCATCCTTGCACAGGGGACATGCTAATCTTCTCTGCATTATTCCAATTTTAGTATATGTGCTGCCAAAGCGAGCACTGCCATTTCTTTTTTGTTTTGTTTTTTGAGACAGAGTCTCGCTCTGTTGCCCAGGCTGGAGAACAGTGGTGTGATATCGGCTCACTGCAACCTCTGCCTCCTGGGTTTAAGTGATACTCATGCCTCAGCCTCCTGAGTAGCTGGGATTACGGGCACATGCCACCACGCCCGGCTAATTTTTGTATTTTTAGTAGAGAAAGGGTTTTGCCATGTTGGCCAGGCTGGTTTTGAACTCCTGACCTCAGGTGATCCACCCGCCTCAGCCTCCCAAAGTGCTGGGATTACAGGTGTGACCCACCACACCCAGCCATTTCTTTTCATACACGAATTTAAGAGTAATGCCTGTTTTTTCTCCTACCACATCTGCAGTGTCTGGTATATATTATGTGGTCTACAAGTGTTTATCGAATGTATAAGCAAATATCACAAGGTGGGCATTTCTTTCAGATAATAACACCGAAGCACAAAGAGGCTAAGTAATGCACATAGGTAGTGAGTAGCAAACCGAAAATTATATCCAGGCCAGTTGGGCTTGAATGTTCCATCTACTTTGCTACTGTGCCTCCCAAGAGCAGGAAACTAACCACAAGGACCTGTGGAGATAAAAGAGATTGTATAAGCCAGCAGTGGTGGCTCATGCCTGTAATTCCAGCAGTTGGGGAGGCCAAAGTGGGTGGATAGCTTGAGCCCAGGAGTTTGAGACCAGGCTGGGCAGTATGGTAAAACCCTGCCTCTACAAAAACAAAACAAAACAAAACAAAAAACAAAAATTAGTGGGTATTTTAAAATTTAAGAATTAGCCTGTACTACATTTTAAACTTAGCACGGATTAAAAGTAGCACAGTGGCACTTGCTTGTAGTCCCAGCTACTTGGGAGGCTGAAGTGGGAGGATTGCTTGGGCCCAAGAAGTCAAGGCTGCAGTGAACCATGATTGTGCCACTGCACTCCAGCCTGGGTGACAGAGTGATGCTTGTCTCAGAAAAAAAAAGAGACAGAAAGAGAGATATTGCATAGCTGTTGCCTTCCAAACTTCAGGAGTATCTGATCAGAGCTGGCGAAGGGTGGTATCTTTTAGTTGGAACCTCACACAGGGAGCTCCTTTTCCTGGCTAAATCCAGAAAACAGGGAACATCAGAGGAAAGTTCACTCCAGAATGGGCACAGGGCAGCTGGCTATCCCCCAGGGCCCCTCTGTGGAGGCTCATTGTGGCTTGGAAAGGGGCAGTGACAGCCAGATGATAAGCTCTGTCCCTGATCTTCTAATAACACTCAACAGAATGTCAGCAGTCCTGGGAACCCCAACTGCTGGAAGTCCCACCACCTGAAATTGTCCATATGGCCATGTATGTGTCATATGGCCATTCCTGAACTGCCCTTTGTCATCAAACCCACAGGGGCCAAGACAGAAGCCAGACATCAAAGTAGGGGAAGAATGAGAGATTGAGGCTGAGGAGAGGGGCTGGAAGAGGGTGAGCAGTCAAAGAGGGCAGGGTCTAGGTCAGAGATTTATTCCTGTCTCCCAAGCTGGAGAAGTCTCAACAAGAAAGAGAAAAGGCATGACACAGACCCCTTTAAGTAGGAGCTGGCCAAAGGAGAAGGGGTGTAGGCTGGTGAGAATACACTCGCCCTGCTCTGGGTCACACCCCACCCCCGCCAGGCTGAGCACAAGGTCACTCATCTTGCTCTGGATGGGCCCCTCCACTTCTCAGACACTCTCTGTGCCTGTCTGGTTGCCACACACCCCCTGCACATCGGCGGGCCTGTGTCCTCAAACAGTTGATCTTGTGCACACACAGCCTCTTTGTATCCAGCCACCTCTCACACACATGTTCGGATGGGTCTCACACAGTATCTGTCTGTCTCTCATTTCCACTGCTTGGCGTGCACATCACGAACCCGCTGACTCTGTTTTTCTACTGCACATGCCCCCGTGTCAGCCTCTCCCACCTTGTCTCTCCGTGATCCTGCCCTGCATATTCAGTGAGTGTTGATCTGCCTCCAGTGTAGCTATGTGCTTTCGGTCTCTATGGGTCTGACTCTTTCCTCTGGCCTGCTTTGCAAATCTATACTTTTATGCCTCTTCCTGTGCTTGTTCCACTGTCACACCGATATATAGATAACAACCATTCAGTCCTTCAGCATCTTTGGACCCCTAAACCTTTATACTTCAGTAGGTAGTTCCCTCTGCCTGGCCTGCTGGCTTTTCTTCAGCTGCAGTGAATGGCCTTTTACTGCCCGGCCAGAGACATCTGATAGCCCAGAGGCCAGAGCTGGCCCCTCGTGAACATCCTGGGACAGCTCAGCCTTTGAGCTAGAGGCAAACAAGGACTTGTATTCACAGAGGCTTGGGTTGCTCCTTCTGCCCTTGGACCAGAGTTCCTGACTGTGGGTACTTTGTGGCTCCCCAAAGCAAGACTCTATCCTGGAAGATGGAGAGGTCATGTAAGGGCATTCCAGGAGGGGGTCTCTAACAGTGATTCATTGGTCAGTCGACAGCATGGCCTGAGAACCTACACTGCTAGGTGTTGAGGGGACACAGAGGGAGAGAAGACAGAGTCTCTGTCCTTGGGAAGCTCCTACTCCAGTGGAAGGCCTGTGATCCCTGCCCCTGACATGCTCACAGGCTTCAGGGACACCAGGGCTGCACACAGAGGGAAAGGCTTCAAGGAGCACATGGTGAGGCAGCAGGTGTACTGGAACATGCGCAGAATGCCGGGGGGAGAGGCCTGGGTTCTGCTCTGGTGGGGCCAGTTTGAGTTATGTGATCCTCCCAAGCCAGTTAATCCAAGTTCTAATTTCTTCACTTGTAAATTGGGTGGGGGATGGGGGGAGAATATCGAATTCACATTAAATAAAATAATGCCATATTAGTGTGTGCAAACCATGCATGCTAGAATCATAAAAGTGCAAATTACTGCAGTACGCATTATGCACACAAGTGCCAGGACAACCCAGAGTCCAGTGGGATGAATCAGGAAAGGCTCCCTGGAGGGAGGGGATTTGGCAAAGATGGGTGGGCAACTGGACATCACCACCCAGGTGGAATAGCTGGCCATAGATGATGGCCTTTGTAGCTTCGGTTTTCTAGGAGCAACCAAGGGAAGGGATGGATGTAACATTTACTGACACCTGCTGCATGCCAAGTGTTATTTTTTCAGATGGAGTCTGATCTCAGCTCACTGCAACATCCACCTCCCAGGTTCAAGCAATTCTCGTGCCTCAGCCTCCCGAGTAGCTGGGACTACAGGAGCCCACCACCATGCTCAGCTAATTTTTGTGTTTTTAGTAGAGACGGGGTTTCACCATGTTGGCCAGGCTGGTCTCGAACTCCTGACCTCAAGGGATCTGCCTTGGCCTCCCAAAGTGTTGGGATTACAGGCGTGAGCCACTGTGCCCGGCCACCAACTGTATTACATACATTATATTTCACTACATGCTAAAAACAATCCTATTGTCATATTCATATTCTCGCTTAAAATAGATAAACAGCTTTCCCAGAGACTCAGAGCTGGGATCTGAACACCAGGCCTGTCATACTTCCAAACTTGTGTTCTTTCTGTAATATCAGACTACATGGAATTTTCAGGTACCACACAAGCTCAGCTGGCTTACCACAGAACATAAGGAGAAGGTTGACAATTAAAGAGGGGAGACAGTGGACAGGTAGACAGGTGGGCAGAGCTGGTGGGGGAAAAGCCAAGATCATCTCAACAGCTTCCTCGACCCTTACACATCCTGACTGTCAACCAAATTGCATGTCATCACACTAGGTGAAAACTCCAGCAACTCAATTGTAGGTTACTAGGACACACTAGAGGGAGGACCACTCCTGAGCTAGCATTAGTTGCCATGGCAACCAGAATATATCCAGCAGCCCCTCTGGAGTACCTGGCTTACTCCAACTTTTCACTAACCCTGTTGGGTTTGAACAGACACTGTTATCCAGATTAATGCTGCGTAGACTGAGGGGTGCTGCCCACTATTTTAAGAATTAAGGAGGCTGGGCACAGTGGCTTACCCCTGCAATCTTAGCACTTTGGGAGGTCCAGGGAGGATTGGGGATTGCTTGAGCCCAGAAGTTTGAGACCAGCCTGGGCAACATAGTGAGACCCTGTCTCTACAGTTTTTTGTTTCTTTGTTTGTTTGAGATGGAGTTTTGCTCTTCTTGCCCAGGCTGGAGTGCAATGGCGTGATCTTGGCTCACTGCAACCTCCACATTCTGGGTACAAGCGATTCTCCTACCTCAGCCTCCCAAGGAGCTGGGATTACAGGCGCCTGCCACCACACCAGGCTAATTTTTTGTATTTTTAGTACAGACGGGGTTTCATCGTGTTGGCCAGGCTGGTCTCCTGACTTCAGGTGATCCACCTGCCTCAGCCTCCCAAAGTGCTGGGATTATGGGCATGAGCCACTATGCCTGGATTTCTAAAGAAAATTGTAAATATTAGCCAGGTGTGGTGATGTGTGCCTGTAGTCCCAGCTACTCAGGAGGCTGAGGTGGGAGGATCATGTGAGCCTAGGAGGTAGAGGCTGCCATGAGCCGTGATTACACCACTGAACTCTAGCCTGTGCAACAGAGTGAGATCCTGTCTCAAAAAAAAAAAAAAAAAAGGAGTGTTTTGAGAGCCAGTTCACATCTGACCCAGGAATCTAACTCCACACCTTCCTCTTGTCTTTCCTTGCCATCTTTCCTCTTTATAACTGGTGGTGTTTTTGTCCCACCTATGCTCCTCTGCAGTCACTTTTCCCGTATGTGCTGTCTGAGCACAACTGCAGGTACCTGTGACTCAGACTCAGGGATTCCTCTCAGCCTATATGCAACAGGCTTGAAACACAGACCCAATGCCCTCTAGGAGCTGCTTGCTCTCTATAATGATCTCATTCATTATTCTGATCTCAACATAGTGGTCTGTTCATTTAGCTGATGGCTTCAGTCTTAATTAGGGGTTGCTAGAGTATCAAAATAAGGTTTCTTAAACTTGGAAGATGAGGACATTAAATTTGGGCTTTGACTTACATTTCAAGGAATGCTTCGCAACACAGTCTTGATAGTCTTTTAATCCTGTAGCGTGCAGTTAAATAAACAGACTTTTGAGAACAGGCTTATCAACACAGGCATACCACAGATGGGCAGAGCCATAGCATGGTTTAGAGTGAAGACTCACACTCTTAATAATGAATGGGAGTCAATAATGAATGGGAGCTGACATATAAATACCCATGCTTCCTTGACCTTCTGGTGGGGCAACACTGAGGTGTATTCGATGTCATCTCCTAGAAATCCGTAAGCCCCAGTTGCCCACAGCAGTAACCTGCACATGAACATAGCCTGTAGTGACTTCCTTCTCTTCCCTGACTCACTTTCCCACTCCTATCAGCACTTTCCGGGCACCTGCCAAATAAACCACTCACACCCAAATCCTTGTCTCAAGGTCAGCTTCTGGGGACCCGGCCCAAGACATTGTTCATATGCAAGAAACATGTTTGAGTGAGGGACTGACAGCCCAATTAGCCAAGTCATGATGGGAAAGAGGTCGTGGCTACTTGTGTGATTCTGTGTGCAGTGAGTTTAGCTATTTGCACAACAAGCACATGCTGTTCTCAGCCCAGACCCCAAACCACAGATGGGCACCATTTGCTGCACGAGAACATTGTGTGAACAGGTAAAAATGGGTCAGGACAAATCCATCTTTCTTGGCAAACAACTTATTATGTCATTCTTCCTGTGAGGATCAGAAAGACCATTTTCAAGCATGAAGGTTAATACATTCTTTGTCAAAGAATGTATTACCATCTAGAATGTGTCTGTGACAACTTAGGTCCAGCAGCTTGCTAATGTCTATCATCAAATGGCTATTGGAGAGCCAGCATTTGTTAAGCATTTATGATATCTAATGTAAGAGCAGTAACTAATTTAATCCTCACATCAATCTTACAGAGTAGGCACCACTTCTCTCCACAGTTTTCAGCTGAGGAAACAAGCAGAGGGAGGTGAAAAACTCATCCAAACTCACAGAGCTAGGAAGGAAAAGAGGATACAAACACAGGCAGCCTAGCTGTGAGTCTTCACTCTAAACCATGCTATGGCTCTGCCCATCTGTGGTATGCCTGTGTTGATAAGCCTGTTCTCAAAAGTCTGTTTATTTAACTGCACGCTACAGGATTAAAAGACTATCAAGACTGTGTTGCGAAGCATTCCTTGAAATGTAAGTCAAAGCCCAAATTTAATGTCCTCATCTTCCAAGTTTAAGAAACCTTATTTTGATACTCTAGCAACCCCTAATTAAGACTGAAGCCATCAGCTAAATGAACAGACCACTATGTTGAGATCAGAATAATAGATTTCTGTTTTATTTTATTTTATTTTTTGAGATGGAGTTTTGCTCTTGTTGCTCAGGCTGGAGTGCAATAGCGTGATCTTGGCTCTCTGCAACCTCTGCCTCCCGGGTTCAAGCGATTCTCCTGCTTCAGCCTCCCAAGTAGCTGGGATGACAGGTGCATGCCACCATGCTAGCTAATTTTGTATTTTTAGTAGAGATGGGGTTGCATCATGTTTTTGTTGGTCAAGCTGGTCTCAAACTCCTGACCTCAGGTGATCCACCCACCTCGGCCTCCCAAAGTACTGGGATTACAGGCATGAGCCACTGCGCCCAACCAGAATAATAGATTTCAAACTGACAGCTCTTTATACTTTTCAAAGCACTCTTACTATTCTTTTCCATTTGATCCTCTTAAGGCAAAAGTGATTACCTTTTTTACAAATGAACAAACTAAGATCAGAGAGGACAGGTGACTTGCTCAGTGCCACAGCAAGTTAGAGGTGTGCTTAGGATTGAACTCCAGATCTCAGAATTAGCCCAGTGCTTCTTCCCCTACACCACAGAGAAACATCAGCCAAGGCTGTGTGTATGAATCTGGAGTCAGCATTCTAATTGTTAGATATTATCTTCAATGAAGCAACAGCCATCGTCTACTTCAACTACATACTGCTTCCTTTACTATGGACCCAGTAAGTATCCCACCTTTCTATTTTATGTTAATTTTTAAAATTTAACTTTCTAGAGACAGGGTCTTTGTTGCCCAGGCTGGTGTGCAGTGGTGTGATCATAGCTCACTGCAGCCTCAACTCCTGGGCTCAAGGGATCCTCCCTCCTCAACCTCCTGAGTAGCTGGGAGGGACCATAGGCATGCGCCACCATGCCTAGCTAAGTTTTAATTTTTTTTTGTAGAGACTAGCCCAGGCTAGTCTCAAGCGATCCTCTCACCCACAGTGCTGGGATTACAGATATAAACCACTGAGCCTAGCCCACTTATTATTATATATTTTTTGAGAGACAGAGTCTTGCTCTGTCACCTGGACTGGGGTGCAGTGGCACAATCAAAGCTCACTGTAGCCCTCAACTCCTGGGCTCAAGTGATCCTCTTGTCTCAGCCTCCCAAGTAGTTGAGACTATCCATAGGCACCTGCTGCCATGCCCGGGGTCTCATTTTGTTGCCCAGGCTGCCTACCTCCCTTTTAGATTTGAAGTCCTTTCAGGAGAAAAACTGAGTTTCCTTCCTGAACTTGAATGTTGGGTCCTCCCGAGGATGGCCCCCTACTGTTCTCTGCTTCTATCCTTGGGTTCCATGAGCAAAAACTAGGCCTGGCCCAGCTGTCCTGCTAGGCGGGATTCCTAAAGACCTATCAGGAAACAGACAAGGCAAAGGCAGAAGAAGAAATAAGAAGTGGGACAACTCGCCTCCTCGTCCATTCAAATTCAAAAGGGGTCTCTTCTCTTTGTACAAACCGCATAAACCCAGTGCTCATTGCAAGAGAATTCTTATCAATGAGGGTGGCTGGGCTGGGTATCTTGGGGTCTGAGAGTCAGACGTGAGCCCCGTGGGAGGGCAGTGAATGCAGCTCCTTCTCAGGAGGGTAGCTGCAGAGGCTGGGGCGCTGACGGTAAGGCTGGAAGTGTCTCTTTAAGGCTTGAGCTCGCTGATTCTGGGAGCACAGAGCCAGCCTGGGAGAAGGCAGGGGCCTAGTTTATTTTATTTGACATTTTTCAACGTCAGGACACTTCAGAGCCAAGGAGGAAACGAATCCCATCTGTTCTGAGCCCCCAAGCACAGTTCAAGAGGACAGGCTGGGGAGTGGAGGAAGGGGTGCTGAAGAGAAAAGAAGACTGGAACATCCAGCCACACGCGGAGGGCAGGAAGCAACCTGATGAGGGAGCCAGGGTGTGGCAGAAGTCGCCAAGGAATCCTTCTGTTCGGACACACGCTTACCGCTCACTCAAGATGGAGCCTGCTGACTCTGTTTAATGCCCTGTGGCCCTTGGCACAGGTTGCAGGACAGCAGTCCTGCCGGGGCTGTGGACCTCACACCTCTATGTAACGTGAAGGGCACCCTCTGGAGTTGTGGGACTTGGCAGTAGTGTTGCTGCGTTGGTCTGCAAGTCCCCATCCATTACTGCCACCCAGCTCAGACACAGCTCACCCATTCACATACACAAAAATGGACACATTGAGAGGGAAACCCACGTTAAGGTAAGGAGCAGATGGAGGGCCCTCTGACCTCCTCCCACCAGGCACGTGTTGCTCCCATACTCAGTGCCTGCATCCACCTCTGTATGGGTACCCATCCTCTATTCCCCTCCCACACCAATGGATGCCAGGGATGGAAGGACAGATGGCTGTGAAAGTTATCTTCTTATTTAGATTAAATTCCAGACCTTCCTATTTTTAGAAAAACAAATTCCTTTTGTATTTCCAAGTGGTAAAAATGGCCCGAGCTGTCATCTAGGACAGTCAGCAGCCAACTCGAAGTTGTCTGCAGTGTCATGATTTGGATATTACCCTGGCAAGACTACTTCTAGTGTCAAGCGGGTGATCAGTCTAGGTGCCAAATTTTAAGAGGATCATTGACGTCTTGAGAGCTTCCAGAGGAGGGTGATCAGGACAATGAAAGGTTTGAAAAACTGGGTCATTTAAGAAAGTACTGAAAAAAGCTAGCGACATTTTCTTTTTCTTTTTAGTCTAGAGAATATTTGAGCTATATTAAGAACATGTTGAAATACTTGGATGAAGACTTACACCCTTATTCTATTTTTCCCAGATGACAGAATTTGAATCAATAGGTAGATGTTACAGTGAAGCAGATTTCAGCTGAATATTTAGAGACTTTCTTATAACTTAATTCTATATGATATGGAATAAGCTTCCCATCACTGTGCCTATGCAAGCCAAGGATGAAAGACTGTCTGTCAAGGATACTGTAGATAAGATTATTGTACTAGATAGGAAGATGGGCTAGTCTAAAATTACTGAGAAGCTTTAGAAAAATGTGGCTTTCTGGGTAGCAGAGGTTCTGCATTGGTAAGTCTGAGGTTTAGAATTTGTATTTCTAAGGAAACCCCATCAGCTATAAAACTCTTAGAAGAAAACATAGGGGAAAAGCTGCGTGGCATTAGATTTTGCAATGATTTCTTAGATATGACACCCAAAGCACAGCCAACACAAGAAAAAATAGATAAACTGAATTTCATCAAAATAAAAAGCTTTTGTGCATCAAAAGATACTTCTACAGAATGAAAAGGAAACCCAACCCACAGGATGAAAAAAAAATCTCCAAATCATATATCTGATACAAGGTTCATATCTAGCATATATAAAGAACTCTTAACACTCAAAAAGAAAATAAACAATACAATTTAAAAATGGGCAAACGACTTGAATAGATATCTCTCTGAAGAAGATATACAAATAGCTAACAAGTACATAAAGATGTTCCATATTACTAATCACTAGAGAAATCAAAATCACAATGAGATAACCACTTCACCTCCATCAGGATGGGTTTTTTCTTTTTTTTTTTTTGAGTCAGAGTGTCACCCAGGCTGGAGTGCAGTGGTGTGATCTTGACTCACTGCAACATCCGCCTCCTGGATTAAGGCAACTCTCCTGCCTCAGCCTCCCGAATAGCTGGTATTACAGGCACACAACACCACGCCAGCTAGTTTTTGTAGTTTTGGTAGAGATGGAGTTTCACCATGTTGGCCGGGCTGGTCTCCAACTCCTGGCCTCAAGTGATCTGCCTGCCTCAGCCTCCCAAAATGCTGGGATTACAGGTGTGAGTCACCGCGCCTGGCCAGGATGGCTATTATAAAAAACAAACAAAACAGAAAATAGTAAATGTTGGGGAGAATGTGGAGAAATTAGAACCCTCATTCATTGCTGGTAGAAATGTCAAATGGTGCAGCCATTGTGGAAAATGGTATGGTGGTTCCTCAAAAAAAAAAACAAAAAACAAACGAACGAAGAAACCAAACACATAGAATTACCATATGATCCAGCAATTCCATTTCCAGGTATATACCCAAAAAGAACTGAAAGCAGGGACTTGAATAATATTTGGACACCAATGAGCAACATTCTTCACAATAGCCGAAAGGTGGTAACAACCCATGAACAGATGAATGGGTGAACAAAACGTGGTGTATACATACAATAGAATAGAGTTCAACCTGAAAAAAGAATGAAATTCTAATGCTACAACATAAATGCTCCCTGATGACATTATGCTAAGTGAATAAGCCGGTCATTAAACAACAACAACAACAACAAAGACTGCACGATTCCACTTATATGGGTTACCTGGAGTAGTCAAATTCATAGAGAGAAAAAGTAGAATGGTGGCTGCCAGGAGCTGAAGGGAGGAGGAAAGGGAAGCTACTGTTTAATGGGTACAGAGTTTCTCTTTGGGGAGAAGACAGAGTTCTGGAGATGGACGTGATGATGGTTACACAGCAGTGTGAATATACTGCATGCCACTGAACTGCATACTTTAAAATAGTTAACGTAAAATGGTAAATTTTATGTTATATGTATATTACCATGATTTTAAAAAATAAATCCCTTTTTAAAAAACATGTATGATTATTCTGGCAGCAGCATCAGAGTCACTTTCTTCCTTCTAGTTTGCTGACTTCAGTTGGAAGAATTTGCCTTCTTTGATTTGCTGACTAATGACCCTGAAAGGGGCCTGGTCACTGGAGGGAGTAGGGAGAGCTGACTTGAGACTGAACAGGGGCTTGGGAAGAACCCTTAAATGGATGATCCCCCCACAGATAAACAGAGTGTGGAGAAAGCGCCAGAATTACTGTCATCTTTTATGGCTCGCTCGGATAGCTTGAAGCCGATTATGTCACCCAGTGGGGAGAGATCAGTTATTCTGCTGGCCCAGTGCTGGGAGCTCTTGGGAGATAGAAAAGTAAATTGCAGCAGGCCTGACGGGTGGGAAGGGGTGTCGCAGCATGGCTGAGGAGGGAAGCGCTGAAACTATCCCTACAGGGAATAGTCCTATCCCTTTTATGACTAGAGAAACAGTTTTTTAAGAAATAGGACATTTTCTAAATTATAACATCTAGATGGAAACCACAGTGGGGATGAGAAGACCAACAGGAGGCTGAGCAAGGACAGCTCAGGTTTGCACGTTCACTTAAAGAGTCGCTGGAATCCAGGTTGCCTTGTTACTAATTAAAAGGACAACACCACTTAACCATGAAAACATATAATTGAGGAGTGACTGTTTACATTAAATTACTGGGATTATAAGTTGATTCCCTTCAACTCTGACTTCTCAGATGGCCATGTTTACAGTCCTGGCAGGGAAGTTAACAAACTCGTGTTAAGGGTTACTGCTAACTGAAGGTTGACCATAAAAAATGCATGTGAAATGATCTTGTAAACTAGCATCACAGCATACAGTGAGGTCTGCTTTATGGATATTGTCATGACACTTGATTCTGCGTTCCCCATGCAAACTCCAGGCTTCCCTGGGCCTATAGCTGGGGGCTGTGCAGGGAAGGCAAGTTCTTATCCATGCTAGTCTCGGTGAACTCTAATTTTAAAAAAATGGATTCGGGAGCACACATACTGTCCAGAGGAAAGAGGATAAAACAAGGATGTTAGAGGGGGGATAAAGAGGGTCTTTCCTACCCTTTCCCCCTGCATTCCATGCCCCCACACCCTATTATCTATGCCCTGGGACTGACCAGTTGCTACTAGATCTGTCTTCACTGCTGATTCTGAGTGAGTAGGACTCTGGTCAGACTACACAAAGCTGATGGTAAGAATCGTGTCTCTCCATCAGTCTGGCACTCTAATAACAAAAATAATAATAGCAGCAAAAATAATAGCTATCATTTAGTGAGCATTTACAATAAGCCAGGAATTATTCTAAGTACTTTACATATATTAACCCATTGAATCCTCATCATAGCCCTGAAATAAGTTCTACTATTATCTGCATTTGACAGATAGACAAATGAAAGAATGCCTGGGGAGGTTAACTAGTTTGCTCAAGCTCATACAGCTAGTTAAGAGCCGGAAGTCCTGCCACTTTCCTCAGACTGGGATGTCTCCAAGCAGGAGTCCTGTACCTTCCAACACTTGGGGTATTTTCTGCCATGGCCATCAAGTGGGTTGGTGGGGTGAAGGGCTCTCAGAGGGGTTTCGTTTCCATCAGTTTGGGAGCTGTACTGGGCAGGGGTCCCGTCACCTCCATCAGTCTGGGAGCTGTGCTGGGCAGGGGTCCTGTCACTTCACCTCTCTGGAAGCTCCCTAGGGTCTGGGGCTATGGTCCTTCTAACACATGGGGGACTTTCTAAAGACTCAGCCCCACAGGGCTTGTGCCACCCTCTGCACCTTCCTGGGATTCTCAGAGGAGGGTAGCAACCTGACACTTCCTCAGGCAGTGCCTGGCAGCTTCCTAGGGCAGAGGCTGTGTGGAGCAGCTCCTCACACACTTTGGCTCTCTTTCCTGTCCAGCACAGGCCTCTGACCACAGAAGGAGCTCAGGACCTGTGCACTGCATGGCTTTTCTCTGGTCTCAGCTCCAGGCTGGCGGATCTGAGCATGAGCGTGAGGTTGGGCTGGCCCCTGGGATTTAGCAGGCAGTAAACAACTCCATTCATGCGTCAGTTGTTTTGCTCCAGAGCAGCCTCATCAGCTGGACAGGCCCTAACCAGATCCCTCCAAGTTTCTCCGCAAGGGTGGAGATGGGGGTGGGGAACAGTGGATGGCCTGGAGCTTGGCTCTTGTCTTTTCCGAGGAGAGGCTACTTTCCACTCCCTTGAAGTCTGAGATTTTTACTGGGGAGAGGCAGGCCCTGGCAGTAAGATATTAAGTCCCTGAGAAGGAAGGGAAGAGGTACTGCTGCTACTTGTATGGCCCCTTGGCGGAGGAGGGTACCAGCAAACCAAGAAGGGAGAGTGGAAGGCAGTCAGCTGAGAGGTACTCCAGAGAAGCTTCCAGAACCACTGCCTCTCTCCGGTCTCCAGGCTTGGAAGAGTGGGCCAGGATCCCCCTAAGCCCCCAGCACTTCATTCTTCCTATCCTCTCTTCTATCCTCCCAGACTAGGAGAGGACAGCAAGAATGAAGTGCTAGGGGCTTGAGGTCCTGGCCAACTCTTCCAAGGTTGGAAGGCACAGGCACAACTCTGTCAATTAAGGCAGAAAAAGAAAGAAGATGAGGGTCCCTGCAGGGCAAAGGGCAGGAAAGAAGGGTTTGACATGCTGGGTAGGGATTAGGAAGTTGCATGATTGGTAGAAGGTTTGCAGAGGAAGAAACCCAAGGAGCAGAGACTGAGGACCACAGGGGTCGGATACGGAACTGAGGAGTTAGGAACTCCTGGCAAAGGAAGTGGAGCTACTGCTGCTACTCTCTGTTTGACTAGCGATTTCACCTACATGCTCTCATTTTCTCTTCTTAGGTAGATAGATATGATGTTAATATACTTTTTTTTTTTTTTTTGCAAATGGGAAAGCAGATATAGTTGTCCAGGGTCTACACAGAGTTCGCATAAGAGCTGGGAATAAAACGCTTTTCCAAGGCTCTTTGAGCCAGTTTCTTGAAGGCAATGAGCCAGGGAGGAGGATGACAGAATGACAGCCACAGAGACCAATGAGAGGGAGGCGCCTTCATTGACCAATCAGCTCCTCGGATGTAGGCCCTGCCCACACCACACCCAAGTCTAGAATAAACCACATCGAATTTCAGAGGCAATAACAAAGTGTACACATCACACTTTTGTGTGCTTTCGTCGCAGCACAGCAAACCAAAACCCCTGTTTTGGGTTCCACTCCACTTTTAAGGCATCCCATCCCAGTGGTCTTTCCACCATCCTCCCCGCGCCATCCAAGAAGGCCCTGCGCTTACCCGGTAGTGATGTCGTCGTCTTCCGTCATGGTCTTGCCCATGAGGTCACTGTCGCTCATGTAGCCGGACTTGAGGTCCACCTCATCTGAGTCCAGGGACTCGACCAGCTCCAGGCGGGAGATGTGGCTGAGCTTGCTGGGGCTGCGCATGGGCATGGTGTGGGAGTAGTGGGCCCGCTCCCCGTGCATGTACCAGGCGGGCGTCCCCTCGGAGCGGCAGCTCCCACCCACAGAAGGTGCGTCACCAGCCTGCAGCCGCGGACTGGACTGGCCGTAGCGCCATGAGAGAGGGGACGAGCGGTTGGAGAGGCTGGACACGCTGCGTGGGTTGGCGTCATCGCTGTCATAGCAGGTCGTCTCCAGGGAGCTGGGCAGAGAGCAGAAGGCACTACTTAGTCCTTGGCACGGCCGCTGTGTGCTCTGTCCCCTCACACGCACCCCAGCAATGCCTCCCCTCCACCTACAGGCCCTCTCACCTCCTCCCCACCTGCCCAAGCTCCACCTCCTCCATGAGGCCTCTGATTGTGTGTTACCTTTGTAATAAGTTATCTGTTTGACAAAGGAAATGATCTTAAGTGGCTAGGGAAGCAATCCTGTATACTATTAAGAGCCTAGATTGTATAATATGACCTGGGTTTGAATTCTTTTTTGCTATTTGTTAGTAAGTGAGCTCAAGGAAAGTAATTAACTGAAGCTTCAGTTTCCCCATCTGTACAATGAGGATAACGGCATAAGAGCTACCTTACAGAGTTGTAAGGATCACATATGTACAGATGGAACACAGTGCCTGGTATATGGAAGGGGGCAACAGATCTAGGGGCAAGTGGGAGAGACTGGTCACTTGAGCTTAGAAGGCCTTGATCATTTTGTTAAGGATGTGTCCATCATCTCTTTTCTATTAATTAGCTGAGGGCTAGCTGATTCCCAAACATCAGATATAGGAAAGCTGAAGTAGAGTGCAGAGGATAGGAAAAGTTTTGGGAATCTTGGCTGTATGGCAGGTCCCCAGTAAGACTGGTCCAAGCCACAGGCCTAGGGCAGCAGGGGAAGTAGAGCCTCCCCAGAGAATAGGGCAGCCTTAACTGGACAAAGGAGAGGACACAGGGAACCCGACATGTGGGTGAAGCCGAATGTCCAGAGTCTCAAGCCTCAGGCCCTGCTAGACCAGGCCAGTGGAGCAATGCCCAGGTTAGTGCTGGATGGCCTGAGACTAGGGGAGCCTGGGGGCCTAGGGAAGGAGATAGGAGCCGGGGGGCTGCAGAGAGGAAATACAACTGGAATCTGAAGGGGTGGCTTGCACTTGGGTTCAGGCTGAGCCCCATAATTCCACCTAGCCTAGCAGTGGGGTCAGCCTAAATCAGCCTTAGGCAGGGTCTCCATAACTTGTCCTAACTTAAGCCAGACAGGACTAAGTAAGTGAAATGGGGTTTGGTGGCCAAGAAAGCTGGGGCAACTGAGGCAATCTGTGGCTGGACATGAGTTGTCTGAACCCAAGCGATCATTGGTCTGTGAACACATCCATTGCTTAGCCACTTTGGGGGCTGGAATGGGAGTGGGACATTGATTTTTCCATTCTGATTTCTATCAAGTTTCTTGAAAAAAAGAAAAATTTCCAAAGTTGTCTCTATTGGACCTGAAAAAATATGGTCTTATTTTCTGATCAGCAGCACTTGAGGGATCCAAACGCTCTTGAAACTGAGTGTGCTGGGGTCCTGGCAGTAGTCCTGTGGGCAAGATGGCGGAGGCTCTGGCCGGGCAGGGCTATCAGTGGCGGCTGCTTCTGAACCTCTGGAGGGCTTCCTGACCGGGTCCATGCCAGGCCACTCCCCTCCCGGCCCTGCCAACTCTTTTTACTTATTTATTTATTTTTGACAGGGTCTCACTCTGTTGCCTAGGCTGGAGTGTAGTGGTACAAACACGGCTCACTGCAGCCTTGACCTCCTGAGCTCAAGTGAGCCTCCTGCCTCAGTCCCAAAGTAGCAGGGATGACAGGCACACATGAGCACATCCTGCTAATTTTTGTATTTTTTATAGAGATGGAATTTTGCCATGTTGTCCAGGCTGGTCTCGAACTCCTGAACTCAAGCAATCCTCCTACCTTGGCCTCCCACAGTGCTAAGGTTACTGGCGTGAGCCACTGCCCCTTGCTTCTGGCAGCCCTTTAGGAACCCCTTTGTGTTCTGCAGCTCTGCCTTGTACAGTGTCTTGTTTCGGCTTCTAATTACCGTGGATCTAGACATCACATCTCCTTGGACAGAAATGGACATTCCCCAAAGCCAGAGACTGTGGTGATGGTGTGACTTTGCCTGCCTTGCTCACTCACGACTGTATTTCAGCACTTTGCATGGCGCCTGGCCTGCAGCTGGTGCTGAAGAATGAATCAAAGAGGAGCAAACCCACGATGGATGTGTAAATAAAAAGCAAGGAAGTTCTCATCAGAAAACTCAGGCCAGGGCCCTATGCAGTAAGTGCTTGATAAAAGCAAGCTGACCTTGACCACGGGATGAGACATGGGAGGAAGAGGATGATGCTAACCATACTGAGAGGGTGGCGGAGATCTCCAGGGGAGCTGGTTTGGGTAGTTAGCCTACACCATGGTTATACACTGGTGTGGGAGTGAGGGCTGCACTCAGCATTTGTGTTCCTCAATTCTATTCCTGGCCTGCCCCTGTTTAGTTCTTTGTACTAAAAGTCCTCTTCCCCTATTCCACAGCTCTCTCTTTTTTTTTTTTTCAATTCCCCTAAACACATCTCTAGACATCTCTAGACCTAAGCTGGTGAGGAGGATTCTAGCTCAGATCCTCAGTTCTTGAATTCCAGCCTGCACCCACCCTTCAGGCTTGCCTCTCTCTGGGGAGGACACAGTTGCACTTCCTCTCCAGTCACAGTCTGACCCAGACTTTCCTTGCTGGGGGAAATGAACCAGTAGAAATAGAGGAAGCAGCACAGCAGTAAAGGCTTCTGAAGAGGAATGGAATCTAGTTATCCTGGGAGTTCCTGGGTGAAAACAGCCTTGCAGGAAGCACACACTAGACTATAAGCTCCAAGGATAAAGCTTGTGTGTGTTCTGGGGAGCCAGTGCCCAGCGCTGCGCCTGGCACACAGCTGGCATGGGTTCTGAGCATGCTGAGTACAGAACCCACCCTCATCAGCCAGTGTGACTCTGGCAGGTGCCTCCCTGCCCCCAGCCTCATTCTCTAACCCAGGGAGTATGTATATATCCTGCCTACTTCCAGGGCTAAGGGAAGGGCTCATTGATAGAAAGCACTTTAAAAAGTAAAAGAGCCGGTCGGGCGCGGTGGCTCATGCCTGTAATTCCAGTACTTTGGGAGGCTGAGGCAGGTGGATCACCTGAGGTCAGGAATTCGAGACCAGCCTGGCCAACATGGTGAAACCCCGACAAAAATTAGCCAGGCGTGGTGGCACGTGCCTGTAGTCCTAGCTACTTGGGAGGCTGAGGCAGAAGAATCATTTGAACCTGGGAGACAGAGGTTGCAGTGAGCTGAGATCATGCCAAGGCACGCCAGCCTGGGAGACAGAGACTCTGTCTCAAAAAAAAAAAAAAAAAAAAGAGCCATAAAAAGTCAGGGAATCATTGTTTTGGCCATCAGTGTGGAACACGAATAATATAAACCAAAGTCTAAGAGAGGAAGTGGCTCTAGGTCCACAGTAAACAGAAAAACCAGCTCCGGGGCTCTTGGTTCCTTTCCTATAAAGGGAGGCAGAAGCCAGAGGCCTTACACTCTCCCCCTAAACCAGTCAGCATTATGCAAAAGGCTTGATTTAAGCCTCCCCTTTCCCACTAGAAGCAGAAAACAAATAGCGCCTGCCGAGGATCAAGCTGTCCGGCTTAACGGAGGGGCTGGGGGCTGGCTGCTCTGAGTCAGTGGCACCAGGAGGCTGGAGCTGCTACTTCTGTCCCACTCCTGTGAGTGAGTCATTTGGGGTGTGACCCTCTCAGCAACTAAGCACTTTCTGGCTTCTTTGGCATGAGGCTGGTGGGTGACTTGGTGCTGAGAGATGTTCCAACAATTTCCTTGGATGGGGAAAGGCAGATGTCCAAGATTTCATCCGCTGGGTCCTAAACTGATAAGCCAAGCTCTGCCAGACCCCTGTTTCACTTGGGTTCCTGCTGGGGGCTTAGGGCTATGAGGGATGGCAGCAAGGGACAGATGTAAGGGGATCCTGGAGCCCCCACTATCCACCTTTTTCCAGGACTTCCTTGGTCACCTCCCTTTCAGTAGTCAGGGATCTGCTGGCCTGAGCAGAGGTAATCCCCAGAGAGTTTTGATTTATCTTATCATTGAAAATATTCGAGATGTCTGGGAGTAAAGGGCTGAGTGTCCAAGATGAGGGCATGGGCTGGGGATAGGGGGAGGAGTAGTACAAGGAAGGAGAAGGAGAAGAGTCTTCTAAGCAGGAAGAACTAGAGCCAATGGCTGGAAGCTACTGAAGACTAAATGCAGTTCCACATCAGAGTCACTGCAATCCCACAATGCACTGGGGTGACTGAAAGGCAGTGAGTTGGCCGGGTGTGGTGGCTCACACCTGTAATCCCAGCACGTTGGGAGGCCAAGGTAGGTGGACCACTTGAGGCCAGGAGTTCGAGACTGGCCTGGCCAACATGGTGAAACCCCATCTCTATGAAAAATACAAAAATTAGCTGGGCGTGATGGCACACAGCTGTAATCCCAGCTACTTGGGAGGCTGAGGCAGTGGGCGACAGAGTAAGACTCTATCTTTAAAAATAATAATAAAATAAAAAGCCCGTGTTAAAAATAAAAAAAGGAAAGTAATGAGTTCTTTGTCATTGGTGGTATGTAAGTATGTCCATGGGTGTGCTCCCATCCTCAGAATCCCAAATGGCCACACCCTGGGTTAAAAAAGTCCTTTACCACTGCCCCTGTGTCCCAACTTTGCTCTCAATTTTCCGGCCCCAGGAGTTGGAGAGGAGTCTACTTCCAGTCTAACTGGGGAGGCTTCCTAGCCCTCACACAGCCTTCCTGCCCCACACCCCCCATGATTTCCCAATCTGGTGGTCTGTTCTCCCTCCCTCTGTCCCCAGAGCTTAGCCCAGCCCTCTGCCCCACTTGGAGCTGACAGCATGAGCTCATCTGGGCAGTCCAAGGAGCCAGCAAGGGAAATTCTGAGTCACAGCAGAGCCTGTGGCCAGGACTTTGCTCCAGAGAGAGGTGCCGTGGGAGGGCTAGTGCCCCATGCAGCTGGAGGCTATGAGGTCTCTGCAGGCAGTGGGCTAGGGGGACACACCTAACAGGGCAAGGAGCTGGGTGACACTGTGTGGGCCCCGTTGAGCACTCAAGCCTCCCTCAGTGGCTGGTAGAAGAGGCCAGGGGCCACCTAATTGACACAAGAGTGAAAAGATCCAGGTGTTGAGAAGGGAACTGATTCTAGAACCCTAGTTTGATGGAGACTCAGGAACAGGAAGACAGCATGTAGTAAACCTTCTCTTGACAGATTGAGGAGACAGAGGTCTAAGGAAGGAGATTGACTATCAGAGATCACACATTGAGCTGTGTAATGGCTCCCACTTCCTGGCTCCTAGACTAGTGATTTTCAAGCTGATTTGCTGAAATGAAATGAAAAGCTCAGGCACAAGCAGATGGAAGACAAAGCCAAGCTTCTCTTGTTGAGATAAATGGATTTCCTCCTCCTTCCGCAGTGGCTCCACGCATCAGGCCACCTGGCTGACCTGACAGAGGTGTGGAGGGACCCGGGGGCCCTGCCCTCTAGAATGAGGTGGAGAGCCAGGAAGGCAGAGGGCATGACCGTCTCCGCAGCTCGAGCTTACCTGTGAGTCACCTGGGACCCCCGCAGGCTGGACATGGTCTCTTCCAGGTTTTGTCGGAGATCCAGGACATTCTGCACTGTCCTCTTTCTCTGGGACTCTGGGTCTGGGAGGGAGAGAAGGAAGAGCTGGGTGAATGAAGAGGACTTAGTGCCGGGATCCTGGGGGTCAGGAAGTGGAGATTGACAGTGTCCCCAGGAGGCTAGTCCCTGGGCCATGATAGTCACCTCCCTCCTCCCTTTCCCAAAGACGACCAACAGAATGGGCCCTCTCAAAGGCCCTGGGCATGTGCCCTTGAGCCCTCTGAACCCCAGACCCTGGCAGGGGGTACAGGCATGGGTTTCTGTGTCTGTGCACTGCTTTCAGAGCCCCCAGGTAACTGCCTCTGCCTCTGGCTTTGTTTTGGGGAGGCCCTGCTTCTCACAGCAGAGGTCTCGAGCAAGATTTCTCATGGTTGAGATAAGCTAGAACATCTGCCTGAAACCGCCTCTCCAGGGTCGTGCTGGTAAATGTTTAACAACTGACTCTCAGAGAAAGGGGACACTGATGTATAGTGTTTGCCAATGTCCATGGTATAAAGCCTCCTATCATGGCCACTTTCAGTCCACCAATCTGATGTCACTGACCACAGTGTTAGGAAGAGGTGCTAACAATCGGCTCTGGGGAACCAGTACAAGCTGGCTTCGGCACACCTAAGCCCAGGCATGGACTGGTAATATCTGGGGTTGCTCTATGGGGTCCCGGGAAGTTAGTTCAGATATAGCCTCCTAAAGGCCAGGTGGCTGGTGGGAGGTAGGAGGGATGAGCAGTCATTTTCTGGAGCTTGAACTGAGCTCTGGGCAGTCCTCACACAAGTGGTGCAATCCCGAGTGAGGAGGATGCACGGGTGTGACCCAATCCTCAGAATCCCAGATGACCAAGAGCCATTTTATTCAACCCTGCTGTCCAGATATTAGCCTGGACAGATGAGAATCTACAACAGCAAACAGAGTGAAAATAACATCCAAATGACTGAGAGGTGCTTGAGCATGAAGGAACTCAAAGAATGTTCTCCTTCCTTCCTTCAGGCCATCCAGTGAATCTTTATCAAGCACTTACTTCATATCAGGCACCACCCTGGGCCTGAAGACAGTATGATGAAGAGAAGCTGGCTCTGCGCCATGGCTTATCTTTCATTTTTGGACCTAAAGTCATGAATGGAACCAAGTCCCCCAGTACCTCCCTAAAAGACAATCTGCAGGAGAGAGTAAGGGAATGACAGAAAGATGATGGCAAAACAACAGAGAAAACCCCAGAACTCTGGCTCTCCAGGCTACTCCCTTTTCTCCTCCATCCCCAAGCCTTCTGTCGCTGCTGCAGAGGCCAAACGCCCCCTCAAGTCCCTCCTCAGCCCACAGACTCCGCAGGAGTGTAAGGTTCTTTTAGCTGCCAGAGGGAACATTTCTGAATCTCTTTAAGAGGTTTTATTCTCCCAAGACTAAACTCAGGCCGGCTGGCAGGCGGCTTGACTGTCTTGTCAGGGAGGGGAGGTTGGGTGGGGTGGGCAGGGAGCCTGCGTTGCCCTCTCCAGAGGCTTTTGGGCACCTTTTCTGAAAACTAGCTCCACACCCAAGCCCAGCCATCCCTCCTTTCCCCTCCCAGGGGGAGCTTCTCCACTCCCACCATCCTCTCATGGTCAGCACCATGAATCCAGGCCTCCATGCTGGTGGCAAGGATCAGGGACAAATGGCAGGCCACCATGCCAGTGGCCTAAGCTCTATCCCCAGTCCTGGCATCACTTCTGTGGCCGCCAATGCCTATTTATCCTGGCAAGTGTCACCTTGTAAGCTGCTCCATGGCTTTAATTGATGGCTTGGCGTGAAACACAGACAGGGTCAATTTTTTAGACTCGCCAAGAAATAAAATTGAGTTCTAAAATGCCTATGTGGGGACTAAGAACATGGTGCCAAGGTGTGGGTTACTGGCCCAGGGTGATGCTTTTTATGGGCTTGGCAGAGATGAGGGACAGGCACACACATCTCCAAGGGGTGTGTATTCTCAAAGAGGAAGGTGATCAAGAGTTACTCAGAGACTTCTGTGTGTGCCAGATCCTTTGCATGCATTATCTACTTGAATTCTTGCAACATTTCTGGGAGATTTGTGCTACTGCCCCATTTAACAGATGAGAAAACTGAGACTCAGACAGAACAAGTAAACTGCCCAAGGTCACACACCTAGCATGTAGCACAAGGCAGAGTTGAGCCCAGGAAGAAACTCGTACTTGTTTTGACATATCACAGGGCATCTCTGCACTAGTAGCATCAAGCATGGCAACTGTTGTATACAAGGTCCTTAGGTCTCGAGCAGTGGCTCATGCCTGTAATCCCAGCACTGTGGGAGGCTGAGGCCAGAGGATTGCTTCAGGCCAGGAGTTTGAGATCAGCCTGGGCAACACAGGAAGACCTTGTCTCTATTTAAAAAAAAAAAAAAAAAATTGGCCAGGTGGTTTATGCCTGTAATACTAGCTATTTGGGAGGCTGAGGCAGGAAGATCACTTGAGCCCAAGAGTTCAATGCTGTAATGAACTATGATCACACCACTGTACTCCAGCCTGGGCAATAGAGTGAGACTCAGTTTCAAAACAACAACAACAACAACAACAACAACAACAAAAAAAAAAAACAAAGAAGAAGATGCTTAGTGAACATTTCAAGAATGGATGCTACCACAGTTTTTTTTTAATTTCCAAAAACCCATGAAAAAAAGTAAAGGGATACATACATATCACATTAGGAAAATGTCTTTTTTTTTTTTTTTTTCTTAAAGGAAAAATGTTTAAACCACATAGTAGCCTCAGGAGAGTCACGCTGCATTGCCTAATGCCCCAGATGCTCCAGATGGGAGTCATAGACATCTAGGTCACAGGTTTGACTCTCTTTCTCCATATCTCTTTCATCAAAGACCTCTATGCTAGCCCTCTTCCTCAATTCCACATCAGCAGAGTGTGGTGGGACTACCTCAGAGTCTCCCAGGCTCGCCAAACCGCAAGGGTCCTCAAAGTCGCTCAATCCTGCTGTCTCTGGAGAGCTGGGAGGCTGAGGTCCAGGAAGTAGGGACTAGCTGGAGACCACAGAGATGCTACTGGAAGAACACTGGACTCCAGGCAGCTTCCCCACGGGTATAGATTTGGGGCATACAGGGGAGGAGGTTAGGGCAGGGTTTGGTTTCTTTGGGGGTGACCAGGATCTGGTCTCTGCTCCCAGGCCAGAGGGGCCCTGCAGAGGCTGCACCCTACAGCTCCCTCTGCTCCAGCAGTGGCCCCTGGTGGCCATTGTGGGTATGCCGCTCTGCTTCTCCAAGGCTCAGCCCAGGGTGAGTCTGGAGGGTTGGGGTTCCTGGTAAGTCTGGCTTCCTCCACATTCCTGGGTGACAGACACATTCCCGTGGTGGTGCAGCACACAGTCCCAGGCCAAGAGGACTTACTTGCATATAAAAGAAAGGCCTCCAGAGCTCCAGAGGCTGCAGAGGGGCCTAAGTTGAGGGGCCAAGCTGACATTCCCACCCATGACCCTGAAGGTGAATTTTTACATTTTAGCTTGAACACATGAGTAAGTTACATTTCCGAGGGAATTTACTTCACCTGTCAACCCTTATCCATTCCTGATCTTCACCTTACCCCACCTCTGACCACCAACCCATAACTAAGCTTCACCCCTTTCTCACCATCTCCTGGGAGGGTGAGGATCAGGGATCAGGTGAAGGTATCTAGGGCTTATGATACGCTGTGATAATGAGAAAAGTAACCTAAAACTTCAATGGCTTTTTTTTTTCTTCTTGAGACAGGGTTTCACTCTGTCTCCCAGGATGGGGCGGCATGATCACGGCTCACTGCAGGCTCACCTTCCCTGGGTTTGAGTGATTCTCCCACCTTAGTCACCTGAGTAGCTGGGACTACAGGCACGCCCCATCACACCTGGCTAATTTTTGCACTTTTAGTAGAGACGGGTTTTGCCATGTGGCCCAAGCTGGTCTCGAACTTCTAAGCTCAAGCGATCCTTCTGACTCAGCCTCCCAAAGTGCTGGGATTACAGGTGTGTGCCATCGTGCCCGGCTAATGTCTTGTTTTATTGGCTAAGTTGAGATGCCCTGGAGGCTGCCTCCATGTGTCTCTGTCCAATGTTTTGCTCTGGGTGTGGGACAGGCCTGGGGACAAAACAGAGTCCAGACATGGCAAAGATGGAGAGGGAGTCTTGGTAGCCCATCCCCTTCCTCAGTACACCTAAGTGAAGGACGTGCTCAGACTACTCCCATCTTACGTGGCACCTTTGTGCAAACTAGAACTAGGTACTCTCCAGTCCAACCCACCTCTAGCCAGGTCCTAGTAGAGTACAGCGTTCTCCTTCACATGATACCAGCCAGGATGCCATCCTCCCAAACTTACTCTGGGGGCCTGGGAGTGCATGCTGTCTTAGCTCCTACAGAACAGGGTCCAGCTGCAAGAGTGGTGTGAGTGTCTGTGTGTGTGTGTGCATGCATGCACGTGTGTGTGAGAGAGACAGAGAGACAAGTAGGGTTTGAGGGGGGAAGGTGGCAGGTAGGGCTCCTAGCAGGCCCCAGGGTGACACCAAGATCTATGGGGAGGAGCTCATGATGTTATCCCGGGCTGCCCCTCCAAGCCTTTCCCTGAAAATGGAGCAACTGGGGAGAGAATGTGTGTGCTACTCAGGCTCAGAACAGATGCAAGAGTCTCTCCCAACTCAGTCATCACCATGGCAATTCACAGTCACCACAAACAGCAGCATAGCCCCAGCATGCACTGGGGCATCGGAAGAACAGGATGGTGTTTCTTTCTACACACTATTGGCTCTTACACAAGACCACAGAGAGAGCATACTGTCCATGTCAAGGGTTTTTGGGCAAGGACTAGCAATCAAATACACTTGACAGACAGGTGCATGCACACACAAATCAAATAATGCCCAGCTACTCAATGTTCAACACGAGGCATTTTCCATGTTATTTAATTTGAGCCAGGAGACTGATCACAAGTCTTTTTGACTCCAGAGCCCTTGTTCTTTCCACTACAATACGGTGTTTCAAAATACATGCACATGCCTCCAGATATACACACCTACTTGTGGTCCAGCCTGTAGTTTGCAGAAACCCTCATAGAATTCTGCAATTCTGCAGACATATGCACGGAGAGATTTCTGTGGACATATCTCTCATTGTATGGGGAAGAAGCAAGAAGACTAAAACGATGCTAGAGGAAGAGAAGTAATTTAAAGGACAGCCGAAGGTGCACTGTGAGGATGAGGTAAAAAGGGTCTTTCTCTCTGTCCCAGTGTCAGAACAGGGAAATCAGGCTTCCCCAGGAGGGCAGGACTATGAAACTGCTCATCAAGAGATGGGGACAGTGATGTAGTGGCAAGAACATGGTCCTTAGATTCAGAAAGACCTGTGGTTCAGGTCCTGGGACTGCCCCCTTCCCAGCTTGTTTGAACAAGCCATCTCACCTCACTGCAGTTTCCTGCTCTGGGAAAAGGGAACGATACCCGCTTGGTGGGATTGCTATGAGGCTTAAAGAGCTAATTCACAAACATGCTTATAGTACAGTGCCTGGCACACAGTAGGTGCTCTATAAATGGTGGTTTTTATCTGTCAGAAGGCACAAAGAGGTGGGTGAACAATGGGTGCACCCTCGGGCTGGCACTGAGGCTGGCCCCTTGTCTGTTTCATTTCCTGATGGGTGGTGCACACCCCTGGAGGGTGCGGCTCAATGGACCCGACATTCTCTTCTGGGACCTTGCTTTGGCGAGGTGAGACCCTCACTCATACCTGGAGTTAGGGGTGGATGAGGTAGTAACAAAACCTTGTTTCTGTGTCATCAGGCCTGACTACCACTCTGTGAGGCAATACAATATCTTCAAACCCGTTCCCTTGGGGCCAATCTTAGCTGTGGAGTATCATGAACCTCAGGGGCCCCCTCTGGCCTGCAGTCTAAAATCTGATGTAGTAATAGGCGGAGAGCCTCCAACTGAGAGTAATAACCCCCCAAAATTCAGAGAAGTTCAGGAAGAAGGAGACTCACGGGAATCCATCACCCGGCAGTCAAATTTCCCCAAGTTCTATAAAATTTTAATTATTGTCTGGCAATTAAGTAAACTGCAATAACTGCCTGTTGAAATCTTAATTATTTCCACCAATGTTTCAGATCCCCCATTAGTGGTTTGGCCCAGGGCAGAGGCCACAGAGGACTGCGTTTGCACCTGACTTCTAGACTGGCTTCTGCTGTGAGTGGCTGGATGAGGTGGGAACCAATAGAAGGAACGGAAGTGAGCCAAAGAAAGAACGTTTTCAAGTCATGGCACTTCAGAGCTTGAAAGGATCTCATTTTGTACATGGTGGTTTTGGGGGTGGCGGTGGGGGAACAATAATCCCTCAGGCCCAGAGGGGAGGGGCCTGCCCAGTGTCACCAGGTTGTGAATGGCATGGTAGCTATCACTCTTGGCTCAGGGATCTTTCGACCAGCACTCCATGCTATGGGCTGGGGTTGAAACACACAGAGATGTGTCACCAGAAGAGGTGAACTGCAATGTAAATTCATCGTGTGAGATGGTTTGGGACTGGATCCCAAATCCAGGCTAGGCTAAATGGTCTGGAAACAAGGATTAAGCAACATAAGCAACACAACACGCACACGCGCACACACACACACACACACACACACACACACACACACACACACATCCTTTCTTAATAACTCTCAAAAAGAGAAAGAAAAAACTCCTTCCTGACCCTGTTAGACCCCTAGGGTGAAGCCTGGGTCAGTGGGCATTTATCTGCCTGTCTCACAACCAGCATTTGTTGATGATCATCTTGTGCTTACAATGAGTCAAATGTTTTTGGGAATCGTTTTTATTTCTCTCTCCTCCACTCAAGGACATAAACCTTCAAACTCCAGCCAGGGAGAGCATTGCAGGCCCACCTCAGTGCACCCCTTGGTCTAACGATAAACTCCAGGTCTCTACCCGCTGCTCAGAGCTGGAGTAGGAGGGTTCTGCTGGTTCTTGCATCCAGTGACCTTGCATTGATTCACTGCAAAGGCTCCATCCTACAGTGTGGCTGGGGGCAGGTATGGAAAACCGACAGATAACCCAGCAAGCAAATCCCCTCTGCCTTCAAGTAGAGCACAGTAACTGTCACTACAGTGACTCCATCCCCTCTCTCTACCCTTTTCTTCGCCATCTGATGACCCAAGAGGCTCTAAAACAGATGCTGGCAGGCCCCCACACCAGAGGCACCCCATTTCCATGGAGGATGCAGGCAGGGGACTATTTGTTCTGTTACTAATCCTATCTTTCCCTCATTCCCCCACTTAAGTCACAATATTGTCAGAGGCAGTTGTCACTGAACCCCCGCAGCGTGGCAAATCTCATGCTTCTTGTAGTTGAGTGCTCCTGCTCCCCAGGGGAGCTCCCAGGGTTTTCCTCCTTACCCCAGAGAATCCTGAACCATCTCAACCAGCGAGTGGGCTGAACTGGAGCCCAGCACTCAGCGGCGCTCCTGTTGTTTGCTGCATGGCAACATACACCCAGAAAGAGCCAGGACTAAAGGACTAATGTGTTGGCCACATGGGTGTGTGAGGCAAGGAAAGAAAAACTAGGAAAGAGAAGCAAATCTGGGACCAGAGAGAGAAGCGTGCATGGCCACCTCAGCCTGGAACTGCCAGGCAGGTCTCTTTCCAGATCACCTACTGTTTTGATTTTCATTGAGTGACATGGCTTGGATTAGGAACCCTTGGTAATGCATCTCCACTGGGCACTGGGCTAAGAGGAATCGTAAAGCAGGGCATGCCGGCTGGACAACTTAGAACACATAAAGAGGGTGGGGGGCGGTGGCTTATGCCTATAATCACAACACTTTGGGAGGTAGAGTTGGGAGGATCCCTCGAGCCCAGGAGTTCAAGACCAGCCTGGGCAACACAGCAAGAGTCCAACACTATAAAAAATAATAATTTTTAGAGTTCTAGCTTGGGAGCACACATGACTTAGCTGTGGGAGCTAGGGAGAATCACTTCCCCTCTTTGGGCCTCAGTTTCCCTATCTACAAATAAGAGAGTGGGAGTAGAGGACACCCAAGCCCCTACCCAGTTTTGACAGTCTGGTTCTATGGTTTTGTACTTGTCTGAAGCCCATAAAAGCATCTTTTCTCTCAGAGTATGTTAAAAAGGCAGATAACAGGGTGTCAACCCCCAGAGCTTCTGATTCAGCAGGAAGGAGATGGGGCCCAGGAATCCTCGTCTTTGCCAACCCCCACAGTGGAGGGTGTGCTACAGAAGGCCACATTTTGGAAAATCCTTGTCTCGTTGCACACCACCAGTATTGGATGTCCATTACAAAACCAGGGCTTGACTTCCTGATGTCAAGTGGCTACGCAGAGTGTCCCTGGCCTTCAGAACAAGTCTACTCTTCAGGCACAAGTCTGTTCTCTGGAAAAGCCCCCTCCTTCATCTCCAGGCTTTGGATAAGAGAAGCCACCTAGCCACCTCAGGCTTGCAGCAAGAGGACCCATCCCCAGTCCAGCCCCGGCCAGGTCCTCTGGGGGCTTTTTGCTGAGAACGGCCACAAGGGGGCGCTGCCGGTCCTCAACCGGCTGTGGCCTTGCTGCGGCTGCAGCGCAGCGAGGTGGGCAGCGTCTCGCTCAGGCTCCGGAGCCGCCGCCCAGGTCTCTCTGTCTCTCCCTCAGTCTCCTGCTTAGCACAGTTCATTTCCTCCTGGGACTCTGCACTCCTAGGGCTGACAGCCTTTCTGCAACCCCAGGCCTCGTGGTCAGGCTGGGAGAGCAGCCTGAGTTTGCAGTATCTATGATGGGGAGCCCACCCGGTTCTTGGGGAGAGGGAGCAGGGCCTGGCTTCTGGGATTAACCAACCAGCCTTGGGCACCAGGGAGGTTCTGCGGACCCACGAGCTCCACTTGGTAAGCTCTGATTCAGGGCCAAAGTTTCCGAGAGGTTCCAGCTGGCCTTTCTGCTCCAATCCCCTGGGGAAGTATTAAATAGATCAGCGTTCAAATCCATGCTCTGAGGCCTCACCTCTGCTCCTCCTCAGTGTTCTTGAGGCTGGGAGCTGCCTGATGAGCTGGGAGGAGAGTCACCCCGCCCCCTCCACCACAGTCAGCCTGACCCTTTCTGAGGAGTGGCAGCCTCTCTCTGCAGCAAGCTGAGGGCAGGCAGTGACCACAGGGCAGCCCCACGCGAATGGTTAGGTCAGGCCGAAGCCTGTTACTGGACAGCCCAGCCCTGCTCAGCCCTGTGCATAAGTGCAGCCTTTGGCAGCAAACTTGGGCCAGGGAGATGAGCTTAAAGTTCCAGGAGAAAGCCACTTAATATTAAGCAGCAATATCACCTTAGGAAAGGACTTGCCAAGGTCAAGGGTGGTCCATGAGGAGGACTGTGGGAGCAGGAGAGGGTGCCTGGCCTCGAGCCCTGTTTGGAAGGAGTGCTAGTTTGCTAATCCTGCCTTCTCTACTTCAGGAGAAACCCCTCCCTGCCCCATTTCCTTGTGAATGTTAGATTATAGGATCAGAATGTTAGGGTATAGGATCAGATAGCAGACTCTCGAACATATTCTGTCTTCTCTCATTTAAAGACTTGGACTCCCAGGCTGGGCTCGGAGGGCAGGCCTCCTGCAGAAGGTGGCCTGCCTGTCTCAGCCTGGAGACAAGGCCCTCTGTTCCCCAGCAGGCCCTGACTTTCCTGCCCAGTGAACCTCAAGGTTTACTGAAAATGTTTTCCATTAGTGATCCTGCCCAGTCCCTTCATGTGACACCCTGCTCCAGAGAAGTCACTGCTGCTGGGAGCTGGGAATGGTTGTTATAGCAACAGTTTACACAGCAGAGAGAACCATCTGCAGGCAAATGGGGACAGGAGTGGGGAGGGGCTGAGTCCAGGTGTGGATGACAATTGGAGGAGGCCCTGGGGGATTTCTGGTTGTGACACTAGTAAGATTAGTATTGGCTAACTCTTCTACAGGGCTGGGTACCAGGCACTATTCTAGCAGCTTTATGTATATTAGCCCATTTAATCTTCAGGACAACTCTTTGAGATAGCCCAGTTATTATTCCCATTTTACAGTTGAGAAAACGGAAGGCCGGGGAGGTTGAGTAAACTGTCCAACAGCAAATGGCAAAGCCAGAATTCAAACCCAGATAGTCTGACTCTAGAGCTGCATAGTCCAATGTTGTCACCACTAGCCAGAATGGAAAGAGAGACAGAGAGAGAGAGAGACAGAGAGAGAGAATTCACACACCAAAATTCACCCTTTTAAAATGTACAGTTCATTTGGGAGGCCGAGGCGGGTGGATCACTTGAGGTCAGGAGTTCGAGACCAGTCTGACCAACATGATGAAACCCTGTCTCTACTAAAAATACAAAATGAACTGGGCATGGTGGTGCACTCCTGTAATCCCAGCTAGCTACTTGGGAGGCTGAGGCAGGAAAATCGCTTGAACCTGGGAGGCGGGGGTTGCAGTGAGCAGAGATCGCGCCATTGCACTCCAGCCTGGGCAACAAGAGTGAAACTCCATCTCAAAAATTAAAAAAATAAATAAAATGTACAGTTCAATGATTTTTAGTATATTTGCACAGTTGTACAACCATAATCACTATCTAATCCAGAATATTTTTATCATCCCAGTAAGAAGCCCTGTGGCCATTAGCAGAGACTCCCTGTTCTCCCCTTGCTCCAACTCCTGGCAACCACCAATCTACTTTCTGTCTCTATGAGTTTGCCTATTCTAGACACTTCATGTAAATGTAATCATGCAATACGTGGTGTCTGGCTTCTTCTACTTAGCACAACGTTCTCAAGTTTACTCCATGCTGTAGCAAGCATCACTACTTCATTCCTTTTCATGGCTGAATGATATTCCATTGTATGGATATACCACATTTAGTTTATCTATTCATTTTATAGGCATTTGGGTAATCTCAACTTTTGGCCTAGTATGAATAATGCTGCTATGAAATTCATGTCCATGCTTTTATATGGATGTGTGTTTTCATTTCTTTTGGATGTATGCCTAGGAGTACAATACTGGGTCCCATGGTAATTCTATAGTTAACATATTGAGTAACCGCCAGACTCTTTTCCAAAGTGGCTGCTCCATTTCTCATTCCCACCAGCAGTGTAGGAGAGTTCCGATTTATCCACACCTTCACTGACACTTGTCATTTTCTCTTTTTGATGGCCATGGAGTATGTGTGAAGTGATATCTTACTGTAGATTTCATCTGCATTTCCCTAGTGACTAATGATATTGAGCATCTTTTAGATTTAAATTAACTGAAATTAATGAAGTTTCAAATTCAGTTCTTGGGTTGCACTAGCCACATTTCAAGTGTTCAATAGCCACATCATTACACCAGCTCGTAGCTACTGCAGCACAGATACAGAAGTTTCCACCACTGTAGAGTTCTCTTAGAGTCACTAGTGTTGGTCTGTGCTAATATCACTGGTTCTTTTTCTTCTTCTTTTTCTTTTTTTATTATACTTCAAATTCTAGGGCACATGTGTGCAATGTGCAGGTTTGTTACATAGGTATACATGTGCTATGTTGGTTTGCTGCACCCATTAACTCGTCATTTACATTAAGTATTTCTCCTAATGCTATCACTTTCCCATTCCCCAACCCCATGACAGGCCCCAGTGTGTGATGTTCCCCACCCTATGTCCAAGTGTCCTATGTCCATTGTTCAATTCCCACCTATGAGTGAGAACATGCGGTGTTCGGTTCTCTGTCCTTGTGATAGTTTGCTCAGAATGATGGTTTCCAGCTTCATCCATGTCCCTGCAAAGGACATTAACTCATCCTTTTTTATGGCTGCATAGTATTCCATGGTGTTTTATGTGCTACATTTTCTTAATCCAGTCTATCACTGATGGACATCCGGGTTGGTTCCAAGTCTTTGCTATTGTGAATAGTGTCACAATAAACATATGTGTGCATGTGTCTTTATAGCAGCATGATTTATAATGTTTATAATATTTTTTATATTATAATTATATATAATTACATATATAATTATAATTTATAATCCTTTAGAGCAGCATGATTTATATACCCAGTAATGACATGGCTGGGTCAAATGGTATTTCTAGTTCTAGATCCTTGAGGAATTGCCACACTGTCTTCCACAATGGCTGAACTAGTTTACACTCCCACCAACAGTATAAAAGCGTTCCTATTTCTCCACATCCTCTCCAGCATCTGTTGTTTCCTAACTTGTTAATGATCGCCATTCTAACTGGCGTGAGATGGTATCTCATTGTGGTTTTGATGTGCATTTCTCTGATGACCAGTGATGATGAGCATTTTTTCATGTGTCTGTTGGCTGCATAAGTGCCTTCTTTTGAGAAGTGTCCACTCATATCCTTTGCCCACTTTTTGATGCAGTTGTTTGTTTTTTTCTTGTAAACTTGTTTAAGTTCTTTGTAGATTCTGGATATTAGCCCTTTGTCAGATGGGTAGATTGCAAAAATTTTCTACCACTCTCTAGGTTACCTGTTCACTCTGATGGTAGTTTCTTTTGCTGTGCAGAAGCTCTTTAGTTTAATTAGATCCCATTTGTCTATTTTGGCTTTTGTTGCCATCGCTTTTGGTGTTTTAGTCATGAAGTCCTTGCCCATGCCTATGTCCTGAATGATATTGCCTAGGTTTTCTTCTAGGGTTTTTATGGTTTTAGGTCTAACATTTAAGTCTTTAATCCATCTTGAATTAATTTTTGTATAAGGTGTAAGGAAGGGATCCAGTGTCAGCTTTCTACATATGGCTAGTCCGTCTTCCTAGCACCATTTATTAAACAGGGAATCTTTTCCTCATTTCTTGTTTTTGTCAGGTTTGTCAAAGATCAGATGGTTGTAGATGTGTGGTGTTATTTCTGAGGCCTCTGTTCTGTTCCATTGGTCTATATCTCTGTTTTGGTACCAGTACCATGCTGTTTTGGTTACTGTAGCCTTGTAGTATAGTTTGAAGTCAGGTAGTGTGATGCTTCTGGCTTTGTTCTTTTTGCTTAGGATTGTCTTGGTAATATTGCAGGCTCTTTTTTAGTTCCATATGAACTTTAAAATAGTTTTTTCCAATTCTGTGAAGAAAGTCATTGGTAGCTTGATGGGGATGGCATTGATTCTATAAATTACCTTGGGCAGTATGGCCATTTTCATGGTATTGATTCTTCCTATCCATGAGCATAGAATGTTCTTCCATTTGTTTGTGTCATCTTTTATTTTGTTGAGCAGAAGTTGAAGACCTTGAAGAGGTCCTTCACATCCCTTGTAAGTTGGATTCCTCTCTTTGTAGCAATTGTGAATGGGAGTTTACTCATGATTTGGCTCTCTGTTTTTCTGTTATTGGTGTATAGGAATGCTTGTGATTTTTGCACATTGATTTTGTATCCTGAGACTTTGCTGAAGTTTCTTATCAGTTTAAGGAGACTTTGGGCTGAGACAATGGGGTTTTCTAAATATACAATCATGTCATCTGCAAACAGGGACAATCTGACTTCCCCTTTTCCTAACTGAAAACGCTTTCTTTCTCTTGCCTGATCGCCCTGGCCAGAACTTCCAACACTATGTTGAATAGGAGTAGTAAGAGAGGGCATCCCTGTTTTGTGCCATCACTGGCTCTTTTTCTATAAGGTGTTTGCCTTTGGTGCACTTTCAAGTTCATTTTACAGAGGGGGCCCATCTTCAGTGGCCCTGCCACTAAGGCCCAGAATGAGTTAGACAGAGACTTGCCAGATAATACATATTTGAGTTCGCGGCAGAAGAAAACCAGTAGCAAAGGTAAGTACAGGCTTTTGTCATTTGGCTTCACCCACCTGCCCCCTCCCACTCCTGTGCAGCCCTCCATCCCCAGGCCTGCCCCTAAATCCCTGACATCACTTCCTTTCGCAGAACCTACCCGTGGCCAAGTGACAAAAGGCACCTCCTCTGAAGATGCCACTCTTATGATGGGAGTAGATCTGCCCATCACACCCCTGCCTGCACTGGAACTCAAGCAGTCAGGTCTCCTGGCTACAGACCTTTCCTGAGTTCTCCAAACTAGGCCTTTGCAGTCTTCTATGTAGGATGTCAATCCCACATGATTCCCTTGGAAGTGGCTGCATTTCAGATAGGAGACACGTCAAATGAGCGAACATCACTGCCTTTGAGCACCGATCATCCACCAGATCATGCAGGGCTGTGCCCTGACCAGCAGCCACTGGCTTCCACTTAGCCACTGTCTTAAGGGTTCTGAGTCCACCCATACAATAGGGACTGCCCTCAGGGAGCTTACAGCCAAGAGGCTGGCATGTGCAGTTGTGGTCAGGCATCATCTGTGCATGGGGTCCAAAACTTCTGTTGGGGACTGACTAGAAAATGATACGATGGGTGCGTTGGAGGAGTCAGAGGGGAGGTCCTGGAAGAGGTAGTCAGGTGATCTGAAACAAAGGAAGGGAAGGAGTGAATCTGACCACAGACAACAGGTCAAGTCTCAGGTTTAGGAAGGATACAGCCTATGCAAAGGCTGAGCCACAAGAGAGGAAGGACTGGCTCTGGGCATCAGACGACGGGAGGCCACAGGACATGGAGCGAGGGAGTCTTCTTCAAATCCCAGCTTTACCACTAACAAGCCCTGTGACCTTGGGCAAGGTATTCAACCTCTGGGCCTCAGTTCTCTCACCTATAAAATGAAATACCAGCTGTGCTGTTGTTTAGATTTCATGTCTTTCTCCTCCTGGCAGGCAGAGACCTGGCATATTCACTCCGAATCCCATTCTGACACCTCAAATACCGTGGGTGCTCCACACATTGTTTTAAAGCGACACCCTAGGAGAAGAGGTGTGGTTTGGGGATGGGAATGTGATGGAATAGGAGACAAAGCAGATATGGCAGGGTGACTGGGCTGCTGGCATAATGTCTGGCCAGCCTGTGTATGGACCAGTGTAGACAGCCCTGCTGCAAGCCTGGAAGAGGCTGAATGTTAAAACTCATCAAAAGTCAGAGCTGGCACAAGCCTCAGAGGTCATTTAACAGATGAGGAGACTGAGGCCCAATGGAATAGCAGTGACTTGGTCAAGATGACACAGCCTGCTGATCTCAGAGCCAGGCTTGAGGATAAAGAAGGAAAAGGTCGAGCTTTGAGGAGGATTATGAGAGAGAAAGCTGGGGGCAACGTATGAGCAAGGCAGGGCTGCCCAGAAGGCGGTGCTCCCTCTGCCGTTCACACCTCCCTCTTCCCCTGCCCCACCTCAGCTTGCACAGCATCTGCTCCTACATGAAAGAGCTGACATCCACCCCGCCTGGCTGCCTCCCTGGAGAGTTCTCACTTCTGGAAAAGCCTGCTGTGTCACTGATCCCTTTAGCCTTCTACTGCCCACCACTGGGGACCCTGTGACTCAGCCCATCTGCCACCAACATGGCCCCCCATTTCCAGGATGGTCCCACTGCTCGCCAAGAGGACTCGGCTTAGACTAAGGCCGCGGAACTCCCTCAAGGGCTTGGGCACCAATTGAAACAAGTAGGAGCTAGGTTAGCTTTAAGGGAGACTTCCAATTAAGAAGGCAGAGAAACCCTACAGTGAGACTTAATAAGATGTACTGAAGAGTTTTTGCATTTTAAAAAATTTTTTGTTTAGTGAGCATCAGAAGGTGAGAAAAGCAGGCAATGTTCTGAGGCAAGAAGGGAAGGAAAAGGAAATAAGACAGTATTTCCTGAGTGTGTGCCATGCATGGTGCTAAACACGAATATGTATTCCGTCCTTGTAATGCAGCGGCCGAGGTGAGTATGAGTACCCCGATTTTCCAGATGTTTGGCTCAGAGAGGTCAGTTAACTTCCTAAGGCACACAGCTTGTAGGGTAGGGATGTGAATCCCAGTCTTCTCCGAAGTCCATGCTTTTTCTAAAACCAATGATACATGACCAAAAAGACAACAGAGGCGAATGCCAGGAGGCCCTTCCTGATCATGCTGGAATCGCACTCCTCACAGATCACAGAATGAGGCCTGTCCTCCACTGCAGGCAATGAATGAGATACAGAATTGCCAGAAGACAGGGAGTCATGGGCCACTGGCCAGGCCAAGCATTTCTCCACCTCCAAGACGTCGGGCTGCCAGCCAGTCCAGGCCTCACTGGCAGTCACTGCTCCTGTCCAATGCTTCCTCGAGGGAGCCCTTTCTCCTCACTGGGCTTTGTCCCAGCTCTGAAACCTGTAAAGCTTCTGGCCTCGGAAGAACCTTCCTAGAGCGTCTGGCAGGCAGGTTGTGTCGCCTGCTTGCCAAGATCCATGGCTGCTCTCAACTGCCTAATCAGATCATTCAGAATCCTCCTCTTCCGTCCGATTCCAATGCAGGAGCCTGGGAACCAGCTGCAGCCAAAAGCAGAGCTCTGGGGCCACTCCCTCTCCCGCTCCCACCCTCTCCTTCATGGGTAACACATGTGTGGGACTGGAGGCTCCCACTCCCACTCCCTGAGTCTGCCCTGCCCCCACTACCTGGCCCCCACGTATCTGGAAGGGAAGTACCAGGCTGAATGCAGAGACCCCCGATTCCAGTCCCCGCATCTTCTGATGCCCAGGAGCAAGCTGCTCAGCCTTTGTGCGCTTCAGTTTCTCCTTCTTAGAAAAGGAATCAGCCCCGTTTCTGCTCGCCTGAGAGTAGGGCAGGGATAGGAAGAGGAAAGCGAAGGGAATGAGCAGGAGGCGATGTGCTGGGCCTTCTCCAGAACCAGCGGTGCAGCTGGAGCTCCTGCCGGGGCCTGGTGGCAGGGTGGGGTCTCAGGCCTGGGACTGCTCTGGGGAGCCTTTGGACCTGTATCAAAGTGAGGCCAGGAAGGTACACAAACAGGCAATGGAATGGAGGTCAGGGAATGCCTGGGGGGCAGCTAGGCCTTCTCCCAGCCCTTGCCCAAGCCCTCCAGGACCTGCATCCAGCCCACGGTGGCCCAGGCACCACGCTGCAGTCACTAGGCACCTTTGGATTGGTTCCCAAGTAAATGGAGCCAAATTCCCAGGAAACAAATATCCCCTAGAGAGATTTTCCAGGTCTGCCAAGCTACAAAGCTGCACCTGAGTTCAGCAACAACACATCTTTCCAGGACACAGCCCCAGTGCCTTCTCCACACCCCCTTTTCCCCCTGGCTGGTCAAATGTGTTGGAGTTCCGGGAAGAATCCAGCATGGCTGGAGCCCTCGGACAAGGGCAGAGGTGGGGTGACGGGGGGAAGCCCCCATCTCGTGTGCTGCATAAGGGTCAGCTTGAACCAGGAACTACACAGGGCAAAGGTGAAGAGAGGCCCTAAGCCAAGGGCCCGGAGAGGAGAACGCTGCCAAGAGGAGCAGGCATGGGGAGGGCATGGCTCTGGGTATGCAGGGAAAAGCCGGATGGCGTTTGCTGTTCACCTTTTGCCCTGAGCCCATCCAGGGGGGCAAGAGGCCTGAACATGGAAGAGGCTGGTCCCAGGGCAACTTAAGAGCTGGGCCAAAGCTAGGCTCAGCCGGAGGCTCTCCAGCAGAGGCAGTGGACAAGCGACATGACCACTCAGGGTCTGGCCAACCCTGCCTTTTGGATGTATGAACCCCTTTGGCAGATGATCTCGTCTGTCCCTCTGCGTTTGGAAGCAAGGAGGCAAACGCCTACTGTGTGCTAGGTTCTTTCACATTCCTCCCGCCGTGTGAGCCCTTCAGTAATCCTGTGAGGCAGCTTCTTGGTTCGTTTGGCAGCTGAAGAGACTGATAAGCAATTTGCTTTAGGTCTCAGTTACAAAGCAGCAGGGCTGGGATTAGAACCCAGCCTCTCTGTCTCCAGCTCCAGGGCTCGTCCCACTGCGTCACTCTGGAGACTGCATCTCGCCCATCCCTGACTTTCAATGAATAAGCAACCGACAGAATGCAAAGCCCAGAGAACACTGGCTCCTGGCTATTTACAGCTCCCAGTTCACTTCTCATCTTTGTCAATAGGATGTACCTATTCTTAGAGACATGTTGCTGATCACCCACTGGGGCCAGCTTCCCAGACTTACCCTCCTCCCTCTGCAGCCAGGGTTGGTGGTCCTGGCTGCATTCTCCCTGCAAATGATCCCCTGCCCAACTCAGGGCAAGAAGCCCCAGCAGCTGGTGACCTCTGCCCGCACCCTCCCCAGGGTCATCTATCTTTAATGAGCCAGAGGACACAAAGGGGGCACCCTAGGCTCAGAAGGAGGGATGAGGGAAGGGATGGGAAATCAGCTGCCTGGCTCCAGTCAGCACTTCCTTTCCCTCTACCAAAGAACAAAGGGAGTCCCTTTGCCCTCCAGGTTTCCCAGCCATTGCTTTCACTTCCCCTATGCCTCTATACCCCAACTGGGGGAGTCCTCAGTGATGACTGTGATGACTGGGGGGCTGCAGGTCTCCTCCAGTTCTCCGTGTTCTGGCACCCTCCTTTGCTCAGCACTGACTGGCGGTTGCCATGGGAACAGTGGGCCAAGGCTTTGCTCCTGGGGACAGGCGTGAGCAGAGTCTTGACTGAATTGATGTCTGTGTGTGTCCCCTCCCCCACCAGGAAGCCAAACTGGGGGACACACTGTGGAGACAGAATTCTGTACAGGAGCACCAAGCCCTGGCTGGAGGCCGGGGGATGGCTGAGATGGCTTCGGACAGGCCCTGCCCCCAGCCCCGAGCCCCCAGGATGTCTAAAAGCACACCGTATCCACACAAACTTGAATCTCTGCTACATGAGACTTCAGCATCTCTCAGATGGCATTTGAGTCCTTGACCTGACATAAAAGATCCTCTACAGACTTTTTTGGCCTGATCTTCCATGAGTGTCCTGCATACTCCTGCCCATTCAGGCCGATGCCTGGCTGCATCTTTGCTTCCTCCATCCCTCCTATGGCTTCCATCTAAAAGACTATCCCTGCTGGGGGACTTCTCCCCAGCCCTCAATGCCCAATTCAAGTCATACCTCATCCAAGAAGCCTTCCTTGGCCACTCCAGAGATCACTCCCCTTCAAGCTCTGGAACATTTGATCTCTGAGCCCCTCTCATCAACTATCACGTACTGCCTTTGCAGTGACAACTCTTGTTGCCTGCTGGTCTTGTCTTCTCCACTAGACACTACATCCCTTATGCGGCCCCATCCACACCCCAGCAGCACTGGGCAGCACACAGCAGCTGCCCAGGAAAGGCTGCCCGAGGGATGGTGAGTGAGCAGCCTCCATTCAGCCTCCTCCCATGGAGAATGCAGACTGCCTTTCATCTGGACCCCTCCTCTCGGTAGAAATCACTATTCCTTCCTTAGGGTCCCTGCTGGAGCCTGTAACAGACTTCTACCACAGCCTGTGTATCACTTGATCACCCACACCTCTTTACACATCCATCTGCCTTCAGGGCAAAGGCCATATGCTATTTATCTTTGAATGCCTAGCACCTGGCATATTGCCTGATATGTTGCAGGCCCTCCATAAAGGCCTGCTAAACAAATGCATCCCCTGGGCACATAGTCAGATGGCACCTCCTCCACCCACTCACCTGCTATACTTATCCTGCCTCCCAGGCCTCTGGTTAAGAGATGGCCAGGGAGGCAGCCTCATGTCTCCATTTGCCACCCTAGAGCCTTCTCTCTCCTGTCCTGCCATCCCATTCCATTCCATCTCTACAGCTCGCTTCCTTTGGGAAATCTCATGCAATCCCTCCCATTCCAATTCCCTATTGGCTTATTGTCTCAACCCTTGCCTTCTGCCTCTCAAATACCAGCAACTTCCATCTCTGCCAGTTTCTCCTGATTCGGAGTCTGGCTTGACTCCCCGGAGGCACAGGCCATGTTTTTCTTTCTTTTCTCTCTGTAGGTGCCCACTGCAGGGCTCTGCCTCTGATTCTACCTACAGGTAGACTCAGAGACAGCCCTGTTCCATGCCGTGTTCCCAGTGAACACCTGACTTGTCACACATGTGAGCCTTTGTCTTCCTCCCTGATATCTCAGACTCAGTGCTCCCCTGTCAGACACAAATCAGGGAGAAACGGCTCCCCAGATACCATAAACGTTTTTAATGGAGACCAGGAACTCACTCTAAAGATTTTTCTGCATTTTCCAGACCATTACAAACTCCTATTACCAAGGAGTCACAGTGATTTTCCCTGGAAAGGCAGACATATATATTTTACTGGACACACAACTCTTTGACACACATTGAAAAAACTACAGTAAAACTCACCGTTCCAGATTTATAAATTGGCACTGTCACTCCACCCGAGCACCCTACTTTCAGTGGTTCTTTTCCTAAAAAGTCCCAAAGCCTCCCTCAACCAGCTTTTAGGTGACACTGCTCTGCCCCACAGCAGCCTCTGTGTCCCACAGCTCAGCATTTACCACGTTGTAATGCAATTGCCTGCCTGCTTCTCTATATCCACACCTGACAAGCAGCAACTCTGGTGTGTCCATGGCTATATCTCCAGGGCACATAACACAGGCTTGTTAAATGTTTGCAAAAGAATGAATAACGGATGAGACAGCAGGGAAATGAGAACTCAGGCACAGGGCAGCTCAACAGCAGAGAAGGAATGGGGCGGGGCAAAGGGAAAAGAGATACGGCCTGGAAAATGGAGCCACACACAAATCGAGAAGAATGACCAAGAGAGGCTCATGCCTCCCTTTCTGTGCTGGCTTCAAGCAGAACACCAGTCCCCAGTTCGACATGAGGTCTCTAGACCCATAGCCAGGGAGTTAAACAGGTGCAACTGGCATTCCAACTCCAAATGACTGGTAGTAACTTCTGAGACACTGTGTTGAGAAGTATTCCAAGACCATGGCCATGTTTATCAGGACGGAGTTGTGATCAATTAGTGGGCGGTTCTATACACCACTCCTTTTCCTTTCCTTCAGGCAGAACTGTATTTACAGCCCATCTACCCACTTTTCTTAAGCATCTCCAGAAAAGGCAATTCCACAGCGTCCGAAGCCAGGGTCATACAAGCCACTATTCTGTTCCTTATCCACGGAACAGGGACTGGGCTGCCTGCGATTCCCTAGAGACACCTGTTCATTCCACCTCTGAGCTTTTGCTGATGCTATTCCTTTAATCTGGAGTGCATTTCCCTTTCTATTTTCTGTATGTTCAACCCTTCCTCATTCATCTGTTTGTTTAGCTACTCGATGAGCATTCTCTGCACTTTCTATGTGCCAAACACCATATTAGACTCTAGGGATAAAAAGCTGACCAAAAGCAAAACAAAAAAAGCAGCTTTTTTGGTTTGGTTCCTAAACCTCAAACCACTTCTTCCAGGGAGCCTTCTCTGGTCCTTCCACCCAGAAATGACCACACTTTCCACTGAGGCTCAGCATATTAAGGTGCCTCTATTATAGTGGTTCTCAACAGAGATGTTGCCCCTCAGGGTACATTGGTGATGTCTGGAGACATTTTTGACTTTCATGACTTGGGAGGGGGTGTTACTGGCATCTAGTGGGTAGAGGGCAGGGATGCTGCTAAACATCTTACAATGCCCAGGACAGCCTTCTATAGCAAAGAATTAACTGACCCCAAACGCCATTAAGACCCACTCCATTATCATATCACCTCCTGTCTGTTGTGCTGAACTGTTAACATTAACAACTTCCCCTCCCCACGCTTCACTTCCTGGATTTTAAAGTTCCTCGAGAACAGGATCAATGTATTATAATATCTGGAGTTATTCATGCAGAGGGTCTAGAAGGTTAACAGAGGGTCTAGAAACTCACTGAAGTGATATGCAAAATCTCGTACCCATGTGTAATGTTCATTTTCCTGGGGAAGAGAGTCTGAGACCAGAAAAGCGAAGACCTGCTGACTTGGAGCCCAGGACTCTGCCACGGACAGGCCACAGAGGAAATAGACACACTCTGCCACGGACAGGCCACGGAGGAAATAGACACACTCTGCCACGGACAGGCCACGGAGGAAGTAGACACACTCTTCCACAGATGGGCCACGGAGGAAACAGACACACTCTGGGGAGCAGAATCTCCAACCCAGCTGCTCTGAGGCCCCTAGCAGAGCTTCCACCACACTCCCCCAGTCGCACATATCTCTTTTAAAAGTTTAGGTCAGGATTTTGTTGTAGTTGTATTTAACAACAGGTGTTTTATCAGGGGAAGGTACAGATAGAAGTGTGGTCTTGGGCGGTCACAAGACAGGTAGATCTTCCTATGTGTTACCCCTAGACCCAGAGCTTATGTACCACAAGGAAAGGGTATATGTGCTCCAGCAAGACAATTAGAAACAACCCCCAGAACAGGCGAGAATGCTACTGTTGTAAGTGGGAAAGGCTGTCCATCCTGTCCCTTTTGCTTATGAACCTAGGAGTCTCTGGAGGGGCCTCAACTTTAAGCTGTTACCAATCCCCCACCTCATTGAAGGAAAGGAGCTGGGGCCTGGATCCACAATGGATGTATCCTTGGTTGAGTGGTGATATGATTTAAGAGAGAACATATCCTGTCCCACCTTCCAGCCACTTTCCCCTGAGAAAAAAAAAAGAGATCTATAAAACCCTCCTGTAGCGGCCTAGATGCAATCAGTGAAATACATTTGAATTCATAATTGGATCCGTATCCTATAATTTGTGCAATATAAGTTGGGATTTTGACGGGCACCTCAATAGGCACGCTGGGTTCTACTCATCACTTAGTGCCTTCAGTATGACTAAATTATGTAAAGGAAGTTCCTACAAAAAGGAGGAGGACTTCTGCTTTAGAATTCCTTGAGAATGTTCTTCCAGGGGGTGTGCTGGGATTGGGATTAACTGCCTCTTGGAAGCCCTGAAGATACCTGGTTAATGTGATAACTGATCACAAAGCTTGCACTCAAGTCTCCATGTTTCCATGGGATAAACTGAGGCCTTAAACTCAAGGTCAGCGGTGTGTGTGGAGCAGGCAACACATCTAGTAACCCAGGTCCCAGCCTCTGCTGCTGCCCTAACCAGCCTCCTTTTCAATGGAGATAGAATTTATCAAAGTGAGAGCCAATTTCATTCTATCATGTCAGGGACAGGGAAGAGAGATAAAAGGACATTTGACTCCCTGCTGTCAGCCAGAGACGCTAATGAATCCTTTGCTTCCGAAGACGATTATCGGACAGAATAATTCATCGCTAGAGATTAATTGGACTAATTACGTCGGCTCTCAGAATCCCTGAATAATTATTTTCGATGGGGGCGGGTGTCAGTGATAATTGTGTGATATCTGAGTCTCTTCCCTTGAACGAAAAGCCCGCAGAAAGGGATTCCTGGTTTTGAACAGTGGGCAGGATGTAAATATCCTGGATAGCTAAGTTTCAGCTCTGATCAGGTTACGTGGTGCCCGTATTTTGTGTGGAAAACCTTTATTGAGGGAAATATTATCACTTCTAATATCCCAGATCATCTTCTTCACTCTTTCATTCAACAAATTCTTCAAAACATCCCATTTTCCCCAGGAAGTCCTCCTGGATTCCATGGGAGCAGGGAGACCACAAGCTGTGGAGATTCACATCCCTCCTGGGAAGAGGTTTACCTGGTCCACAAGCACTAACCTGCTGTGGTCTCCTCTGCTCCAGTGCCACCCTCCCTAACAACCCTCACCCCACCAAGGAGCCCGGGGCCCAAGGCCTGGCACACAGGGAGAGCCGGGAAGGACCTGCTCTCATCAGAACATTTAATGGTACCCCTGCCATCTCTCCCTCTTTAAATGAAGAGACGACAACCTTGCTACATGAGTAATACAAACGCTGAGTGCACAGCAAAAGAATTTAGTGTTTAAATAAAACTTCCAACCAAGTTCATCTGACACATGTAATCATCCACACTGTCACTTTCATGTTATGTAGCAATTAGAAATCAAATGGCTGGGCAGTCATTCCTCTTTAATTACATACAGCAGAATCAGGCGTGTTTGGGATGACACTGCTGGAGGTGGTTGGAGGGAAAATGAGAACCTTTGGTTCCCTGTCTTCCCCCCCCTGAGGGAGGGCCTTGGAGAAACTTGCCCGCCCTCAGATGTTCATACTCTCCCATCAGTTCCCAGGCCACAAATGCTGGGCTTCAGGAAAGGATGGGGTACCATGCTCACTAGTTTTAGGGATCTAGTTGACTCTGAACCAATATCCAGGATGGGTGGGTGGTAGCTTTAAAATCAGACAGAACTGGGTTGGCGTCTTGGCTCTACCATGAAGTATGTAAACTTGAGTAAGAGTCTTTATGTTCAAAAGTCTCATTTTTTTTCCCACCTGTAGAACGGAGATAATTATGTATATTCTTAGGGCTATTAGGAAGATTAAATTAGATAACGTATGTTAAGTGCTAGCACAGTGCCTAGTATCTGGCAGGCACTCATATCATAGATGTTATTGTTGTTATTATTATCATAAGTGGGAAACCCCATCCATCCTGGTCCCTTTTGGTTACGAACCTAGCGGTCTCCAGAGGGGCCTCGGCTTCAAGCTCTTACCAATCCTCCCATTGAAGGAAAGGTGGTGGGAGGCTGGATACACAATAGATGTATCATTGGTTGAGTAGTGATATGATTTAAGAGAGAACATATCCTGTTCCACCTTCCAGCCACTTCCCCCTGGGGGGGGGGGGAAAAAAAGCAACCTATAAAACACTCTTATAGCTGCCTAGATGCGATCAGTGAAATATATTTGGATTCAGTGGTAAAATCCTTAGAGGGAGAGCCACTGGTTAGTCACTCCATGTTGTAATTTATATAATACTGTATATATTGGCAAAGGAGACCTCCCTAAATACCGTATGCTTGTAAAGACTTCTGAAGGGAGAAAGGAAAAAGCATTTAAGATGAAGCTGGCAAGGAGCTGAAAGGTTTCTGCTAATGGGTAACTGTGGGTAACTATGCATAATTGCAAAATACCTTTCACACCAGGAAGGAGCTTCTGAATGGAGTGACAAAGCAGCTGCTGCTGGAGGTTTTTGCAATGGCAGCAAAAGTGAGCCTCCTCCTGTCATCTGTCCTTCCTGCTGTGGACACGGTGGGGGGGGAGGGGGGAAGGTGAGTGCAGTCTGAGGCTGGCAGGAGAGGTAGGCTGCAGGGGTTGGGCTATTTTCCAGAAAGAAAAGGATAGATTGCTGCCCGGAAGCCAATTTAAGGGCTCTTTAGGAGGCAAAGGTGGCAAGATAACTAGCAAGAGAAAACCTGCCTACACAAGCCATTGAAATAAGCAAATGGGTTGGAGTGGGGGATAGGAGATAGAGGCAAATCAATGCAACCTTGCAACAAGATCACAAGATTTTCAGTTCAGCATCAAGAAATGTGGTCAGGAAATGTCTGGACCACATTAGAGACAAAGTATCCAGTGCACTTAATAACTGGGCATCCAAATGCCTAGAGTCAGGGACTTGCTCCCCACCTATGCAAAGTGGGATGACAAATCTCTGAATTTCTAAAGAAACTTGTCCTATAGTTTAATCAGACTGCTGTCCAAACACCTTGACTAAAGAAATGGGTGTTTTGATGGGGACCTGGGGAAGGTGTGAGAGGTAATTTTAGAGCATGGTACCCTGGGGGAGGGCTGGTCTGGATGGAATACTGAGGGGGCAGGGATGAAGGCAGCAAGAGGGCAGCTTGAGGGGAGTGAGTACGGGGAGGGGGGACTGAGAGGAGGAGCAGATGCAGGGATGGGGGAGGAGTGAAGGTGCTAAAGATGGGTGCCTTGATTTCTCTGAGGACCAACATGACTCCCTTCCATCTGGAAGGACTGGGCAGCTGTCCCTCGGTGCTTATTAGGTCTACATCTCTCCACAGCCTCTTCTCTGGCTCTGGAGCTTCAGGTGAGTGTGAAATAAAAGCAGTGAGCTGAGAACATCTTGTCTTGTTGATCTGCAGCTGTCTCAGGTACCCTTTACAGGGACATTCTGCAGAAAGCAAGCCAAGACTGCATTCAGGGGTATTTTAGTTCACAGTGGCCTTAAAGACATGCAGCTGAGGGCTTTCCCATATATCCATCATGTATCATCACAATTCTAGCCCAGGGCATTCAGAAGGATGGACGACGGGGTGCAGAGTGGATACGAAGAGCATGAGGCTTGGGTTCTACTTTTTGCTTTGCCACTAGCTGGCTATGTTTCCTGGACCTGCTCCTCATTTGTAAAATGATCTATAAGTCATTTCAAGCCTTGTGGACTTGGTTTAGAGTCACATACACGCCCTGATTATCACCACAGAGGAAAAATGTACTGGCTGCTGGGCCAAGGGGGACCGGCAGGGACTGTCACTGAAGATTCTACCACAGGCGGTAATGAATCCCAGATAGTCTGGCCTCACATCAGGAAATATCAGGTGTTCAGGGAACCAGATACAGAGGAAATGACCAGAAACACCCAAACATGGGGTAATGGACACCTTCCCAACGATTACAGGCTGTTTCCTACAGAGCATCACCTGGGGGAGGTGCGAGCTCATTGGCCTCACAGCCCCAAGGCTGGAAATCCTGCACATCTGTGATGGGGCTGGTCTGAGTTTCTCTAAACTCAATTAAATTTAGCAAGCATTTGCGTGCTTGCTACAGTGTTTCTCAGTCTTTGGTGTATAGCCTTTGGCCCAGCCTTGAAAGATTGTGATTCAAAATAACCGGGGTTTTTTTTGTTTTGTTTTTGTTTTTGTTTTTGTTTTTTGAGACGGAGTCTCGCTCTGTCGCCCAGGCTGGAGTGCAGTGGCGCGATCTCGGCTCACTGCAAGCTCCGCCTCCTGGGTTTACGCCATTCTCCTGCCTCAGCCTCCTGAGTAGCTGGGACTACAGGCGCCCGCCACCGCGCCCGGCTAATTTTTTGTATTTTTAGTAGAGACGGGGTTTCACCGTGGTCTCGATCTCCTGACCTTGTGATCCGCCCGCCTCGGCCTCCCAAAGTGCTGGGATTACAGGCGTCAGCCACCGCGCCCGGCCTTTGTTTTGTTTTTGAGACAGAGTCTCACTCTGTCGCCCAGGCTGGAGGTGCAGTGGCACGATCCTGGCTCATGAAACCCCTGCCTTCCGAGTAGCTGGGATTACAGGTGCCCTCCACCATGCCAGGCTAATTTTTGTATTTTTTGTAGAGATGGAGTTTCACCATGTTGGCCAGGCTGGTCTCGAATTTCTGACTTCATATGATCTGCCCACCTCGGCCTCCCCGAAGTGTTAGGATTACAGGCGTGAGCCCCTGTGCCCGACCAGAACTGGGTTTTTTTTTTTTTTTTTTTTTTTTTTTTTTTTTTTTGAGACGGAGTCTCGCTCTATCTCCCAGGCTGGAGTGCAGTGGCGCGATCTCAGCACACTGCAAGCTCCGCCTCCCGGGTTCATGCCATTCTCCTGCCTCAGCCTCTGGAATAGCTGGGACTACAGGTGCCCGCCACCACGCCCGGCTAATTTTTTGTATTCAGAACTGGGGTTTTTTAAAGCTGCATAGGCCAGGCACAGTGGCTCACGCCCGTAGTCCCAGCACTTTGGGAAGCCGAGGTGAGTGGATCACCTGACGTCAGGAGTTTGAGACCAGCCTGCCCAACATGGTGAAACCCCATCTCTACAAAAATACAAAAATTAGCCAGGGGTACTGCTCAGTGGCCAGTTAGGAACCCGGGCCACACAGCAGGAGGTGAGGGTGCGGGCAAGCATGACCGCCTGAGCCCCACCTCCTGTCAGATCAGCAGCGGCATTAGATTCTCATAGGAAGGTGAACCCTATTGTAAACTGCGCATTCTAGGGATCTAGAGCGCACACTCCTTATGAGAATCTAGTGTCTAATGATCTGAGGTGGAACAGTTTCATTTCAAAACCATCTCCACCCCATCCCCCCGACCCCTGTCCGTGGAAAAGTTGTATTCCATGAAACTGGTTTCTGTTGCCAAAAAGGGTGGGGATCGCTGGTATAGACCTTCATATGATGCCATGAGAATGGCATTTTACTTCTGTGGTCTTCATCCCCCAAACACATAACCCCTGTTTAACCATGAGAAAAATATCAGTTACACCCACTGCAGGACATTCTGCAAAATACCTGACCAGTACTTTCAAAACTGTCAAGGTGATCAAAAACAAAGTCTAAGAAACTGTCACAGCCTAGAGGGGTCTAAGGAAATCTGATGACTGAGAGTAATGTGTTATCCTAGATGGGATCCTGGAACAGAAAAAGAACATGAGGTAAAAACCAAGGAAATCCAAATAAAGTCTGGACTTCAATAATAATTTATCACTATTTGTTCATTAATTGCAATAAACGTACCCTAATAATGTAAAATGTTAGCAACAGGGGAAACTGGGGGTGGTGTATGTCAACCCTCGGTACTATCCTTGCAACTTTTCTGTAAATCTAAAACTATTCTAACATTAAAAGTTTAGTAAGAAATTAAAAATTACATCGATGGTTCCGAGGCACAGCCAGGGTGATACACAATTGCCCCTTGAACACCATGGACTTGAACTTAGTGGGTCCGCTTATACATTCCTTTTTTTTTTCCAACTTTGCGTGTAATGAAAATAAAGTATTCTCGGGATGTGAAAACTGCCTACACCAAGGGCCAACTTTTCATAGCACGTAGGTTCCACAGAGCTGAATGTGGGTCCTCACTATGCACGGATTTGGTTATAAGTCAGTGGTCCTGGAACCAATCCCTTGCGTATACCGAGGAGAACTATACTATGTAGTAGATGCTAAAGAAAATAAGATGGTGAGTGACACTGCCCTTCCCATCAAGGTTCTTAGAGCCCGATCAGGAAGAGTGGAGGACTGCTGTCAGACAAATAGAGAAAAAAGCTAAAATAAATAGTTTCAGCCAGTGAATGCCATCAGAGGCACTGTCACAGAGGTTCAAAAGAACCTCAGAAGAGGTTCATGGTTGGGGTAGGGGTGGGGGACCATGGGGAAAATTTTTTTCTTTTTTTTTTTTCTTTGAGATGGAGTCTTGCTCTGTCGCCCAAGCTGGAGTGCAGTGGCGCCATCTTGGTTCATTGCAACCTCCGCCTCCAGGGTTCAAGCAATTCTTGTGCCTCAGCCTCCCAGGTAGCTGGGATTACAGGCACGTGCCACCACACCTAGCTAATTTTTTTTTTTTTTTCAAGATGGAGTCTCAGTCTGTCACCCAGGCTGGAGTGTAGTGGCACAATCTCAGCTCACTGCAAACTCTACCTTCCGGGTTCAAGCAATTCTCCTGTCTCAGCCTCCCAAGATTACAGATGTGCACCACCACACCCAGCTAATTTTTGTATTTTTAGTAGAGATGGGGTTTCACCATATTTGCCAGGCTGGTCTCAAACTCCTGACCTCAAGTAATCTGCCCCCCTCGGCCCCCCAGTGCTGGGATTACAGGTGTGAGCCACCGTGCTGGGCCAGAAAAATATTCTTAAAGGATGGGTAAGATATTTATAGGTGAAGATGGAGGAAGTAGGTGTTTCCAGGCTGGAGATATTACTCAATCCAAGACACAGAGGCCAGAAAATGTGAGGCTGACTTGGGGGAGAGCAAGGAGTCCAGCTGGACCAAACGTGGAGCAATGTTTCCACATGGCCTTGTGGACTGCTGGACCTACCAGTGTTCTGCCAAAGCTGGATCCCACGGACAAGCACGCTGGGGAGATTCTGCATATTTTTAACCCATTCCTGGGGAGTCACGAACCCCATTAGTATACAAAGTCTCAGAGACTTCCAAATCAGAAAATCTGTTTAACCTTTCTCAACCCAGAGTTTCCTAGATTTATTTGACCACAGGGTCTTTTATTTTTAAGTAATGCCAATTAACAAGTTTCACAGAATTGCCTCAGGGAAATGCTGGCAGATGGTTTGGGTAAGGAAGAGAAAGGAGAAGCTAGAAAGGTGAGAAAGCGCAATCACGGAGGCCTGAAATGCTGGGATACAAATCAGGATGTTATTCTGTGGAAGCCACTGAAGGTCTCTGTTCTGGGGAGTGACATGGTCTCAGCTCTGCATTAGGAGGGCACCCCCAGAGGAGTGTATGGGGGTGAACTGGAAGGAGGGAAGTCAGGAAACATTCATGAAGGACATGATGGTGTGAATAGGACAATGGCTGGAGAAGAAAGACAATGTAATATTTCAGAGGCAGAAGCAACAAGACTTGGTGAGCGATTGAACCAGGGTGGGGGTCAGGTACAGAGAAGTAAAGAAGCATGGGTGCAAGAACAGTGGCATTGTGATCACAGCTGGGGAGACAGGCCAGCCCAGCTGGTCTGCAGTGGAGCCCTCCCCACCGTTCTCCTTTCTCTGTCCCAAAGGCTAGAGCAGCACCCGCCAAGCCCCCACTGGACGAAGGGTGCAACAAAATAAATTTAATTTGAGCAACAAAATAAAAAACATAGTGATATGGTTTGGCTGTTCTGTCCCCTCCAAATCTCATGTCGAAATGTGATCCCCAATGTCGGGGGTGGGAGGGGTCTGAGTCATGGGGGCGGATCCCTCATGAATGGCTTAGTGCTGTCCTCACTATAATGGGTGAGTTCTCACTCTATTAATTCACCCAAGATCTGCTTCTTTAAAGGAGCCTGGAGCTTCCTTCCTCTCTCTCTTGCCATGTGACACACCCGCTCCCTGTTCACCTTCTGCCATGAGTAAAAGCTTCCTGAGGCCTCACCAAAAGCCAAGCAGATGCTGGTGCCTTGCTTGTACAGCTTGCAGAACCATGAGCCAAATATGCCTCTTTTCTTTATAAACTGGCCAGGCTCAGGTATTCCTTTTTAGCAACGCAGAACAGACTAACATACATAGTTCTGAATTATAACTCAGAGTATAAGATAAACACTTCTAGGAGTACATTGTGATATAAATCAATCACTGAATAAATAGGGGTGAGCAGACAAGTCTTGCATACAGGAGAATTCCAAATAATTTATAAGTGTTATCATTTATATAGGAATGACAAACCTATGCTCCATGCCCCACATCCTTCTTTGCACCACTCGAAAGCAAAGCCTCCCTGAGAGAGCACAGAGTGGAGTGGCCGGGAACCAGACACCTGTTCAAAACCCCTTTCCAAAACTTACTAGCTGGATGACTTCAGGCAAGTTACTCAACCTCTCTGCCTCAGTTTCCTCATTTGCAGAAGGAGGACAAAAATAATTTCAACTTTGTTGGCTTATGAGGACTTAAGACGCATGAAGTATCTGGTGACTGGGGGAAGATAGCAATGTGCAGGAGTTATTAAATAGAATAAGTATCTGGTACATAGTAAGGGCACCACAGATTTCAATAACTGGTTTGTAGGGGTTCAGAAGGGGGATATTGAGAGGAAGGAGGAGGTCTATAGAAACCACGGAGAAGGTTACATACAAACAGCTTTCAGCAGAGGGGGTCCTTAGGGGTGCCAGGAAGTCTGAGATGGAAAAATCAGGACACTGAGTTTCCTTGCCCTTTAGGGGTGGAAGGAGCTCTGGGCTGCTCATGTTCACGTGGCTGCCTCACTTTCCCAGATGCACACCGGTAATTACAGCACCAGGGTTTCTGGTTCTCCAAGCACTTCCAAGCCCTTTGGGAGATGAGTTGTAAATGAGACCACTGCCGGTTTTGTGAAGAGAAAGGTGCTTTGAGGGCCAGCTGGCCTTCCTCTGCCTTAATTGTGGCCTCTCTGCCCGCAGGCTCTGGAGGTTGGTTCCCCGCTGCAGTCAGGCAGGAGGGGGCTTCATTTGGGTAACTCCTGCACATTGCTGTCTCCCCCCCAGTTACTAGCCCCCACCCCCAAACTCCCAGCATCCTAACCACCTCCTCCCTTCTGGGCTCCCCTGACCTTTGTCTCCATGGGAGCCTCCCCTCCCCAGCATCCTGTGTCCCAGCTGGAAGCAGATGGAGGGGAGGGGCTGCCAAACCCCTCTCCACCCCGCTGGATGCCGCACAAGCTCTCTGGTGGGATCCTTCCTCCTTCAAGTTTTTCTCTCTGAGCTGATACCGTGGAGTTTGGGTTGGGAGGGGGGACAGAAAGAGGGAGGTGTGTCCTTGAGTTGGAGCTTGTGGGGAGATTCGTTGTGGTGGTGAGTGGGTGGTAAGAAACAATGAATTTGCAGGGATGAATGGAGCCTGGGACTTTAGAAAGCAGCCTCTTTTGTTGGAGGCTGGGTGAAGTCAGAAAGCTAAAGAAAATTGCTGATACAGTTACTCCTTTCTCACTCCTTTCTTCCTCACTGAAGGGTGCTGAAGTTACTAGGAAACTCACTATGGGAGAGGAGTTAAGAGTGCAGGGTTCAAATCCTGGCTGTGGCAATTACCAACTCTGTGACCTCCAGCAGAGTCCTTGCCTTCTCTCTGCCTCAACACCCTCATCTGTAAAATGGGGGCAAGAGCCCCTACCTCAAAGAGTTGTAGTAAAGACTGATCGAACTATTACACATAAAGTGCTTAGTTCAGTTTCTTGCACACAGTAAGCACTTGAAACACACCAGCCACTGGAGCGCTATCAGAAGCTTTCAGGAAAGTTCAGAAAGGCTTGCTTTGGCAGCAGCAGCTTAGGTTGAGAGGTAGGAGGCCTGGACTTGTGTCCTAGTATTTGCAGAAACTCACTGCCAAGTCAGTTAATAACGTAGCTCCCTCATTTAACTTTTGGGGATATTAATATTTGTCCTAATGCCAGGCGCGGTGGCCCATGCCTGTAATCCCAGCACTTTGGGAGGCCGAGGCGGGCGGATCACGAGGTTGGCAGAGGAAGACCACAGTGAAACCCCGTCTCTACTAAAAACACAAAAAATTAGCCGGGCGTGGTGGCGGGCACCTGTAGTCCCAGCTACTCGGAGAGGATGAGGCAGAAGAATGGCGTGAACCCGGGAGGCGGAGCTTGCAAGTGAGCCGAGATCGCGCCACTGCACTGCAGCCTGGGCGACAGAGCGAGACTCCGTCTCAAAAAAAAAAAAAGAAAAAAAATTTGTCTTAACTACTTTATCAGGGTGGTGCAAAAATGAAATCTCATCTGGCAGGATACATTTCTGAGATGTTTCATTTATGGTGCCTCCCTCTGTGTAATTCGACTCCCCAGCTCCCATTCTGAGCAGGTCACTCTTAACTTCGGGGACATTGGACAGGGTAGGAAGCAGAATGGGCCAGCATGTTTGGTGAAAACTTCAGGCTATTAGGAAGGTGAGTTTGGCCAGGTACGGTGGGTCGCACCTGTAATCTCAGCACTTTGGGAAGACGAGGCGGGCAAACTGCTTGAGTTCAGAAGTTTGAGACCAGCCTGGGTGACATGGTGAAAGCCCATCTCTACCAAAAAATAAAAAGAATTAGCCAGGCGTGGCGGTGCACACCTGTGGTCTCAGCTACCCACGAGGCTGAGGTGAAGAGTGTTACCCATGCCTGGGAGGCAAAGGTTGCAGTGAGCGGAGATTGTGCCACTGCACTTCAGCCTGGGCTGGAGACCCCATCTCAAAAATGAAACAAACAAACAAACAAACAAGACGGTGAGTTTAGGGGAAGGGAAGAGACCGCTTTTGAGAAGCAGAGAGTGGGCAAGGCTCTCCTGAACTAGAAATGAATGAAAAGAGCACCGTGAGTCCCAGGAGCAAGCAGTCAGATGCATTCCCACGCCCTGAGGGGAACAGAGTGGGGTAAACGGGAGGAAGGGACATTGGGCATAGGCTGCTGGCCTTGGCAAAGAGGTCCAAGTTCCATGGCACAGAACTGGAGAGGCACTGAGGAAACCTGCAGGGACCACAACATAGTGGTCCCTTCCTGTTTTCCAAGCTTTGTCCAGGCCTTCTGGACCTGGGTGTGACCCTGGGGTTGGGGGAAAGGACGCCAGCTGCCAGCAATTCTTTTTCTTTTTTTCTTGAGATGGAGTCTCAATCTGTCGCCCAGGCTGGAGTGCAGTGGCATGACCTTGGCTCCTGCAACCTCCGCATCCCAAGTTCAAGCGATTCTTCTGCCTCAGTCTCCTAAGTAGCTGGGATTACAGGCTCACAACACCATACCCAGATAATGTTTGTATTTTTTTTTTTTTTGAGACGGAGTCTTGCTGTGTCGCCCAGGATGGAGTGCAGTGGCGTGATCTCAGCTCACTGCAAGCTCCAGTTACCGAGTTCACACCATTCTTCTGCCTCAGCCTCCCAAGTAGCTGGGACTACAGGTGCCCGCCACCACGCCCGGCTAATTTTTTGTATTTTTTAGTAGAGACGGGGTTTCACCATGTTAGCCAGGATGGTCTCAATCTTCTGACCTCATGATCTGCCCACCTCGGCCTCCCAAAGTGCTGGGATTACAGGCATTGAGCCACTGCACCCGGCCTATGTTTGTATTTTTAATAGAGACAGGGTTTCACCATGTTGGCCAGGCTGGTCTCAAACGATCCATCAGCCTTGGTCTCCCAAAGTGCTGGGACTACAGATGTGAGCTACTGCGCCCAGCGAGACCCCAGTAATTCTGACTTGAAATGTCCTGCCACTCAGAGGGTAGGGGCTCAGAAGTAGAATTACACTGGTTTAAAGACAATCAAGAATGAGATGTTTGTTGCATGGCCAAGTTTGTGGGCTGTTATTCAGATCTATTACACACAGATTCCAAAGCTTTAAAAGTATGGAGTGCCAGAAACACAGTATTTGACATAATTATTAATTATCTAATTACTTTGGTATAAAAATGTTTGGCAAGAGGGGAATGGGGAAGGTTCGCCAGGGCCAGAAAGGGCTTGGGCTGCAGCTTCTGAAAGATTGTGTTCACCTTTTAGCAGAGCTGGTTGGGTATTGTGGGGAGAATGGTGGAGGAGCCACTGGGAACCCCAGCCTGGACCACTCGGGTGAAACTATTTCCTGCAAGTCAGCTCTCCCCAGCCGCTTCCCTCGATGTGTGGCCTGCTTTGCCTCCCTGAGGCTCCCTGATTCCTCTCTCCACTCAAGGTCCCAGCCCAAGGAAAGGGGACAGAGCTGGGCCTGTGCCTAGGAAGCCGACTCTGTGTCCTCCTCAGCACTTCTGGGCAGCTGCATTTCAGTCTTGGGAAGGAGAAAGGGAGAGAAAGAGTCCCTGAGCCCTGAAACCTGAGCCCAGCCTGGCTGAAAGAAATGCAGCTTTCAGGAAGGAGTCAAACTTTCTCAGGCTAAAGCTTCCTCTTAAAAGCAGAGGGAGTGGCTGCTGGGAGGCCAGGTCTCCAGAGTCCCCAGGGCACCTCCAGGAGGCCGTCTCTGCAGGAGGCCAGAGGTCTGTGCCCCGGTAAGGATTCATCAACACCCTATCTCAGAAAGAGGGGCTTGAATTATCTCCTTTTGGTAGGCGATAGGGTAGGAAGCAGAACCGGCCAGCATACTTGGTGAAAACTTCAGGTGAGTTTAGGGGAAGGGAACACTTTTGAGACACAGAGACGGGGCAAGACTCTCTTGAACAAGAAGTAAAAAGACCTTTAGGTACAGGGGAAACAGGCTCAGGATGGTGATTTGGGAATAAATAATTCTACTTATGAATGATGATGACTTATGAGGCCGGCCACTGGGCCAATGAAATGTTTGCCATTCTTTTCTTCCCTCTTGAGGCTCCCCGCCTGCCATCCAGCTTCAGAAAATGGTCCAGATAGGCAAACTTCATTGCCTTAGGAGGCCGGGGTTTAGGGCGGAGTGGAGGGAGAACGTGAGTTTAGAGAAATGAATTTGGACAGAACTGTAGGGGTTGTACACCTCAAATTCCATTGCTTTGTTTTAAACATCATCCCACTTTCAGGAAAGGTAACTTGGGGAAGAAGATGGAGGGAAAGATATGATATTTAAGTGTGCAAATTCCTTTGGGATGAGTAAAATACAAATACCTTACCAAGTGCCTGGTTCATTTTTTGTTGTAAGTTAATGGTAAGTGATAGTAGTGTTTATGGAGCAGTTCCTTTGAGCAGGCTAAGTGCACTGTCTAAAAGTAGGGACTTTTATCTCTCCACCATGGTGAAGAGGAAGCTAAGGTTACAAGAGGCTGGCCAGCCCTGGCCTTGTGACAAGAAGCGCCCAGTCAGAAAGGAGACAAGAAGCATGGAGGATCCCAGGGCAGGGGTCTCAGGAGCAGGGGACAGGCAGCAGTAGGACATTAACGTTGTGGCTTTTATGCTTTTGTCAAGGAGCAGATTTGGCAATGAAAGATATTGTCAAGCATTCACCAAGGAAATGAAGGACATGTTGGTGTGGTCTGGATGCTGTTCCCTCTAAATCTCACGGGGAAAGGTCGTCCCCAGTTCGGAGGCGGGGCCTGATGGGAAGTGCTTGGGTCATGGGAGTGGATTCCTCGTGGCTTGGTGTTGTCCTTGCTATAGTGAGTGAGTTTTGTTTGTTTGTTTGTTTTGTTTTGTTTTGTTTTGTTTGAGACGGAGTCTCACTCTGTTGCCCAGGCTAGAGTGCAGTGATGTGATCTCTGCTCACTGCAACCTCCGCCTCCTGGGTTCAGGCAATTCTCCTGCCTCAGTCTCCCAAGTAGCTGGGATTACAGATGCGCGCCACCACACCCAGCTAAATTTTTGTGTGCGTATTTTTAGTAGAGACGGGGTTTCACCATGTTGGCCAGGCTGATCTCAAACTCCTGGCCTCAAGTGATCTGCCCGCCTCGGCCTCCCAGAGTGCTGGGATTACAGGTATGCCACTGTGCCCAGCCAGCTTTCGTGAGATCTGGTTGTTTAAAACTGTGTGGCACCTACCTCCACAACTCTCTCTTTTGCTCCCTCTGTCACCATGTGACAAGCGTGCTCCCGCTTCACCTTTTGCCATAAGTAAAAGCTCCCTGAGGCCCCTTTGGAGGCTGAGCAGATGTCTTCACCCTGCTTCCTATACAGCCAGTAGGACCATGAGCTAATTAAACCTCTTTTGTTTATAAATTATCCAGCCTCTGGTATTTCTTTACAGCAATGCAAGAATGGCCTAACACACATGTTTTGCTGTGGAAGGACTCCAGGAGGGCTCCTGGTACCAGCAATGACTATCTCTCAGAAGCCCTGGGCTGGGCCCTGGACAATCCCCTCCGCACACACACACACACACACACACACACACACACACACTTATTCCAGGAGGAACCCAAGAAGGGCACAGAACAGAATCATGGGTAGTGCGGCACTGCGGCAGACATCCCCCACCACCCTTCCTCTCTGCTGCAACCCCTCTTCCAAAATACTTTTTGATTTTAGACAAGTTTCCATGGCAACCCAAGTCCCCATCAGCCAGAGGGTTACCATGGCGACTTAACTTGGCTCTGCGTCCACAGCTAAGGAGGGCCCTACACCTTAGCTGGCAAGCAAGGCTCACAAAAAATCAAGTGAAGGGAGGATTGAGGCCTTGGCTTGCTGTGGGGCACCTGGGCACCTGGACACCTGGGATGGCCACCTGCCAGGCCTGGCAGCGAGGTCTTAGAGCAGTGGCCGGCCCAGTCCCCAACAGGACTGAGAAATGTTGGCTTGGGCTGTCTTAGTCTTTGGTTCCCACTTCAAGGCACTGACTGGGCCCCACCTTCAGATGAAGCACCCTCTCCATGACTGCCGCCCTTCACGTTTGACCTCTTCTACGAATCCTTCCCTAACTCCACCTGGCTTCAATAGCTCCTCTTTGACATTCTCTTGGTATTTACAGACTCAGTTTACAAAGTGCTTGGGCAACTCTTGGGCAATATTCCACATCTAGGCTCTAGACAAGCCTGCTATTCAGCTGCTATATCCCTTACAGTGCCCATGGCCACATACTTTCTGTCCTATGCCTGTGCCTTCCCTTGTTAACCATCTGGGTCTTGAACTCTTCTGCCCTCTCTCCCACATCAGAGCGGGGGCTCTCTGATGGCAGGGCCTGTTCCTTGCGTTTGAATTTCTGCACTGAGCTTAGCTGAGGATGCAGAGGGATGGGGAGGTGAGAACGGCCAATACTGGGCATGGCCAATAGTAATGTGCCTGGCCCTCCCAGCTGTGAAAAGAAGAGAGATGTGAGGTCAATTCTCATTTTTTGGGAGGCTGACAATCTGGTCTGTAAATAACTGAGGCTGCTACTTCAGCTGTTTCACTGTCTCTCTATCTCCCATTTTACCACTCTCCAGCTACTATGCCAAGAGAAGAGAACAGAAATGAAATCTGATAAGTGTGTGCCTCCCACGACCATTCCTTATAGACGCATTCTCGCTCTGCTCATAGATGCCGCAGCCCATCTGTGGGGCCTGCCTGCCCACGGGCCGGAAGTGTTGGACTCAAAAGCAATCCATCAAATGTGGTGGAGACACATTTGCACTGTGTTCTGAAATACACTTTTAACTTTTATTGCATTCTCACAGAGCCTAAAACAATAAATTCATTAAAAAACAGCAAGAGTGTATGATGAAGCTCACTTTTCTTTTTAGCCTGCAAAAAGAGGTGTGTTTAAAATTAACGGCAGTATTTTTTTGTAAAGACCGGAGTCAGGCTTTTCTTCGGTACTGCTTGCTGATTGGCCAGTGGGCAGAGTTCTACACGTGGGCCTAACATGCACCCCAAGGGCTTCAGTCGTCCCCACTGGCATCGCCATCAGTCTATGTGCATCCACAGGGCAGTCAAGCTTGAGTGTCTGTTGGGCGGTAAGTTCTCAGACCCCAGTCAGTTTGGCAGGTTTTTTACAACATGCAAACCAAGCTTGCCTTCCAGAAGCATCTGAGTCCTGCTCTGACCACAGGGACTTCTTATAGGCTTTCTTAGAGCCTCACGTATATCCCTCTGCAAAGCCACCTTGTTTCTGTGACACCCTGAAAGGCAGCAGAGCCCAACTGTTAAACACATGGCATCTTGCGTTCTGCCACTTACTAGCAGTAAGAGCTTAGATAAAGAACTTAACCTTTCTTTGCCTCAGGTTCTTGGCCCATAAAATGTGAATGATGATCACAATAACATCTACCTCACAGAGGGGTTGTGCAGGTTCACTGAACTATTACACATAAAGAACCCAGAACAGGGCCTGGCACAAAGAAAATGTTCTATTATCCAAAATCTGGGTAAACTGTCTTGACAACCAGTTCCCAGGGACTTTCTGTGCTTAGAAAGAAGGTTCTTTTAGGCCAGGGACTTTTCAAATTGCAGGTTGTAACTCATTTGTGGATCGTGAAATCAATGTAGTGGACTGCAACCAGCAATTGAAAAAAAATTAGACCACATACAATACAATCAAGAAATCACATATACAGAAAAATTAAACATATCGTTCATAGTATTGTTTCATAAAACTTTTGACTCAGTATGTGTGTATTGAGTTTGCTGAAAAATGTATTTCTGACTTGGAGGGCCAAGTAAAAAACGTTTTAAACATAGTGCTTTAGGCTGTTGTCAGTTAGCAGCGGCCTCAGTGTGAGTGGGTTCTTGGTTCAGTCCTGAGAGAAAGTAGAGAAGGGAGAAGAGAGAGGAAAGCTTTGGCAGGCCGAAGAGGAGACGGGACACTGCTGATAGAGTGGGGCTGGGATGCAGAGGATGAGAATGGCAGAGAGAGTCTTGAATCTCTGACGTTTAGCCTAAGCTGGGCCTGCTCCTTGTGGAGAAATGGAGCCTCTCTTTTAAGAGTTTAACCTCGAGACAGCCTGACATTACTCACCAGAGATAGAAGTCAGCATCGGTATTGTGACCAGTGGCATGGTTCCCTGTGGGAACTCCCAGACCAGAGTGCCCTTATGGCCAGGGCTGCTGACCAGACAGCTGGGAGATTCCGTGAGAAAGGCGCACTGCCTAGAGACCCAGCATGCCCACGGTCTGCGTCTCCCAGTGACGTCCACCCAACGCTTAGGAGTGCAGGAGTTTTCACATCCATGATCTCATTTGGTCCTCCCCACAGCTTTTTGAGATAGAAAGGGTAGAGCAAATATTATTCTCTATTTAGGAGAGATGAACAAATTGAGGCCCCAGGAGGTAGAATGACTTGCTCAAGGTCATGCTGTAGCACTGTTAGCCTCAGGGTGCACAATCTTCCCTGTTGGTCCAACAAAGTTCCATTTGCCTACTCTAACCTGTATCATCCCTGCACAGAGGTATGTGTAGGTGGGGTGGGGCAGGAGGCAGATATGGAGGGGAGGTGTCGGCTTTGAAGAGGGAGCACCTTAACATATCTAGAGCTCCTCAGTTCAGCCCCATGAAAAGGTATCAATATCATACAGGGAGATGGGACACTGAGATTTAGCACTTGGTATTATATCCTGGGGAAGATAATACCCTCCCTGAAGGCAGGGATCACTTTTACCCTTCTGCTAGAACTCCACAGTATCCTGCATGGTCCTGGGCTCAGTAATACTGTTTGCCTCGAGAAGTGAAGTAAGTAGGTCCTTTAGACATCACCTTTAGCTCTTATAACTGGGCACACTTGGTGCAGAAATGACCAGCATCACAACTGCCATAACAGTGAGTGTCCCTTACTAACCTTGCCTCTGAATTTGCAGATAGGATGACTGCTCTAGTCATCACCATTGGTTCTACCAGCACCAAAACCATTGCTCATCTCTACCACCATCACTGCTGCCATCATCACCAAAACATCACCATCATCTCTACCACCATCACCAACATGCCACCAGCATCTCTACCACCATTACCAAAACATCACCAGCATCTCCACCACCATCACCCAAACATCACCAGCATCTCTACCAGCATCACCAAGACAGTACCAGCATCTCTACCACTATCACCAAAACATCACCAGCATCTCCATCACCATCACCAAAACATCACCATAATCTCTACAACCAACACCAAAACACCACCAGCATCTCCACCACCATCACCAAAACATTACCATCATCTCTACCAGCATCACCAAGATACCACCAGCATCTCTACCACCATCACCAAAACATCACCATCATCTCTACCACCATCATCAAAGAAAGCATCACCAAATCATCTCTATCATCATCACCAAAAACATCACCATCATCACTGCCATCATCAACAAAAAATCACTGTTATCTCTATCACCAAACTATCACCTTCATCTCTACCACCATCACCATCACTGCTGCTGTCATGGTCACCACCACATCTGCCTGCTCAGGACACTCTAATTGCTCCTCCATCTTTCCTGAGCTCAAAATTTATATGAGTCTCATGTACCCTAAGTACAGCTGAGATGAGCTTACCTTTTTAAAAAGGTATCCTCATTAGAAAAACTACAGCGTTTTGTTATTAAATTTATTTCCTTTATACATAAGGAACTTTTGTATTTAGGCAAAATGAAGTACTTTAATTTTTTAAAAAGTAAACATAAAAAAAACCATCAATGCAGAGGATCACAGACGCTCCTGGGGTTCAGAAGTCTTATCCTGGTGTCACCAGAAACCTCACTGTGGGCTCAGGGAACACAGTGCAGCAGGCCCACAAGTCCCTGTCTCTTTTCCCAGGGAATTGCTGGGCAGTTCTTCAACCTCTCCACTTCAGCTCCCTCCCTGGAGCCTGCAGGAAGCTGTTTACTGTCCTCCAACCCTCACATCTGCACTGACGTTTCCCTACCCAGGCCACTGTGGTGTCACCTGGATGGCTCTAACAGCTTCTAGTGTCTTCCAGGAACCCACCACTCTTGCCTCTCTCACTTACTCTCCCCACAGCAGCCTAAGTGACTTTGGAAAAACACAAACCTGATGTCATTTCCCCACTTAAAAGCTTTCCTGTTTTTCCACTGGGTGTAGGGATAAAATTCACAATCCTGACCCTCATCTACAAGTCCCTGTTTGGCCCAGCCCACCCTCTCACCCTCCCATCTTCCCAGCCTCATGTTGCACCACTGCCACCTGGGTGGCCTCCTTCCACTTTCCCCAAATACTTGAGCCTTCTCGGACCTCTGAGCTGACACATAATGTCCCTCTGCCTGGCTGACTCCTGCTCAGCCTCAGAGCCCTGGCTGAAGGCTCACCTCCTCAGAGAAGCCCTCCTTGGCCCAGCCTCTCTAATCCAAATCTTTGCACCCTTTACTTCCCTACATAAAATGTACCCAATGTGAGTTGAGGATTCTGTGATCATTTGCTCCACGCCATTTGTCCCACAAAATTGTAAGTCCATGAAGAGAAGGAATAGGTTTATTTTGTTCATTGTTGAAATTCCTAGACTGGCATATAGTAGATACCCAACAGGTGTTGAGGATCCCCATGCCATTTGTTGCTACCCATGCCTGGGATCTTAACCACAATGCTACACAGGGTCCCAAAGCTCCATCCTCAGCTACCTTCCATTCTTTTCCTACCCTAGGTTCAGCAACACTTAGGCCATGGTCATGCATTTTCCCTAGAAAACCCATCCAAGGACCTGATTCTGTTTTTTAGCACCGCCCGTGGCTCTGCTCAACAGAGGAGTTAGGAAAAGGAAGCAAGGTGCAGGAGTGACCTCAATGCAGCTAATGAAGATGCTGAGAGGAGTGAGGTGAGGTGAGAAGGTGGAGGGAAGGATCCCAAAGGCCCCCTTCTGTTCACACAATGGGGCCTGGAAGAGGCAGGCAGGAGCGTTGAAAGCTCAGTAGACTAGGAACCAGTGTCAATTTTATACACCACAGAGGTGGCTCTTGGCAGCCTTCACCCTTCCATGCTCCAATCTTCCAAGCAGTGGGGTGGGGGGCTGCATCGACCCATGCCCAGCACCACCTCTCTACCCTTGGAGTCTCAGTCCCCAGAAGGTGCCTTCCACAGCGGCACCCCCACACAAGTGAGCAGTGCTGAGGCCATGGGGAGGGGCTGGGACACAGGCAGAGAGACCCCAGGAGGAAAGCCACGGGTGGCAGTGGATAGGAGTGATGAGCGGGTGGACAGAGCTGGCATCACCCCAGTCCATGGCACACGGTTCTCTGTGCCAAGGCTTTTAAAGTGCCCATTAGCGAACATCACATTTCATCCTTTAAAAATCACCTTTTAAGAGGTGTAGAAGCACAGCTCACTCCCATTTGAGTACAAAGCCTGCTAAAGCCATCAGAGTATGGGTGCTGGGAAGCTGGTGGGGGGTGGCAGGAGGCAGGGGGATGGGAGCCTCCTGGATCTGGGGCTGAAATCCCAAATCCTCCTTGCCGGCCTGCTCTTTGAGAGAGGGGCTTGGACTTTGGCAGATATGACTTCATACTCTGCCCACTGCTGTCGCCACCTTAACTTTTCTCAAGGGGAAACCTGAGGCAGTCCCCGGGCCCCAGGAGCCCTCAGCAGGAGGAAGACATGGGCGCTATGGTCTCAAGTGCCTCAAGCTGACACCAATGGCCCAGAATTTCCTGGGGCCTACGGCCATGGCCTGTGATGGGACTCTGGCCAGTGAGACTGGCCCATCAGATGAGTGATGGGGGCCTCCACCCTGCATGGTCAAGGGCTGGGCATGTCCCTACACTTGGGGCATCTTCCAGAAGAGGATCCCTCAGCCACTACCCTCAGCCATAGAAAGCAGCTCTGGCTGCCCCTCAGGTTTCACTGAGCAATATGAGTCTCCACACATGGGAGGAACTGCGGAGTGACTTTTAAAAGCATATTTATGAGGCTTAAAAGCCACAGGGAGGGAGAGGTGAGTTTGTTACTTGACCCTAAAACCTCAGACAGTTTTAAAAAGTCACGGGTCAGGACGGCAGCAGCTGTTTGCTGAGGTGCTGCTGTGACAGGCAGCACATCCTCCTCCTCCCCGGGTCCAGAGCCTAAAATAAGAAGAACCAAGAATCACAGGACAGGAATAGATGGCAGGAGGCCTGGATTGGGGTCTCTGATCTGCCACTCACCAGCTGGGTGGACTTGGGCAAACTTTGCTTTTGGGCATGTCGGTTTCCTCATCTGTCAGATGGGATGGGATGATGATCCCACCCAGCTTTGACATGGTTCCACCTGCTCCTTCCCTCTCTGTAGGAGACCATCAGCTCCAGAGAACACACCTGCCAGGGTGGGAACAGCACTTAGCCCACTCCTTTGTTTCAAGAACCAGCTGTGTGTGCCCAGTCAGGGCATCCTAACTTTACAGCCTAAGGAAGGGGATGGCTTCATTAAACTTTAGCGGGGAAATCACTGCATCAGGAGTCAGGGGAGCCCCAGGTGATCCTGAGCAAGTTCCTGTTCTTCTCTGGGCCTCAGTTTCCTCATCTGCAAAATGAAAGAGTTTGTACTTAATCTCGCAGAACTCCTCTAGCTTTGATGCTGTGATGCTGTGGCTTGCCATAAAATTGGAGGGGAGGGGACATCCTCAGCCTCAGCTGCACGCATACTCTCAGGTGAATTCTGACCCAGAGGTGTCTTGAACCTCTCTGGGAGCCTGGCTTCATGGAGAGGGAGCACGATGACCTTGCCTCTATTCTTGGCTCTTGTTTTTTGAATTCCGTTGAGAGAAATCCTACCGCGGAACATTGCGGAGGGTGGCTGCCTGCTGGTTCTGCCATGGAGCCCACACAGAGCCCCATACTTCCCTGCCTCCCAGAAACCCCAAGTCCTTGAATCTGCAGGCCCTCGAAATTACAGGCCAGGAGGGAGCTGAGAGTGAGGGAAGGCCGCTCCCACCCAGGAGAAAGGCAGAATATTCAGCAGCCCTATCCCACTTGCTCTTTCTGCCCCAGGGTACAGGTGGACAACATCTCCCAGGCAGGCAGTAAGCCAAGGATGTGGGCTGCCGGGGAGACAGGCACGGAGGGAGATGGCCCTGGCTTCCTCCGCCCATCACTCCTGGCTCTTATTTATCATAAAGGCAAGCTCTTAAAGTCTAACCTCAGTCCTTCTTGCTCTTCTTGTTACTATCATTTTCTCCTGATCTCTCCTCAGTGGATATAAAGGACAGTTGCTCGACCGCCCTCATAAACCATCCCCCACCCCATCTGTCTTTTCTTCCAGACTCATGTTTCCTACATAACAGAGCTGCTTGATGCTTGAGATAATATATGATTTTTTTTTTTTTTTTTTTTTTTTTTTTGTAAGGAGGGTGGCAAGACAAGGCTGGGGGTGGGGAAAGATTCCCTTTCCAATTATGCCTGGCTCAGGCTGATACTAGTGTCAGTTTGCATTCCCTGAACATATGGGAGCCAAGAAGCAAGGGGGAGGCAGAGATGGAGAAGGAGGTGCTGGCTTCCCAGCCTTCTCCATGGGCAGGTCGGAGGCCCATGTGGCTGAGGAAGGAGCGATTAGAGTGGTGGGCCATTTATGAGAATGGTGGGATTCCGGGGCTCATTTCCTTCCCTCTGGCAACCCGCTCCCTCTGATCTGAGAGGGACTTACCAATGGGTGAGTAGCCTTCAGCTGCCCACTCCCTCGGAGCTCCCTGCTCCTTCCCTTCCTTTACATGTGAGTTCAAGGAATCAAAATGGGCACCAGTCATAGTCAAAAGTGACTGGAAACCAGAAGAGGAAAACTGCTATCCCAAAATCCTAAGAAGAGCAGTTTGAGGCAGATGGAATGGCTTTTTTGTTTTTTTAACACTAGCACAGATAATTGAGAGATGAGGGAGGATGCAACGTAGATGGTAGAAAAACTCCAAGCCGCAGCAGGTTTACTGTCGGGCTGGGAGTGGGCAGGGAGGCAGAGGCAATTCCGTCATCTTAATGATGATTCTCCAAAGGTGTGTCTGCAGAAAAGGAGCCAGGTGTTCTAAGAAGCATCCTGGTCTTACCCTCTCTTTGTCTTTCAGCCAAGGGAGGAGTGAAGGTGATCCAGCTGACCTCAGAAGGTTGGGGTGGGGGACAGTGCTATCTGCCCACTTGTGGCTCTTGCCCTCACCCCTCCAGAGACAGACTGAGATGGGAGGAGTAGAGGAGAGGGCTTTGCAAAGATTATTCTGCATCTAGTGGTTTCCTGCATGAGCTAGTCCTTGTGGCCAGTGGGGACAGAAATGGAGGCCAGGCCTCACTCCACCTCCATGAGCCCTCAGCAAAGGCAGCTGATTTCTAAGAAAGCTGCTGGACTCCTGACAGTAAGCTCCAGGAACCGACACTGTTGGAGGCACAATGAGAACACACTGTACCCAGGCAAACTCTGCAGAACTGGCCTCAGAAAAGAGGCCAGAAGCAGAGAATGCCACGCATATTTGCGGGAGTGGCCGAGGCAACGGAGAGGAGCCCAACTGGAGGATTTCCTGAGCACAGCAAAGGGAGAGAGCTGGGAGAATGGTGAGGCAGGTTGTGGGGGGGGCACTTCAAAGAGAAGAAGGTTGGGAAGGAAGAAGCGTGGGTGGGAGGATGCTGGTGCTTCTTAATCAAATGCAAATTTAAGGCAGACAGCGTGCAAACTGACAGGTCTAATTTTTGTGTCTGCAATTTGGGCGGTGTTTAGAGAGGAACCAGCATCCTGGGGAGATGTTTCTTGAGAACAAGCTTGGCGCACACAGGCAGGACCTGATGAGCAAGTCACCCAGTGACCCAAGGACACCCAGGCTCAAGGACACAGAAAGGAGAGACGGGGGCTTTCTAGAGATGGCAGGCCTGGCTGCAGGGGAGAAGGGTGGACTGGTGGCAGAGGGACAGGCTGAGGGCATACTACGGCTCATAAGGAAGGGTCCAAGAAAATAAAGGACTCAGGAAGAACCGGCTGGGGCTCGTCTCCTCCACTAAAATGGGAGCTCCCTGATGCAAGACCCACGTTTCCTCCAACCAACCAGTGGGTTGTTTTGTGCAGTGCTGTGTCTCCTCCATCAAGACAGGGAGCTCCCAAGGGCAGAGGCCATGACTCCTTCCTCTACAAACCCACAGAGTGGAGTGGGTAGATAACAATGAAATAGTAATATAAAATGATCAATTTTGGGGTGCTTTTCATTTGCTAGACACTGTGCTCGGTGTATTACACGCATTATCTCATTTAATCTTCATAGCAATCCTACGAGACAGATAGTATTTGACCCATTTAACAGATGAGGAACCTGAAGCTCAGGGAGGTTGATTGACTTGGGATCTCACGGCTAGTTAATACAGAGCCGGGATTTGATTTGTTTGTTTGTTTATTTGTTTTGAGACATGGTCTTGCTCTGTCCCCAGGCTGGAGTGCAGTGACGCGATCTCAGCTCACTGCAACCTCCACCTTTTGGGCTCAAGCGATTCTCCTGCCTCAGCCTCCCAAGTAGCTGGGATTATAAGACGCGCGCCACCATGCCCAGCTAATTTTTGTATTTTTAGTAGAGACGAGGTTTCACCATGTTGGCCAGGCTGGTCTCAAACAGAATCAGGATTTGAATTTAGGTCTCTCTGACCCCATAGCTTGTGCATTTGGCTACTATACTCCATGTCTTCCCTCCTAGAACCCAATAAAGTAATGATGATGACTGCTGCAAACAGCTTGAGTTGAGAAGCTGGGAACTTTACGATTGTAATCCAAAGATACAATTTCAACAGGAAACCCAATCTCTATGCAGAGTGTGGGAAAATGGCAGGAATCCACTCCCTGCCCCAGGCCCAGGCCCAGGTCCAGACTGGACTCCTCTGGCTCAGAAGCAGGGCTAGATCCTCTTTGGCAAATTTTTTCCCATCTCCCGCATGGAACACCCCACCCCACCCTGTAAGGCAAAACCAGGGGACCCTCCCCACAACCCAATATCCTAGCTCCAACCCCATGCTTGTGGGAAATAATGGATCAGCACCAAGTCCATCCACCTGTTCCCCCATGAAAGAAGAGAAGGAACCAGGATGTCTTGGCCTCGTTCCTCTCCAGATGTCCTCCCAGCCGTGTGAAAACAGGCCACTGAGGCAGATTTTATGCCTCAGCCCTGGGAGGAAGCATGGAGGACTACCAGAGGGCTTGTTGGTCAATGGAGAGATTGTGAACAGGACAGGTGGTTTCACTGAACCCGGGGTAGAGAGGGAAATGACAAATCCGGGGTAACGCTCTAGATCAGGCCTGAATCTCATCCCTGCCCAGAAATGAGGACATGGCCAGTTTTCACCTTCATCTCGACAGGAGCCAGGCCCAGGCTAAGGATTGGAAAGGGGTCACGGGCTCGAACATAAGGTGCTACCCTTTGATAATCTCCACATCTCATGGTCTGTTGACTTTTTCCACATTGTTTCTTCTATTCTCTTTTTGTCACAGTCTAAACAACCACTGGGCTGACATATAACCTTAAAACCTTTGCCAAAGGCAACTTCTGGAGAACATTTTCTTCTCTCTTTGTTATGGGTGTGTCAATCAGAGACAGTTCCCATTCCCCTTCCCCCCTGGGGGGGAAGTGGCTGATGTCTTGGACAGAGAAGGCATGAAACCATGGGCATCCCTGTTCCGCCACATGGACCGGGGGCAGAAGACCTCTTGTCTGTGGTACAAGAGGAGAAGAATCAGATGTGTAGAAAAACAGAGGGAGCAAGAATGCAGAGCACGTGAAGAGGCACAGAAAACTTCGTTCCTTTCCCCTGGAAACATGGCTGGTTCATGAGCTCCAGCCCTATGAGACAGCTGTCTGTCCTTTAATAAACTCCCCCTTTTGTTTAAGCTGGCTCCATGGGGCTTGTAAATGCACAACCAAGAGTCTAAGCTAAAGTATCAGGGCTGAATTGAAACAAAGTCAGTGACTGGAGCCATTCTGTGAATGAAGCCTATTGTGACCACTAGTCGCCCCTAGGGTCTGCAGAGCCCTGGCGGTTAGGATGAGGAAGGACAGGGTGTCTGCAGGCCTGCAGGAGACGTGGAAATGGAACTAGCTTTACTGATCATCTATGGTGTGCCAGGTGCTCTATGCTCACTCTTCTAGATAATCCATATAATTACCCCCCTGCTGTGGGTACAAGCCCCATTCTACAGATGAGGAATAAGTGCAAAGAGGGCTGTGGACAGCCAGCTGGTAAGCAATGGAATTGAGCTGCACCCTCAAATGCATGACTCCAAAGCTGGTGCTCCTTCTATTGCCCCAGGCAGTCAGGGACTCAGAGACACATAGGGCTCCAGGCCAAGGCCAGACACCAGAGTCTTGGTGCACACCTGTCCCCTGTAGCAGACATACTGGTCCTTTGGGACCTAAAGGATGGGTGTGCAGAGTGCAGAATTAAACACAGATGGTGGTAAAAGTGCATCAGCCATAGATCCTACAAGCTGTCCTCAGCCTGCGGCAGGTACCCAAGCAGGTCCAAGGATGTTCTAGGCTCAGTTCCCTGGGCCACTAAACTCTTACAGGAAACCTCAGAGTGGGCCACCCTGTTTAGAATAAAAGATCTGGGCTGCTGCCCAACAAGGCTTACTATGCCTGTGGGATGCAAGAATGCCAGTGCTCTCCACTGGTGAGCCTTATGGCATAGTGGCTAAAGAGGCAGGTCACTGGAGCCAGACTGCCTGTGGGGTCATACCCAGACTCCACTTCCTGGCTGTGTGACCTTGGGGAAATTACTTAACCTCTCAGTTTCTTCATTGCTACAAAGGGGATAAGCGTAGTACCTACTCCATTAGGTTGTTGCGACGATTAAATGAATGAATACATGCAAAGTGCTTAGAACAGTGTCTGGTGCATAACATGTAATAAATGATAGATATTATGATGAGTCCTTAAATCTTCCATGAAGAAGCTAACTTCTCCGCTAGATGCAGCACTCTGGGAAATCTAGTCTAGAAATCAGGGGCTACAGGCTGAGGGTAAACGGAGGGGAGAGTAAAAGGAAAGCCATTCCCTGAAATGCTGATGGGGCTGACATCTGCAGAACCAGCCACGTGCCAGCCTCTGCACCAGCCCTTTCCCATGCAGCATCTCATCCAGCCTCCCAGATCTGGGAGCTGGGGAGTCTAATCCCTATTTTACCAGGCAGTTAAGTGGCTTATTCAAGATCAACAGTTAGCGAGTGACAGAGCCAGCATTCCCAGTCAAAAAGAGGCAGATGAACAGCTTATTTCAGGCCCCCACTCTTCCAGACTATTCTAGTTATCTTCATCCCAGCCACTTTGGCCCTGTTCCTTCCTGTACATCTGAGGAGGCTCTTCTTGAAGTTCCAGGGCTTTGCTCTGTCCAGCACTAGCCATCATACTGTATCCTAACCATCCCTCTGTGGGTCTGCTTCCTACACTAGACAGTGAGAGGCTTGGGAGGAAGGGTACTTGGCAGATAGCTGACTCTCGAGGAATGCTAAGGAGGGCAGGAGAGAACCGATATCTATGGGCCTGGGCTCTCAGGACCATTGCTAGACTGATGTAGTGCAAGGGTTCTAGAACATCGAGAGGGCAGGGGGAGCAGGGAGTTGCTACTTGTGCAAGAGGCAGTAGTGCATAGTGGTTGAATGATGAGCCTGAATCAAGCCTTGTTTGAAGCTTAGCTTGACCATGAACTTGCCACATTCCTTTGGAGTAAGTTGCTTAGCCTCCTTTAGGCTCCCCTAAGTTTCCTTGTACCTAAATCTTATATAACCGTGGGGTTACAAGTCAACAAGTATGCATCAATAAGGCCATATTTGTTGCTAGAAAATATGAAACACTTCCTTACAGTAGTCAAATAAGTGCTTTTTTGAGCCCTCATGTGCTCCCCTTACCACCCTGGCCACCTGGGCCCTTCCTCTGGGACCTCCACAATCCAGGAACCACAGTTAACAGGGGCATCCCAGAACTCCTCCAGCTCTGAAGCCTGTGAGGGTTGTCAAATATTTTACATATGATCCTTGATTAATATCTCAGTGTGAGGATAAAATGGGTTTACACAAAGTGCTAGTACAGCTGGCAAACAGTGAGTGCTCAATAAATGTTTGTCCTTATTGTTGCTGTTTTCCAGTGACTCAGACATGTCTGCGAGTGTTAAATGGTCCCCCACGGGTCCTCAGGATGAGGATGCCTGACCTATCTGCAGAGTGCATGGCCTCGATTAGAGTCTCAGGGGCTAAGTGTTCCCTTCCAAGACCAGACCTGCAGCAGGCCCTCAGTGGTCCCAAAGCTACAGGCTGGGCTGGGAAAGTCCTGGGGTGCCAAGTAGGGAGGCCTGACGCTGGTGCTCCTAGGAGCCCAGTGGGTCCCTTGATGGTGGCAGCAGGAGCAGCAACAGCCTCTCCACGCTGCCTGCCGAGCAGCAAGCAAACCCCACTGGGCAGGCAGAGTGTCAGGCAGCGCAGAGTCTCAGCCCCGCCACTGCAGCTGAGGAAGGCCACTCGCATGTCTGCTGTGGCAGTGGGAGCAGCAGCAGCACTGGCCTGCCTGCCCCCCGCCCCAGACAGGCTCTGCTGCCTTCCCTGATGTTGGGACTCTCTTTCCAGGGTGCTGCAGTCATGGGCAGGATGACAGGGAGGCCATGCTGTAAATGCTCCACCCCTGGACATCACATCACCCTCAAGGCCCTGTGGAAGCATGAAGACAGTAGGGCAGTACCTACACCAATGGCAACCCGTGAACTCTAGGACAATAGCTCCTAGGGACACCGGGACTCCACGGCAAAACCAGATCCTCTATGGCAAAACATTCTCACTCCTACAGCAATGGAATCCCATGGCAACAACGCCCAGGGCAGGGCAACTGGAACGGCCGATGGCATCTTAAAGGAACAGAGAAAGATGAAGGCTTGAGTTTAGGAGAAGGGAAACCCTCACTCCCCACAGGCTCTCCTACCTCAGCGCAGCCGGCTGTCTTCACTCTCTGAAGGACCATCTGCTCGGAGGGCTCCAAGCCAGCTAGTTCCCATCCAGTTCTCCTACCTTCAAACAAACAAAGCTGGATAACTGGAATGTCTTCTCCCATTGTGCCAAATGTCTTGGATTCCTTTATTTATTTTATTTGTTATTCATTTGTTTTTAGAGACAGAGTCTTGCTCTGTCACCCAGGCTGGAATGCAGTGGCCCAATCATAGCTCACTGCAGTTTCAACTTCCTAGGCTCAAGTGATCCTCCTACCTCAGCCTCCCAAGTAGCTAGGGCTACAGGCACATGCCACCATGCCCAGATAATTTTTAAAAACCCTTTTTGTAAGGATGTAGTCTCGCTTTGTTGCCCACGCTGGTCTTGAATTCCTGGGCTCAAGCAATTCTACGACCTTGGCCTCCCAAAGTGCTGGGATTACAGGTGTTAGCCACTGCGCTCAGCCTCTGATTCCTATAAATATTCCTTTAAAACTCCTTTAAATTCCTCCCCAACTTCCAGCTCCTTAGGAAGGTTTCTTGGATCGAACAAGAAAGCTAGAGTTAGTACGTGGCACCACACCACTTATGCCTGCCGCTGAATAGTGTGCAATTGAAAAGCTCCCGTCTAGTCCCAAACTGGTTTAATGTCTTGGTTTTGCTATATGTAGTCTGGTTCAAGCTTTGCTGTGGGTTGTGGGACTGTTTTCGGCAGGGCACTTCCCAGGGCTGGGGCAGCGGAAGAACAATTCCTGGTCAGGGCAGAGCACTGCACCTCACTCAGCAGGGACTAATCAATTCCCAGGGCATGACAACTGGAACAGCCTGGTGGCATACCAAAGGAACAGAGGAAGATGAAGACTTGAGTTTAGGCTAAGAGTTAGGATAAGGGGTGCCCCTACCCTCTCAGAGGGCCAACCTCTGGCCATGGAGGCTGGAGGAGTCCTCTCCCTCCATCCATCCCATGTGGACACTGCATAGGCTGCAAGAGTAATCCTCCCTGGAGCAGAGAGGCTCTGGCTGGCTGATCTCATGGATCAGCAACATCTCCAAGGACCAGTGGGCACAGGACTCTTTTGAGGATCCTTTGGGGACGAACTTTTATTGGTCTCTTGCACTCAAATGTCTGCTCAGAGCCTACCGTTGAGTCCCAGTGCACTCCATGTTGGATCAGCCATGATCCCACTCCAACCTGTTTTTCTGATCTCATCTCTGCTTTCACCACCTTTTCCACCTCTCTAAGCAAGACAGGACTCTTCACTACCTGCCATCAAGCCCACATTTCCTCCTCCCTTCCTTTTCCAGCTTTTCTTGCCTCTACTGCCAGAATCTCACCCTTCTATCAAAACTCACATCACTTCTGTAGCATGTCCCCCTCCCCACCCATCTCACATGTGCCCCCACACACCCTATGCACCGATGCCACTTCCAGGTGGCTGAGTCCTCAGTCGCCCTTTCTGGCTTCTTCACAGCATGCTGCATTCTGCCTTGTACCAGAATGAGCCTGGACACTTCTATCTCCTCATCCAGCCTTTCAGAACCTAGCAAGCAGGGCCCAGAACTTCAGTCTCAGGAAGCACAGTGCTCTGCCGACACTAACTGCTTGACAAGTTGCTCCTGAATTAAAAGGAATCAAACTCAATGTCTGAGGGAGTCTTGAGGCTCCTGGAGGCAGGTTATCATCAGGGTTAAGTTTAAATCCTAACTCTGTTGCTCACTTGCTTTACTGGCTTTGGGCAGATTACCTGTATTCACACAGGGTCTTGAACTATCACCCAGGCTGGAGTGCAGTGGCATGATCTCAGATCACTGCACCCTCCACCTCCTGGGCTCAAGTGATCCTTCCACCTCAGTCTCCCAAGTAGGTGGGACTACAGGTGTGAGCCACCAATCCCGGCTAATTTTTTGTACTTTTAGTATAGACAGGGTTTTGCAATGTTGCCCAGGCTGGTCTCAAACTCCTGAGCTCAAGTGATCCACCTGCCTCGGCCTCCCAAAGTGCTGGGATTACAGGTGTGAACCACTGTGCCTGGCCAGATTACCTGTATTTCAGTGCCTCAGTTTCCTCACTTGTAAGTGCCAGGATCATAGAATTATTGTGAGTATTAAGTGATGGGCCAGGAGAAAGCCCAGCCAGGTGCTGTGGGTCCCCGGCAGGGAGCTGCTCTGAGATGCAGACAGTGGGGTCCAGGTGGAGAGCTGGACTCCACTGGCTCCGTAAATCAGGGTGAACAGGTCAGGCATCTCCTATCAGGTCTTGTTCCAAAAGAAGACAAATGGAAGAAAAATGGAAGGAAGAGGCAAAAGGAGAAAAGACGAATAGAGCATAGATAGGTGTTGGACCCCAAATAAAATAAAGGGGATCCTGGGAAAGGCAGGCTAGTTTCATCTGTAAGCATCCAGAGAGCAAATTCAGACCCATGGGTAGAAATTCTCAGAAGACAGAATCAAAGCTCAACAGAAGAAATATCTTTCTAATAATGAGTGCTTTCCTGGAAAATAAGGTAGTGAGGCCTCTGTCACTAGGACAGTGTAAACAGAACACCCACCTGCCTACGATGCTAGAGAGGGATTCATTTTGGCTTGAGGAACAAGAACAATGCCTTTCACTTACCAAGTGATTGATACATGTTATTGGTAACTATTAGATTATTTATTCTTTTGATTCTTGAGCTTTTCTTTTCCCCCTTGGGATAGTCAGGTCCCAGGAGCTCCTAAGGAAGCAGCCTCAGTCTGGGTATATTGGAATCCTACACCCCATGACAGTTTAGGGACCCTGCAGAGAGAAGGCAGGGCCTGCTGGGTGGCTGCCAGCTTCCCCAAAAGGGAAGGGCCTGGTTAGTGGGTCACCAAGGGCAAAGGGAGCCTGTGTCCTCAGAGTCTGAGGAGTAACCAGCACTTACAGTGCTTTTCTAGGAAAGAAGCCAAGGAGTCCGAACCCCAGTGGGCTCTGCCTAGGGGTCTGTTTGGGGGAAGCTGTTCCACCAGGGTCATATTTCAGACTCTTTTAAACCTGCCCAGCTGTTACATATACATGCACACAAATGTCCCTTTAGTATGTGCATATGTGCTGCAAGCCGGTGAGTTTGTGTTTATATGAGCTGATCCATGTGAACACATACCATTCACTGCACACTTAGTCTTCACATCCTGACACCCAACCTCACCCGAGTTCTAGGGGTTTGTGCCATGTGCCACACAACCTATTAACCCAATACCTCTCATCACACTTGCCTAAGTCTTGCTTTCTCAACATTCGCTATCTTCCTGCTCAGCCCAAGGTCGTAGTTTACAAGCCCAGCTCTCCATGGAAACACCTACAGCTTATAACATGCAACCTTCCAGACCAGACCATATCCAACAGCAACACCCCAACTGGATAATCTTGATGACAACTCTGGGATTCCACGAAGACCAACGCTGCAAGCACACACAGCATATCGGGGCTTGGGGCTGCCCTTGTCCCTGCTTTCCACGCCTCTAACTCGCAGGAGAAAGCACCCTGAGAAGCCCATAGTGAAAGCTGCCACCCAGAAATTAGAGGACGCTGCAGAGAAACCACCCACTCTAGTGGCCCTGAAATGTATCATTGAGATGTCCAAAATAGATTCCAGGATGGTTCAGGCCAAGGCCCAGACCCTGCCGAGTCCTGGTTGCCTTGCTGAGGTTTGGCTGGAGCTGGAGAAGTGTGTGTCAAACACGCAACATACAACAGTGCTGGCAGGGAGAGCTTGGGGCCTGCTGGAGCCAAAGCTCTTAGGGGGTGAACCTGGAGATAGGCTGCTCTCCATGCCCTCCCATCCCTACCTCAGCACCAGAATGGGCTTGAGCAGTCTGGAAACTCCCAGTGGGTCCTCATTCTCCCCAATGGGAGCTTCCCACCCATGCAATACATCCCTCCACATTCCAGAGACATCAAGTCTGAGGGGAAAAAAAGGTGCTTATACAAGGTGAAAAGCACCATGGTGAAAAGCGGGTCGCCCTGCTTATCCCAGGAACACACTGCTGCACCCACACTGGACAGCCATGCCAGACACACCTTTAGTGCAACTCTGCTCCTCCCTCAGCCTCCAGATGGGAGATAAAAACAGTTCCTGGGGCATCTTCCCAGTCTGCCCCCTTATCTCTGGGGGTCAGAAGGAAGCAAAGACCTGTGTTCACTGAACAAGGTGGAGCTGAACCCTGAAGGCACTGATGTCCTGCTTCCTTCGGGAGGCCTAATCTCCAGAAGCAGCAGTGTGGGGGAAGGTGTGGGAGGTGATGTCTGCCTCCTATAGGAGGGAACCTGCCCACGCAGGGCCAGTGAGCTGGGCCTGGCCTCCGCTGTCTCCCCACCCGGCCCTTCCTGTGCATGAGAGAAAAGGCCGCAGGCTCCGGGACATCAAACGTATCTGGGTAATCCAAACAGGGTGTGGGGGGAGGTCAGCCAGCGCAAATGAGAAACATGTGGCATCCATTTCCCCTCGTTGACTGGCTCAGGCTTTCCAGGCAGAGGGAGAAGGCTTTGGGCTTTAGGGAGGAGAGCTTCCTGGTTGGGCCAGGAAAAGACCAGCCAGGTGCTGTGGGTCCCCGGCAGGGAGCCGCTCTGAGATGCAGACAGTGGGGTCCAGGTGGAGAGCTGGACTCCATTGGGCCCATGAGTCAGGGTGAACAGGTCAGGCATCTCCTATCAGGTCTTGTTCCAAAAGAAGACAAATGGAAGAAAAATGGAAGGAAGAGGCAAAGGAGAAAAGACGAATAGAGCATAGATAGGTGTTGGACCCCAAATAAAATAAAGGGGATCCTGGGAAAGGCAGGCTAGTTTCATCTGTAAGCATCCAGAGAGCAAATTCAGACCCATGGGTAGAAATTCTCAGAAGACAGAATCAAAGCTCAACAGAAGAAATATCTTTCTAATAATGAGTGCTTTCCTGGAAAATAAGGTAGTGAGGCCTCTGTCACTAGGACAGTGTAAACAGAACACCCACCTGCCTACGATGCTAGAGAGGGATTCATTTTGGCTTGAGGTAGGTGGCTCAACTAGACAATTTCCATTCTAGGGTTCTGTGAAACCTCAGGGAAGGGTGAGGGAGGTGGAGCGCTCTGCAGAGAGAAAGGGACCTGGCTATCCAGGAAGACATTGCAGTGTGCTGCAGAGGTGGCTGAGCTGCAGTTATGGACCCTGAGGGCTCTGCTCAGCCTGCTCAACACAACACTGGCTCTCCCTTGTACCACATGGAGCAGTCTGCACCTTCACCCTCAGGGTCAGAGGCTGTGAGGTGTGGTATATGTGTGTGGAAGGATAGCTGCAGAGAAAGGCAAGATTGGAGGTCAGCAGAAGAGGAAGGATCTGGTGTCGGCAGCTTGTGATGGGGGCGGGTGGTAGGGGGTGGGCAGTTGTAGCCACAGTATCAAATTGGGCAGAGAGAGTGGGAAGGGGTAAAACAAGAAGGAAGTGTCAGGAAACATCCCAGGACTCCAGGTGACTTGGTCCTGCTACCAATTCAATCCAGGTCTAGAAGGGGCCTGTGGCCTGGGGTTACAGCCATCAGTGATGGATGGTAAAGGGTATCTCCTTGGGTTGGTTTAAGCTTCAGAGAGCCAGAGTAGCTCTGGGCACTTCTCCTCCATCTGTATCTTCTCCCCAGAGTAGAGGAACTGCCCCAGGACCTACTTATTCATCCATGCATTACTCTCAGAGGCAGAGCCATGGGCTGTGAGTCAAAGCCAACAGCTTTGACTGCAGCAGTCAGAACAAGGCAATGCCCAAAGGAGAGGAACATGACCTAGGTGGGGGCCCAAGCCTAGCCTTGGAAGAAAACTTTCTGGATACGGTAAGAAAATAAACATTCTCGGTGCTAACCTGGAGGAAGGCAGGAGGTCTCACAGCTCCAAGGTTCTGTGCCAGTGCCTTCTCCACACACATACACACACCTGCAGGCTGCTGCACCTTGCCACAGCCCTTCCTCCTGCCTGTGATTCCACAAGCATCCTCCATCACTACTGGTGCTACCCAGGGGAAGGGCAAAAGTGAGCTTTGTCCTCACTCTCCTGCTAGGCCTCAGGGAATCTGAGGGTGCTGGATAAGTTTCCACATATCACCTATCTGTTCTGGGCGGCAGTTCTTTGGAGAATTCTTTACCCACCCCAGCCTCACAATACACTGAATAAAAAGGAAAATGAAGTATTTGTGAACACATTTCTTTCCCCTGCTACTCAAAGTATCCCAGAGCACATTCTCTGGAGCGACCCCCTTGCACCGTCCCTCCCTGCAAAAAATTCACATCAACTGGCTTAGAAATTAATAGCTTCCTGCCTTTCTTCCTCATTTCTACTTGGCCTGCGCTTCTGAGGGCCTAACTGTTGTCATGACAACCCCTTGTGTGGGTCCAGACCCCTTCAAGAGGAAGAGGGACTAGGAAGTCCAGGCTCCTGGGTTCTTTTACGCCCTGACCTTGGGCAGTCTTAGCTGTCTCACTTTGCCCCCTTTTCCTGAAGGACGGAAGGAGGGAACATGAACACCTGGGGTGTCAAAAGACTGGTTTTGCCTTGAGATCCTCAGGCCCAGGGATGATGAGGTAGGAAGATTTGGGGTGTCACTATAGTACAGACAGTCCCCGACTTGTGATTGTTTGTCTTCTGATTTTTTGGCATTATGACCACATGAAAGTAATACATTTGGTAGAAACTATACTTCTAGTACCCATACAACTGTTCTATTTTTCACTTTTAGTATAGTATTCAATAAATTCCATGAAATATGCAGCTTTATTATGAAATAGGCTTTACATTAGATGATTTTGCTTAACTGTAGGCTGATATAAGTGTTCTGAGCGCATTTAAGGTAGGCTAGGCTGAGCTATGACGTTCGGTACATGAGGTGTATTCAATGCATTTTTGACTTACGATAGTTTCAACTTACAACGGGCTTAATGGGACATAACCCCATGATAAATTGAGGTGCATCTGTATTTTATTGCTTTGTATTAATACAGGCTCTCTTTAAGCCACTTGGGACATTTTCCAGGTCTCATCACCTTAATCTACACCCCCTTCCCATCCCTATGGTGTAAGGATGAGCCATGGGAGGGTCTCTTCCACTCACAAATGAGGAAACTGAGTCCCAGAGGGGGTCACAGAGCTTAGGACTTCTACACAGAGAACTCAGGAATGCAGCCTCCAGCTTAGCCCCCAGACCCAGGCCAAGGGCCTGGTGGCCGTTCTTCTGGAGCCAAATTGCCTGACGTGAGTATCAGGCCAGGGTCCAGAGGCATCTGATTCCTGGAATTAGCCCATTTGCCCTTGGTACTCACCCCTCAGTCTTCCAAGTTTCTAGGGTTCCCCAGTGGGGCCCTAGTTATTTGGCAGCTTCCAAGGTTAGAGAAGGGACAGGGAGCCTGCCTAGACCATCTGGGACCCCGGATGGTTTCTGGGAAGGGGATGATCAGGTTTCAGTGCTTCTCTTTTATTACAGAAAGGCTCTGGCTTGAAGCTGCCTCACTCCCACCCCCTCTCTCCGCCTCAGAAATTGATTCTTGGCAGCCTCTTGGATCTAGGATGGTACTAGGGAGTGAACATAACTGGACACTGAGCCCCACTGAGGTGGGGACAAATGCCCATTGTCTTCAATCACAATCCTGAAACATCAAGGCACCATTCTTCTCCCCAGAGGCCACCCTGCTCTACACTGAGGGCCTGCCTGATACCTGAACACCACCTTCATTGGCTCTGGAAGACGATTCCCTCTGTAGTTCCTCTCCCTCTACCCCTTCCCCAGGCAGTCTGCCCTCCACCCTTCACACAAGGAAAAGCTTAGTTTGGAGGTCACCAGCTCCCCTCTTTTCCTCCCCACCACCGTTTGACACCAGGCTCTGCCTTGCTACAGTCTGAACCAACTCCCCAACCCCAAACTTTGGGTCCTCTCAGCTGGAGACAGGCAGGTTTGGGAGTTTCCACCCTTCTCTCCCCATCCCAGAGAGCTAAGCCCCTCAGCCCTCTGTGGGGTCAACGAGGCAGCTCCGGTAGCCCACGCCCAGTAGACACAGCCTTGGGCAGGTCCCTCTGCCTGCTGACTCTTCCTCTCTCAATCAGGTCTCCCAGGAAGACCTGCGACTTAGGACTCAGGAGATCAATACAGAATCTCCCTTCCACCATGAACTCATAGATGACTTTAAGGCCCTCAATGCTTTTGACTCTGCATTTCCCTAACTGGGAAGTGGAGGTGTTCTCTCCTGACTTCCAAGGTTGCTGAAAGGCTCCTGTGTCAGTGTGCTTTGAGAAATGGCAACTGCTGAGCAGGAATAAGGGACCAAAGCTCAGCTTCTCCTCCTCTCCTGCCCTCCCCCACCTGCTCTCCTCCCCACTCTTGCCCCTCCTCCCACCTCCCTAGCCATCTCAGGGCTGTTTGGTTCCTCTTGAGGAGCAACTAAGAGGGCTTCTGTGGGCAGTCAGCTTCTGGGACAGTGTGATGGCTTCCAGGTCTGGGGAGGACACAGACCAGCTAAGTCAGGCCCAACAAGTAAAGCCTTGACCTTGAAAAGGGTTCTGTGCCTTCTGCTATTCTGTGCCCTGACACTCCCTTGCCCTCCCTGGCCAAGTCCCTCTCTCAGTCTGACACACACACACACACACACACACACACACACACACAGACACACACACGGTCCCTTCCTCTATCACCCTGCTTCCAGTCCCTCAGCAGGGCTCTCTACCACATGGGCCAGTTGCATTTTGTCCATATCCCTCCTTGGTGCCTGCCATGGTGCCTGCCAAAAATTTATTAAATTTTTCCCTTATTGTCTCTCTTGCTCCATTCCCTGGGGTAGGGCCTTTGACAGCCTCAGCCCCACACTGAGGACCGGGTGGCACACTCCCTTTGCAGAGTGAGGCTGCCTGGTCAGCTTCTGCACCCACCCAGCCATCCCCACCTTCAGGAGGGGCTCCCAGGGGAAAAGGCTGCTCTTCTTTTGCCCTTGTCTAGTCTCCTGATTGTCCCTGCAAAGCCCATTTGCGGCCTTCTGCGTGAGGATCGGTTCTCCAAAGGCCCAAATCCTTGCCCCTGTTAGAGGACTCTCATCTTAGCCCACACAGGAGTCGAGGGTCCCTGGGAAGACTGCAGCAGGCCAAATCGGTCTCCTCCAGCTTCGCATTCTCCAGGGCCGCCGGGCGAGCTCTTGGATCTTTCCCACCCGCCCAGCCCGTCACTCGGCCCCGCCCCTTCACACGCGCATGGGCACGCCCCTTCCCAGCCCCCAGCGGGCGGGCAGCCTGCCGGGTACCCAGGAAGCTCGGGTCCCTCGGCGCCGGAGGACCCACATCCCAGCCACCGCAACAAGTCCGCGCAGCCAAAGCATCTCGCCTGGGCTCCAGGCCTCGCCGTCCTTGTTCCGTGGCCCCAACAGGGCCCGTGCCAGTTCCCGAGGCATGGCCGCCTGGCGTCCGGCACATCCCAGATCTATCCTTCTCTGAGGGCAGGGACTCTCCGGGGAGAGAAACAGCAGTTCTGGGGCCCGCTTCGGGTGTTTTTGCATAGACTCTTCAGGCATGGAGAACAATGGAGCAGCTCTGCGTGCTTCCTCCACTCGAGCAAGCTTTGTTCCTCCCTTCCCGCCTGCTCGGCTTCCATTAGCCACAGGGCAAAGGCTTCCCGGTCAAACAGGAGTCTCGGCGCTAAAGCCCCGAGCTTTCCACACGCCCTAAAAGACCTGCGGGTGTAGGGGTTGGGGCCAGAGCTGGGGCTGAGGTATAGGACGTGCGCCCAGATGCGCGCAGCTGGCAGCCCGCCCACCCCCGGCCCTAGACGCTTCTCTTGGCCAGAATCCTCACACCGCGGGGAAATCCGACTCGCGTTCCCACTCGGGATCCACAGAGGAAGTGGAGCCTCAGCTGTGTTCCGGGGCCAACCAGCCCTCACATCTGCTCTCCCACATCTGTTCTCTAGATCCGGGCTCTCGCTGGACGCTCCCCTTGCAATGCGGGATGCTCCCGTCAAGCGCAGGCCACACCACAACGGAGGTTTCCACCAGTCCCAGGTTTTGCTATATTGGGATTCTGGCTCTATTTCTGAGAGCCGGTGACCCCCCCCCTCACCCCCCACCCATTGTCCAGTTCACCTCAGGCAGGCCAGGGTCAAGCCCGGGTCCCGCCTGTAATGTCTTTAAGAAGGTACACTTGAGCCATGCGCATCTGGAGGTTGGCCAGCTCAGCACATCTGGGCGCAATGCCCATCACAGCCTGATCGTGAACAGGAGGGCCCTCCGAGAAGGCGCAAGGGGAGGGGGCTTCTCTTTCCCCACACCTTCCCCAGCAGCTGGTTAGAAGAAAGCCAGGGGCGGGGCGGGGCGGGGCGGCAGGACTTACCCAGCATCTGGCTGAAGAGCAGCTGCTCCAGGTCTCCCAGCACTGTCACCACCAGCTCGGGGTCCACCTTGAGGAAGGCGCGCTCCTCCTGGCCCTTGGCGGAGGGGACGGGCCCAGAGCTCTTTTGCGCCTTGGCCTTGCTGGAGAGCAGCTCGTCGTCGGATTTGCCATCTTCGCTCACGGCAGCCTCAGGCGCCTTGCTGAGCGGCTTGACCTCCGCATAGGGTCCTCGAGGGATCCGGCTCGGCTTTCCCAGGCTGGGCGCAAGTGGAGCCAGGGGGGTCTTGGCGCCGCCCGCCGGGCTGCCCTTGGCCTGGAAGAGCGAGTGCTCCGACTTGGACAGCGTCTTGGACATCAGCGGAGCTTCACGGCCCTTGGACCCCACCTTGCCTAAGCCTTTGGGGGCCTTGGCCATATCGTCGCTCCACTCGGGCTCATAAAGCTGCAGCTTTTTCTCGGAGTCCGTGAGAAAAGAGAGGTTGGTGAGCGACTTCTGCTTGCGCAGGTTGGAGGCTGGCGGCCCACCGGGGACACGGCTGTCCACACTGCCGGACTTGAAGACCTTCAGCTCAGCCGCGCTGGCCTTGGCCATGCCGCCGCCGCCGCCGGGCGCCTTGGCGCGCTTGGGCAGCATGCCTCTGCCGTCCGCCGCCGCCGCCTTCTTGCCGGCGCCCCGCGGCTCGTCCGCGCCCTCGTCGCCGCCGCCGCTGCTCAGCTCCACCTCGGGCTGCACGCTCTTGACGCTGCTGCCCAGCATTCTGCCCGCGAGGAGCGCATGGACGATCCGCGCGTCTGCAGGCACGGGGGGAGGGGGCAGGGGGCGGGAGCGCAGGAGGAGGAGGCGGGGGAGGAGGAGGGGGAGAAAGAGGACGGAAGAAACCGAGGAAGAAGGGGAGAGGAAGGGGGAGGGAGCGAGGGAGGAGGGAGGGAGGCAAGCCGAGGGCGCAGGGGAAAGAAACGCGAGGAAGGAAGCCAGGAAAAAGGAAAGAGCAGGGAAGCCGAGGAGCGAAAGGGCGGGGTCGGAGGAAAAGGGGCGGGGCGGCGGGGAAAATACAAATTAAAATTTAAATATCAGTCAAAGGAAGGATGGAAGCCCCGCGGCTCCTCCGGCGCCCTGCGGTGCTTTGGTGTCCGGATCCCAGCCCGCGGCCTGCCTTCCTGTCAGTCCTGTGGACACCGCACTGCCCGGCAGCGCCCCGGCCGCACTCAGCCAGCCAGCCCGAGTCGAGGCTGCAGGCTGCAGCTCCTAGCAGAGGAAGGAGGGAAGGGGAAGGCGGGGAGCAAACAGGAGGAGGGGAGCGAGTGTGCGCAAGGGGAGGGAGGTGGGGGAGAGAGAGTGTGTCTATTTCTGGCTCGGGAGGGGGAGGTATCTGCGAGCGGAGCTCCAGGGGCGGATGAGTGGGGGGTAGGGGGGAGATAAAGGATCGGGCCAGTTTTTCTCCCAGCTTTCCGCCTAGAGGCGGGGCGGGTTCTTGGATTCTCGGAGGGCACGGGTGACCCCCTGCCGTGTCCGGGATAAAGGTCTGTTGAGGAGGTGTGGAGGTGCCCGTAAAAGAGACAGAGAGAGGGCGGCTCAGAATGCGGGAGAGAGAGTGGACCCGTGGGCCTGGGAGAGAGATCGGGAGAGGGATGGAGGAATGATATCCAGGGTGCTCGTTCCCCTCCCCCAACCCCAAGCCTTCTTTGGTTTCCCCCCAGGAAACTCCCAGTCCCGCCCTACTTCAGTCTCTGAGGCTCAAGATTGCCCTCCTGAGCCCAGGAGGTAGGGGACCGGGGTAGGACACGGGTGGCTTGGAAAGAAGGGGCCTAGGGTTGACTGGGGAGAGGGCTGAGGGCTTTGCAGGGGAAGGAGTAATTCTTGAGATCAGGAGACTGGGTTTCTGTCCCAATTAACCACATGACCTTGTCAAAGTCATTGAACCCCTCTGGTTCTGTTTTCTTTTACAGTGGTTATAATACCAGCTTCACAGGTAGAAGGGCTTTGGAACTGTAAAGGCCTGTGTCAAACCTAGGGAATCATGAAGAGGCTTTGCACTGGGTCCCTTGCCTGCCAGAGTTAAGCAGAGCAGTGGAGTGCCTTTAAAAGATGTTTCCCAAGTCCTTCTTCCTTTCCTCCTAACTGGCCCTGGGGGACAGGGATGGGGTGGAGGGGGAGCAAGAGCCAGATGAAGTAGTCTGCAGTTTACCTAGGACTACCTCAGTAGACAGGACACTGCCTATCCTCGAATGGCCTCCCAAATCACCGCCAGGTTGCCTGAGCAAAAGGCTCTCAGGAGAGGTGAAGGATAGGAGAAAGTGGAGGGGAATTCTCTGAAAGCAAAGCTTGCTCCAGGAGGAGTAGGCCCCAGATGGAGCCAAACTCTAGGGATTATAAAGCCCTAAGAACTTTTTGCCAAAATCTGGTAACCATCAGATTATCTCCCCACCCCAAACCCAACCTCCATCTCTCTGGCTCCTTTCCTCCCTTTCTCCTAGAATCTGAAGAACTCTGTGTGTGAGTCGCATGGTTTACGCACTCTCCTAACACTAATCATCACCTCCTGCTTGGTGTGAAATGTATTTGTGTCTCTGTCTGTCTCCCCCACCAGCGCAGGATCTCTCCGGGTGTAGAACTGTGTCACTCAGCACCTTGCATGGAGCAGGTGTTGCAACTCTGTTGGTTAAATGGATTTGGAGGCCTGAGCACTGTAGGGTTCTGGTGGTATCCCAGGAATACCAGATTGAGATGCCATAAAATCTGCCATGACAGAGATCATAGCAGAAAGGATAAGTGGCACTGAGAATATAGAGTTCTCAAGCAGAGAAGTGTTTGGTAAGAAGCATGGACTCTTGGCTGTCTTGGAGACACAGAAAAAAAGATGGCAATTCTGTCCTCGAGGAACTCTGAACTCTTGTATTTCCTGTCTGGCAGGGAACACAAGGTAGACAATACAAGACTTGGGAAAATAATAATCCTGTCCCTGTGAAAAAAGCAATGTCACACACATCAACACATTCATCTCAGGTAGACAGACATAGATGTATATATTCCAGTTACAAGAATAACAAGAGGAGTAGAGGACAGGAGTTAGTACAAAGGTTTACAAGAGGATTCTGTACCATCTGCAATGCACAATGCAGACTGGCTTCAGAGGCTTATGTCTAGCATTAGAAAACTTAGGGGTGGAACCAGGGTTCGTGGTTCCAGATAGGAAATGACAAGCAGTGAAGAACTGGTTAAAGGGACGTGAGTGGTATCATGCCAGAACTTGGCCAAGGCACAGAGAGTGCCCAAAGGATGAGGCCAATCATGGGACTTTCTTTTCTGGGCACACACGAAGTACCCATGCTGATGTCCAAACATGAGGTCCCAGCTCAAGCAAGGGATCAGGCCCCACCTTTGGTGCCAAATCTTTGAGTAAGCATGACCATATCCTTCCTACCCCATCCTTCAGGGTATTTGTAACGCGGTTACAAGCCATCACTTCTACAGTCCTCATCCTTACTCACTGGTCATTCTCTAATTTACACAAGATGCCCCTAACTCAATCACAGGAGAACCACACCTTTCCTAAAAATCGCAATTTGAGAATCTGACACCACCTATTCTCTGACTTGCAAGATTACAGTTGTTCTTACTTGTTGTCTCTATATCCTCTTTCTGCATGTAAATTCATCTTCTCCTTAGCAGACAAAAGGAAATTCACTGGCTACCATCTTGGCTGAGAAAGCTTATTTTTACTGTGTATATTTTCAAAGTTACACATTCTACCCAGTGTATTGTGCTGTGAGCAAAACCTGGTGCCCTCTCCCCTGGTTTAATTTGGTCCCTCATCTCTGACACCCATGTCTGTAGGTTAGTGCCTCTCAAATTCTTTAGAATTGGTACGAAACACTATTTCACTTGTTGCTCTGTCCACTTGCATTTCCTTGTCACCTTATGCCTCCTCCCCAGGGCCGGATCTCCCTTCCTCCCTTCCCCCCTTCCCCCCTTCCCCCCCTCCTCCCTCCCCCCTCCCTCCCTCCCTCCCTCCCTCCCTCCCTCCCTCCTTCCTTCCTTCCTTCCTTCCTTCCTTCCTTCCTTCCTTCCTTCCTTCCTTCCTTCCTTCCTTCCTGGTTATCTTGCTCTCTCATTTGATTTGGTGTTTTGGCCTGGTCCCTTCCCCCGTCTTTATTCCTCTTTGTTACTCTGTACCTTGTCTCATGCTCTCATGGGATATCCTATTCCCCAAATCCCAAGTCCTTTCACTTCCTTCAAGAAACAGCTCCTGAAATTCTGCCTCTTTTGAGAAGAGAAAAAAGTGTTGTCAATAAGAGAAGCCTCCTCCCTACCATCTAAACCTAGTGCTTCACACTGTCCTGCATGAAATGTCACCTGACAGTTTATAAAATGGAAGATGCCTTCTATGCATATCTCACGGATTAATTCAGTGCCAATCCCCTTGAGTGCCAGTCTCTGTGCACGGTCATTCTTTAAAGGGTCTTGCTGTGGCCAGGTGGTGGTCCCTTTAAATGGCCATCTTGGCATCCAGGAAGTTTCTGACACTCCCTAATGTGACTTCTCCCTCTATCTGGCTCTTTTTTGATTCTTTTCACATCCCGTGAGTTTCCCACTATCCTCTACTGCAGTGGGAGCGCTCTGCTGCCGTGGCAACAGCCATTCCAGCATCAGTCGATAAAACCAATATGTGCAGAATGTTTCCTCGAGTGATTCCTAAAAAGAGAAGGAATTGCCCTGTCACATTATCTCCAAACCCAGCCCTGAGCCTCTACCACTCAGTCATTTACCTCTTCTGTAGAATGACAGGCTTCAAATTGTCCTCTGAAGAGAGATCCTACCATCAATGATCAATGAAGAGGCTATGTGATGAGGGAGAGGCCTGGCTGGGCAGGCAGTGGGTGCTGGTGATGTCAGTAACCAAGTTTCTAAAGGGGAGGTGGAGAAAGAGGCTGGTTTGGAATCATTAAAGTCCCCAATCCCCAGTGCCCCAAAGACCAGCTCATCACCCCACTCCTCTCTTTCCAAAGGCATTGGTAGTTTCTGGAATGGCGATAGGATGAGTGATTTGACCACATCTGTTGACAGATAACTTAAAGCAATTTGAAGAATGAAGATGTAGGCATACAGCCAAAGAGACGCATGCTGTGTGATTTCACATTCTCACACCCCTGTGATTAGAAACGGATGTAACCCGGGTGTCTGTGGGGGGTCTGGGGAATCTGTCAGTTGGGACTGTGTTAGGAGAACTGGGGATCAGGGAGAGCCAGAGACAGGAGAGGGTGGGAAGGTGGCCAGGCTGTCCCTAGCTCATTGACCTTGAAAGGTGACCTTGGGGCCTGCTGTGGTGGCTCATGCCTGTAATCCTAGCACTTTGGAAGGCTGAGGCGGGTGGATCATTTGAGGTCAGGAGTTCAAGACTAGCCTGGCCAACATGGTGAAACCCTGTTCCTATTAAAAATACAAAAATTAGCTGGGCAGTAGTGGCACGCACCTGTAATTCCAGCTACTTGGGAGGAGAATCGCTTGAGCCTGGGAGGCGGAGGTTGTGGTGAGCTGAGATTGCACTACTGTGCCACAGAGTGAGACCCTGTCTCAAAAAAAAAGAAAAAAGAAAAAAGAGAAAGAGGGAAGGGAAGGGAAGGGAGGGAGGGAGAGAGAGAGAGAGAGAGAGAAAGAGAGAGAGAAAGAAAGAGAGAAAGAAAGAAAAAAAGAAAGAAAGAAAAAGAAAGACAGGAAGGAAGGAAGGAAGGAAAGAAAGAAAGAAAGAAAGAAAGAAAGAAAGAAAGAAAGAAAGAAAGAAAGAAAGAAAGAAAGAAAGAAAGAAAGAGAGCAGGGAGGGAGGAAAGAAGGAAGGGAAGGAAGGGCAGAAAGAAAGAAAGGAAGGAAGGAAAGAAAGAAGGGAAGAAAGAAAGAGAGGGGGAGGGAAGGAAGGGAAGAAAGAAAGAAAAAGAAAGGAAGGAAGGAAGGAAAGAAGGAAGGAAGAGAGAAAGGTGATCTTGGGAGAAGGGGAGATCTGAGGGAGGGAGAAGGGGGCACATGAGCCCATACTTGGCTTCCTCCAGGATTATGGGCAGAGCAGGGGAATTTTTTCTTGATTTCTCGGACCACAGTCAGGGTCTGGAGAGCAAGGGCTAGGAACCCAGCCACATGGCTCTTCAAGCCTAGCCCACTCACTCTGGACCAGCATAGAGCTGTCACTGCCCAACTGAGTGACAAGCATTTTCCATACGTTTTCTCTGCTTAGACGCCTACCATGAGGTCTCCTCATCACCTCCCTAGCAGATGCCAACACCCCTGCCTTTGTGGAAAGCCTTCTAGCCATTGCTCCCCATTTCTTTTTGTCCTTTTCTCCACCATGTCATTCCCTCATGTCATTCCAGCTAATCAGCAGGGACTTTTTGAGCACCCAAAACGTGGGACTTCTTGAGTAACCCAAAACTTTACTCCCAGTGAGATGGGAGCCTCGGTAGGCCGGGAGCAGAGAGTGACATGACCTGGCTTCCCTCTTGAAAAGGTCACTTTGGCTGCTGTGTGAGGAGCAAATTGCTGGGCTCAAGGGCAGAAGCAGTTGCAACCACCCAAGCCAGGCTAGGGCTGCCGAAATAGCTGACGGCTAAGCACTGTCTTGTCTGCATCTGGATGACCAGCTCCTGACTACTCGTGCCGTGCTCAGTGCCAGCTACGACAGGTGCTGGAGGATACCACAGAGAACAAACAGACCAAAATTCCTGTCCTCGTGAATTTATATTCTAATGGATAAGAAAGACAATAAATTAGAGAGAGATGTTAGTTACTAAAAAGTGCTAAGAAGAAAAAAGCAGGAAAGGGAATATGAATTATCCAGGAGCAGGGGTGAATGTTCCATATGGTGGCCCAAAAAAGCCTGCACTGAGAAGGTGAACATTTGAGTAAAGATCTCAAGGAAAAGGGGGAGCAATTTGGGAGCCAATGGATATCTGGGAGAAAAGATTTCCAGGCAGAGGGAACAGCCCACCAGGATCAAAGGCCCTGAGGGTGAGTGTGCCTGGTTTTCTTTTCATTTCTTTTCTTTTTTCTTTTTCTTTTTTGAGACAGGGTCTCACTCTCACCTTGTCACCCAGGCTGGAGTGCAGTGGTGCAATCACAGCTCACTGCAGCCTTGACCTCCTGGGCTATAGGTGTGCACCACCATGCCTGGCTAATCTGGCTAATTTTTTTTTTTTTTTTTTTTAGAGGCAGGGTCTCAGTATGTTGCCTGGGCTGCTCTCAAACTCCTGGGCTCAACTGATCCTCTGGCCTCAGCCTCCCATAGTATTGAGATTACAGGTGTGAGCCACCGCATCTGGCCGTGTCTGCTGTTTTCAAAGGAAAGCAAGGAGATCAGCATGGCTGGAAAGAAAGGAGGGGAGAGGACAGTGGCAGGGGATGTGGTCAGAGAGGTAATGTGAGGCCTGTGCAGAGAGGGCCTTTTAGGTCATTACAAGGGCTTGGCCTTTTATTCCCAGTGAGATGGGAGCCTTGGCAGGATGGGAGCAGAGAGTGACGTGACCTGGCTTCCCTCTTGAAAAGGCCACTTTGGCTGCTGTGTGGGGAGCAAATTGCTGGGCTCAAGGGCAGAAGCAGTTGCAGTCACCCAAGTGAGAGATGATGGTGGCTTGGAAATGATTGGTGACTGTGGTGGCAGTGAGAAGTGGTCAGGCTCTGGATATATTTTGAAGCTGTTAGAATTTGCTATTGGCCAAATGTAGGTGTATGGGAAAGAAAGGAACCAAGCATGTCCCCCCAAGGATTTAGGCCTGGACAACTCTAAGATTGGAGTTGCCATCAAGATGGGAAGGCTTCAGGAGGATCTGGTTTTGGAGGTAGAATCAGAGTCCTCTCTTCTCCCTGGCCCCTCTTGAGGCCAAATCCACCTCCTCTAAGCTGCCTTCCCTGACTCTCCCCACGCAGTTCACTGCAGCCACTTTAATCGTTTCCTAATGTTCAGGGCTGTCATTCATCATTCACCCATTGGTGTTTTCCAAGGATCCATCTCCAGTTGAATTTTTTCTCAAAACCCATCCCAGCTCTGTGCACACAGTGGGCTCTCAAAAATATTCGGTGAATGGCGATTGATTCAATGAATGAATGCGTGACTCAGAACAGATGTGTAGGGAACTGTAAACAGCAGTGACCTCTTAATACCCCGTGGCAAGTCACAGTGCAGCTGGTGTGTGGAATGGAAGCCAAGCTTCTGGGATGGTGGCCCAGCAGCATCTTTTCTCCCTTCCCTGAAGCCCTGGGCCAGAGTGAGGCCAGTGGACCCTTGCCTTGCTCCTTTGAAGGAAGCTCCAGTTCTTCAGAGGAATGACCTTGGGGCATTCAGGGATGAGACCCTCTTCTGCCCCTAAATCTCTGCTTTGCCCAGAGGCATGGGGAGAGTTTCACCACACCTCTGCGAGGCAGGGGGAAAAGTGGGCAACGTATCCTCACAGCCCAGGCAGTAATCCCAGCTGGGACTTCAGGCCCATCCCCCTCTCCCCCTTGCTGAAAAAAAAGGAGACACTAGATACAGTGGTCCAATATGGCTGCTCTGGGTGGCTCACACCTCCAGGGCCTCATCCAGGAAGCCTTCCTAGATTGGTCCATTAGCCCAGCCACTGCCTTTGCTTCGCCAGAGCATTGGTAGTTGAGACATTTCTGTGGACACTGCAGGTCCCCGGCTCACCGTCTCTGGCCCCAGAAGACTCCCTGAGCTCAGTGTGGTTGGGGATTTTTCCTCTGGGCTACAGATTAGGTGTGTGGGCTCCAGAGAGAGATTTATTGTCTTCCTGTCTATTGGGGAAAACGAGGCAGAGAAATCTAGAGGCTGGGAGTGGAGCCAGAGGTCATGGGCCTCAGTCTGCCCTCTGGCTCAACTGGCTCGGGGGAGCTTCCAGAAGGGTGGAAATGCCGAGAAATTCTAAGCTACAACTCACATTCCTTGGAGCTCACAGCTGCCTGGACACAAATTCCTATGCCAACAGGGCATGGGTAGAGCAGGGATGAGCCTGCCTGTCGTGTGAAAGGACCAGGGCAGAAATGAGGTCCCTTAGAAGGAAAACAAGTCACCTCTAGTCACACAAGTAAACAAGACCAGAGCCTGAAGCCCATGTCCCCAGCTGGAGGCTGGGACTCCCCAGGCTGGGACGGGGATGGGGCACAGGCCCTCCTTTCAGAGGCAGGGCTTGGGGCTATGTAGCCCTGGAGAGAGTGGAAACTGGTTGAAGGCTCCTGAGAGGGCCTGTTTCAGACCTGGGAGGGAAGGTTAGGAGCTGGAATCCAAAAAACTGGTCCCTCCTTCAGTCAAGGGTTTCTCAGCTAGAAAGTCAGGGGCTAGGGAGGTCTGACTCAGGGCTGGGCTGTTGTTTCTCCCAAGTGTTCCGGCCCCCAGGCTAGAACACGGGACTTGTATTTCTCGTGACTGGTTTCTCAGCAGAGGAGCCCTGGCAGTGCACAATAAGGCATGGGGTTTCTCCTTCCTGTCCTTGGGGAGTGGGGTCCAGATCTCCAAGCATTGAGACCTCCCTTCTTTTAAAGCCAGAACTCCATGATCTCCTGCAGAGAAACATATCTCTGACCTGATGACCTAAATGGCCTCCCAGGGAAGGACAGTCTCCCGGCCTCTGCTATCTGGCTGCCTTAGAGGCCAGTGCTGGCCAACACGCAGTACTCAAGCCCTTCCCCACTCTGGCTTCACCTGCTGGTAAACTTGCCCTCTAATGCTTTCCTCTAAATGCCCCTGGTCCAGGTCTGACCCCACCCCTGCACCTTTGCTTTGCTCTGCCCTTTTCCTGAATGCCTTCTGTTATATGAATTCAAATCCAATTCTCCCTTCAAGGCCCAGCTTCAGAGCCACCTCCTCCAGGAGGCCTTCTCAGACTACCCCATCGCACACTGCTCTGCCTTTCCTACCCACTGATTATAGTCAGGGGCCGTGTACCCACATTCTGCCTACTTATATCCTAGGGAGATATCCTCTCCTGCCAGCGGAATTGTAAGTGCCCTACATAGGTTAGTTAGTTAGTAAGGGCTCACTGATGCTTGCTGAACTGAAGGACAGGAGATCTTACAGTTACTAAGCACCTCCTATTGCCAGGGACCTTCTTAGACATGTAATGTTCATCATTTCATAAAAGCCTTTGAAGCAGGGGCTATCATTATCTTCATTTTACAGAGAAATACACTTGCCCAAGACCACACAGCAGGCTGCTGGTGAAATCAGAAATTGAATAAAGGTCTGTGTGTGTTCCACATCTTCCCATAACTTCATGCTATTACCATGCAGCTATTTCTAGAGACTTGCTTAATATAATAACTGCATGTGATTCCAAGACATATAGAACCCAACAGCAGGAAAGTCTTGGATCCTGGCAGAGAAAGGGGGACTGGGCATTAGACGGGGGAGTGAAGAATGGGAAGGAGGGCCCTGACTCTCCTGCCTGTCCTGCTGAGGAGCTCCTGTAACCCAGACACCTGTTGCACCTGAAGTCTGCATGGGTCTAGGACTGCAGTCACATTAAGACTGCCCCACAGAATCCTGGGAGTGAGAATGTGGCAGAGGAGAATCTTTCGGACAGAGCCAGTGGTCTGTAGCAACACCAGTTGCTTCATAGCTCAACCCCATGACCTATGTCCTGGGGTCTTGGTCACTTTCAGTGGACCTGACAGTCCCAACAGGTCAGGATCTTCTGAGGACTTCCCTAATCTCAAGTCTTGGGGGTTCTGGGTTGTCTTCTTGATTTGCTATGTGACCTTAAGAGAATATATACAGTTGGTCATCTAAGAAATTGGGTGGGGGTAGGAGCTAGAGAATCTCTGCTCCCTCTGCTCAGGGGCTTCTAGTAGGGAAGGGCAAAAGAACACCTAATCTAGGGTATTCTGTCTGAAACTGTACTCATTTAAAATCAGATCCCTGTGCTCTTCAGGCTAATAAAGAGCCCAGGATAAGAAGTCCAGATGTTTCCCATATGTGCTTTGCCTGTATGTTGCCATGGCAACTGTCCCATACACACCACTGGGGTGGATATTGCACACTGGGCCCCAGCAGAGCTCTGCACCACCCAGGTACATCGCCCTTAGACCATGACCCACCCAGATCCGTTGTCATGGCAACTGCAGGCCTGGGAGGGAGAACTCCAGGCAGGCAAAGGAAGGAGAGGATAGGGTGTGTGCCTGTGGCTGTGCCCATGTGTTGGATGGGGACGAGCAAACTCCTCGTATCAGCATGTGTCCTTTGGGATGGGCAAATCTAGAGTTGAACTTGACCTGTCCATGAAGAATTGGATGTTTTAAGGTCATTAAATCATAACACTAAGAGGGACCTTGGAGATAATCTTATTCTGCAGTAAATCCTCTTAATTCACTGTTGGCCACACAAACCCAAAAATCTGATGAGGAAAAGCACAAGGCCCAAACCTGTGGTGACTTTGTCAACAGTGATGACATCACTACCCTAGAACAGAATTTCTTAATCTATGTTCACAGACTGGATTCCGGGGGTTCACAGTACCAGCCATCAAACATAAGCCAAATACTGTGAATATGTCCATTTATCTGGGGGGATATATTGTAATATCAGCTAAATTCTTAAAGAGGTTCTTGACTCTAAAAAAGTAAAGACAACTGCAAAAGTAATGAGAAGCTTTTACCCATCTGAGTGTGAACCAGCTGGGACAGATGGTTTAAAGAAACCTGGCCTTCTTACTACCCTAGAGAGAAAGATATTCCCATTTTGTGGCTGCGCTCATTTTCTGTGCTGGCACCTCTGTGCTTTATTAGAGTTTTGTTAGGTTTTTGAATAAGGCATTAAACCTAACAGAGGAATGCCGTGGACTCATATTTCAATGAATTTTAATAGAATAATCACTGGCAATTACTTGGAATATGAAAATTGCTCTGCAAATGTTAAGAGTATTCGTTGGTGTGATGGGTGGGAGTTCCAATGCCATGATGAGAACGTTGCCTTTCACAGGGCCTGATGTCATCACGAGGGGCTTGCCACCTCTGTGCTCCCTCCTGCCTGCATGCAACCTCAGATTCTTCAGCAGGAAGGATGCAGTGAGCTCATGAGGTCAGCTCTTGCCCCCGGACTGTGCCGGTGTTTATACGAACCTCAGGCTGCTCTCCTTCCACTTCCACTGGGGCTGAGCTCTCCTCCTGCCAGGAAGTTCTCTTATTTATCTGACCTCAGTCATTCATACCTCAGGACACTCTCATTTCCTTCTCCTGGAAGGATTTTCTTGAGAGAAGGGACAACTGAGCATTTCTCTGCTCTCCCCTCCTCCCTGGGCTCATCTGGTCTGGCGTGGATGGCCCCACACTTGCTGACCCTTCATAAGTTCTGACCTTTAATTATCTTCTGCTCCCTCTGAAGCCTGGGACTCCCACCACCCAGGAAGGCAGGTTTTTTATTCCTTCCGCCCTTTTCAAGGATGAACATTGTGGCTGGGGTAATTCTCAGCATTTAATCTCTCTGGCTATTGTGTCTGTGTCACCTCACTCTCTTCAACTGCCTCTCCCTGGAGCTCCTTCTGTGTAAGCCTGCCCGCAGTCTTATAGTGGGGAGGGAAGTCTCTCACCAGGGGACCCTAATCCTCTTACAAAGGAGTTTGGGGGGCATGGGATGGTGTGTTCCAGTTTCTGCCCATTCAGTGGTGCTGCAGGGAGACTTCAGCCTTGGCCGAGACTGGCGTGGAGCCAGCACTTCTTGAGATAAAGCCCCCTCTGCAGGCTCTCTGTCTGCCCTGGGCCTTCCCAGGGAGACCACAGTTCAGAGTTATAAGGAGGGCTGGCCAATCTGCCCAGGCATGGGGCAAAGACCTGAGGGGCCAGATCTTCAGAGCTGCGCTTGAGGTGAGGCTTACCTGGACTGGCCAGAGAAGTAGGGAGCAGCAGCGGTGGAAGTTTAGCAATTAGTTCCGCCTCCCATAGCTGAAATTTGTAACTGCTCCACAGCTCCCTGGATAACAACCTCTGAATTGTATGGAGCAGTCTGATCTGGAGAGATTCCTGTCAACCCGGCCACCTCTCCTTAAGTGTCCTTTTTCCCAGAACCTTTCCATGGCTCGTAGACACATGGAGAACTAAACAAGTGGTTGGGATTTTCTAGGAGGAGCTGAAGCAGATCACTGCAGGTTGGAGAGTTGAATCTCTAAAAATCTGCTAAGAGGCTGCCAAGTCCAGGACAGACAGGTATTGGCTATAGGGGGTAATTCTCTAGGAAAACCACAGGGGAAAGTTTATCACCTTCCTCATCTATTCAAGCACTCAGGGCGAAGGGGGGCGGCCCACAGACTGCTGTTGCTTGTCGTCCCAGGAGTGTCATGAGGCCAAAGCTCTGCTCCTGCTCTTTAGGGTGGGAGACATATTCCAGAGCTGGGGCTTCTCCAGGGCCACCGTGTAGATCATGTACAGCTGCACAGGTTGTACAATGCACAGCTCTAGGCTACATCATAAAGGGCCCACAAGTGCAGAAGTCTTTGCCTATTTTGTCCACAAATGTATTCCAAGCTTCTAGAATAGCACCTGGAATATAGTAAGTGCTTTATAAGAAATTGGCAAATGGGCCGGGCGCGGTGGCTCACACCTGTAATCCCAGCACTTTGGGAGGCCGAGGCGGGCGGATCATGAGGTCAGGAGATCGAGACCATCCTGGCTAACACGGTGAAACCCCGTCTCTACTAAAAATAAAAATTAAAAAAAATTATCCGGGCATGGTGGCGGGGAGCCTGTAGTCCCAGCTACCCAGGAGGGTTAGGTAGGAGAATGGCATCAACCCAGGAGGCGGAGCTTGCAGTGAGCTGAAACTGTGCCACTGCATTCCAGCTTGGGCGATAGAGTGAGACTCCGTCTCAAAAAAAAAAAAAAATAGCGAATGGATATGAATTTCCTCTGGAGTTGGGCAATGCAGAGGTCCTGGTTTTCTTGGTGCAGCAAGAAACAGCGATGCTGGGTCTTGCCAAGATTTCTTGATTTCTGGAACCACAATCAGGATCTGGAGAGCAAGGGATTTGTACTGTATGTGGAGCACTCATAGTTGCAAAAACCACGTAGAATCACTCACACACCTTTTAGAGTGGGAGGGCCTGAGTCCAAGGTAGCCGTGGGGAAAAGAGGATCGAAGCTGACCAGCTTCTGCTATTCTTGCCACTCCACTGAAAAGGCTAACATTGGGTCAAATCCACTGCCTTGGGATAAATCCCCTTCCCAGCCAAATATTATCTTGAAAAGTCCATCTCCTCCCCCACCCCGTACTCCTCTAAAGATATAGCATCCAGACCCCTGCAGTTTCTATTTCAAACCCCTCCAGCAGGTACCTTGGATGACCTCACTTCTCTGGCCTCTTCCTTCATGGCCCCTCCCAGAGCCAGGCTGGTGATCCCACTGCCTCTCCTGGCCTCCCTGGGAGAACTCCGAGACTTGAGTCATCTTCCCCTCCAGTGAGGTCATGGAACGTATGGTTAAGAGCATGACCTCTGAAGACCAGCTGCATGGGTTCAAATCCTGGCTAGACCACCTTGGGCAAGCCACTTAACCTGTCTGTCCCAGTTTCCTCATCTGCAAAGTGAGTGTGGTAATAATATCATTTGCCTCAATAACAAATAACACCAAACACATACTGAGCAGTTCTTATGTACCAGCCATTCTCCTAAGCGCTTTACCAATATCCATGCATTTAATCCTCAAAAAATCCTATGAGGAAAGCACTGTTATCATCCTTGATTACAATCAAGGACACGGGGGCACAGAGTGACTAAATAAGTTCCCCAAGGCTGCACAGCTAACAAGTGAGGAAGCTGTGATGCAAGGCAAGTAGGGAGTTAGATTCCAAACCTCATGCAGTTGTTAGAAGGATTAAAGGTGCTTATGACAATGCCTGCTTCACAGTAAGCCCCGGTAAGTGTCGGCTGCTGCTACTAGAGCTGTTATGACCTCCCGTCCCAGTTCTTGGAAGCCTACCAGGTCCTAGATTGCTGCTTTGTTTATCCAACAGGGTCTCCAGAGACCCTCGCACTCCCGAGCCACTTCTGCCCCACAACAGCACCAACCTGCTGAAACTCTGAGAACACAGCTAATATCATCTGCCCCTGAACTCCTGAACTTGTTCTACTTTCTAGTCAATTGTCTGCATGTCTTCTCTCCACGGATGGCTGGGACATAAGGCTCATCTTGGCCTGGAGGTCCCCAGAGGGCAAAGAACACAGCGGTGTGAACTCAGCATGAAATGACATAGGTTTGGAGTGACAGGGATGCCAGTGGCAGCTTGGGACCTGCTCAGATTGAGGGAGATGTGAGCAGGGACTGTGGCTTACTGATCCCATTTCCTTCCTCATTGCTTGGCAGAGGCTAAGGGAGACTGAGTTGAACTTGGACGGTGTGTGACTGAGTGAGTACAGGGCACATGTACAAACATTGGTGGGCGGCAGATGGGAAGGCAGGGAGTAAGAGAAGAGTGTGGCCTTTTGACAAGCCTGGGATGGAATCCTGGCACAGCCTCCTAGCTGGATGTCCTCAGACAGGTTTTATATAACCTCTCTGAGCCTGACTTTCCTATTCATAACACAGAGTAATAATAACACCTTCAAAGGATTGTATAAGGTATTCACAAAGACTTTACATAAAGCACTTGGCACTATGCCCTGCACATAGTAGGGTGTTCAACAAATGATAGTCATTATTACGATTTAGTTCTTTTTAGTTTCTAAAGAGTCAGAAAGCAGTGGTCCTGGTTTAGTTCACCTGCTAACTTCCTATGCAGTCCTGAGCAAGTCACTTTTCTTCTCTGAGTCTCTTCTCTCCCCCATCGAAAATGAGGCCAAATTTGCGAGATCTATGAAGTTTGTCAGAGCTTTGACTTCCTGTGTTCTTTGATGCAAGTCATTTGTAGTCCAGGAATACTTGGATTTAGCTTGAAACCCCCAGAACAAACTCCTCTCCCAAAGAGTAGTTACCATTCCTTGCTCCTGCCCCGGGCATGCTAGCTTTGCAAGTTTCCTTAGAATGAAGACTCTATCCCTGCTCTATTTAAAATCCACAAGGCATGAAAAACTTCACTGTGGCTTAAAGATGGAGCCAACTCAACAAGGGAGAAGAAAGAGGAAGAAAAGCAAAACAGCCCTAGTATGAAGCCAAACTCCACACTGCCCCACCCATTCTCTCTATATATCAACCCTCGTGTGAGAAAGAGGCAGGGAGGAGGCTCTGGTTTGTTCCCGATGACACATGCTATGATGAGAAAAAGATCCCTTCATTGTGGGTCCACTTAGTGCTCATTCAAACACGCCACAAAGTGGAAGTCATTAAGGAATCTGCATAAGCCTTGGGGCGACCTTTCCCAGTCCTCCTGCACACAGCCTCACACACGTGGGCACGCAGTAATGTCAGCCTTGGCTTCTCTTGGCTGTCCAAATTAAGATCTGATGGTGGTCTGTGCACTACCCGGTGCTCACTGCGCCCAAAGGGAGAGTGAGCAGATGGGACCCGTGCTGGGCTATCACCAACAGACCCAGATGGGCCACGGAGGGTCGGGGCACGTGTGCAAACATCGGTGGGCTGGGCATTTCCACACTTGCCCTAGGGCAGAGGCAGAAGGAGCAGCTGCTGGTGGATGGCCTTCAGGACATATGAAGAACATCCCCAATGCCCCAGGTTGGAGGCAAGTCATCGTGGGATTCTCCTCCTGCTATATAAATACTAGAAAGCCTTGTTTGGACTCTATGCCCAGAGTCCAGGCAGATTAAATAAGAAAGTGGTACAAGGCTGAGAAAGCTCTTTGGCATTCTCCTACTCCCCTCAGAGACTCTGCACTCACCCCCCAAACCCATTCAGTGAACTTGGAGGCCAGAGAGGAACATATTGGGAAAGGAGCAGAGAAAGACTGGTTGGTCTTTCTCAGCTGGTAGAGAAGAAATGGGCTCATAGATGATAAATTTTAGAGCTCTGCAACCATTTACATTGAATTCCTTACTCATTCATTCAAATCATTCCTTCACCAAAATGCTGACCACCAGGCACTGTGCTAGGTGATGCGGGGGCAAGATGAGTTCATGTTCAGGAAGGGAAGATACATGAGCATCAAAAAAAGCCCCCAAACCCCCAGCCATCTACAAATTGATATGGAAATAACATGATCAATAACTGTGAAATAACTATCCTGGATTCTGTGAATTATATAAATATTTGATGGAGTACTCTCCAAAGCACCCAATTCTCCTTCTATAAAATGGGATAATAAGCTCAGTGCCTTCCTCATGCCATGGGGCCTAGCGAGGGAGGCAGGACGGACTGGCTGCCTTGTCAACTCCTATAGGGGCAGGTCACTGGGCCCAGCTTCTGGGATCCCAACAGAATCTCTAGATAAGTCTCACTGGAGTGAATCCCTGGGCTGTGAACGTCTTGAAGGCAGGTCAAAGTCTTATTTGTCTTTTACCCCAGTGTCAAGCACAGTGTTCAGCACAAGGTAAACACTCACTGATGGTTTGTAGATTGAATGAAGGAATACATGAATGAATGAGACATGTCATGCCCCAAGTGACTTTGGGAGTGAGAGGGCAAGGCATAAAATGAAACCCTTCAGTTGCCTCCTCTCTTCCTCTCTTCTCTGTTTTCTTCAAGCTCAGAAGAGCACAGCCTCTTCCACAAGGCAGGCAAATCCCAAATCTCTCTCCCCATCCAACCCATCAAAGAGCTCGGCGTATCCTCGGCAGAGATGGGTCACCATGACAACTAGCTAGCACCAGAGCAGAGGCAGTGCTGTGAACCCTGCTCCCCTTCCCTAGGAGCCTTGGAGAAAACCAGTGTTTCTCACTTTTCTGGTAAAGCCCTCCTCCAAAGGTTCCCCGGCATTCTGTCCCCCTAGAGGAACCCAACCATGATCTAGCAGACAATTTCACATCTAACCAGTGAGGGTGGTCTTCCAGCTGACAAGCCTGGGGGATTCCTAATGCTAGTCTGAAGCAGACATTAAAAGTAAAAGTCCTCTCATCAACTCATCAGATAATAATCATGAACGAGCGCTGGGTTAGGTGCATGGAGATCATTAGGCTCTAACAATGTGGCATCCACATGAGGAAGCCATTACGCTAACAAAACTGCAAATGTAAAAATAGAGCTCCACATAGTTTCCTGGTTACCACATTCTAATTCTGATGACTTTTCAGTGCCAGAGAAATTTGGTTTCTTTTTGTCCCTTGCCATGCCCTGGTTCTCCTGCATGTATACTTATTGTGGGAGGAGATGGCTTGTTTTGCAAATGTCCAATCCTTAACCCATAACCCTTCTCCACAAGGCTTGTCATGGAAGAATGAGTGCTGCTGCTGTTTCTAGGGTTGCAGTGGCTCCAAGATCGCTGCTATAGACCAGGCCTAGGAAGGGCTCAAAAGGTCCCGGCTCCCAGGCCAAGAAGGGAAATCCGGTCACCTGCCCAGCAGGGCACAGAGAATACAGAAGCAGTATACCATCCTGTTCAATGATCTCAGGGTCGGGCTGTGTTCTAAGCCCCAGTTTTGCCCCACTGGAGCAGGGCACTGAGACAAAGCTGGGAGACAAACCCTCTGGACAATCTCAGGTTTGTGAAAAGGAAATTCATTACTTTATTGAGGCAAGTTTCCCTTTGTCTGGGAAATAAAGGATTGACCTGGTTCCCTGCAGTGTGCAGCCTCGTGTACCCCTGGTGTGAATCACAGCCATCCTCTAGACACTTTTTTAATGTTGTAAGAAAATCAACACACGTTCCTAAGTGCTGCTGAGTTTTGAATCTGACCCACTTAGGACCTGACCAATGGTACCTAAGACACTCACTCATCCATGCATCATTCATTTATTCAGAGACACTGAGCACCTGAGGATGCACCCGGGACCCTCAGTCCCTCTGCCCTTATGGAATATTGCTGTATTTGAGATTTAGGGATCTTCCTGGTGAATCTCACATTCCCGAGGCTCAGGTGATATGTCATGACTACAGGATGACATGGGGAAGGGGACATGTGTGGGAGTGGCCTGTTAAAAGTGGTTCTGGGAGGGGAAGCATTGTCAGGCAGCAAGCCAAATGGCTCTGGCCTGCCTCCCTAATTCCAGCACCTTCATTTTTCAACCTGGGCACCACTCAGAACCTGGCTTTCACTCCCAGCTTGTTACTTTTGTGTCACGACTTCTCACATGACACACACATGCAGTGACTCCCACAGCCTGGGCATCATAAACATGGCACGCCCTGGCCACTTCCCTATGCTGCCCCTGAAGGGCTCCTGGGTTTGATGGAACAATCCTGGGTTGAGTCAAGCATGACAAAAACTCAAAGTGCAATTCATAGGTTGATGTCTCCTTGTCAAGAGATGGACTCATCCAGCCTAGGTCACTTCTTCTTCCACGTGGGTAGTCCTAGCGCAGTGGCCTCCCAACCCTAGGAGGAAGTCTCCCCCAGAGCACTTACCCATGCAGGAGAAGCTCTCCTCAGTCTCATGGAGGGGCTCAGTGTAGCCATCAAGGGCCCAGCTGCCCTGGGAGAGGGGGCCAGGTTTCTGGTCAGTTTGCAACCTGTGGGACCAAGAAAAGGTAATCACTCATGGTAGAGGTTTCCTGGTCTCTAAGCCCCTCCATGGGGCTAAGAAAACCCTCTTAGAACTTGGTTCTTCTTCTCTGATAGTGCCCTGCACCACTCAGGGCCAGTCCCTCCCTGATGGGTATGTGCACACCCCTGCCCTCCAGCAGGCAGCAGGCCTTCTGCGCAAAGCTGCGCCAGACAGGGAGCCCCAGAGGACACTGGGATGCCCGATGCTTGTCACCCCTTGCCGTTCTACAATCTATCCATTTCCCAGGAACGTTATCACTTATAGGGCAGAGGGATACCCTAGCAACTCCAGGCCTTGGCTCCTTTGGCTTGCCATGATCCTTGCCCTCAGGATGAGCAGTATGTACAGCCCTGCACATACACACAGGGAAGAGCTCCCTCTGAAGCTGAAGTCACTGATTCCTGGCAGCACAGGGGGCACACAGGCTTTGGGCTTGCTCGTAGTCCAGGCAGCTGGTAGGTCAGGAAAGAAGGAGGAGTAGGCTCAGCTGCAATCACAGTGACTCCTGGGAGGACAAGTCTCTTGCTGGGCCCGTTGTGGTAGCAGGAAGGAAGGGTGAGGTCTCTGGGCACCAGCTCCCAAGTGCACACAGACCTCTGAGCACAACCTCAACCGTACAGTTGCTCCCAGGAACAAAGGCTGTGGGAGCTTTCATTATAGGCAATTACCCTAGGCTCTGGGAGCTGGCCCGCCCACCCATCCGCCCGCTGTCTCCAGTTAAATGGAGCCTTTGGCAGCTTGGCAGGAGGGGGAGGGGAGGGCTGTGCAGGCAGGAGGGGAAATTGAAGGGCTGGGCCATGGAATCCTGAGAGTCTCCAGTGCCACTGAGATTGTCTTTCTCTCTCTCCAGTTTTCACTTTTTTCAGTGCCTAGATGGCCAGGACTCTGGGCTCAATTTTGCCATTAACTCACTGTGTAACCTGGAGTAGATCTCTTCTCCTCTCTGGGTCTGGCTTCCATCATGGGGTGAAAAGATGCCCCCCCAAGGCTGGGATCAGTTTTACAGTCTAGAGTTGTGAGGTGTTTGCTCTTCTGCTCAGCTTTTTCTAAGCTATTTAAAGCGTGCTGAGCTCTTTTGCATCTCAGGTCCCTCAGGTGAATGCTGGGTGTAAGGCAGGGTGGGGTGTCCTTAGAGAAAGCAGGAAGCCTCATCCTGGTCCCTGGGGGTGTTTGGTATGATGGGGACAATCACCATGTACTACTGTCTCTCTGTCTTTTTTTTTTTTTTTTTTTTTTGACACAGGGTCTCACTGTGTCACTCAGGCTGGAGTGCAGTGGTGTGATCAAGGCTCACTACAGCCTTGATTCCCTGAGCTTAAGTGATCCTCTCACCTCAGCCTCCCAAGTAGCTGGGACTACAGGCTCAAGCCACCACGCCCAGCTGATTTTCATATTTTTTGTAGAGATGGGGTTTTGCCATGTCGCCCAGGCTGATCTCGAACTCTTGAGCTCAGGATCTGCCCACCTCAGCCTCCCAAAGTGCTGGAATTACAGGTGTGAGCCACTGCACCGGGCTCTTACTGTCAATTAAATGTCTGTCCAAGTACATGAGTGCCAAGGGGATAAAGAAAGACTGGGGTTGGTTGGTTTCTTGGAAGAGATTAGAATGGACCTGGGATTTTGAAGCAGAGGATGCAACATATTGGTGAGAAAGTAACAGAACATTCTACTGGGGAGAGGGAATTTTATATAAAGTGTCAACTGTTTCATTGATTAACATCATATATGTAAAGAGCTAAGCACAGTGTCTGGGCCAGAGCAGGTATGCAATAACCAGTGGTAAAAATAGGAATAGGCAGCCAGGCGCAGTGGCTCATTTCTGTAATCCCAGTACTTGAGGTGGGGGTGCTGAGGCGGGCACATCACTTGAGGTCAGGAGTTCGAGACCAGCCTGGCAAACACGGTGAAACCCCACCTCTACTAAAAATACAAAAATTAGCCGGGCTTGGTGGTGCATGCCTGTAATCTCAGCTACTCCGGAGGCTGAGGCAGGAGAATCGCTTGAACCAGGGAGATGGAGGTTGCAGTGAGCCGAGATCGTGCCACTGCACTCCAGCCTGGGTGACAGAGTGAGACTCAATTTCAAAAAAAAAAGAAAAAAGAAAAATAGGAATAGGCCAGGGTGGTGGCTCACAACTGTTAATCCCAGAGCTGTGGAAGGCCAAGGCAGGGGGATCATTTGAGCCCAAAAGTTTGAGATTACAGTGAGCTATGATTGTGCCATTGCACTCCAGCCTGGAGGGCAGAGCAAGACTGTCTCCAATAAATAAATTAAAAACTCAAAATTAAAAAAGGAGTAGTTACAGTCATGATTATTGCTGCCATTAATATGATGCAAGAGCGGGTGAGGTTGCATCAGTCATATGGGCCAGAAACTCCAATAGCAGAAACATTGAGGACGGCAGCCTTTATCTCTAATCTCAGTCAGCTCTGTATTTTTATCCACATCTTCCTCTACCTCTCTAAACACAGCCAGGTCTCCATGTCCACCCTCACTTCTCAACCTGAATGGACAGCACTGTGTATTCTAGAAGTCAGGCAGAGGTGGAATCAGAGAGAAGAAAATTGCAGTAGTGACACCAGTAACCCTACGCTTCTTATACCATTAACCATACTTCCAATTGAAGTCTGAGCCAAGGCCCACCCAATGCAGGAAGAAGAGAACTGTTGGGGGTTAGGGAGGTGGTGGAGGGTGCATTGGCAGTTGGGAAAAGTCAGGAAGGGCTGCGGTGAAGCTGCTGTGGCTCTTTTCCAGGATAGCAGAGAGGGATGAGGTTGAGGATGTGATGGAATTAGATGTGTGAGACCGGGGTCTTCTGAGAGCAGACGGGGCATTGCAACTTCTCTGGGTCCAAAGGGAGGTGGTGGATGACAGGAGATAAGCTTCACTGAGAAGGCCACACCCAGGCCCTTGAAAAGAAAGGGCTGTGGAGGATGGGGCAGGGGAGAAGATGGCTACAGGATTTGTTCCCTGGAGAAGCAGGTCAGTCATGACCAGGCTGGAGATGGCGAGGGAAACAGGTGACCTCTGCTTCTGCATTCCACTGGGGCTTTGCAGAAGACTGAGATCCTGGGGCGGGTGGCAGGGAGGGAGGAGAGATTTCCATGAAAACACAATGTCTGTGGATTCTAGGGAGCAGATGGCACCTCCTTGGCTATGAAGCTCGGAAGGGTGGCCCAGCCTGGCCCTTGGCAGAGCTGCCATGGCAGCAGCTCTAGGCCCTGCAGACTGTGCTGGGTGCCTGCCCATTGGCTTGTAGCATCTTGGAGGGTCCTCGGTCTTAATCTAACTCCTGCTTATGCCACGACCTTCTCTCCAACCCTAATCCAGAGCCTAAAAGTGGCAGGGTCTAGGAGGTGGGGTGGTGTGACACATTTCCATTTCTGTTTAAAATGCAAACATGCAACAAATGTTTGCTGGAGGAATGAAACATGGTTCTGTTTAAGCTGCATTAAAATATTTGGATGAATAATTCTGACCTCTTTGGAAAATGTCAGGTTCCGAATATACCAGGGGACTTGTAAGGTAGCTACTGTAAAATCTTAAACAATTTAATGCCTAGACACTTTTTCCCAAAGAATGAATTCAAAATGAAGGGAATCAGGTAGGAGAAGAAAGCCAAAGAGTCACCAGGGAAACATTTTACTAATTGGAAAAAGGCCACTCAAAGGAAGGCCTGCCCTGCATTTCTGCTTCTTGAGTTCTCTCATCAGCTGCAGAATCAAAGTGAAGAAAGTCACAAGGGACATAAGTGAGTTGCCCCTTAGGAAAAGAAGCATCGGTGCACTTTGCAGGCAGTACAGTCAGGCAGAAGATATGCTTTGAGAGCCAGGGGTCACCCTGGTAAGAGCTCCCTTTGGCTATGGAGTCAGTTAGAATTCTTGCAATAACAGGGAGTTCACTGCCTTGCAGTCAATTTGTAATGCTCTCTAGTTTTTGGAAAGTTCTTCATCTTGAGACTCAGATCTGTCTTGAACTAACTTCCAACCACCATGGTGATGAGTCAGGTCTTTGGAGCTGCACCAAATAAATCTAATTCATCTTACAACATGACAGCCCTTCAAATATTTGAAAACAGTGCTCAGACCCTCTCTAAGCCTTCCCTTTCCAAAGCAAACTTCTTCAGTTCCTTTCATCATCCTATAACACCTTTTTTGATCCCCCAACAACACGTCAGTCTTGCTCTACATGTGTTTTTGTGTGTCGATGTCCTTTTAAAATGTGGTGTTCACAACTGAATGTAACAGTCTAAATGAAGCCTAAACACGTGCAGAGTGTATTGGGACCATTCACTTCCTTGTCCTGAACTCCAAAGGCCTAGTCCTGTAATATTAAATTGCATTCAATTTTTCAGAGATTAAGATACACAAGTTGCCTTCTACTGAAGGTTAAAGCTCCTGGTGGTTCTCTACCCCCACCTCCAGCCGCTTTGATGCCTCAGAGGTCCCTGGTGTGTAGGGGATGATGTACAAGCTTTTCTACACCCAAAATATAAGTGAGAGTTTCTCCTTCCATTAGGATAGGGCAAAAAATACAGGAAGTTAGTTTAGTCAGGAAGATACTTAATTTGCATTTGTAATTGCAAATTGTAATTCGCCCCCTTCCCTCCCTGCCTGCTCCCCAGCTCACCTGTACTGGAAGGGAGCCACCGTGGCTGTGACTGGCTGACTCTGTTGATGGACCGAGGAGAAGCTAATGGCCCCTGGAGAGGGAGAGGGGCGCTTGCCCTGCGCTGGACTGCAGACTGGCGAGGAAGCCCATGAAGCTGCCCGCTCATCAGGCTCCAAAGACCTGGGGGTCCCAGAACTTTTGTAGTTTATATCTCTTTGGTCTTTTCCTGGGCCGCTGGGAGGCTTCCGAACTTCCGGTATTTGAGTTTCTCCGTGAAAGCTCGTCCGAGAAGGGCTTCTGCCCCGGGTCTGGCAGACTGGAGTCCCTTCCTGGGCTTTCTTCTTCTTTCTCTGGGTGCTTTGTCTCTCCCCAATTCTTCCGGATCCAGCCCGGCTGGAGAGGACTGCTTTCGGGGTTGTCCTGGGACTATTCCATGGGGAGCTGGAGGAGCCTTCCCCATCCTCGGCTGACTCCCTCACAGATCCAGCAAACTTGGGAGAGCCTCTCCCCCGGGAGGCCCTAGGAGAGGAGTTTCTAGAAGGACCTGCAGCCTTTCCCAGTCTGGGGGAGGCCGCTCTCTGTGGGCTCAGGGCCAGGCCGGTCTGGCGCGGCCGCAGCTGGGGAGAAGCACCCGGTGTAGGAATCCTGGTCTGGGAAGAGGCACGAGGCACCGGGATGGAGGAGGCGTAGTGAGGGCGGCTGGCGGGATTCACATTGGCCATCCCATTCATGGTCTGCAAGGCTGGAAGGGTGGGCTACTGTCCTGCAGGGAGGGAGGGCAAAAAAAGACCGTCAGGCACATCTCCCGAGCTTCCATCCCTGAGTGTAGAAAGAGGATGTTGGGGTCTGTGGGGAGGCTCGAGCACGCAGACTGGGCACTGGCACTCCTGGTTCGCATTGTGACTGGGTCACTGGCTACCTGCTGGACTCTGGGCAAATCCCTTTTCCTCTCTGCTCTGAAAAGCTGTTATGAGGCTCATCTGCAAGCAATATGGGAAAGTGCTTTGTGAATTGCAATGTGCTGTACAAATGGACTTCATTTAACTTTCTTTGACTCTGTTCCTATTCACTGATCGGGGACAGACTCTCCTCATAGCTCCTCCCCCTCAGGCCTTTCCTAGTACCCCAAGTCTAGAATGTCCTCCACACTAAACAAATTTCCTCACGCTCTCAGCCTCTGCCTGCATGTTCCTTCCACTCATCACTGCAGCTGACCCCTGGCTCTCCTCCTAGGACACTCTCCAGTGCAGTGCAACCTTCTTCCACATGCTGTTAGGGCCCAAGGGTGGGAGGGCCAATCACAAACCCCCAAGATCGTAAACTTGTAAACTGGCAAATGCTGCCCCTTGAGGCTCCTGCCATTCCCTGGACCCTCCCTACTGTCCCCACCCCCATAGTCACTGGGCATTTGGCACTTGGCTCACAGTCTTCCTCTCTAGCCCATTCCCTACTCACCTCCCTCCCTGGCAAAACTGACCTCTGCACCTCCTGCCACCCTCCTCTGAAAGAAACTGAGTGTCCCACGTTTGGTTCAAGGCAGTTCCTTGTGCAGGCCCTGTCAACAGCACTTGATCTCCTCTCTTCCAGACCTTGACTCACTAATTATCCCCTTCTGCCTTCACCTGCTTCCCCTCCTAGCCATGTTAATTAATGAATTAATCACTTCCATTTCAAAGGGAATTTAAAGCAGTTTATAAAGATACATACAATCAATTCCAGATAGATTAAAGAGTTAAAGGTTAAAAAATGAAGCCATAAAAAAATTTTTAGAACACATGCATGAATGTTTCCATAATTTTGTTGTGGGAGAGGCCTTTCAAAGTACCACATCAAAGGAAGAAATCATAAAGTAAAACACCGATAGATGTGAGTGCATAAAAATTAAAATCTCTATATGGGCAAAAAACCTTTTCAAAAGGTTCAAGACATCAATAAACTATAAAAATACTTGCAACAGGCCAGGCGGGGTGACTTACGCCTGTAATCGCTGCACTTTGGGAGGCCAAGCAGGTGGATAACCTGAAGTCAGGAGTTCGAGACCAGCCTGGCCAACATGATGAAACCCCGTCTCTACTAAAAATACAAAAATTAGCCAGGCATGGTGGTGTGCATCTGTAATCCCAGCTACTCGGGAGGTTGAAGCAGGAGATTCGCTTGAACCCGTGAGGTGGAGGTTGCAGTGAGCTGAGATTGCACCACTGCACTCCAGCCTGGGCAACAAGAGCAAAACTCTGTCTCAAAAGAAAAAAAAATACTTGCAACTAGTATGAAAAACAAGGAATTAATACCTTTACATATACGGAGCTCTACCAAATCAATATTTAAAAGGAAACACCCCGTAGAATAAAGGGCAGGCGGGACACAGTGGCTAACACCAGTAATCCTAGCACTTTGGGAGGCCAAGGCGGGAAGATCCCTTGAGTCCAGGAGTTTGACACCAGCCTGGGCAACATGGTGAAACCTTATCTCCACAAAAAATAAAAAACAAAAAAATCAAAATTAGCTGGGTGTGGTCATGTGTGCCTGTAGTCCCACTACTTGGGAGGCTGAAGGAGGAAGATCACTTGAGCCTGGGAGGTGGATGTTGCAGTGAGCTGAGATCATGCCACTGCACTCCAGCCTAGGTGACAGAGTGAGACCCTGTGAACAAGAAAACTGCAAAAGATAAATACAACTGGCCAAAACAAAACAAAAACCAAAGACTTTATTAGAAATTGAAGAGATGCAAATTAAATAAGTTATCATTTGTTGCTATCAAATGTACTATATCATAGAAAATTAAAATATCCAGTGTTGGTAAGAGTATATGCTATGAGGCTGGGTGCGGTGGCTCACACCTGTAATCACAGCAGGCTGAGGCGGGCGGATCAACTGAGGTCAGGAGTTTGAGACCAGCCTGACCAACATGGCAAAACCTCATCTCTACTAAAAATACACACACACACACACTAAATAACTGGGCGTGGTGGCACATGCCTGTAGTCCCAGCTACTCAAAAAACTGAGGCAGGAGAATTGCTTGAACCTGGGGGGCAGAGGTTGCAGTGCACCGAGATTGCACCACTGTGCTCCAACCTGAACGAGAAAGCGAAACCGTCTCAAAAAAAAAAAAAAAAAGTATATGGCCCCCATACACTGCTGTGGGAACAATGCCAAATCTAAAAATGTATGCTAGGAAAATGATTACAGATGGGAGCAATCATTGTACATATTTTCATTGTGTACAATGAAAATACTCAGTTTGATTCTCAAAGGGTGAATTGGCATTGGATGAAGACGAAGACAAAAGACATTCTGGACAGAAGAGACCACCAAAGCATGGCCGATTTCCTTGAGATCCCTGAGATTCCCCCTTTCATATTGTGGAGAAAGCTGTAAGCAACCACACAGAATTTTTTATGGCTGTTGCTGACCTTTCCCTGACCTTTGACTCTGTGGTCTGGGACCAGTTACAGACTAAGCTATAAGAAGTCAGTGTAGACCCTTAAGCACTGATGGATTTCTAAAACTCCAGTTTGAAGTGACCATGACAGCCAGGGCTTATTGGGTTGCTCTGCAATAAATGAAATAATTTCCACAAGAAATTATTCTACAAGGGAAGTGCTATGACCCCCTCATCCTTTTCTCTAATTTGCACTTTAACGATTTGATACCGTTATTTGGTGAGCTAAAGCAACCTCATCCTACCCAGCAGAAGAAGGGCGGCAAAGCCATGTGTGCCCAGGGAATTACCACCAGCTCGCCTCTGCTTCTCCAGTGGCTGCCCATGGCCTAGGCCTGGAGGGCCACACCCAGGGCCTGCCTGCCTCCTGCCTCTTCCTCATCTAGCTCATGCCATTCCCTGCCCACCCACCAGGACACAGACTGGGAGACCCTGTGAGTCACCCTCTACTTGGCCACAGTCTCCCATGAAGGGCAGTCGCCCTATCTAGCCCCCAGCCCCAGCATGCCAAGCACAACCCCACAGAAGAGACAGAAACGGACTTTCATAAAGGAAACTTAGAGAGTGAAAGCAGGTACTACTACTGCAGCCGTGAGAATCTGGGTAAATTATTCAACCTCTCCATGTCCAGTCTGCAAAATGAGGACAGGACAAAATCTAGGAACTGCAGTTAGATGGAGAAGCAAGTACTCTTTAAGACCAGAAGAGAGCACCATGCTTAATCCTGGCTTCAGGCCAGTAGTCAGAATTCTTTCCCAGTAGAGATGAGAGTGGATTGACTTTGTTACCCTCCTTCTATCTAGCCACCCCTCTACTGGTCAGTCATGTGCATCTGTGACAATGCCAAGCAGGACCGGAGGTAAAGTGTGGACCTGCTCAGAGACTCATGTGGGCCCCAAGCTGCTGACCTTGGCCTGTAACACCGAGATAGGCTGTACACTGACTGTATAGCTAACCATCTTGCTACCCATGAGAAGGGCCTTAGACCACTGACCCATTGCAGCCACACCCTTGAGATTTCAGCATTCCCAGGTTCAATTCCCTGCACTGACAATGTGCCACATGGCCCTTGTGCTTCTGCCCTCTGCTACAATCCCCACCAAATCCCAGTGTGGGGACCAAAGCCAATTATACACCCTAGACTGTCCCTTCTGGTAGCTACATTGGTGAGAGAATCCAGAACTAAATCTCAACTCTACCTTCATCTCTCCTGGGAGTCCCTCCCCAACTCAGGTTGTGTTGTCCAATAACCACCCCCCACCAAGAGCCCAACTCACCTACGTTGTCCTCCATGCATCTCTGGGCTCCCAGGCGCTTAGCTCAGACTTCCCCCAGGCCCTATGGCTAGGGCTGGCTGGATTTCCAGCTAAGAGAGCCCTAAGGCTGAGGACTCTGCGTCTCCCTCACTTGCTAATGGAGCAGACGCAGTTGCTGCTTTTCCTGGATCATCATTTTTTCAAAAGCTCGATGGGAGGAGGATTTAAAACATTCCCATGGTAGGTCACAAGGGCCCTACCCCTCCCTCTCCACTGCAATTGGGGCCCTGCTCTCTCCTCCTTCTGCAACTTGATAGCCCTCACCTAGACTGGGAGGAGGATGCACATGGGATGTGACAACCATTGCCCCAGATGAGCCTCAGACCATCTTTGGGGTGGTGGAGGAGGGCTCCCCAAACTGAGTTATTTTAGCCTGGGTGGGCAAGGGGTCATGAAGGAGCTTTCCTGGTTTGCCTTCGGGGTGAGAACCCACAGGTACTCAGCATCTTTAAGGACACCTGGCAGATGCTTCTGCCCTAGACAGAGTAAGAGTCCCCTGTATTGAGACATCATTTCTAGTTCTTAGTAACAACCTTACAAAGTAAGCTTTAGTACCCCTTTCACAGGTAAAGAAAATGAGGTGGAGAAGGTTAAGTGAGCTGCCCAAGGACACACACAGCTAAAAAGTGGCAGAGTGGTGTGACTCAAATGCAGATGGACAGGACTCTGAGGCTCAAGGGTGGATCCCCTTGGCCACACCCGCTGAGAGCATATCCAGGCTCTGCCTACACGCCCCCAACCTCCATGATCAACTCTGACTGGAGTTGCTCTGATTGGAGCTTGGGGCCTTCCAGAGATAGAGTTGGGGGTGGGCAGGGGGGATCCAATTTACAGGGTGGAAACCAGAAGAGAAGAAAATCAGTCATAGGCAGCTCTGGGGGAGGCCTCTCTTCCCTCTCTTACTCTCCCAACATGCTGGAGATCTAGCTAGCTTTTCCCAGCCACTTTATATGCTGTTTGCCTTTGGTGGTACTGGGGGTCAGTGTGGTACAGGGGCATTGCCCATATGACACTGTAGGCAACACGCATGGCAAGGGGAGAAGATAGGCCTCATCCAGCCCAGCTGTAGGTTTAACATCCCTAGTTAGTGGCAAGTGGCACGCCTGGGTTGGGGTGGGGATTGAGGAGGAAGACCGGAATTTCAGGTCTCTGGCAGCAGGGGTGGGGTGGCTGGGGAGGGAAGGGGAGAGAATACACATGGGGAGTGGGATTTGAGCTGAGGCCCGTGAACGAGGATGCCTCCAAAGCTGAAAGGTGAGGCCTCTGAACAGGTCATCTCTCCTAGGGCCTAGACATGCCTGCTGGCTACCGCACCCAGTTTACATTCTTAATGGACCAAATGATTTGGGAGACATCATGCTTGCTCTGAAGCTCTGTTTCCCTTCCTCTGAAATGAGGGCAACTTTTTCTGCCCTATCTCACTCTCTACTGCCTCATATTCTGTCTGAGCAGACTGAATAAAATAATGTTGGGAAAATGTTTGGTCTCTTGAGATGCATAAGGTTAGCTAAAAGGGCCCTCATCTCCTGGATCTCAGTGTTAGACAAAAATGTGTCTGAGAAGCAGGACAATCTACGTCTCTTTCATTTTATTTGTTCTTGAGACAGGGTCCAGGCTGGAGAGCAGTGGTGCAATAATAGCTCACTGCAGTCTCAATCTCCTGGGCTTAAGTGATCCTCCCACCTCAGCCTCTTGAGTAGCTGAAACTATAAGGACGCACACCACCACACTGGGCTAGTTTTTATTTCATTTTTATTTTTAGTAGAGATGAGGTCTTGCTATGTTTCCCTGGCTGGTCTCAAACTCCTGAGCTCAAGTGATCCTCCTGCCTCCTTGGCCTGCTGGGATTACAGGCATGAGCTCCCGTGCCCAGCTTATGTCTCTTAAACAAGGGTCTGTTCAAGCCGAAGAGCTTGGCTATCAGTATCAGTCATCCTTTGTGATAACTTTGCAATGTGTCTGGGGAGTCTCAAGGGCAGAAGTTTGCGGGTAGAGCTGGAGGTACAAGCAAGGAGAGAGTTTCTTTCTTATGGGAGAGTGTGTGTGTGTGTGTGTGTGTGTGTGTGTGTGTGTGTGAGAGAGAGAGAGAGAGAGAGATTGGGGTATCTTATCAGATCCTCCACCTCCAAACATGCTCTCTGTGTTCTTTCTCCTTCTAAGTGCCCTGATCTGAAATTTCACTTAACCTCAGTGAACAAGAGGAGGGCCTCAGTGCTCTTTAGTTCCCTCATCCTGGGGATCCCAGTCCTCAATAAATTACACTAGGGAGTTAGTACTCCCTGTTACAAAAGAACATTGCACTTACAAAGGGATTCATAGCAGGATCCCTTTGTTCAACAACCACACACCTTGGCTGGGCAGCTTCCATGTACCAGGTGCTATGGCAATTGCGGTGGCTGAGACCCAGGTTCTGCTCTCTAGGAGCTAGCAGTCTGGTGGGGAAGAAACACATGCACACTCGTGACAAGTAACATGTGCAGGGTGTGCGTCAAGAGAGACAAAACAGGCCGGGCATGGTGGCTCATGCCTGTAATTCCAGCACTTTGGGAAGCCGAGGCGGGTGGATCATCTGAGGTTGGGAGTTTGAGACCAGCCTGACCAACATGGAGAAACCCTGTCTCGACTAACAATACAAAATTAGCCGGCTGTGGTGGCACATGCCTATAATCCCAGCTACTCAGGAGGCTGAGGCAGGAGAATTACTTGAACCTGGGAGGCAGAGTTTGCAGTGAGCCGAGATCACGCCATTGCACTCCAGCCTGGGCAACAACAGTGAAACTTCATCTCAAGAAAAAAAAAAAAAAAGAGAGAGAGAGACAGAGACAAAACAGAGTACCATGGAGATTTAGTTGTTATGGTCTGTCAGTGAGGCAGGATCTGGGGAGGCTTTTAGGAAGAGGAGTCATGTTGGTAGTTGGTGGATTGAGGTCTGGGAAGTAGTGGATTTGATGGTAGAACTCCTCATGCCCCTAGGTCTATTCATCAGTGCCCCAATTCAGACTCCTGCTCTTTAAAGAGACTCTGTGGTACCGTGGTGAAAGAATAAACTCTGGAGCCAGAATGACTGGGTCCAAAGCTTGGCTCTGTCATTTGCTGGTGGTGTGACCTAAGGCAAATTGCAAAACCTCTGAGTTCCCTCCTCTGTAACATGAGATCGAGACAGGATCTACTCATAGGGTTGCTGTGAAGAGTAAGTTAGTTAATGAACAGAAAGTGCTTAGAACAGTGTCTGGCACATAATAAGGACTCAACAAATATTTCTGTTATTATGATCACGGGGGAAAAAAAAAACACCTTATTTTTCAAGTGTCCCTCCATCCCACGTACCTAGGGATAGAGGCTGAGCTGCCTTATTCTCCTGAGCTTCCAGAAGAGCAGAAGAGGATAAGAACACCTGCCAGGTCTGGATCAGAAACCTGGAGCATCAACAGGAACAACGTTGTCCATGCTTCATACGATAACACCCAAGTGCCCACAGTGGAAAGGGTAGGAAACTAGACAGCTCGAAAAATGTATCATGGAAAGAGTAAAGGCTTTTGAATCTGGAAGATCTGGGTTCAAATCCCAGCTCTGCTACTTCCTGCTATGTAGCTTTAGATAAGTTTTCTGAGCCTAGAGTCCTCATCTGCAATAAGTAGTCATGGGTTTTATAAAGATGCAATGAGAGAGTAAAGATAAGTCACCTAGCATGGTGACTGGCACATAGGAAGTGCTCAAGAAATGGCGGAAATTGGCCAAGAATGGTGGCTCATGCCTGTAATCCCAGAACTCTGGGAGGCCAAGGCGGGTGGATCACAAGGTCAGGAGTTCAAGATCAGCCTAACCAAGATGGTGAAACCCCGTCTCTACTAAAACTACAAAAATTAGCCAGGCACGGTGGCAGGTGTCTGTAATCTTAGCTACTCGGGAGGCTGAAGCAGGAGAATCGCCTGAACCTGGGTAGCAGAGTTTGCAGTGAGCCAAGATCACGCTACTGCACTCCAGCCTGGGTGTCAGAGTGAGACTCCATCTCAAAAAAAAAGAAAGAAAGAAAGAGAGAGAGAGAGAGACAGAAAGAAAGAAAGAAAGAAAGAAAGAAAGAAAGAAAGAAAGAAAGAAAGAAAGAAAGAAAGAAAGAAAGAAAAGAAAAGAAAAGAAAAGAAAAGAAAAGGAAAGAAAAGAAAAGAAAAGAAAAGAAAAGAAAAGAAAAGAAAAGAAAAGAGAAAAGAAAAGAAAAGAAAAGAAAAGAAAGAAAGGACAGAAATTATGTTAAGGAGAATAACCGCCCCTCCTCCCAAAGGGAAGTTGCCAAATTCAGACACAGAATGGGACAGTCTGGTGGATGACAGGTGAGTTGAGAGGCTGGTGGCTTCCCAGGCAAAGTGGGATAGTCCCTGCCCCTGAACATGATGTATCAGCCACACCCAACACACTTTTCTCTCTCCTCGCTTTCCAGTCTACGTCCCAGCTGTCTGCTATCTAAGTCTCACCCTGGTCCTTTATTTGTAAATCAAACTCTTTTTAGGTGCATTTGCTGACTGCCTGTCAGACACTGTTCTAAGTGCTTTGCCTATATTAACTTGTAATTGTTCTATAAGTTGGTGCTATTATTATCATTCCCACTTCAGAGGCAAGGACAGTGAAGCACAGAGAGGCTAAGGAATTTTCTCACGATCACACAGCTAGTAAATGGCAGAGTCAAGATTAGATCCAAACAGTCTAGCTCCAGAGATTGTGCATCTCACCCTACAGCCTAAATTGAGGCCTCAGCCCTGACTCCTTTCCACCCCAATCTTCCAGCCTTTCAGCCTCATTCCAGCGCCAGGCCCCGCCCCAGTAGGACAAATGGAGGCTACCTGGCCATTAAAGCTCTGCAAACCCCAGAGCAAGGAAGTGTTTTGGGCCTATAAATGTTTCACTCTGACTCAGAGGGCGGTGAGAGCCTAAGCACCAGCTCCCTCTGATCTCCCAGGGGCGGGGCGAGGGGAAAGGAGGGCGAGCACCAGTATTCGGCGGCGGTCCCTCCCTCTCGGGTCTGGAGAACTAGCCAGTCTCAAGTTCCTGGCCCCGCTCTCCACCGCCCTTTTTGCCCTTGAGGCGCCCGCAGCTGCTGCCGGGGTTGGGGGTGCGCGGGGCGGCGGCCGTGGTGCTGATAGGACAGCTCCTCCTGCAGTGGCCCTGTTAAAGGGGCCGCGATTGCGTTTGGGAATGCACTGAATATACCCATTTCGAAAAGGTCAGAACATTTTAACCAGAGCATCTAGGGGTTGGATATGCCAAAAAAAGAACGAAAGAGGATGAGGAAAATATTCATAGTAAAGAACTGGAGTATCTCTGAACTCAAGCACTGAGGTACGGACACTGCACAACACAGAGTGTTGGCTAAAAAAAGAGGTCCTGGAGCCGGAACCATCCCCTCTCCCCACTCGTCCTCAGCCCCATCTTCCCACCCCCAACCAGTCCCCTCAGCCCCCTGTACAAATCTGGGTACTGCTGCCTCCTGCTTTGTGGTCCTGACGAAATTACTTAACCTCCTTGGCCTGTTTCCTCATCTTTGAAATGGGGATGATAACAATATCTACCTTAAAGTGTTGCTATAAAGACTAAGTAAATTATTTATTATTATTATTATTATTATTATTATTATTGAGTTTTGCTCTGTCGCCAAGGCTGGAGTGCAGTGGCGTGATCTCGGCTCACTGCAACCTCTGCCTCCCAGGTTCAAGCGATTCTCCTGCCTCAGCCTCCTGTGTAGCCGGGATTACAGGCATGTGCCACCATGCCCAGCTAATTTTGTATTTTTAGTACAGATGGGGTTTCTCTATGTTGGTCAGGTTAGTCTCGAACTCCCGACCTCAGGTAATCCGCCTGCCTCAGCCTCCCAAAGTGCTGGGATTACCGGCATGAGCCACCACGCCTAGCCAAGACTAAGTGAATTATGACAGGAAGATCATGGAAGACAGTTCCTGGGCCATAATAAACACTGAATACTAGCTAGTTATTATTAAGTCAAGTCATTAGCATGGCTTGTATCTCCCTTCTCTGTTCTGCCCCAAATTTCCCATTAGTACCTTTTGTCAGCCATTTCAGTCAGAATAGCACAAACATTGTCACCAGAATGGTTCACCTTTAACCTAAATTTCTGTTTTCTTATTTGAGTACAAATAGGACAGTCAACTTATATGGGGTTGGTGGCGGAGGCAGGTGGGGAGAGGGTAACCAAATTACACAGCAGGCCAAGTTTCCAAAATAAATACATTTAAGACCGTGGCACAGGTTAGTAAGAAAGATGGGGAGATCTCTTTTCATGGAGGTCCTTCTGAAGTTGAGGCACTCCTGACTATATGAAGATGACTTAGGTGCAACCTATTCAGAGACAGGAAGTGGACAGAATGACCTGCATGAGTCCAGAGGCCACAGACAGAATCCCTGGACCCCACACAGGCCTCTTTCCAAGCTTTCTTACAACATCTGACACCTACCCTCCCTCTGCCCTGGAAATCCTGCTTAGTTTCTCCAGGGCCAAATCTCAACTTGGGCTTCACCTCAGGCAAGAGAGAAGTGTGTCCTTTGGTGCCACTCTGAAGATATGACTCATACTGCTGCACCCCTCAGACCAACACCATACACACATAGTGACACACACACAGACATACACACACTCACTCACACCCTCCCACACAAGCACACTCACACATCGAGACACAAGATACACACTGCCATGCTCCAAATGCTTGTGTCCTCTCCAAAATTCCTAGGTTGAAAACTAATCTCCAATGTAATAGTATTAAGAGGTGGGCCTTTGGGAGGAGATTAGGTCATGAGGGCTCCACCTTTGTGAATGGGTTAAGTCCCTTCATAAAAGACTTGAAGGAACCTGCTTGCCCCTTTCTTGCATCATGTGAGGACACATAGACGTCACCATCTATGGGGAACAGGCCTTCACCAGACACCAAATCTACTGGCACCTTGATCTTGGACTTCTATCCTCCAAAACTGTGAGCAATAATTTTCTGATGTTTCATTTGAATTCTTACATTTTTAGAGACAGGATTGCAGCTCTGTCACCCAGGCTGGAGTGCAGTGGCATGATCACAGCTCACTGCATCCTCAGCCTCCTGGGCTCAAGCGATCCCCCAACTTTAGCCTGCCAAGTAACTGGGACTACAGGCACATGTCACCATGCCTGATAATTTTGTTTTTTAATTTTTTGTAGAGATGAGATCTCACTATATTAACCAGGCTGGTCTCCATCTGGGCTTAAGCAATCCTCCTGTCTCAGCCTCCCAAAGTTCTGGGATTATATGCATGATCCACCATACCCGGCCTGTTGTTTATAAATTGCCCAGTCTAAAGTATTTTGTAATTGCAACCTGAATGGACTAAGACACACACACACTCACACACACACACATTCTGACACACAGAGATAGACATATGCACACACGACCTACAAATACATATACACACAGATATACACATTCACACAGAGACACACAGGCACATGCTCACACACTGACACAAACATACACACTCACTTGCACCACACACATCATACATGCAACTCACACTCACGTTTATTCTTAAACACACAAACACACACAACTCTAGCTTCCTTTCCCACCTGTCCTCCCTGTCCCTTCCCTTTGGCCCATTTCCCACCCAGCCCAGGGTGAGGAGGTGCTCTGTGTCCTCCCATCCTCGCTCACCTCAGAGGCTCCAGGCCTCCATCAGTGTGCTCACAGGCTTCCCTGGAAAAATGAGCCCCAACAGCCCCACTGTGGGCACACAACTTGCAATATTTGTGGGTTATAGACTTTGTTCAGCTCACACATCGAGCTAGGGGTGAGGGTATAAAGGCAAATCACAATATTCCTATGCTTGCAAGGAAGTAACTTGTCCCAAGTCACACCACTGAGCAACAGGAGAGCCTGGGGTGACTCCCCTACTCCAGTTCTCTTCCCCCACACCACAGGGCCTCCTCTCCGCATAACGTCCCAGTGTTTCCAGACTGGGCATTGTGAGGAGGTCCCAGGGCTGCGGAGAGGACTGCAATAATCATTTACTAAATGTTTACCCTTCTCGTCCAGGCTCTAATCTCTGCCAACCTCTCAGGACAGAGTGAAGGAAGAGTTGAGATGTGGGTGGTGGGGATACCATAGTAAAAGGATTTGAGCCCATCCTCCTTGCCCAAGCTCTTGCCTATAGACCCTGGCTTCAGGCTTCAGCAAACCAGCTGGGGGCCATTCAGCTGGGCCTGGTCCTTGGCAGAGAATGCAATCACCTCAGTCTGTGTCAGGAGAAAGACAAGGATGGGCAGCCAGTGGTGGTGTCCCATCAGAGTGGGCATGGGCAGAGTGGGCAGAGCCTTGGCAGGAAGCAGGGGAAGCTGAGGTCTACTGGCTGGGACTTGTTAGTGGAGGGGGTGGGGCTCAGTATCCCCAACGCCCGCCTGGCTGGCACCTGGCTCCTGGCTCTGAATGGGGATTAGGATTGTCCACAAGCTGTGGGACTCACCATTCCCCTCCCCATCATCACCCCCAGAGCCCAGGGCTCTGCCAGCACCTCCAGAAGTGTCCTTATCCTTAGACTGTGGCATGGTGTCCTTTCTGGCCAGATGGCAATGTGTTCTTACAGAGGAAAGATGGGGCTGGCTGTGTTACTTCAGGTAAAATCAGATTGTTTAGCTTCTGTCATTTATACTTAAGTGATCAAGCAATAGCCAAGATCTCACCTCTTACTCCAAGCCCAGCCCAGCCATTCCCCAGGAGAGGGTTCTGCCCAGACTTGGCATTCCCAGAGCAACTTCACCACCCCAGCCTGTGTCTAGAGAAGGACAAATGCTCTTCCCTAGACAGTGCGTCCTGCACCTGAGCCTGCAGACAGAGGCAGGACATGGAGATCTCAAACATACCTCTGCCGAAGAGATGTTCACTGCATTCCTCCAACACCTCCCTCAGAATCTCTTATCCCATTGCCCTAGGCTGGAAGTTCTTCCAGGTGTCTAACCTCCATCCCTGCTGCTAAGAATCCAAGTTCACTTCCTGGTTCTAAGGGTGTGTTTCTCACAGCCTCTGACCTCTGAGAGAGAAGTGGATTTTGAGCTTCAGGGAGGGAACTCGGAGCCGTCCAACTGAAGACTTGTGCTGTTTCAGCATATTGACATCTTTCGCTGATTTGGTCCATGTGAATGGCTCCACTTTCAGTATCCCCAGTTCCTTTTCAATTAGCCAAGAGAAATGATTTAGTGCGAATGAAAATCAATGGTTTAAAACTGTCCCACAAATCACAGGGGGCTGGAGGCCTCAGTTATAAATACTTCCCAGGAAGTTGAGCTGGCATGGGAAGCAGGTGCAGCCGGCACACAGCTTCCTTCACCCTGAGTAGAGCAGAGAAGGTGCCCTCCCTTCTCTCTGCTCCTTCTTCTGTTCCAGGATACCTCCTGCTACATAGGTCCCAGCTCCAAACACCCCGACAACTGGCATGCTCCCCTGCAATGCAGATCAGAGCTTAGAGTTCTAAGCCACATGGGTTTAAGTATCTAGGTCCTTGGGGAGGTGCCCTGAAGACAGTCCCTGTTCCATCCAGATTTCCCTCTCTCCCTCCTCCCTCCGTGTATATATATATATACACTTTCCTCCAGGCCAGAGTTACTAGAAGTCTGGCTTCCCAAACAATAGCTTAGATTCCAGATGGACACTGGAGCTGCTGAATGGGGAGGAGCAGAGGTAAGCGGAGCCTTGGGGCTGGGGGAGCTCAGTGCAGACAGAGAAACTTGAGCCTATGAAGACCCCAGGCTGCTAGCCAGATGACCATGTCTCCCACCAGACCTGTCAGCTCCATCTTTCTCACACTTGCTTTATTGTTATTTTTCTCCCCCATCTTAAAACTTCCAGCATTTCTGCGTGGATGGATTTTCCAGCCAGGCAGATGGAGGTAGTATCACTCAACAAATCCCACATACTTGCAGGGCCACTGGTCTGGGGCAAGGGACGAAGGTTCCTTGGTGCTGGGGCAGGAGAGACCTTGGGGATTATGGACTGTTCCTAAAGCCCTCCAGCCCAGAGGCCCAGGCCACTTTGCAGTGTGTGGGCTGGTTCCCTGCCTGGAACAGCAGAGCCTGGCATTTGGAGAGGGCTGGACCTACAGTCTAACCTGTGAGAGGGACTATGTTGTGAGATGCAGACCAGACCTCTTGCCAAGTGAAGGCAGCACCAGGCTGGCTACCCTAGCAATAAGTTCTTCCTTCTACCCAACAGCTCAGAATGTGTGAGGGGTAGGGTTGGGGAATCAGAAACTTGGGCTGGGGTCTGGCAGCAGGCCCAGCAGTCACGTGCAGTCCAGGAGTCAGAACACTGGACAGGACGCCAGCACTAAGCATCTTCCCGAGTTACTCAGTCCCTAGGCCTTAGCTTTGCCATCTGAATAGTGGGGCAAGCAATTCCAGCACTGAAGATAATCCCAGTCCCATTGCCCTCTCTCGTTCCATTGGTTGCTTATGTGTTTCTGTTTTCGAGCAAAGCTGGAAAACCCATCCTGCTGACTCCAGCAGCCTCCCTCAAAGCCAAGCTAAAACTGTGCTTGAGCCCCCATTCCCGCCAGCACAGCGCTGCCAAGCCAGGGTGACTCCCTGCTCTCAGCAGCAGCACATTCGTGTGGTAGTCACGCACAGAGGGAGAGGCCAGGCCTGGCCGCTGCCCAAGGCCCCAGCGCCAGGCTGCAGGAGAGAAACTCTCCTCCCCCAGCTGACCCCAATCTCAGAAAAAAAATCCCATGAGCTATGAGGCTCCAGGGCATAGCTGTCCAAGGCCCAGCATCCTACCAGACACCAGGAGGCTGACAGGTGAGCTTATGGGAGACTTCTATCAGCAAAGCTGGAAAAGCACCCCCTCTCGCTTGTCATGCTGGGCAGACCCAGGAGAGCAACTGCCTCCGTCTGCCTGCACTCGGGGCCTCACTGACCTGTAAGTGCCCGCACAACATCTCTGAACTGGGTCACCTCTGCCTGGAAGGCTGATCAGGAGGTTAGACCGAGGCTGCCCCACAAGTAGAGCTACAGCGAGAGGGGCATCTGAGTGGGATCCACTGGCATTTGTAGACTTGGATCAGAAACTCGCAGGCCATGCAGATGAACACCACGTATCAGCTCTCATCCCCACACTGAAAGACAGTATTCACTTTTTATAAGTTTTGGGGGAGTTCTGTTCAGAATCCGGTTCTACTTATAAGCTGTGCAGTTTTGGGAAAGTTACTTAACCTCTCTAAACTTTGGTTGTTTCATCTGAAAAACAAGAATACCTACATCACTGAGTTGCTGTAGAGATGAAGGAAAATAATGTGTGGAAAATGTTTATCCCAGTAGCACATGGTGGCAAGTCCTTAAAAAAGGGTAGTTCTTATTACTTACAAAAATAACCTGTGCATTAGAAAACACTCGAAAAATCTCAAAACATAAAAAAGAAAATGTCTATCACCTATAAAGTTATTACCCTACTAAGTCAGCTATTACCATTTGTAGGTTTTGGGGTTCTTCCAGGGTTTTTATTGTTCATAACACACACACACACAATAAAGTTATCATTATACCATATATTTTATATCTTTTCACTATATAGTAAGCATTTTTACTTTTAATTTTAAAGTCTTCAGACCAGGTCCAGTGACTCACATCTATAATCCCAGTACTGGCCGGGCGCGGTGGCTTACACCTGTAATCCCAGCACTTTGGGAGGCCGAGGCGGGTGGATTGCGAGGTCAGGAGATCGAGACCATCCTGGCTAACACGGTGAAACCCCGTCTCTACTAAAAATACAAAAAAAAA